>NC_088858.1:24457597-25657597 GCF_963853765.1 Magallana gigas | reverse complement strand
TTTCCACCAATTGAAAAGCAGGGCGATGAAATTTCAGTCCTTTCGGTTTCTAGAAAGCCGTGAATTACAATTAATTTCCGTAAGAAATAGGGGTAATCATAATTGTTAAATGTAAATATATTACATAAAATGCAGATAAATTTTTGTGAGAATGCCTGTACACATATGTAGGTTACCCAAGACAGGAAATGCATATAACGGAGGATTTTGTGTCTGTCGACTTAACCCAATAGAATTGTCACGTAAAAAATAGAATGAATTGGATATACTTGTTTGTATGTATGTACGGTAATAATGATATCAAAAAAGTATGTTTGTGTTTTATTGAAATTAACTATTTTGATTCCCATCTGAACCGAATAGTTCCTTTATTGCTGAATCAAAATATCTCTGCGTCTTTGAAATTTGCCGATGGTAAAAAGCAGATTTTCTTCGCTTAAGCCCTTATAAAGAAAGTACATGTATGATAATTATATTTCGATCAGCGAATGGTGAAATCTGATTTGTGATACAGGTTGACGATGGCAATATCGATACAGCAACAACGGAATCTACAGATCGCCCTGAAGTGATTGTAAATTACCAATACGTCCCACCGGAATGGCTGCAAAACTGCTCACCCCTTGGTCCTGTGGTCCGGGTTCGAAAATCCTTGGACAGATTTATAAAAAGCTATGGAAAAAAGTTGAAATTGGCAATATACACTTTACTACTTCTGTGCTATTTCGCATACTTCGTTGGCGCTATGGTTTACCGGTTCGGCGACGAGGGTTCGATTCGCTTACTTGTGTTTACACTGCTTGTCTTATTTTTCTATGCAATACATACAATGAAGAGGATGTTTGGAAACCGAGTTGAAGCTTATTTCAACACTTTACATAAAGAACGTAAATATCCTAGTAAGAGGACCAGGAAAGTAATGTTACGGTAAGTAATTAATTAGTTAATTAATTAAGTAAGTAATTTCCAATATTAGAACCATTTTAACAAGGCTTTGGACTTTCAGTAGGATGTAACTATCTATTTCTTGCGTCAAAACAAGTTAAAATGACACTGGTTTCAAGCGAAATATACACCGATTGCGTAGCATTAGCTCAGAAGCCAGACAAATCTTGTTGATTTCAAAGAGCCATGACTGAGTGGCCTACAATGCAATAGACAGACCTACGTCACATTGTTGTTTGACACAACTACCTAAAGTCCAAGTTCCTGTTAAAATGGTTCTATGTTCTACTATTGTCATTTTCAAAGAGATTTGGTTGTCAAAAAGTCCATACAGTTCTCTTCAAACTCATATTTTGACATATCGGGATAGTAGAAATCTACTGCATTCATGTAAGATTTATTTAGAACTATTTATTTTATGTTAATAAATTCTGTGGTCCCACCAGTTTTAGGATAAAGTTACGGCCTTGACACACATCTATTCAATATGAATAAGCTTTTGGTATTTCCGGATTACATAATAATTTATCTATTCAAAACATTTTTGTTGTCTAAAACATTTTTTTGTCGTAGGTATAATATTGAAATTGCCATGAATACAATTTGCTGCTTTTTGATGACAGGATAAATAGCGGTATTCGTTGAAATATAATGACTTGTTTTATATTATACATTGTACCGCATTACTATAATTCTCTATAACAGGTTATCTGATTGGTTGGAGGCAATCACGTGTCAGGGCAATAAAACTTCATTTTCCCACGTCATCGTCACTTTTTTAATTATACCCCACCCTTCGAAAGACAAGGGATTCTTTATTCCATGCATATGAAAAATCCTGAGGATAAGCATACAATGTTATCAAATGATTAATTTTTAAAAAAAATTGTTTTAAACCCCATTTTATCAGAAAACTACCATAAAGAAACTGGTAAGCATTCAATACGTTATTGATTTACAAAACCTTCGGCCGATATAAGATATACTCTCCAAGAAAAATCATATTTTCCTCCGGGGTAGCCGTCGGAAATATGATTTTCCTTGAAAGAATACATCTTTTTATCTTTCTCTCAATCATGCAATAAATTATGTATAATACAACATTGCGATCGCGTACAGTTCTTTTTCAATTTTTAAACTTTTTTTGTTAAAGTTTTTGTTTCAATACAAAATTTTTACATGGTTTTGATAGTTTAGTCACAGCTTACGTCGCCGTTGTGGTCATTGTGGTCATTATTGCTACCGTCATCCGGCGGGATCCATACAGACTCGTACCCGTCAGCGGCATTGCCATCTTTACTTTTTGCCTCTTCTTCTTTTCCAAAGATCCCGCTCAGGTAAATTTAGCCTTTCTTTGTACACTCTTTTAAGACTTTTAAGACCTAATTTATCATGATAACTGTAGTTTGGATATATCTCCTAAAAGTGAGTGAACGTACATGTTACTAGTATATAATTTAACATGCACATGACGTTATTTATTTTTGTCATAGTAAATTATATGCAAGTACCCCCTACCTCATCGTCTCAAGCCACCGTGACGGGTTTTGTGTCCATTCTATTTCCACAATGGACACAAAACTCGCGGCTTGAGACGATGCCCCTACCTAAGTAGGCCTTTATTTGTTTTATCATGAGAAAAATATATAACGCCAGGTGCATGTGGGAAATAAATCGTTACATAAGTTGACATATTACATCAGCTAATTTCAAAAAGATCCTTGCGTTACTCTTTAGGTATCATGGCGACCAGTTCTATGGGGCTACCTGCTGCAATTGGTTTTTGCGTTGATAGTACTCCAGACGAGTTGGGGTTATGACCTCTTTGATTGGCTGGGAAAAAGGGTGACAGAATTCCTTGATCACACCGATGTTGGCGCAATATTTGTGTTTGGTGAAAAATTTACCGATCACTTTTTCGCATTTAAGGTACAAAAGAACAAAGTCTCAAACAATTTGTACACAGCTCTCACCATTATTTTAAAGATACATGTACATGTACATGTATACTATTTCTGTTGATTTCTATATCTTTGTTTTCCTTTAAAATGATAAAGGTATTCTTAAAATTTGACTCATTAAAAGTTACAAGGTACCGTACCGTATGAGTCAAATTTTACGCACTAGTCGTTATACCAGTATATGATCTTGCATTACAGGTATTTAACATGAATAAAACTATTTGATTTTAGGTGATGTCAGTAATATTCTTCTTCAGTGCAGTAATCTCAATTCTGTACTTTTTGGGATGGATGCAAGTTCTTATCGAAAAAATGGCGCTAATTATGCAGTACAGCTTAGGAACCTCGGCAATGGAGTCCCTACATGCGGCCGTTAATGTGTTCGTGGGATGGGTGAGTACACGCATGCGCAGTGTTGAGTTGAATTGGCTTCGTTATATCAGACGATAACAATAACGATAAAAGGCTCCTTGTATGATAACTCTTACTCAATATTGATAATTATGTATATCATAATAATATAAAGTGTGTCTGGTATAATATCAAATTATTTGCCGTTAAATTCCATAAAATGTAAACTCTTTTATTACACAAATTTATCTACAGCTAGTGCTAAAATAAAAAAAAAGAAGGAAAAATAGATAATACAAACAAATAAATTTGGAAAAATCTAATTAAAACAAACTAATAAAACTTTAGATTGACCATGGTACTCATAGTCTTCGTCATTTCTGATAATGGCAATCAGTTTTTCTTAGGCTGAAACAACGACCCTAGTGAGGCCTCTTTTTGACAAGATGACGCTATCAGAGCTTCACACTGTGATGACGAATGGTTTCGCGACTGTCGCCGGAAGTACCCTTGTCGTCTACGTTTTGTTTGGGGTACGGATACTTGAACATCAAAATTCATGTATAAGAAAGCATAACATGCAGCAACTAGTAAATAATTAAATTGATACATATTTAATTTGATTTCCGTGATTTCATGAAAGATAATGGTTTTTTTCCTTCTGTCCATACAGGCTCCTGCCAATCACCTGCTTTCGGCCAGTGTCATGTCAGCACCTGCTGCACTCGCTATATCCAAGTTGTTTTGGCCAGAATCTAAAGAAACCAAACGAGACACTTCGAACGATGCATGCGTAATAAAACGGTACAAGGCAGTCTAATTAAATCAACCCCTTTCTTCTTACACTCGTCAGGGTCTGACAGACAGGTAACGTTAAGAGGTCGTTTTCACACGACCTATAATTTTGTAATCTAAATAAACCCAAAACAATCACAGGCTTGCTTTTATTTGTTTTATAAGAGTTGAAACTCTTTAATACTGGAGGTACCATTAGATAGAAATTAAGCAAGCATGAATAAAATTTTCTGTCTACTAACTAAAGGTACCTCTTATCAATATATGTCAGGCCCTGACGAGTGTAAGGAGAATCAAGATTGTTTTAATGAAACTGATTTTTTCAGAAACGCCTTTAATTTTCTTTTCGACGTCGTATTTACAGTACAATACAAGTTAAATACAAGTTGCATAAGGGAATTTATGAATGTGTATCGTAATGTGGTAGCCGTCTATAAAAATATTGTATAGAGTACAAAATGTTATTCAAATAGAGAGAGAGAGAGAGAGAGAGAGAGAGAGAGAAAGAGAGAGAGAGAGAGAGAGAGAGTAATAACACAAGTCACTAAACATAAAGCTACTATATACCTTGATTGTATGTAACAGTTGTAAAATTTTACAATCTGCATGCCCAAAACTAGGGAAGGAAGAAACATCGTTGACGCTGCTTCCATCGGCGCCATTACAGCTCTGCCGATAGTAGCGTACATTATAGCCAGTGTTATTGCATTCTTCTCTCTGCTGGGCTTTGTCAATGCTACCTTAATCTGGATAGGGGAGCGGGTAGGACTGATACCCCCAGAATATCCGAATCTGACTTTTCAGGTAATTATTATCATTCTTTATTAAAACACTTTAAAATTAGATCAATTCTTGCTTATGTGTACGCTGTCTTTATTGATGTTTTATAAATAATTTTTAAAATTTTGAATTTACAAATGTAATTTAGTATGACAAACAAAAATTTTCAGTTTTTTTAAATGACATATATATATATATATATATATATATATATATATATATATATATATATATATATATATATATATATAATTTCAAAATGTTAGAGATACATATATACTGTACATGTATTTGTAAAAATTAATGAAACGCCCCAACTTGCCTCATGAAGATGATCTTCATTATATGATGCTACTTCAACCTTACATGCTGATACTTTGTCTTTATATGCTGGCGCAATAAAATAAAATAAATCAAAGTAACAGCCTATAATTTTAGAGCATCAGCATATAATGTTAAAGTTACAGCGTAGAAAGAAAAAGTATCAAAATGTAATGTTGAAGCATAATCATTTAATGTAGATCATCGACATGAGGCGTTCCATATGTTTTTATCTAAATATAATTCTGTTTTTACATGACATTGTAGCTGATTTGTTCCTTCTTATTTTGGCCGCTTGTGTTCTTGATGGGAATAGAGTCACGTGACTGCTGTGTCGTTGCCAGAATGGTTGGAATTAAAACGTTCATCAACGAATTTTTAGCGTATGAAGACTTAGGGAAAGTCATTAAAAATAACCAGATATTTGAGTCTTATGATGGGCCATGGACGAGAACATCCAACTGTGACGTTTTTCTGCTCGATAGAAATCAGACGCTGACGGGTGGGGTCATCTCGGTAAGTCAATAACAAACCTCACCTCCCTCAATCTCCCACATCTCAAAAAAGAAACAAAACTTTTTTTTTTGCCCATATCATAGTTCAAGTCAACAGTTCAGGTCAAAAAGTCTGTAGTACTCTAAAAACACAGAGTAATATAATTTGGTGCACTTAATCATACTTACATTGAAGCATGGAAACGATTGCAATATCAAATTGTTTTAGACAGCAACAATCACAGTAATATGGTTCGACACTTCACTTTACATCCGTAGACACATTGTATTTTGCCATGTGTACAATCATATCAATTTAAGAATGTTAATAAAATTTTATTTTTTTAAATAAAAATTTGATGATTTTTAATACACTTACCTTTTTTGTAAATATACTTTAAAGGAACATTCAGTTGTGGTGACAACGTATGCTCTCTGCGGATTTTCCAATATCACAGCTCTAGGAATCATGATAGGGGCATTGACAGCCATTGCGCCGGATCGGAAAGAGGATATTGTGCGTGTCTCCATCCGGGCCCTGATATCCGGATGTTTTGCTTGCTTTATGACTGCATGCATGGCAGGTTAGTATCTCGTTATCATTTATATAACACTATGGCCTCTGTCCACATTTTGCAACTGCAGATCCAACATTTGTTTCCAAGGGTAAGTACAGTGTAGACGTTCAACACCGCCCTACCCAAAGCTCTCGCCCCAAAACTATCCACTAATTCCATCCTCCAACCATTCATCATCTCCCATATTTGAAGCATCCCATCCCTCAACCATCCAACAACTCCAATATCTCAACCATGCTCCAACTCCCATCTCCCGAAAATACACAATCTTTCATTGCCCAACTATCTACCCACATTACGGTGATGAAAAACTATCAAAAAACCACGAAAGTGACCCTGAGGTTTGACTGAGAGTACACGAGATCACGGCAATCAACCGATAAACACCAATGAATACACGGTGACGTGTTCACACATATTACACATGCGCCGCTGTGAGGGATGTAGGTATCTACAATGTAGCGCTACAGCTATAATATCAAAATGGATATTTATAACTGATAACTTTGCTAAATAAGAAGACACCCAATGTGTGAATGCACATAAGGGTGCAAAACACAGTTTTATATGTAACGTTATAAGGACGTTTTCAGATGAGGGGAAAGCAAAACTGACCCCTATAAAAATAAATTGTAAAAACATGTTACATATATACATGTATCTATAGATCAATAGAAAGATAAAATTGTGAATTTTTTAAATATTTAAGAATAATGCACATGTAACTTAATGCTAGAATTTATTTGACACTCAAAACATGCGGAAAATAGACAAAAGAATTCCTCCAAATGCAGTACACCCATCCATTTTAGGCTCCCCCTAAAAGCAGAATGCAACCAAATCAGCAGTTTTAATTTTTGTACATTTTCAAGAACAAGTCCTTAGGCATCGTTTGATAGTATTTTCAGGGTACATTCGCCAGCTTTTTAAAGAGCTATGTCACCCGCTAAAAAATTCATGAAATACTGCACGTGTTAAATCCGGATGTTTTTGGAGTTACCTCCCTTTATTTTAGAGTCTCACAAAATTAATTTTTAGAATTTTTCTACATACTTTTTTCGTGTATTCCACAGATAATCCACTATATTATGCAACTGAGAATTAAAAAAATTAATTTTCATGTATACCGCATAGAAATAGCAGGAAAATCCCTACCCATCATGCTTTTCCCCATAGAAAACCCCCCTGGATTTTATACGAAACTGTGTTTAGCTACCTAATAGTCTGGAGCATGGTGTTGTCTTGTTCCTTCAAATGTTTGGTTGTCCTGTCAGTCTCCGTCTGAATTTTCATTACACAGTCGTAGTGTTCTTTACCTATCTCCTTAAGTTTTCTGTCCATTAATTCCATTATAACCTTGTCTCCTTGAGCGTCCTCTTCTAGTTTACTTTCTAGTTACTGTTTATTTTCTTTACATACATGTACATATTAATATCAGAACGTTTCCAGTTTTCTAGAACTTTTTCCTTTCCAATCCGTATTCGCTTTGAATTCTTGCGATCTCAGACTCGGCACTTCGTAGCTTTTCAGTCATACTCTTCGTAAGTTGATTGGACATGCGTAGCTGAATTTTAATGTTGTACAGCTCGGTTCGTAAAATACTTGTGGTATTAAACAAAGAATAAAATTGATTGTGACAAAGTGACCTGAAAGGCAATTCTCGCAAAACACGTTTATTTTCGAGATATCTGCTCAGTCGTTTTATATCTCGCGTCTTTTTACCGCTAGAACCAGCTCCTTTTTCAACACTTCTTGTTGGAAACACATTCGGGAACAATGTTCAATTCTGTGACATCGGTAGCACTTCCGGTTGTATGCGAAACATGAAAGGTTGAGTTGCACGTTTCCGCACATTCCGCAAACTGGAAGCTGACATAAGGGGAAGCTGAACTTCTTCTGTCTCCACTGCGGTCGGAAAGAATTTTCCATGTTGAATATCGTTTAAATCGTCTTCTTCGTCTGTAAACTCTGAATCTCGGGAAACTCGCTAAACTGTTGTATAGGTCCAGGATCTGACTAATACAAAATATATGTTGCAGCCCCGGGTGTTTTTACCCTTAGGATTCTCCAACCAAATATTACGTGGCGCTCTCTCCCGTACAGGACTAATACTGGGCCGACTTTGAGCTTATTCTCTTGTTGTTGGACCCAGCCTCATGAAACCTCCAACAAGCCAACACGCGTTTTAGTTTTCAAACTTTTATCTAGACATTGGCATGGAATATACTTTTACATGAGTTTGGTATGCATCAGCACCGAAGGTCCGATTCCAACTAACTATAATTTACACTTCAAAATCATTTATAGTTAACAATGCTATAACACAATGAAGGATTAACAATAAGTACAGATGTAAAAAAAAAAATCAATTTTCGAACAGCTTTTGAGTGACTCTTAACATTTTAGCTGCAGGTTATTAAAGGATGGATAAGATAAAAGATAAAGTGTCAATAAAAATAAACAGAAGTGAATTAAAAGATTAATTGTCCATGGCATGACCGTGCCTCAGGTGATATTGAGGCAGTGCAGAATTTAGAACTTTTTTAAATCAGATGTCGAAATAGAAAAATAGTTTTTGTCAATAGCAATTGACACAAAGTCCAAAAATATTAATTAACATAATAATTAAAAATAGTCCGAAAGATTAAATTTCACACTGTGACAGTTTACTCATTACCCACAGTACAAACCCCAAAGTCTCCCTGGGTTTCTTTAAAACCTCAGTGCAAACTTCAGGGTCACTCAGGGCTGTCTCAGTCCCCCAGGGTTAAACTTCCCTTCAGGCTTCTTGATAGTCTCGGTTCTCGTTTTTTTTCCAACCCATCACCCCTCCCCCCCCCCCCCCCCACGAATCTTTTAAATAAGCTATTTTTACAAGCAATACAAGCTAGAAATAAATGAAACAATTATTTTACTATTTCCCGAAAGGTGATATCTGATTTTGTTCGGGAGAGAGAGAGAGAGAGAGAGAGAGAGAGAGAGAGAGAGAGAGAGAGAGAGAGAGAGAGAGAGAGCAAATATTTTACATTTGTAACAATTGCATGCACATCTTCTCACCAACTTACGAATTCTTCATATCATGTGTGTTATAGGTTTGAAATACGGATTGAATGACTATGTGATACATTCCATTTTTATATACAGTAAATTCGTCTCTTAAAACCCATATTTATAGCAAGTTATTCAGTTTTAACTCAATAAATCCATTTAATCGTCTTTGCTATAAGTTAACAATCGCATCTCAGATAAAAAATAAAAATTGGAAGAAAAAAATGTTTATTCAACATCATTATCATCGATCATTGAAATACCAACATCGCTTTCAATATATCAAAATATCTTAATTTTCAGGAATACTCTCTGAATAGGACCAAGAGCCCATTCCAACTGAATGATGCTGATGCAATAACTTTATACTATAAATCATATAAAAATCATATATCTTTCCTTATAAAAAGATTTATATCTATTTCCAAATGTATTTGTTCACATACTAATTTCTTTTACGTCTCCATTAATTACTTTTGTCCAGCGCTGATCATATCGACTGCTATTCTGCAGTTGTATCAGATTGTCGTGTCAATCATATTTTTCGATACAATGACACATATATGTAACTTTTTTCCCCGCAATCAAATATGCTATTGTTATCGGATAATGAATGTTTACATTAATCTATTATTAACATTATAAAAATGTTAAAGATATCATTTTAGAATCATGTATAAATCTTATTTGCCATGTAAACTGTATTTTTGCAATTTCTAATATATGTATCAATTGTCACATTATTCTTAAACCAAACGTTGTTATATCTTTTATTATTCTATATTTTCTCTTTTTTTATTTTTTGCAATAAACTGTCTCTGTAAACAAGCCTTGTTTTTGAAACACGCCAATGAATAAATTAGAAAGTTTAATAGAATCCTCTGAAAAGGAAGACGATTGAAACTTAAAACATCTCACAAATAAGTTGTGTTAGCGCGACGGCGTGTTGTGTGTTAGCGCGATGGCATGTTGTGCAAAGTTGTGTAAGCGACGGCGTGTTGTGTGTTAGCGCGACGGCGTGTTGTGCAAAGTTGCGTTATCGCGACGGCGTGTTGTGTGTTAGCGCGACAGCGTGTTGTGCAAAGTTGCGTTAGCGCAACGGCGTGTTGTGCAAAGTTGCGTTAGCGCGACGGCGTGTTGTGTGTTAGCGCGATGTCTCGATTATCTGAACGCGATGTCGCGCTAACGCAAATGGCCCTATCCGGACACCATACAAATCTCAAAAACTAGATAGATAGAACGCAGTTCATTATTCAATTGCATATAAGGCAATCGGGCCCCAAATATGAATTCTAAATTTAAAGAGACAGTACAGCTGAAAACACATATGTGAATAACTTCAGATTTACCTATTGTATAGTTAGGAAATAAGAAATAACGTTTATTGTAATAGTTGAAATACATGAAAATCTCTTTTACATACTTAATTAACGTAATTATGAGCTTCCGGAAATTCAAGGGTCGTACAAACCGGAATAATCTTATATCGTGTTTTTGTACGACGTGGACTTTGATTGACAGTAATTGACACGTGCTGAAAACTACAAGATCTTCGTTCCACTACGGTCATAATGGAAAACGAGGTTAAAGCGACTCTCTTAATGAAACACATCCTTACTTACTCGATAATTTATAAATGGTTTACCAATTCAGGTTCATTTAAAAATGAATAGACATAAATATGTCAAATAACCCCTCAAGGGGCCTCATTTATAAAAATAAATTTAGGTTGTTAAAGCAACTCCAATGATAAACATGAAGAATACATGCTTACAAAATAATAATTGTGGTTATTTTAAAAACTTTGAACAGTTATTACCTATGAGAAGTAGAAAAGACATATTTTATCAACAAACCTGTCCAGGAGATTCTTCGCGAGCCCTGCATGTGTTTTGTTTACAGTAAATACGCATGCGTAATAGTATAGAAGGCTGAACCCCGAATACGTTGCAATTTATTTATGTGATAGGTTATACGTAATTATTAATTTTAATGAAATAATTAGATTTATTGCATGGAGAACTTTGTAATTTTCTGAAAGTTTATACATTCATGAGCAGTACAAAAATACCGAACCCGATCGGAAAATTTTTTCAAGTCAGTTTTTCGATAAGATGCACCGTACTGTCTCTTTAAAAACTACCCAAATATGAATTCTAATTTTTGAATTGCGAACTGCGTTCTAGATAGAACGCAGTTCGCTATTCAATTGCATATAAGCCCGATTCTTAAAAACTAGAGATAGCTGCATCACCATATGTTCACAGGGGTAGTGAAATACCACTAATAGATGCCCCTGAAAATTTCAGGCCCCAAATATGAATTCTAAAATTTGAATTGTGAACTGCGTTCTAGATAGAACGCAGTTCACTATTCAATTGCATATAAGCCCGATTTTTAAAAACTACCCAAATATGAATTCTAAATTTTGAATTGCGAACTGCGTTCTAGATAGAACGCAGTTCGCTATTCAATTGCATATAAGGCAATTGGGCCCCAAATTTTGAATTGCGAAGTGCGTTCTACATGTAGATAGAACGCAGTTCACTATTCATAGCATATAAGCCCGATTCTTTAAAGCTAGAGATAGCTGCATCACCATATGTTCACAGTGGTTGTGAAATACCACTAGTAGATGCCCCTGAAAATTTCGGGCCCCAAATATGAATTCTAAATTTTGAATCGCAAAGTGCGTTCTATATAGAACGCAGTTCACTATTCAATTGCATATAAGCCCGATTCTTAAAAACTACCTAAATATGAATTCTAAATTTTGAATTGCGAACTGCGTTCTAGATAGAACGCAGTTCGCTATTCTATTGCATATAAGGCAACCGGGCCCCAAATATGAATTCTAAATTTTGAATTGCGAACTGCGTTCTAGATAGAACGCAGTTTACTATTCAATTGCATATAAACCCGATTATTAAAAACTAGAGATAGCTGCATCACCATATGTTCACAGTGGTAGTGAAATACCACTAGTAGATGCCCCTGAAAATTTCAGGCCCCAAATATGAATTCTAAAATTTGAATTGTGAACTGCGTTCTAGATAGAACGCAGTTCACTATTTAATTGCATATAAGCCCGATTTTTAAAAACTACCCAAATATGAATTCTAAATTTTGAATTGCGAACTGCGTTCTAGATAGAACGCAGTTCGCTATTCAATTGCATATAAGGCAATTGGGCCCCAAATTTTGAATTGCGAAGTGCGTTCTAGATAGAACGCAGTTCACTATTCAATTGCATATAAGCCCGATTCTTTAAAGCTAGAGATAGCTGCATCACCATATGTTCACAGTGGTTGTGAAATACCACTAGTAGATGCCCCTGAAAATTTCGGGCCCCAAATATGAATTCTAAATTTTGAATTGCGAAGTGCGTTCTAGATAGAAAGCAGTTCACTATTCAATTGCATATAAGCCCGATTTTTAAAAACTACCTAAATATGAATTCCTAATTTTGAATTGCGAACTGCGTTCTAGATAGAACGCAGTTCACTATTCAATTGCATATAAGCCCGATTCTTAAAAACTAGAGATAGCTGCATCACCATATGTTCACAGTGGTAGTGAAATACCACTAGTAGATGCCCCTGTAAATTTCGGGCCCCAAATATGAATTCTAAATTTTGAATTGCGAACTGCGTTCTATATAGAACGCAGTTCACTATTCAATTGCATATAAGCCCGATTCTTAAAAACTACCTAAATATGAATTCTAAATTTTGAATTGCGAACTGCGTTCTAGATAGAACGCAGTTCGCTATTCTATTGCATATAAGGCAACCGGGCCCCAAATATGAATTCTAAATTTTGAATTGCGAACTGCGTTCTAGATAGAACGCAGTTTACTATTCAATTGCATATAAACCCGATTATTAAAAACTAGAGATAGCTGCATCACCATATGTTCACAGTGGTAGTGAAATACCACTAGTAGATGCCCCTGAAAATTTCAGGCCCCAAATATGAATTCTAAAATTTGAATTGTGAACTGCGTTCTAGATAGAACGCAGTTCACTATTTAATTGCATATAAGCCCGATTTTTAAAAACTACCCAAATATGAATTCTAAATTTTGAATTGCGAACTGCGTTCTAGATAGAACGCAGTTCGCTATTCAATTGCATATAAGGCAATTGGGCCCCAAATTTTGAATTGCGAAGTGCGTTCTAGATAGAACGCAGTTCACTATTCAATTGCATATAAGCCCGATTCTTTAAAGCTAGAGATAGCTGCATCACCATATGTTCACAGTGGTTGTGAAATACCACTAGTAGATGCCCCTGAAAATTTCGGGCCCCAAATATGAATTCTAAATTTTGAATTGCGAAGTGCGTTCTAGATAGAAAGCAGTTCACTATTCAATTGCATATAAGCCCGATTTTTAAAAACTACCTAAATATGAATTCCTAATTTTGAATTGCGAACTGCGTTCTAGATAGAACGCAGTTCACTATTCAATTGCATATAAGCCCGATTCTTAAAAACTAGAGATAGCTGCATCACCATATGTTCACAGTGGTAGTGAAATACCACTAGTAGATGCCCCTGTAAATTTCGGGCCCCAAATATGAATTCTAAATTTTGAATTGCGAACTGCGTTCTATATAGAACGCAGTTCACTATTCAATTGCATATAAGCCCGATTCTTAAAAACTACCTAAATATGAATTCTAAATTTTGAATTGCGAACTGCGTTCTAGATAGAACGCAGTTCGCTATTCTATTGCATATAAGGCAACCGGGCCCCAAATATGAATTCTAAATTTTGAATTGCGAACTGCGTTCTAGATAGAACGCAGTTTACTATTCAATTGCATATAAACCCGATTATTAAAAACTAGAGATAGCTGCATCACCATATGTTCACAGTGGTAGTGAAATACCACTAGTAGATGCCCCTGAAAATTTCAGGCCCCAAATATGAATTCTAAAATTTGAATTGTGAACTGCGTTCTAGATAGAACGCAGTTCACTATTTAATTGCATATAAGCCCGATTTTTAAAAACTACCCAAATATGAATTCTAAATTTTGAATTGCGAACTGCGTTCTAGATAGAACGCAGTTCGCTATTCAATTGCATATAAGGCAATTGGGCCCCAAATTTTGAATTGCGAAGTGCGTTCTAGATAGAACGCAGTTCACTATTCAATTGCATATAAGCCCGATTCTTTAAAGCTAGAGATAGCTGCATCACCATATGTTCACAGTGGTTGTGAAATACCACTAGTAGATGCCCCTGAAAATTTCGGGCCCCAAATATGAATTCTAAATTTTGAATTGCGAAGTGCGTTCTAGATAGAAAGCAGTTCACTATTCAATTGCATATAAGCCCGATTTTTAAAAACTACCTAAATATGAATTCCTAATTTTGAATTGCGAACTGCGTTCTAGATAGAACGCAGTTCACTATTCAATTGCATATAAGCCCGATTCTTAAAAACTAGAGATAGCTGCATCACCATATGTTCACAGTGGTAGTGAAATACCACTAGTAGATGCCCCTGTAAATTTCGGGCCCCAAATATGAATTCTAAATTTTGAATTGCGAACTGCGTTCTAGATAGAAAGCAGTTCACTATTCAATTGCATATAAGCCCGATTTTTAAAAACTACCCAAATATGAATTCTAAATTTTGAATTGCGAACTGCGTTCTAGATAGAACGCAGTTCGCTATTCAATTGCATATAAGGCAATCGGGCCCCAAATATGAATTCTAAATTTTGAATTGGGATAGAACGCAGTTCACTATTCAATTGCGAACTGCGTTCTAAAAACCGATTGCCTTCGGAATCGCCTGAGTAATTGTTTCCTTTAAATATGATCACCTCTGTGAAATTCTCCATACAAAGATTATCTGGCCTAAAACATCAAAAAGTATTGTTCATGTATTGTACTGGTAGGTGGAATGTATATGTAGTTATTATTTGAAAAAAATCCTAATCTTTGTGTGTGTGTGTGTGGGGGGGGGGGGGGGTATTGCTTTATTTTTACGAAGATCTAGTATGTGTTTAGTTTTCTGTGATAGAAACTATTAGGCCTAACTATATTTTTGTGCCCTGGTAAAAGTTGTGAATCATTATGTTTAAAATTTACAATTTGTACTCTATTAAAAGTGATGTAAAAATTGTAATATACATCGACGTCAGTAGCGAATTTATTATAAGGCGAAATAACGCTTGATTTGCCACAAACACTACTGCAATGTCTATTATACACATATGTAGCATAATCCACGTTTAAAAGTGTAAACAAAATTTGATATAAATTCGGACCAAGCAGCTTTAATTCTAGTTCATCAATTGTTTCTACGCTGCCAGTATTGGAACATGATGCAGAGAGAGAGAGAGAGAGAGAGAGAGAGAGAGAGAGAGAGATTTACTTTGCTGAAGGTATGTAGCTCCCCGTCTGAATTCGGTTGTAAATAAAGTTAATCAGTTAAATTCTAGCGCGATTTCTTGTGCGCCGTAAATTGCATGTTGTTTTTTTTAGCTTGCTATGGGAGACACTGCGGCTCCTATGTCGTCCATTGAAAAACATCAGTTAGTAACCATTTATTCATTACAAAATTGATGTTTTCCTGCAGTATGCACCATGATACACGTATTCTAGACAAAAGTGGTGTGTATATAAAGTGAATAGTAAGAGTCAATGATATTGGAATTATGGGAAAATAATTTCTTTTATTGAAAGTATAAGCACATTTCTTTCCATTTAAAAGATTTTCATTTCATTTTTCAAGTACACAGGATGCATCTCATGAATTTTTTGATATCCATTTTGTGTTTCCTTTTAAATGCAAGATTTTTTTTATTTGGTTGAGGGGGGGGGGGGGGGGGGGGAGGGTGTGACTAAATGTGAAGTTAAGACGCACTTGATCGTGTACTACATGTAGCGTACGAATTCATTCATAAAGCGCCTCGTTGTGATTTTTATCCAAAATTTCATATTGCATAAAATCATTGCCTCAGCAAAAAAAGGAAAAAAGAAAAAAAAATCTTTTTTTGTAAAATTTCCTCAGAATTTTCTTATGTATTGCATTTGACGGATATTGGATAACTCTAAAAATACATATTTTCTGCAATGTACAGCAAATTAAATTACATGGCATTGTCAACCAGAAAAAATCTAAACTTTAATTTATACGGTCTAATGCATGTAATTATATCCAGCATGGAAAAAAAAATCATCTAAAAGAAGTTGGTAGTGAAAAAAAGCATGCCCCAGTTCGTGTTGAACCCTTGAATTCAAAAGATGAGAAGTTGGGGCATAAATATTTGAACTGCCTTCTTTGTCGACTTTACTATGTACACACAGACTCGAATCAATGCCTTTCAATACTTTTTTGGTCCCAACGTGTAATCGCCACAATAAAAAAGCGCCAGCGGGGGTTTCCGTTACATTTCATTTCTTTCAAGATGACAGCAAACCAGGAAACACAGGTAAATGCTTCCATCTTGAGTAAAACCTTGCAGGAATATTCTATTTTGTATGCAATGACATTTCTTCGGAATTCGTTTTCACGCGTTGACCATCATATGTCTAAAAATGCTTTATTTGGAAAAATTTTAACCTGTATTTTACCTTTGTGAATTGCAACGCTCGACTTCTTTAGCTGGAGGTCGCACCTAACCAGCGATTATTCAGTACCAGGTTTGGGGTAATGCTAAATGTAATGGTAATGCATTGCAATGCATTACATTACATTTTTTCAAAGTAATGCTAGTAATGTGTAATGCCACAAAATTAGCATTACAAGTAATGGTAATGTAATTCATTACTTTCCAAAATCTAGTGTAATGCTAGCATTACATGGCATTACTTTGCATTACTATTCTTATTTATGCATGTTCAGTGTTCACTTTAAAAAATGTGATGAATAAATGAATAGTTGAAATTGAATTTGATTAGATTTATTTTTAGAGAAGAAAGAAATAATTCTTGAGATAAAAATGTTTTAATTGTATTATTAAAAAAGAGTTTTCAAAATTCATTTTTGAATTGTTAATATAACTAAATATAACAGCACAGTTTCATTTTTAAGAGTGTTGTTATTAAGAGTTTTTAATCATTTAAACAATTTACTCCAATTAGTTTGCACTTCAATAAAAAATGTGTCAACAACACACTATGCCTCCAGGATTCTAAGTATCAAAACAATCTATTGTTATAAGAAGTGCTAAACACCCCAATCCCCTTCCCTTCACTATGTCTCAATAGAATAGGAGACAGACATGCACCTTTAAAAGCAAAATTAATGCACTGTCCATCCATGATGAAAATCAGTATCACTTCCAATATTATAACCTACCGGGTATTTTAAAATAATTTTACCTGCTTATTCTCTCTCTCTCTCTCTCTCTCTCTCTCTCTCTCTCTCTCTCTCTCTCTTATATTAAGTACACTGTACATTAGTTTGGACTGATAGAAAATACAAGATTCATATATTTTTTTTTTCTATTATTGCACTTAATATATCCTAAGATAAAGATCGTCAAACAGTATTTTTTTGGTCCAAGCTTTGACTGCTCCTGTAAAACATTTATTTAGTATAGCTGGGAAGATTTTCAAACTAACAGGATGGAGTTAAAAGATCAACCCTTTGAAACTTCGATCATAAAGTGCAACAGCAATCTATTGTCTTGAGTTGTCCTCAGTAGAAAGAAATGCGATTTAAATATATTAAGTTTTCTATAACTGGGAAAAATCATGTTTATAAATTTATACACTTAAGTGTCCAAAATTATAAAGATTTGTTTAATCTGGGGAAATAGCTCTATTCAGCTTTTATTATAACCGCAACATTATTCCATAAATTGTTTTTTCTTATGCATGCAATTCTGTGTCTCTATTTCGTATCTGACATTGTATCATGGCAAATGTCTATAAATATATAAACTTAATGTCTATATATATTTAACTTATTTAATGATCATAATGCCACAGTATGATTATATATTGAGCAAATAAAGACTGACTCTTGTATACATGTAGTCATTGAATTTGAACCTGATACTGAGCATGAACCTGTGGATATGTTAAAGATTGTTTTACATTTGAAACATTTGGAAAAATTCTTTACTTTTTAGCTCACCTGAGCTGAAAGCTCAAGTGAGCTATTCTGATCACATTTTGTCCGTCGTCCGTCTGTCCGTCCGTCTGTCCGTCTGTCCGTCCGTCCGTCTGTCCGTCTGTCCGTCTGTAAACTTTTTACATTTTGAACTTCTTCTCTAAAACCGCTTATCCAATTTCAACCAAATTTGGCACAAAGCATCCTTATGGGAGGGCGAATATAAATTGCAGAAATAAAAGTCCGATCTGTATTCAAAGCGGAGAAAACCTTGAAACTGTAGAAAAAGGGGGGTGCATTTTTAAAAATCTTCTTCTCAAGAACTAATAAGTTCAATTCAACGTAGTTTAGCATAAATTATCCTTTTAGGAAGGAAAATATAAATTGCAAAAATTAAGTGCTAATTTTGATTCAAATCTGAGTTATTACGAAAATAATAATAAAGGAAATGCGTGTTTCAATCAGTTTAATAGCTTCGGGCTCGGCATACGGTAAGAATTACCAATGGTAAAATGGGTAGGCAAGACTTGGTCTGAGCAAAACAAAAGATTGGCAGGTATTAATCTGCCAATCTCATTAAAATTTCGGGATATTTGATGGATCAGTATATTTGTATTCGCTGTAAATATTGCTGCAAAATAATGCGTATTTGGAATTGACGATTGCCGATCTGCCCCGGCTTTCATACCCATTTTACCAAGACTCGTATTCCGTACTTCTAAAACGAGGTTCTTTGTTTAAAGCAGCCATGACATTATACGAAAAAGGGTCGATCTGACTATGATGAATTTACTTGCTATGCAACCGTTCGCGTATGAAGGAAAATTTTTGAAACATGCAAATTATATTGGTGCCGATTTTGTGAAGTAAATTAAGGCTAAATATTTCAATGCGTTGACAGTTTTCACACATGACGTTGGTGTTAGCTTGTTCTGATTTTCGTTTCGTTTTCATTATTTATGCTTTGTAACCTGGGAACTATCGTCTGTATTTCGTGATTTTTACGTATCAAATAAAACAGAGACTACGGTAAATCAAACAGTTAACAGTTTACCTGCGCAAATTAAGCAAAATCTGATGTAGGGGTACTGAAGTACAATTCATTCTATCGGCAATTCGGCAATATCTTTTGCGTAATGGTAGATTAATGCAATAGGTTTTGTTAAGATGCTCGGCATTTTCTCGAGTTTATTCAGTTAAAATAGAGTTTGATATCGCTGACGGAAATATGTAGGTATATACATGTATATATATATGATTCATTTCGAAAAAATAAATTGTGTTCTTTATTTGTTATACATGTAGTGCATGTTTCCCTACAATTTCTATTTACTAACCAAATTTGAGTGTTAAGCTTCGAATTATAAGCAAGATACAGAGATTTGCTCACAATTCTATGTTTGTACACAGATCTTAAAAGCTAAAGATTAAAAAAGTAAAAAAATTGTCAATATTTATTACGAAAATTTTCAAAGTCTGTTCTTCCAGAAACCAACTTATTGAATTGTAAACTTAACCTTTTTAGCTCACCTGAGGGTGGGGCCACAATGGGGGGGGGGGGGGGTCGAAGTTTAACAAATGAATATATAAAGTAAATCTTTAAAAATCTTCTTCTCAAAAACTTATCAGCCAGGAAAGCTGACATTTGTGTGGATGCATCCTCAGGTAGTGTAAATTCAAAGTTGTGAAAATCATGATCCCCGGGGGTAGGATGGGGCCACAATGGGGGGTCGAAGTTTAACATATGAATATAAAAAGTAAATCTTTAAAAATCTTCTTCTCAGAAACTAATCGGCCAGGAAAGCTGAGACTTGTTTGGAAGCATCCTCAGGTAGTGTAGATTCAAAGTTGTGAAAATCATGACCCCCGGGTGTAGGGTGGGGCCACAATGGGGGATCAAAATTTACATAGGAATATATACAGTAAATCTTTAAAAATCTTCTTCTCAGAAACTAATCAGCCAGGAAAGCTGACATTTGTGTGGATGCATCCTCAGGTAGTGTAAATTCAAAGTTCTCAAAATCATGACCCCCGAGGGTAGGGTGGGGCCACAATGGGGGATCGAAGTTTAACATAGGAATATATACAGTAAATCTTTAAAAATCTTCTTCTCAGAAACTAATCCGCTGGCAAAGCTGGAACTTGTGTGGAAGCATCCTCAGGTAGTGTAGATTCAAAGTTGTGAAAATAATAACCCTGGGGGTAGGTTGGGGCCACAATGGGGGGTCGAAGTTTAACATATGATTATATAGAGTAAATCTTTAAAAATCTTCTTCTCAGAAACCAGCCAGGAAAACTGAAACTTGTGTGGAAGCATCCTCAGGTAGTGTAAATTCAAATTTGTGAAAATCATGACCCCTGGGGGTAGGTTTGGGCTACAACGGGAGGTCGATGTTTTACATAGGAATAAACAGAGTAAATCTTTAAAAATCTTCTTCTCAGAAACTAATCAGCCAGGAAAGCTGAAACTTGTGTGAAAGCATCCTAAGGTAGTGTAGATTCAGAGTTGTGAAAATAATGATCCCCAGGGGTAGGTGGGGCCACAATGGGGGGGGGGTCAAAGTTTAACAAAGGAATATATAGGGTAAATCTTTAAAAATCTTCTCAGAAACTAATCAGCCAGATGATTCTTTATAATTGTTAAGACTTTGGCCCCAGGACAATTCTTTGGCCTCACGAGAAGGTTCAGAGTTTGATGTTTTGATGTACGTTTATATCCCATATATAAACTATTGTTAGGGATCTTATTGAGAACTGCAATACTCAACGTCATATGATATGACTATAAAATCATCCTGTTAGAAAAGGGACTAATGATTATAAACATAAGAATATCCAGGGGAAAATGGATTTTATTTATACAGGATCTACATGTATTATTGTACATTGTCCAGATAGTTTGTATTATGACTCCATTGAGCTGATTTTATCATTAACTATTGTTCCTCAGGTGAGCGATGTGGCCCATGGGCCTCTTGTTTTAAGTAATGGTAATGGTAATGCATTACTGTACTCATGTAATGGTAATGTAATGCATTTCTTTAAGAAAATCAAGTAATGGTAATGGTAATTTGATGCCAAAATTCATGAAGTAATGGTAATTTAATGCATTACTTTACAATGTAATTCGCCCCAAGCCTGTTCAGTACCATGCTTTTAACCAAGGGGTGAAAAGGTCATGACATATATCCATGAAAATGTCATTACATGCACATACAGTGTCTATTAAAGCAAAGGTCCTTCACTACGGGACTCCATAGTCGCCTTATTACGTTAGGGTAATGTTTTTGACTCATTGCTGTATTTAGTCTAACTCGTGCTGATATACATGTAATTTGACAAGTCTTCATTATGAGATACATGTATTGTCACATAATAAAAACTACAATACGCGGATAAGTCGTCTTTAGAAAAAATATGTCAAACTCAAGCACGTAGCATCGTTTTTGAAAGTGGAGGGGGGGGGGGGCTAGACTTATCCAAACATCTTAACAAGCAAAAAAAAAATAACTTTACAAGTTCCTGTAAATCCTAATCCGTGTGGAGGGGGGGGGGGGGGGGAGCAAGTATACCTATAACTTCAATTTCAGTGTTTATTTCCTTATTTTCAATTCAATTTTTTATAAAGGGGGGGGGGGCAACTCAATATTAATTCAGTTTTTTGTATTTAAATTTAGGTAAAATCTTTGCTGCGCCAAAATGTGGGAGGGAGGGGGAGGCAGTACCCCCCCCCCCCTCCCCGGATGCTACGTGCCTAAAAATCTCTTAAGATTTAGATTCAACTTCTACATTATGAAATGATTCGATGCTTTATGACAGTATATTTCCCAAATGCAACATTTAAACACAACAATGGTTTCTTGGGTGATTATTGCGGGATATGAAGGCAGCGACATACATGTACATGTAGGAGAAAAAACATAACCTACGAAAGTATGTTATGTATAGTTTGTCTTCTAACACTATAGTAACCGTATTCGCTACTTTCATTTCCTGCATGCAGGAACCATCAAAGAAAGCATTTTATGATTTATATTAACATCTTTCTTTCTTTTAACAGATTAATGAATTGATCGCAAAAACTTTGTGGAATTAACTAAATTATTGTCATTGTGCATCATCAGAAGGTTAAATAAAAGAAACAGCCAAATCTTCTTATATGGGATTTTGAGTCTGACATAATCATGATTATTTCGTGCCGTCTTTGATTTTTCTTCGGTCCATGAAAGTTTCGACCAATTGATAAGCAGGGCGAGTAGATTTCAGTCCTTTCGGTTTCTAGAAAGCCGTGAATTACAATTCATTTTCGTAAGAAATAGGGGTAATCATAATTGTTAAATGTAAATATATTACATAAAATGTAGATAAATTTTTGTGAGAATGCCTGACTATGTAGGTTACCCAAGACAGGAAATACATTTAACGGAGGATTTTGTGTCTGTAGACTTAACCCAATAGAATTGTCACGTAAAAAATAAAATGAATTGGATATAATACTTGTTTGTATGTATGTAATAATGATATAAAAAAAGTATTTTTGTGTTGTATTGAAAAATAACTATTTTGATTCCCATCTGAACCGAATAGTTCCTTTATTGCTGAATCAAAATATTTCTGCGTCTTTGAAATTTGCCGATGGTAAAAAGCAGATTTTCTACGCTTAAGCCCTTATAAAGAAAGTACATGTATGTAATCATATTTCGATCAGCGAATGGTGAAATCTGATTTGTGATACAGGTTGACGATAGCAATATCGATACAGCAACAACGGAATCTACAGATCGTCCGGAAGTGATTGTAAATTACCAATGCGCCCCACCGGAATGGCTGCAAAACTGCTCACCCCTTGGTCCTGTGGTCCGGGTTCGAAAATCCTTGGACAGATTTATAAAGAGCCATGGAAAAAAGTTGAAAATGGCGATATACACTCTACTACTTCTGTGCTATATCTCATACTTCATTGGCGCTATGGTTTACCGGTTCGGGGACGAGGGTTCGATTCGCTTACTTGTGTTTACACTGCTTGTCTTATTTTTCTATGCAATACATACAATGAAGAGGATGTTTGGAAACCGAGTTGAAGCTTATTTCAACACTTTGCATAAAGAACGTAAATATCCTAGTAAGAGGACCAGGAAAGTAATGTTACGGTAAATAATTAATTAGTTAATTAATTAAGTAATTTCCAATATTAGAACCATTTTAACAAGGCCTCGGACTTTCTGTAGGTTGTATAACTATCTATTTCTTGCGTCAAAACAAGTTAAAATGACGCTGATTTTAAGCGAAATATACACCGATTGCGTAGCATAAGCTCAAAAGCCAGACAAATCTTGTTGATTTCAAAGAGCCATGACTGAGTGGCCTACAATGCAATAGACAGGCCTACGTCACATTGCTGTTTGACACAACTACCCAAAGTCCAAGTTCCTGTTAAAATGGTTCTATGTTCTACTCTTGTCATTTTCAAGGAGCTTTGGTTGTCAAAAAGTCCATACAGTTCTCTTCAAACTCATATTTTGACATATCGGGACATTACGTCAGTAGACATATACTGCATTCATGTAAGATTAGAACTATTTATTTTATGTTAATAAATTCTGTGGTCCCACCAGTTTTAGGATAAAGTTACGGCCTTGACACACATTTATTCAATATGGAAGAGCTTTGGGTACATTGTATTTCCGGGTTACATAATAATTTATCTATTCAAAACATTTTTGTTGTCTAAAACATTTTTTCCCATAGGTGTATTGAAATTGCCATGAATACAATTTGCTGCTTTTTGATGACCGGATAAATAGTGGTGTTCGTTTAAATAGAATGACTTGTTTTATATTATACATTGTACATCATTACAATAATTCTCTATAACAGGTTATCTGATTGGTTGGAGGCAATCACGTGTCAGGGCAATAAAACTTCATTTCCCCACGTCATCGTCACTTTTTTAATCATACCCCACCCTTCGAAAGACAAGGGATTTTTTATTCCATGCATATGCAAAATCATGTGAATAAGCATACAATGTTATCAAATGATTTATTTTTAAAAAAAATTGTTTTGAATCCTATTTTATCAGAAAACTACCATAAAGAAACTGGTAAACATTCAATCCGTTATTGATTTACAAAACATTCGGCCGATATAAGATATACTCTCAAAGAAAAATCATATTTTCCTCCGGGGCCGGGTGGCCGTCGAAAATATGATTTTCCTTGAAGAAATAAATCTCTATATCTTTCTCTCAATCATGCAATAAATTATAATTGCATACAGTACAACATTGCAATCGTGTACAGTTCTTTTTCAATTTTTTCAATTTTTTTTTTAATTTTTTTGGTTTCAATACAATATTTTTATGCTTTTGATAGTTTGGTGACAGCTTACGTCGCCGTTGTCGTCATTGTGGTCATCATTGGTACCGTCATCCGGCGGGATCCGTACAGACTCGTACCCGTCAGCGGCATTGCCATCTTTACTTTTTGTCTCTTCTTCTTTTCCAAAGATCCTGCTCAGGTAAATCTAGCTTTTCTTTGTTCACTCTCAGACTTTTAAGACCTAGTTTAGTTTGGATATATCTCCTAAAAGTGAGTGAACGTACATGTTACTAGTATATAAGTTTTGTCGATAGAACCACAGGCACCTGACGTTTATTTTTGTCATAATAAAAAATATGCAAGTACCTCCTAACCTCATCGTCTCAAGCCATGGGTGTTGTGTCTATTCTATTTCCAAAATTGGCTCAAAACATGCGGTTTGAGACGATGTCCCTACCAAAGAAGGCCAATATTTGTTTTATCAAGAGAAAAATATATAACGTCAGGTGCATGCGGGAAAAAGTTGACATATTGCATCAGCTAATTTCAAATAGATCCTTGCGTTACTTTTAAGGTATCATGGCGACCAGTTTTGTGGGGCTACCTGCTGCAATTGGTTTTTGCGTTGATAGTACTCCAGACAAGTTGGGGATATGACCTCTTTGATTGGTTGGGAAAAAGGGTGACAGAATTCCTTGATCACACCGATGTTGGCGCAATATTTGTGTTTGGTGAAAAATATACCGATCACTTTTTCGCATTTAAGGTAAATAAGAACAAAGTCTCATACAATTTGTATACAGCTCTCACCATTATTTGGAAGATATATGTACATGTATACTATTTCTGTTGATAAAATTATATATCTTTGTTTTCCTTTTAAATGACAAGGTACCGTACCTTGTAACTTTTAATGAGTCAAATTTTACGTACTAGTCTTTATACCAGTATATGATCTTACATTACAGGTATTTAACATGAATAAAACTATTTGATTGCAGGTGATGTCAGTAATATTCTTCTTCAGTGCAGTAATCTCAATTCTGTACTTTTTGGGATGGATGCAAGTTCTTATCGAAAAATTGGCGCTTATTATGCAGTACAGCTTAGGAACCTCGGCAATGGAGTCCCTACATGCGGCCGTTAATGTGTTCGTGGGATGGGTGAGTACACGCATGCGCAGTGTTGAGTTGAATTGGCTTCGTTATATAGCAGACGATAACAATAACGATAAAAGGCTCCTTGTATGATAACTCTTCCTCAATATTGATAATAATGCATATTACGATAATATAAAGTGTGTCTAGTATATAATATCAAATTATTTGACGTTAAATTCCATAAAATTTGTTTTTATTACACAAATTTATCTATAGCTAGTGCTAAAATTAAAAAAAGGAAAAATAGACAATACAAACAAATAAATTTGCAAAAATCTAAACAAACTAATAAAACTTTAGATTGACCATGATACTCATTGTCTTCGACATTTCTGATAATGGCAATCAGTTTTTCTAAGGCTGAAACAACGACCCTAGTGAGGCCTCTTTTTGACAAAATGACGCTATCAGAGCTCCACACTGTGATGACGAATGGTTTCGCAACTGTCGCCGGAAGTACCCTTGTTGTTTACGTTTTGTTTGGGGTACGGATACTTGAACATCAAAATTAATCTACGAGAAAGCATAACATGCAGCAACTAGTAAATAATTAAATTGATACATACCCGATTTCATGAAAGATAATAGTTTTTTCCTACTGTCCATACAGGCTCCTGCTAATCACCTGCTTTCGGCTAGTGTCATGTCAGCACCCGCCGCACTCGCTATATCCAAGTTGTTTTGGCCAGAATCTAAAGAAACCAAACGAGACACTTCGAACGATGCATGCGTAATAAAACGGTACAAGGCAGTCTAATTCAATCAACCCCTTTCTCCTTACACTCGTCAGGGTCTGACAGACAGGTAACGTTAAGAGGTCGTTTTCACATGACCTATAATTTTGTAATATAAATAAACCCCAAACAATCACAGACTTGCTTTTATTTGTTTTATAAGAGTTGAAACTCTTTAATACTGGAGGCACATGTACCATTAGATAGAAATTAAGCAAGCATGAATAAAAAAAAATGTCTACTTTTGAAGAGTTCCAATAGAATTTCCAAAAAGGTACCTCTTATCAATATCTGTCAGGCCCTGACGAGTGTAAGGAGAATCAAGATTGTTTTAATCAGACTAAATAATGGTGATTCGAACACCAAATGAATTTTGAAGCTGTCTACTTTTCTAGTGTAACGTACTGCTTTCGTGATGATTTTTTTTTGGAAACGCCTTTAATTTTCTTTTCGACGTCGTATTTACAGTACAAGTCAAATACAAATTGCATAAGGGCATTCATGAATGTGTATCGTAATGTGGTAGCCGTCTATAAAAAATATTGTATAGAGTACGAGTACAAAATGTTATTCACAGAGAGAGAGAGAGAGAGAGAGAGAGAGAGAGAGAGAGAGAGAGTAATAACAAGTAACAGTTGTAAAATTTTACAATCTGTATGCCCAAAACTAGGGAAGGTAGGAACATCGTTGACGCTGCTTCCATCGGCGCCATTACAGCTCTGCCGATAGTAGCGTACATTATAGCCGGTGTTATTGCATTCTTCTCTCTGCTGGGCTTTGTCAACGCTACCTTAATCTGGATGGGGGAGCGGGTAGGACTGATGCCCCCAGAATATCCGAATCTGACTTTTCAGGTAATTATTATCATTCTTTACACTTTTAAATTAGATCAATTCTTGCTTATGTGTACGCTGTCTTTATTGATGTTTTATAAATATTTTTTTATACTTTGAATTTACAAATGTAATTTAGTATGTTAGTTTATTAATGACAAACAAATATTTTCAGTTTTTTAAATGACCTTCATTATATGATGCTACTTCAACCTTACATGCTGATACTTTGTCTTTATATGCTGGCGCAATAAAATTAAATAAATAAAAGTAACAGCATATAATTTTAGAGTATCAGCATATATTAAAGTTACAGCGTCGAAAGAAAAACTATCAAAATGTAATATTGAAGCATCATTTAATATAGATCATCGACATGAGGCGTTCCATATGTTTTTATCTAAATATAATTCTGTTTTTACATGACATTGTAGCTGATTTGTTCCTTCTTATTTTGGCCGCTTGTGTTCTTGATGGGAGTAGAGTCACGTGACTGCTGTGCAGTTGCCAGAATGGTTGGAATTAAAACGTTCATCAACGAATTTTTAGCATATGAAGACTTGGGGAAAGTTATTGGAAATAACAAAATATTTGAATCTTATGATGGACCATGGACGAGAACATCAAACTGTGACGTGTTTCTGCTCGATAGAAATCAGACGTTGACGGGTGGGGTCATCTCGGTAAGTCAATAACAAACCTCCCTCCCTTTAACTCCCACATCTCAAAAAAAAAGAAACAAACACAAAAGGATTTTTCCCCATTTCATAGTTTAGTCAACAGTTCAGGTCAGTAGGTCTGTACAAAGTTGTCTTTAAAACTGAGTGAGGTTAATCTAGTACTCTAAAAACATAGAGAAACATTATTTGATGCCCAGAAACATACTAGTACTTACATTGTAGCATGGAAACGATTGCACTTAAAATTGTTTTAGACAGCAACAATAACAGCAATATGGTTCGACCTGCACTTTATATCCGTAGATCTGGATGTCAAGAAAGATGAAGTGTATATGTATAATTATTTACAAAATTTCACTCAAATCATTAAATACTTTGTTAACTATGAGAGAGAGAGAGAGAGAGAGAGAGCTTATAGACACATTGTATTTCGCCATATGTACAATCATATCAATTTAAGAACATTGTTAAAATTTAATTTTTTTTAATAAAAATTTGATGATTTTAAATACATTTATCTTTTTGTCAATTTACTTTAAAGGAACATTCAGTTGTGGTGGCAACGTATGCTCTTTGCGGATTTTCCAATATCACAGCTCTAGGAATCATGATAGGGGCATTGGCAGCCATTGCGCCGGATCGGAAAGAGGATATTGTGCGTGTCTCCACCCGGGCCCTGATATCCGGATGTTTTGCTTGCTTTATGACTGCATGCATGGCAGGTTAGTATCTCGTTATCATTTATATAACATTTTGACCTCTGTCCACATTTTGCAACTGCAGATCCAACATTTGTTTCCAAGGGTAAGTACAGTGTAGACGTTCAATACCGCCTTACCCAAAGCTCTCGCCCCAAAACTATCCACTAATTTCATCCTCCAACCATTCATCATCTCCCATATTTGAAGCATCCCATCCTTCAACCATCCAACAACTCCAATATCTCAACCATGCTCCAACTCCCATCTCCCGAAAATACACAATCTTTCATTGCCCAACTATCTACCCACATTACGGTGATAAAAAACTATCAAAAACCACAAAAAAACCCTGAGTGACCCTGAGGTTTGACTGAGAGTACACGAGATCATGGCAATCAATCGTTTCATCATGGATAAACACCAATGAATACACGGTGACGTGTCCACACATATAACATCTGCGCCGCTGTGAGGAATGTAGGTATCTACAATGTAGCGCTACAGCTACATCAAAATGGATATTTATAAATGTTTGCTAAATAAGAAGACACCCCAATATGTGAATGCCTAATAGTCTGCAGCATGGCGTTGTCTTGTTCCTTCAACTGTTCGGTTGTCCCGTCAGCCTCCGTGTAAATTTTCATTACATAGTCATAATGTTCTTGACCTATCTCCTTAAGTTTTCTGTCCATTAATTCCATTATAACCTTGTCTCCTTGAGCGTCCTCTTCTAGTTTACGAATTTTCTTTACATACATATTAATGTCTGAGTCAGAACGTTTCGAGTTTTCTTGTAACTTTTTCTTTTCAAATCCGTATTTTCGCTTTGAATACTTGCGATCTCAGACTGGCCCTTCGTAGCTTTTCAGTCATACTCTTCGTAGGTTGATTGGACATGCGTAGCTTAATTTAAATGTTGTACAGCTCAGTTCGTAGAATACTTAAGGTATCAAGCAAAGAATGAAATTGATTGTGACGAAGTGAACTGAAAGGACATTTCGCAAAACACGTTTATTTTCGAGATATCTGCTCAGTCGTTTTATATCTCGCGTCTTTTTACCGCTAGAACCAGCTCCTTTTTCAACACTTCTTGTTGGCTTCTTCATCTGTGAAAAACACATTCGGGAACAATGTCAAATTCTGTGACATCGATAGCACTTCCGGTTGTATGCGAAACATGAAACGTTGGGATGCACGTCTCCGCACATTCCGCAAACTGGAAGCTGACATGAGGGGAAGCTGAACTTCCTTTTCCACTGCGGTCGGAAAGAATTTTCCATGTTGAATATCGTTTAAATCGTCTTCTTCATTTGTAAACTCTGAATCTCGGGAAACTCGCTAAACTGTTGTATAGGTCCAGGATCTGACTAATACAAAATATATGTTGCAGCCCCGGGTGTTTTTACCCTTAGGATTTCAACCAAATATTACGGGGCGCTCTCTCCCGTACAGGACTAATACTGGGTCGACTTTGAGCTTGCTTATTCTCTTGTTGTTGGACCCAGCCTAATGAAACCTCCAACAAGCCAACACGCGTTTTAGTTTTCAAACTTTTATCTAGACTTGGCATGGAATATACTTTTACATGAGTTTGGTATGCATCAGCACCGAAGGTCTGATTCCAACTAACCATAATTTACAACTCAAAATCATATATAGTTACCAATGCAATAACACAATGAAGGATTAACAATAATTACAGATGTAAAAAAAATCAATTTTCGAACAGCTTTTTAGTGACTCTTAACATTTTAGCTGCAGGTACATTAAAGGATGGATAAGATAAAAGATAAAGTGTCAATAAACATAAACAGAAGTAAATTAAAAGATTAATTGTCCATGGCATGACTGTGCCTCAGGTGGGATTAAGGCAGTGCAGAATTTAGAACTTTTTAAAATCAGTTGTCGAAATAGAAAAATAGTTGACAATTGACACAAAGTCCAAAAATATTAATTAACACAATAATTAAAAATAGTCCGAAAGATTAAATTTCACACTGTGACAGTTTACTCATTACCCACAGTACAAACCCCAAAGTCTCTCTGGGTTTTTTTAAAACCTCAGTGCAAACTTCAGGGTCACTCAGGGCTGCCTCAGTCCCCCAGGGTTAAACTTCCCTTCAGGCTTCTTGATAGTCTCGGTTTTCGGTTGTTTTGGTCAACCGACCACCCCTCCCCCCACGAATCTTTTAAATTAGCTATTTTTCAAGCAATACAAGTTAGAAATAAATGAAAACAATTATTTTACTATTTCCCGAAAGGTGATATCTGATGTTGTTCGGAATTGAGAGAGAGAGAGAGAGAGAGAGAGAGAGAGAGAGAGAGAGAGAGAGAGAGCAAATATTATACATTTGTAATAATTGCATGTACATCTTCTCACCAACTAACGAATTCTTCATATCATGTGTGTTATAGGTTTGGGGTACGGATTGAATGCCTATACATACATACCTTTTTAATATAAATTCGTCTCACAAAATCCATATTTATAGCAAGTTATTCATTTTTAACTAATCCATTTAATCGTCTTTGCTATATGTTAAAAATTGCATCTCAGATAAAAAATAAAAATTGGAAAAAATGTTTATTCGCCATCATTATCATCGATCATTGAAATACCAACATCGCTTTCAATATATCAAAATATCTTAATTTTCAGGAATACTCTCTGAATAGGACCAAGAGCCCATTCCAACTGAATGATGCTGATGCAATAACTTTATACTATAAATCATATATAAATCATATATCTTTCCTTATAAGAAGATTCATATCTATTTCCAAGTGTATTTGCTCACATACTAATTTCTTTTACGTCTCCATTAATTACTTTTTGTCCAGCGCTGATCATATCGACTGCTATTCTGCAGTTGTATCAGATTGCAGTGCTGTATTCATTGTCGTGTCAATTATATTTTTCGATACAATGAAACATATACTGTAGAAGCACATATATTCGTTGGGTTAAAATTTCGTTCTTTTTAAACCAAGTAAAATTTCGTTGGGATTTAATTTCGTCATATCGTAATCTATTAAAAGTTGTCAAAATGACTTATCACGGTCTTATACGTACATAACGAACGATAACTCTGTATGCAGGTATCGTATAAACCGAGCGCGTGGAATTATAAATTCCGATTTGAGTGTCTCTTACCTACGGCAAAATTCAGTAGTGAGCTGAGTAGTTCTAGCGATTTAATTTACTACACTTGAACCGAATTTTGGAATGTTTTTAAAGCTCATCAAGACAAGGAATTTATTAACTTGCTTCACAAAAACAAAATCCGCACGATTTTTGTTCCGCCTTCTACTACCGAAGAACTACATGTACAACCATGTGATCGGTCCGTGAACGGAAAACTTAAGTCGATACTAAAACAAAAGTTCGTTAGCTGGTACTCTGAACAGGTTTCCTCACAGCTCTCTAACGGTGTACCTGTGGAGAAAATTAGTATTGACCTGCGTGTCAGTGAAATTAAACCCGCCCACGCCAACTGGCTGTTACACGCGTTTGATGTTTTGTCTAAAGACGATGAGTGTATACTTAACGGGTTTCAGCTAGCCGGAATATCGGGGGCACTTGGGTGTTAACGTGTCATAATTACCGTAAGCAGATCTATGTACTGCAAGATACTATACATGTAGTAATAACGGTAAAATGATTATCCTGCATTTTAATACTTATTTATATTTTAACGAACGTTTACATATCGATGTTCTGAGGTGATCCATGTACATCAATATCAATGGTGATCGTGATCTTAGGTACGATGTAAATACGTTTGTGTATCAATAAAAAAGAAACATTACAGCTCTGTATTATTGAATACTTGGGTTAAAAAATTCGTCATGGATTTAATTTCGTTGATTTATATTGCCAACGAAAATAACGAAATTAAATCCTCGACGAATATTTCTGCTTCTACAGTATGTAACTTTTTCCCCGCAATCAAATATACTATTGGTATCGGATAATAAATGTTTACATTAATCTATTATTGACATTATACAAATGTTAAAGATATCATTTTAGAAGCATTTATAAATCTTATTTGCCATGTAAACTGTATTTTTGCAATGTCTAATATCAATTGTCACATTATTCTTAAACCAAACGTTGTTATATTTTTTTTATTATTCTATATTTTCTCCTCTTTTTGTATTTTTTGCAATAAACTGTCTCTGTAAACAAGCCTTGTTTTTGAAACACACCATTAGATAAATGAGAAATGTTGACTAGAATCCTCTGAAAATGAAGATGATTGGAACTTAAAACATCTCACAGATATTGGTACAAGGGCATGTTCATGTATTGGAGTGCCTTTTTTCTGCTCATGGATATTATTTATCTTCGCAAATGGTTTGTCATATTTCATTTTATTTATTTTTAAAACTTACTTAAATTGCAAAATCTTATGAAATTTTAACACATTAAAAATGTGTGAAAAAAAGTAAAAATACTATTTCAAAAATAAAAAAACAAACATTTAAAACGATATTTCTTCATTTTCAATAAGTCTAAAAGAGTCATCTCCGCGAGAATTTAGTGATGGTTTTGCAAATAATTTTAAAGGTTCATGTCTGAATGTTAAAAACAAGTCACCTTTATTTCGATCTTTAAAATGATTTGTTACTCTAAAACAAGCATTGTCCATGTACTCTGCTTGCTAGTACATATGCATATATTTTTCTCTAAAGGAAGATTAAATATAAATAGGCTTAACTTCAGTAAACCAGCGATGAAAGGTCGATAAGACGTATAATCCTGACTGATTTAAGAGAGATGATCTTATCATGTTTGCCGATGAGAGGACAGTGTTCTTTAATCATAAAAATTCGTTCTCTTTTTAAATGATCCCTTCACTACTAGATATAAATTCTATTGTATTAAAATTGCAATTTAGTCCAGAAGCAAAACAAACAACACGGAGTGTTCAATGATATTTCAGTTTGTTGACAAGATTCGCTGAAAAGATCCTCTATGTTCCTTCGAGTTTGGAAGGATGTTGTTTGTCCCGTTTTATTTAAATTAGGACAATGAGGTGCAAATTTATGTTGTGATGAATTTTCTACCAATCCTTCAATTCCGCACTAAACAAATTAAAATTTTCGATATTCACCCAAAGGAAAAATGTCTTCCGTTAAAGGAAGTTTTAGATTATTATTCTTTGATAGCATCTAAGCGCTGAGATGTCAAGGAGTATACAAATACATTACAATACATTCTTTTATTTGCACAAGACATAAATATAAAAAACGACATTTCGATACAAAAAAATAAATTGAACAGGTTTTTTTCATAATTAAGAATATATTTTGTTTGTGTATTATTTTCCCCACGAATGACACGACCTATATTATTGTAAGGACTTTGGTGACAAGAATTTAGCATACATTCTTGGTTTTTAAAGTGCAATCACTTATGTAGTTTTATCATTAAACTAGGCTGATAAAATCTGCAATAAAAAAGTAGACGGATAAGTAAAATAAAACTTCGAAAATAAAAAAACATACATGTAAAACAATTGATTTTTATAAAATAAGCAATTTTACTTTTTCAAAATTTATTTCATACTCTAGAAGACCATCTTCCCAAGTCAAGGGTTTCTGATCCGCTCCGCTCTATATACATGTAGAGCAGAGCCTATCAGAAACCCTTGACTTGGGAAGATGCTAGAAGTCTAATAGAGTCATTTTAGCAAGCACAAAACGATTGTACATTTCTTGTTTCTTGTATGTTTAAAATATGTCTTCTTTATTTCGATCTTTAAAATGATAATTATATTACCTCAAAACAAGCCTTGTTCATGCCCAATAATTGCTGGTATAAATTCTTCTCCGAAAGAAGATTAATTATAAGCAGGCTTAATTTCAGTAAATCGATAGGATGTATAGTCCTGACCAATTAATGATTGTATGATGTCTAATCCTGGTTGACCAATGAGAGGACAGTGTTAATGAAAGATGATCTTATATAATGTCTAATACTGGTTGACCAATAAGAGGATAGTGTTCTTTTACATGTATTTACATATATTCAATGCATTGTAAAGAATCCTTACACCATCAAATTTAACGTCTATTGTATTAAAATTGCACTCTTATTCAGAAGCAAAACAAACAGTATTGAGTGTTCAACGATTTCTAATTTTGTTGACATGATCCGCTCAAAAGATCTTTTAAATGCCTCTGAAATTTGAATGTTGTTCTTGTTCCCTTTAAATAAGGACACTGAAGTGCAAATTTATGTGGAGATGAATGCTTTACCAATCCTGCTTTTCATAACTATACAATTCTAAATTTCGATATTCACCCAAAGGAAAAAGGTCTTCCATACAAGGAAGACTATTATTCTTTGAAATCATCTATGCGCTGAGTTGGCATTTTATTAAAAATGAACATGTTTTATGAGTAAACTGATAGCTAAAATGATAGGTCGAATATAATTATGAAATTTTTTTTTTATAAACAATTGCTTTTTTGCAAATGTATTTCATCCTCTAGAAGTCTGAAAAAGTCATTTTCGCAAGCATGAAACGATGGTTCTGCAAATATTTTTACGGGTAAATTTATTGTATGTTTAAAACATGTCCACCTATTTCGATATTTAAAATGATTTGTTACCCCAAAACAAGCCTTGTCCACATGTACTACTTGCTAGTTTATATTCTTCTCCAAAAGAAGATTAAATATGAATAGGCTTAAATTAGTAAATCATCGACGAAAGGTAGATAAGATATATAATCCTGATCGATTTATGATCGTATAATGTATGTTCCTGATTGACCAATAAGGAGACGGTGTTAATGGAAGATGATCTTATACTGTATTATCCTGGTTGACCAATGAGAGAACAGTGTTCTTTTATTCATAAAGATTCAATGTATTTTGAAGGACCCCCACACAATCAAATAAAATATCGATTATATTAGATTTACACTTTATAATCCAGAAGCCCAAAATACACCAAGGGTTCGACGATATTTAATTTTGTTAACAAGATCCGCTCAAAAGATTCTTTATGTGTCTCTGAAATTTTAATGTTGTCCTCGTCCCGTTTAACTTAAATTAGGACTCTGAAGTGCAAATTTATATTGAAATGAACATACTATTCATAACTATACAATTCTAAATTTCGATATTCACCCAAAGGAAAAAGGTATTCCATTCAAGGAAGAATAGTATTCTTTGAAATCATCTATGCGCTGAGTTGGCATTTTATTAAAAATGAACATGTTTTATGAGTAAACTGATAGCTAAAATAATAGATCGAACATAATTATGAAATTGTTTTATAAGCAATTGCACTTTTGCCAATGTATTTCATCCTCTAGAAGTCTGAAAAAGTCATTTTCGCAAGCATGAAACGATGGTTCTGCAAATATTTTTACAGGTAAATTTATTGTATGTTTAAAAACATGTCCACCTATTTCGATATTTAAAATGATTTGTTACCCCAAAACAAGCCTTGTCCATATACACCACTTGCTAGTTTATATTCTTCTCCAAAAGAAGATTAAATATGAATAGGCTTAAATTAGTAAATCATCGACGAAAGGTAAATACAATGTAAGATATATAATCCTGATCGATTTATGATCGTATAATGTATGATCCTGATTGACCAATAAGGAGACGGTGTTAATGGAAGATGATCTTATACTGTATTATCCTGGTTGACCAATGAGAGAACAGTGTTCTTTTATTCATAAAGATTCAATGTATTTCGAAAGACCCCCACACAATCAAATAAAATATCGATTATATTATATCTACACTTTAATCCAGAAGCAAAAAATACACCGAGTGTTCAACGATATTTAATTTTGTTAACAAGATCCGCTCAAAAGATCTTTTATGTGTCTCCGAAATTTTAATGTTGTCCCTGTCCCGTTTAACTTAAATTAGGACATTGAAGTGCAAATTTATATTGAGATGAACCTACTATTCATACCTATACAATTCTAAATGTCGAAATTCACCCAAGGAAAAAGGTCACCGGTAAAAGGAAGAATGTTATTCTTTGATATCTAAGCACTGAGTTGACATTTTTAAAATGAATATTATTTCATGAGTAAAACTGATCGTTGAAATGAATTTTGAAATTGAGAGCACATTTACGTCATGCTGAAAGCTTTAGAAATATATCCTAACCACTGACGAGTCTACTATCCATCTCATGAAATAACAACTTTGTCTATAATTAGCTTAATTAGATTATCGGTAAAATAAGAGACAATGATATGTATTTAAAATTTTGTATATTTTTTTTAAAGGTTTGGTGATTCATGTAATATTTCCTTGTTTTCGGCGATTTAAGATTGGTTGCTTTGATAGATTACTTAAGAGATTAGATGCATACTAGTCACTGATTTAATGTAAGCGGAGTGCTTTAAACATGGAAATATCGTTAATTATAATTAGTCCTCTCCTTTCCTTAACAAAAATTGTACCTTTATTTGTTTTAAACATATTCACTTATTTACTTCATTTTTGCCATATTTTGTGTTATTCAGTAAAATGAATATGAATCTTTATAATAACAAATTGAATGCACAATAAAACCATGAAACTGTTAAAAATCTATAAAAAAAAAAAAAAAAAAAAAGTATTAAAAATAATTTGTTAATAATCAATTGCCCATTCAGGGTTCTTTTCATGAATTATGCTTTATCAGCTTGTCTGTCTGAGTTATAATCACTAAACCAAAATTCCAAGTGTTCAAACATTATAATATATTGATCATATGAAATAAACACATTCGTTTGTCCGTTTGTCTTGCCGTTGGGGTGGCAGATTTTCAAATAACTCTTAAGCAGTTATATAGGAGGTGTCGCGTCTTGACCTGTTGCTCCGAATGGAGACCTGGGACTTTGATGGATATCATGAGCACCTCCAGTTTGGTTGAATTTACTCCAGGGCTTTCGAATTGTTGTTGGTTGTTGATGGCATTCAAAGATTATGTTTAAATGACTTTTTATACGTACTGCCAAAGTTTCAAAGCAATATCAAGGACGATACGAAAATTTGATACAACCTGCCGTACGAACAATTCACACATCAACATTCCAACGTCTCTGGGTTTTTTTTTTTGGTTTTTTTTTTTTTTGGGGGGGGGGGGGGTTGCTGGTCGAAAATTATCAGATTTTCTTCACTCACTTCAGACTATGACTATATACTAATCTAAATTGCAAAAAGTGCTGCTATAAAACACTAATTTCCTGTACCGAGGTTTCATCAAGGGGTTGCTGATTTCAATCATCCTTGTTTAATTTTATCTGTGCTATTATTGTGAATTTTTATTATTTCATTTCATAACTTTTAACTTATTCTGTTATCAGGGTGACTACTTACAAAAATTTTAAGTGCATATTTATAAGTTATAATAGTGGATGCTTTATTTTCATAATTATTTCCAGATCAAACAACAATCGTTCAGCGTTTATACGAATGTGAGATCATTCAGAACTTTGGATTATAATTGATGTTACATAATTGTCCGTTGGTTAAATTACCAAAACACTGAGACCACGTGGTTTCACATTTACAGTATGTCATGTCTGATCAAGTCTCATTGCCGCTGACACTGGCAATTTTTTGGCACATCAAATTATTAAGAACACTGCAGGCAGTCAATATCTTCCGTCTTCAAATGATCAAATCATTGAAAATCCTACAGAAAACCACTGACCTCCCAAGGTCCAACTTAATAAAAATCAAGGGCAAGAAATTATTATTGTTTCTAGACAAAAAAATTCAACAATTGTAATTCAGCACTTATTGTTTTTATCAGGCGATCAACTAATCACTTACTGAAATTCATGGTTCAAATTTCATGCCAGTTGCTTTTCTAGCCTCAGATATAATCTTATTATCTTAAAGAAAGTTATTTTTGTTTAGTTAGAAAGACATAATTTTAGTTAATTGCTTTTTGCTTCAAACGCATCTATGGTTGTTTTTGACAAACAAAAATATGTTCATATTAAGAAGAAAAGCAATGTTTTTTGTTATTTGTATAGTCTTTTCAACGTGAATATCATTATTGAACAAGAACTTAGACTTCGAATAATTATTAGTTCTAAGGGAAAAACAATTAAAATAAACAATGTTAAAACAAGAAATCCCCCGAAACTAGCGGCGGGTATTTACAAGCAAAAGAAAAGTCATCATCGGAATCCCACGGTCGGTCACGGGTCAGGCTTCTCTTACCTCATAAATATTTTTTAAAAAAATGATATAAAAAATTGTTAGCAAAACTTTGTTTAAAAAAAAAAACTTTTAATACATGTACCAAAGCAAATGATTTATGTTTTAAAGAAGCGTTCATACTTAGTTGGTGTTTATATTAAATGAAACCCCAATTGAATGTATTTCCGCTCCATGTGTCTGCATTTATTATTACTGTCTGAAAGAAAAGTATCACAGGTATATGTGTTGCGTTTTGTAAAGACTGACGACTTGAATCCTAAAATTGAAAATTGTTTTAAACAAATGCTTTTGCCTTTAACAATGCGTATTCTTCTCCAGAGAAGATTGATAACATATTAAACAAACTTAAATTTTAATTTTTTTTACAGATTGACCGACGTAAAATGGTCTTTAAGTGTCTAATGATAGTATTCATTTATACGAGTCGAGAAATTTTAGAATGTATTGTTTTATTAAAGAATTGTGAAGATGTATACTAAACGGATAAATCAACAGGCCAATTCACAAGAGCCAATGAAAATTCATTTAAAATTTAATCATACAATGTATATCTCTGATTAACTCGGAGAGCTTTTCATAGTATACCAAAGACTCAATCAATAGCCAATGGTTTAATCAATCTAAAAATAGACATTTGGGAATTCTAAAATTTATAATCGGAATGATCTAGTTTGTCAACTACAAACTTATTTAAATTTCACGAGTGACGAAACTTTAAGGAAAAACTTCTAAAACACATTCAGCTGTAAACAGTTGAATTACAAACACAAAGCAGCAAAAAAAAATTGAGTTCTAAGTAAAATGTTTAAAAGAATCTCAGAGATTTTTTTTGTTTTTTGTTGGATATTTAAAGCAGAGTGCTCTCAATCCATAAATTTTTTCATCTTACAATGTAGTTATGAAAACCAATTTATAACCATCGTATGCTGATATACAGATCAAAATCTTTTTTTAAAAATAACTGAGTGTAAATATGAGGATCTGATTGTTCCTTATTTTTATAATTGCAACTTTTATTAGGAAGTGATTACACCACAACGCGTGGTATATTTCGAGTGATAACGTCTACATGTATTTACACACGACACTATCCATACGCCGTGTCTCCCAGTGTAAAACTTGAGAGAAAAAATGAGGATTGGGGGGATAAAATAACCGTTATTTAGTTCATTTAACACCAGTAAGTTTAGGCATATTTATCTAAAACTTAATGCATAACTTATTAAGCGCACATAAAGGTATATATATTCGAATTCATAAGGAAGAATGATGTTATAGATCACCATCCTTTCTTAGTGAAAGACATGGTTAACAGGGGGCTATAGCGGGTAGCTACATGTACTTATATTGTATTCAAAATATCGGGTTGGGGCAAATTGTGGATTTCAGAGGTTTCTCTTACCCAAGAGTCAGCATTCCCATTTATATTGCGAAACATATACGTTAAGAAGGAATATTGTCTATTCACTACATACCTGACATGCGTAAATTTATGTAAATTGGTCCCATTTTATTTAAAATCGTATAATACGACACTAAGAGCCATTTCCATGTTATTTGTAAAGTCTTTTAAATGTGTAGACATGAACTTTAAATTCAAAAAGAGTATTAGTGCTAACAGTATCCAATTAAGATCATGGTTGGAACTTTTGGGAATTCCCCCAAGTCTGAAAAAAAAACCCAGCGCTGGGTATTTAAAAACATGAAAATACAAATTCCCTTTCAATTGGGTGTTCCACATTTGACACTTCACCATGATGCGGAAAGGAATATCGATGCTTTCTAGCCTATCTGTATTCTTAATGTTGATGTTTCTTGTTGGTTTATGTGACATGTGCCCCGTCTTACAGTGGGCAGGAAACAATGAAACAACTCTGAAATTTCTTACAAGGATGAAGATTGTTTCAAACGACACGTTTAGCAATTGCGACAAAAGTGTTCACCATCTCTTAATGGATGACTTAGGAATAGAAGAGGTTTCCCACAATGCATTAGAAGATTTCTATAACCTGAAATCTTTATCGTTATCAGGAAATTATATTTCCGCGCTGTCACCATTTTTACTGGAATACAAAAGAGGGTTGGAGTCTTTCAACATCGCAAATAATCGGCTCGAACGTATTGAGGACGGAACTTTTGAATATCTGGACAACGTAAAGGTGATTGAGCTCCAGTTTAACAACATTTCCTTTATCGGACCAGACGCTTTCTCAAGGAACCTCCGAGTTTTACAAACTGTAAACGTTTCCCATAATGCTCTTACATACGGAGAACCATGGCCATTTATACCGGAAACGGACCCAACGGACGGCGAGGATTTGGTGTTTGACCTCGAATACAATCATATCTCGGAATTCCGGAACTCGCCTAACTGGACATACGATCTGGTTTCGCCCTTTGAGTACGACGTCAAGTTAAGTTTTAACAACATAACAAACATTCATATTGATGATGTTGTACATATATTCAATCCGGGTTTCCAAGGAAATACATTCGTAGAATACTTGTCTTTTAAAATCAATGCTTCTGAAAACCCTTTTTTCTGTGACTGTAATGTATATCCGTTTGCATCTTATTTGCGCGATTCGCTGTTTTATTTCTATAGAGTGGAAGAGTTCCGATACCGGTGTAACTCTCCTGATTCCTTGTCTCAAGAAGATTTCCTTCATGATATTCCCCTTGAGCAGTTTGTGTGTAACGTCACCGAAAACTGTCCCGACGGCTGTATCTGTCAGGAGCGGCCTTATTATGGATATCTTCACGTGAACTGTAGTTTCATGTACGGTTCTAACCAACAACCAATGAACACACTCCCTTTAACTCTTCCAACGTCCAAGAACGGCAAGATATCCTTACATCTGGATGGACACTACATCGCGTTACTAGAACAAAGGGATTACCTTCCACAACTCGTAAATCTAACTCTCTCCTTCAACAAACTAGTACATATTGATCCAAAAGCTCTCACGTCCATGTCTGACAGACAATATCTAGATCTCTCACATAATTATCTCAAATATGTGCCGAAAGAAATCCAGTATTTCAAGACGAATAAGGTTCGCATCGGTTCCAATCGCTTTGAGTGTAACTGCAACATGACTTGGATGGCCCAGTGGTTAAATCTGGATTCAAACGCTCCTGCTTACAATGCCCAGTGTGAATACGATGACGGCAGCGAGCGTTATTTTATACGCGACATCACCGATTCTTTGCTCAAATGCAGCTTTGAGAACCTCATCATTATAATCAGTGTCGTCGTTGGCATCCTCATCGCAATAATCATCGGGGCAGTCGTCACGGCCAGACGGTGTCCGTACGAGACAAAGGTTCTGATGTTTCGACTCTTCGGAGTGCACCCTGCCGACAAGTATCGCGTGGATTTGGAAGAACCACGTCAATACGACATCTATGTATCCCATTACGAACACGATTTACAGGCTAGACAATGGGTGAAATCAAAGTTCCTTCGCAAACTGGAAGAAAATCAGAAAAGAAAGTTCAAAGTCTTTTATTTCGAGCGAGATCTCAATGCTGGTACAGATATGTACGATGAATTAGTCACCCATATGAAACAATGCAGACGAATAGTGTTTATACTAACTAATGATTTTTTCAATGATGAAAAGAATATCTTTGAGGCAGATCAAGCAGAGATAGAACATCGAGCGAGCGACAATCTGCATGGACGTGTCATATATTTGTTATGGAACGAGAGCGTGCGAGAAAAAATAAAATTGGACCCATGGAAGTCTCGAATGGAGGGTAAACGCGTGCTCTGTCCAGACGACAAGTTCTTCTGGTCTAAGATGAGATACGAACTGCCTTTCAAGGGGGTGCCTTAAAACTCTCTTACGTTTTAAAGGATTTTGAAACCTCAACTTTCCTGCAAAGCGACGATTGTCGGAGAAAACGCATGCCTGTCCGAATGTCCGGACGTCAAAACAATATATGCAAGGCGATCGCAGTGATTTACAACACGCATGTATAATACATATTATGTATACCCACTTGCTCAATATGTCTTGGACAATAACCAACTGGTTTAATTAGAGATTGCAGCAACAAAAAGCACAAAGGATGTGTATTCAAGCAAACGATGGAAATCAGTGCTAGACTGTAAATAAAAAAGGCGGATGAGATGTTCTCAAACCAGAGAGAGAGAGAGAGAGAGAGAGAGAGAGAGAGAGAGAGAGAGAGCGAGGGGGGGGGGGGTAAATGTTTTTTCAGTGGTTGCTAATGAGTTGATGTAACATGTATAAGAAGTGATATGTTTCTGTTACAATGGTGTACATATTTTATACCTACAAATCATTCTTTTTAATAATAAATTATCCTTCTTGCATGTATTTACTGTAGAAGAATGTATGTTGTTTTTATTCGAGAAAAAAAATCCGTTAGCAATGAATGTATATATTTACTTACTAGATCAAAAAGTATTAACAATTTTTTAGTAATTAAAGGGGCCTAGACACGATTTGAGATGAAAAAAATATATTTTTAGTTCTTATGTTTAAAATGATTAATTTGTGTTTTTTAGACGATTTACAAAAAATCAATTTTAGAAATCAAGTTACAAGTGAGATACAGAGGAAAGAAGTTGCTATTTTGTAAACAAAGCTCGAGTCATATTTCTTTAAAAATAATGTAAAAATTGACAAAATAACTTGAGGAAAACAAGATAAACTGATTCAATATGTTCATAAATAATTTTATCTACAACAAAAAACAACATTAGATTGAAACTTATACCAATACAATACACATGTAAACATTAACAGGTCAAGAGCTTTGTTTACAGAACAAAGAATTCTAACCTCTGTAACTTGCTTTTAACTCGATATTTTGACTTTCAAAATCTGACTAAGCAATAAAAACATCCATATTGACCATTTTAGACATTAAAATGAAAAAATAAATTTTGAAAAAAAAATCATGTCCAAGTCCCTTTAAGTGATAGCGGGTTATGTCATTTTTTCCTGAAATGAACGCTACCGTCAGAAGCCGTATGAGTCATCAAAGAAAGCATTTTATTATTTATTTTTACATCTTTTTTTAACAAATTAATAAATTTATTGTAAAAAATAAGTAAATTTCACTACATTACTGTTGATATACATTAGTACAATTAGCTATATGAAACAGCCAAATCGTCTTCTTTTGGAATTTGAGTCCGACATTATCAAGATTATTTCATACAGTCCGTTATTTGTCTTGAGTCGCTGTAAGTTTCGATCAATCGATAAACGAGGCGTGTAGATTTTATTCCTGTTTGTTTTTATTGAGCTATAAGATAATAGTGTTTCCGTTAGAAATATAGGAAATCAAAGTTATCATACTTGGAATATGTAAATATATATAAACCAGTTACACTTTTATCAAAAGAGATTAAAAGAGAACCAAAAAAAACGACTTCGAATACATGTAATTTATTTTAAAAGAACCTGCTATACCACTCTTCACAGAAGAGACAGTCATGTAGGCTAAATATGAATGTAACGCTTTAAAAGTCATCGTCTCAAACCCTCTCCCATCTACAGGTATGTCGACTTCGGATAATAACCCAACCGATGATTTGAACAATGCAAAACTAAAGGATACGCGAGTTAATTTCATTTCTTCTCTCCCAAAAGTTCTCTGATAAAATAACTACAGAAGAACGCGCTTTTAAAAGCGTCAAAATACGATAATAGAGATCAAAACTACCAGAACATGATGGAATAAAGATGCGAAACATATACTGAGGGAAAATGCACTATTGACCGGTGAGTCAGAAATTCTTGTAAAAACCGGAGGACTTCTATACTCGAACGCCGAGATCTCAACGGCAGATATAGTTCCATCTGATGATTGGACAAACTTAAGATTTTTATAATTATACATTCCAAAAGTCAGACCGACAGAATGAATATAGAATTCGTCCTTGGTTGTTTTGGCATACAGGTCAAATTGACCTAACCCGTAGTTTAACTTGAGTTGATTGTTGTCCTTCGTGACCGTTACATGTACATAACCAAAAGGCGTGTTCTTGTACAGGCCTAAATAGTCACTGCTGTTTCGAGCAGGGGTTCGAGTTGTGTCAATTTGGGGTCTGGATGAAATTGATTTGGTGCGGAACGGTTCTGGATATGAGCATATTATCGTAGCATTCAGCCAGGGTTTCTCGCCCAAGTACAAGTCTGAGACAAGGCTGTGGATATTTGACCGGTATAGGTAACTTGGATCATCTCCGGTCATTGCAATGAAGACACCAAAATCTTTGTCCGGAAACAGCGTGAGTTTGGCCTTGTATCCGTATGTACTTCCGGTATGAGAGAGAATTTTGTATCCTATGCAGAAAAAAATAATTTAAAAATTGAAATTCTACTAGTAAGAATTATTTTTCAGTATAAAATATTTTCAGTTCCGAACACAATTGTATTTTTTTTTCAAAACATGATCAAATAGCATTTATTTAGCAGCTACAAGGATTATTTAACCACCAATCAACAGAGAATTAAAACCTTGTTTTGTAATGTACTACTAAAATGCAGGGCAGGCTTTCTGAACGCTACGAGTTGTATTGAAAGCATTCAAAGCTTTAATTAAAGGTTGGTTCTTGCTTAATATTCAGTATGACAGAATATCTTGGTACTGCGTTTTTATTATTTTTGGTGCAAGTTGTTAAGAATGATTTTAATGAACAGCTGGTATTTAACATTACATTATATCTAACATTACTTTTCTAATGCTTTCGGTCTAAATCGAGTAGTAAGGTCCACTAATTAATTACTTACACGTATAGACTATAATAGAGGATAATTATATATATTGTGATTTTGTATTTTGCTTTAATCAACGTATTGAAATCATATAGATTCGCAAGGCTTGCCGATACAACACACGTATGAGATTTAAAAAACCTCAACCCCACAGCACTGTTACACACTTTTTTTACGCAATTCTGTGAGATATCATTACATCCTACCTCTGTAGTATCCCGTTTTCCAACCCATTCCATAAGAGTCTTCACTTAAGGTAACTGGGGTCATTGGTCGAGTGTAATATTTTGATATTGTGCTGCCAGATACTCTTAGCTGCGGGGAATGCGACACAGACAGTGCACTTTTCGGTAGGAGTTGTCTTCCGTTTTTAGTTTTGCCGCCATTCAGATGAAACAACATCCATTTTGCCATATCATCTGCTGTACTCAGAACACAACCCGATCCACACAAATGTCCCCAGAATCTGCAAAAGTGCTATTATGTTATAGACTTCTATTGATGCAGTTTTAAAGTTCTTATATGAAATGTCAATGCAACATACGATGTATCATGCATGTATAAAATGTATCACCATGAGAAATTTCGCACAATAAGAAAAAAGATGAAAATTGAAATTAAGATCTTGTCATCAACTTAACCAAATTATATGTTTATACAAGTATATCTGTCTATTGCATGGCCCAATGAAAATGACGGTATCTCATTTGTGCAACTATAATACACTGTACCTATGTATTATTTAATCATTTGTCAAAATAATTTAGAGTACAAATTCAGAATGGTCCGATTACCGTAATTTTGAGGTCTGAATATACATACATGCAAATATCTATCGCGTTACATATAGTCATTTAAACTAAGCAATATATCAGATTAAATTTCATCTTTTAATGCACAGATTTACAATATTACAGGTAGATCATACTTCGATAACTGCCAAGGCACTTTTTTTAGGTCACCATAGTCATCATTATAGCCTGTGGCTAGTTCAAGTTTTTCAGGATCTGCAGTTGTGGCAAAGTTTGATGACGTCATTTCTAGCGGGTCAAAGATGTGCTCTTTGACCAACACTTCCCATTGTTTCCCGCCAATCATCTCGGCTATCCGGGTCAATAGTCCGTACATAAGATTACTGTAGTAAAAACTGTCTCTAAACCTGCCTGTGTTCTCCAGAAATTTTAATCTCCTGGAATATTTATAATATCGTCAATAATTCATATTTTATAAAGAAGATATTTTAAAATCATATATACGTAAACAACAATAATATTCTGTTATCGTTTATGATATATATGACAACTTATTTCATAATAATGTGTAGAGCAACTTTTCATTTAAAGGAATTTTTAAAAATAAATTGTGTTCGAGATCCCAAATTAAAAACTCATGTGTTTTTCCTCCAAAACTAGTACCATATGCAGTAATTATAAATATGTCTATTTTTTTCTTTGAACTTGTGCTTTTAACATACATTGATGGCTTGACTGAATTCAGTATCAGTTACATCATCTACAAATCTTACTGAATCAAATTTTCCCGCGTTAAATTGGTATCCAATCGAATGGCGTTGTTACCAGGGATCCCCATGCGGTGAGATAGCAAATCCCGGATAGTGGCATGCCGGGAAAGAAGATCGTCTTTGAACAAGTTATCATCGTTAAACACGACACGAAGTGGTGTGTCCACATTGTACCTATAATATTCAGAAAATTTCCTGTACAAATATATTTCGAAGGAAGAGTTTCTTGCATTCAAAAGTCCACACCACTCGCAATACGCACAAGTTCTGTAGCGTCTGAAATCAATAACGCTTTTGAATATCTCAAAGTTTTGATTTCGGGTAACAATAACGATTTGATATCTCTTCGAATATACATGATAAAGGTATGTACATGTACCATGTACACAACTATAGAACATCCGTGAAGATCTTATCGAATACATGACCGTAGTCAGTTATTCAGTGGTTTTAATTACCTTCTTAATTTTTGACATTATGAAGTTGATATATATATATATATATACACACTAATTAACATTGGTAAATTTTAAAACATTCGAGCAAATTATTTTCTTGCATGAAATGCCGGTACTAGAGAGATATTTTTAGGTGACGAAGGGGTACTTGTAAAATAGAAATGAGATAGCATTCACGTTGAAACCGCATGCAAAAAAAAAAGACCTGAGGTTATTTTGGCGGTCGTCGAAAGAGCATCGAGAGGTAATTTAACGTTGCATAGTTTAATCCTGGGTTAGATATGAAATAGTTTAAGGTGATTGAAAAAGTTTGCTTTCCTCCGAAAATAGTCACAGAAAATTGAAGGTATCCAAATATATTTTGCGCTGTTTAAATATTTAATCTTGGTGATATCCATTTTAACGTTGATTTCCGTTAAAATTTTAATTTACGTCTCAAATACATTTAATAGATTCTCTTACTATGTTTCGCAATACAACGTTTACTTTTACGCCGAGTACTTCAATTTGTAGTTTTATCAAAGAAATCAACTCTCAAATTAATTTCATTATTTTTAAAATCGATCCCTTAGAAATTGATATTACGGAAATTTTATAATTCACGCTGTATTTTGCTAAATCTATGGTGATTTTCAAATGTAGTACCCCCCCCCCCCACTATCTCTCATGTTATCGCCTTTGGAAGAAGACTAAAAGCTATGGGTTCAGAGAATGTATGTCTTACAGATAATTTTCTGACCAATCTTTACTTTTGGATATGTATTCTGCAAAGTTCATTAGGTGAAAAAAAAGATAAGATAGCAAGACGCTATAGCATAACAAACCAAGGGGTCGATTTTGGTCAGTACATGTAGAGGACGATTGATCTAGTGCACCGCATATCAAAAACTGTGTAGATATAGATCTACCAAAAGGCTACTTTACAGTCAATTTATGCATGAATCAATCTGTTGGAATTTCGAAGCTGAAAAACACAGAAGTTTAAAAACAGATAAAATTCTATGAACTGTAATTTCATAAAAAAAAACACTTGTGGTAAGAATATAAATTGAAATACGTATACTACATTTAACAGAGATCACTACTGATATTGAAGTATTAATATTTATTTATTTATTTATTTAATTTTTTTTAATTATATCATATTCAGTGAACATAATAATAAAATAATATATTACATTTAGACTACTGTCTTTCCATATCGAAAGAAACTGCACAATCTTTGAAATTTTATGATATTAATATTTGGATTTCCATCCAAGCTCATCAATCTTCGTCAAGGTTAAATCAACGCTTAAGTATTGATTGTCGCACACGATGCTGATAAACGTTTTCTAGCCTTGTACATAACGTGCCCGATGAAACATCCAAGTACTTCAATCGCTAATTATATTCGGCCTGAAATGACCCGTATCCATTACTTTACAAAATTGTCTTCAATTTCGCTGATTTTTATCACCCCCATTCATTAGTTGCAGTATTGTGCGCGTTCATCTGCATGCACGTGTTTGGGGTTGGTGGTTGGCCATAGGTTGGGAAATAATAAATTGTCTTCTACTATCAACAAACACGTGATATAATGAGGTTACTGTATAATAAAAATATGTAGTCCGTTCAGAATGGACCTGCAAGCAATATATACATATAATAGTAGAGTTTTTAAACACTACAGAAAGAGTACTGCAAGATTAATAAAATTTGATACACTTTAGAAACTGTTCATTCTTTAGTTCCCTTTGCTACAATTCAGTAAATAATTAATAAAAATGATGTTCTGAAAATTCAAAACAGTTTTAAGTTTCTATAATTAATAAACATGTAAACTAATCAATAGCATACACTCGTATGTTCATTTCTAATGTAATCATATAAAAAAATCGTACTTGCTATTTTCCTTCAGTAACTTTAGTATCAAGGTGGCGGCAAATGCTTTGGACAGAGAAGCCACCCCGAACACTGTAGAACTGGTCACGTTTACTTGATGATCCAAATCCCTGGAACCAAATCCACGAGAATACACAACACTCCCATCTTTGACAACAGAAATGGCAAGAGCGGGGTTGTTCCGACATTTCATAGTGTTTTCAATTATTTCAGTAATTTCGTTCGAAAGCGCATTACTGTCAGCGCGCGCACGTGCATTGGTTGTGCAGAGAACAATTAAAACCAGGAACGAGTACCCGAACATCTTGTTGCTGAATGTCCTTAGAATAGAGAATGCACATGCAATTTTTTTTAAAGTTCTTTATCTCGGTTCACCTCTCCCTCTGACCTTTGTACTGTCTGATAGGCAACGACTGCAGTCAGTGAATCCAAGTACGAGAGATATATCGCAAGATTCGTTACCTTCTTCCGATCCAATACGATCGTTATTTGTCTACCAAAAAATCAGCGCATTCCTTCATCTTGTAAATAGGTATGTTCTGGAGTCACGGTAAGGACGTATGCAGCGTCACGATGAGGTTTTTTTTTATGTCTGTAGTATTCATATGTTCACATGATCACCCCATCTCGCGGTATCTCGACCCGAACACGATATACAGAAGGAAATCAAAATATCATCAGCATTTTGCATGGTTTATTTGATAACCCATGTAACTTTCCCATCGCCGAGGTAAATTACCCTCTATTGTTAGCGCATCATTTGGGAGTCGTTGTATAAACAAGCTGTGGGGGTCTCTCCAGGGTCTGTGTAACTGCTGGCATGGTGAGTGACCGCTGAAGACTTTCAGACAGTCGTCATAGTTTATATAGCTGCAGGTCTGTAGCTCCCGGTCTGAAAAAATTCGGATGGACGACCTGGGAGCTACAGTGCCTCCCATAGTAAAAAACTGCAATTTACGGCGCACAAAAAATTGCGCAAGTTTTGGACTGATTAACCTTATTTTCACACACATTCTGTGAAAACAATTCGTACCATTAAATTCTTCAGACAATTTACTACTCGTATTGTTATTTCACTTGCCTTAGACTTTCTCTGAAACTCCGAAAATAAAGTGTATTAATTCACGTCGAGATCGAGAGTCACCATTTTTACATGTAAACAAACTGCACCACTTCACTTTACGGGGCTGGTGATCGTGTTTCAAAGAATATCAGAGGCAAGTAAAGTGACGATATCTGCAGTAAATTGTCCGAGGAATTTTTGGGAATCAAATATTTGTACAAAATATGTACGGAATTGAGATTAATCAGTCCAAAACTAGCGCAATTTTTTGTGCGCCGTAAATTGCAGATTTTTAGTATGGGAGGCACTGTAGCTCCCAGGTCGTCCATCCGAATTTTTTCAGACCGGGAGCTACAGACCTGCAGCTAAGTTTATACAGATGTTCTTTGAATGTGCAGACGTGCAGATTACAGTGATTTATAAACGCCTCTCTCTCTCTCTCTCTCTCTCTCTCTCTCTCTCTCTCTCTCTCGTGATGCTAATAAAATTCGGAAAGTCTTAGTAAGGTTGTATTGTTTACCGCATTCGCTAAAACTACTCCTTGATTTATTATACATCTTTAAGGATGATAAATAATTATGGTAGTATTAGTTTTTCAATTGGTACACAGTTTACTCTCTCTCTCTCTCTCTCTCTCTCTCTCTCTCTCTCTCTCTCTCTCTCTCTCTCTCTCTCTCTCTCGTGATGCTAATAAAATTCGAAAAGTCTTAGTAAGTTTGTATTGTTTACCGCATTCGCTAAAACTACTCCTTGATTTATTATACATCTTTAAGGATGATAAATAATTAAGGTAGTATTAGTTTTTCAATTGGTACACAGTTTACTCTCTCTCTCTCTCTCTCTCTCTCTCTCTCTCTCTCTCTCTCTCTCTCTCTCTCGTGATGCTAATAAAATTCGGAAAGTCTTAGTAAGTTTGTATTGTTTACCGCATTCGCTAAAACTACTCCTTGATTTATTATACATCTTTAAGGATGATAAATAATTAAGGTAGTATTAGTTTTTCAATTGGTACACAGTTTACTCTCTCTCTCTCTCTCTCTCTCTCTCATACTGGTATTTTATTGTTGTTCTTTCAAGCATGTGAACGGCCCGGCATCTAAATGGACGTTTGACAGGTCCATTAAACTTTGAGGACAGTTTTATATACAATGTGTATAAACAGGAAAATATTTGGGTCACAGAGTTCATGTAATGCATGAGACGGTCTTTGTGATTTTTACCTCGGTCAAAGTACTGCTCAGTGTTATCAAACTTATTTTTCAAACATTTTTTTTTAAAAATTTTCGTGCAATAATTTCATATGAAAAAGCCTATTCACTACATATTTATAAAAGATTAAACGCAAAACATATAAGCTTCTTAGACGTTTGCAACATACATGTTTCATAAATTGCCGGTGACAATTTGTCTTGAAAGGGGGGGGGGGGGTCGTAGTTAAAGTCGAGTTTTCACCACCTACCTTCGAAGAACACTTAAACGGCTGTCTTTTTACACACTAATTCAAAATGAAAGGTTTATTTACACAAACCAAAAAAACCAAAACAACAACAAATGGGCAGTAATTAAAGGTGGCTTGTAATATAATGAGTATGGCTGGCAAACAAGAAGACCTAGAATAATTATTATTCACAGCAAGTTGTAATTTAGGGTATTTATTAAAACGCATGTATAACTCTTCTATACAAAATACACCAACTTTACATGTATATACATTTGTGTGATATCTGTCTTTTGAAATGGATTCGTGTCTGATAAGTAAATAAATGTTCAGAGGGTGTTGGGGGAGGAATTTTTTTTTTGGGGGGGGGGGGCGAATAAATGCAAAACCAGTAAATATTTAAAAGAAATTAAATTGTCATAGCCTGTGCTATATCCTCTTAAAACATATAAAATATCTAACATATAATGAAAATGTTTATGATTTTCACACTACCTAGGTTAACCTGCTCATAGTTTTTGTTTATCTTCAACCGAGATAAAAATAATTTGAATTTATATATGCATATAAAATTGAATGCTTTAAGGTGTTGACGAAATATGACAAAAGAATCACATGTAATGTCATTGAAAAATTCCATCACCGCCATATTCCAATGGACGTCGTATCAATTTCCGGTACTTTAAAGAATTCACTATCCTCAAAGCTCTTAATAAAGAGTACGTTAATGTACCCTGTTCTGTTGGCATCGGTTTCCCGGAATTCCACTGTTCTTGGTTTTAGAGCATATTGAGCCGATCCTTCTGCTATCATATAGAATTTTTCAGATTTTCCCGCCCTTTTTCGTAATTCAAATGTCACGTAACCGTAAGTCAATTTTAATTGGTTATTTTCTGTTGTGACCGTAATGTCACGGAATACTTCGTCATGATATGTTCCTGTATAGTCCCCTATCGGCCGACCTAGTGGAACATCGCTTGGGAGGTAACGTGAACGTCTTTTTGGGGAGTGAGCCATAAAGGGCCGGGGAAAGCTACACAGTAGGGTGGAATTGAGCCACGGTTCTTCCTCGTTGTATAGGTCAGCAATGTAGGAACTGACGGAAATACGGAACAATTCGTCATCGTCTTCACCCGTCGTGGATATGAATATACCAAGGTTTTTATCAGGAAAAAGAGTCATCAAAGAACGATAACCGAAAATGTTTCCCGTTTCTTCTAGGATACGATGATCTGAAATTAGATTTGATTCACATAAAAGTGTTGGCAATCGTGCATCTTGTGTATATTGAAAATACTATAAATATCCTGACCTTTTAACACATCAATAAAAATATGTATGCATTAGGTACCATGCAGTGGCATACCATCCAACAACACAAATATATGGAAATGTCATGTATATTTCATAATCTCATGTTAAAGAAAAGAGGTGCCAAGAAGGAAAGAATTAAGTTAGCCATGTACAGAGAAATTTCTGCTCGCTTCGCTGCAGGGTATTGTATCAGTACCAAGTATTAAACAAAAAATCCAACAAAATAAGATAAGTAACCTCGATACGTTCCAATATTGAATCCCAAGCCATATCCGGAATACTTTCTAGAGAATGGAACACCTCGGGACTTTTCGAAATATTCCTGTATATCCGACTTCTGTAGGTGTATCCATGGCAAGAAAAGCTCTTTTATCTTTTCTTCGTCCATCAGCCTGAGGCCCGATTCCGTCTTTCCACCGTTCAACAGGAAGTTCATAAATTTGGCCATGTCGTCAGCGCTAGCTGTTATACATGCCGCACCACACAATTCAGTCCACTGTCTGAAATATACAGGAAGACGCATTGTAATTATTATTTACGTTCCAATTTTTGTAAGAACTTGCAAAAAAAAAATCAATGAAGAATATTCATTTGCATTATAAATGTGATCCTACTATACGAAAGTGAAATTTTTGTCATGCATTGAATATTTCAAGACAAAATTATCTATTCCAAACTAAAACTCCAAACTTTTATAGAATTTCTTTTCCGGAGATTTACCGTAGAAATTCAAAGGACACTGGCCGCAACACCCCCTCATCTTGTATGTAGCCCGTTGCGATGTTTTCAGCCTCTGGTTCTAGCAGCGTAAAAAATGACGTATTGTTCATTCCAATTGGATCTAACAATTCCTTTTTGATCAACTTCTCCCATGAACTTCCGCCAATTCTTTCGGCCATGAAAGTGATGATCCCATACATAAGGTTGTTTACTTTAAACTGCTCCCGAAATCCACCCCCCTCCTTAAGAAGTTGAATTCGTCTGAAATAACGACATGCAATGGAAGCAAACATCATATAAGTTTAAAATCCTTCGATCATTCTAATGCAATTTTGAGAGAAAACTATTTCTTGAGAAGGTTTAATTGCAACTTTGACGAACTGAGAGAAAACTGGCATAAATTATGCATTGGAATGATATGCATTATGAGAAATGTAAATTAAAAACGAAAGAGTTTATTGTACACAGCATTTGTTCCTTTAGCCAATTCCAGCATTGAAGATTTCGGTTTAGTACAACCGTTATATATTGTGTCTAAATGCGAGAATGACAAAATAGATGGACAGGGATGTACATCAAACATCGGTTTATGGAATAAATTACTGATTATAAAAAAAAATGAGAACTGTAATATTATATTGAAATTACATAACGAACATGAGAATAATTCCAATCATACTCTATTATGTTGTCTCGCCGGAGTTTATCGTCCAGCCGGAGGTAGTTGTAGGCCGGAAGTCCGGTTCTATGGGACATCAGATCCAGGGTGTTCACGAACTGAGACAACAGGAAGGAGTGCTTGAACATCTCCTTGTTGCCGAACAGGTGCCGGAGAGTGGTGTTCATGTCGTACCTATTGAGTGAAAATACTGTACCTAATGCCGGAAAGACGTTACTTGGTACATCTTTTACACTTAAGACATGTCTGGTGTTTAAAAAGATTGATGCATTCATACAAGAGTCGAAAAATTCTAATTCGAACAGGCTGTAATCAATTAATTAGAAACTATATATCTACATGTACAATTATTTTGTAAATTTCAGTTTAAAAATTGACAACACAATTACCGATGCAAATGACCTTGGAGAGGGGTGGCTATAATGTTCACGCATTTAAAAAAAACCCCAGTAATTTTGTATCAAAGTTCATGCATGGGTCGCAGGGGAAATACAACGTAAGTACTACCTAGAAAAGTTGCTCATAAACTTTTGAACAAGGAGGTTGGCGAATACTTTGGTCAGTGACCCTATTCCGAACATGGTTGTGTTGGTTACTGGTTCCCTGGATTCAATGTCTTTGTGGCCGTACGCCTGGGAGAAGACTTGTTTCCCGTCCTTGACCACCGTTACCGCCATGCCGGGGTTCTGGTTCCACCGACAAGATTTAAAGGTAGTCCTAAGAGTGCTGTCCAGAATCCCTTCTCTGGTTGTCTTATCTTCCACGACCTTAGCTTTGTTAAAAAAACCATCTTTTAATAGTGTAATTCACACTACTTACATGCATTACCTCGTGCATGCAAGAGTTTTAAAATTAATTAATTTGGATACAGTTACAAAAATCATTAGTTGAGGGGGGGGGGAGGATATAGGGATCTATACATGTATATTGCTGAAACCATACTATATAGAATACTATAATAATTGAATTGGGAGTTTAAGCGACTCTAATTTATAATAGTTTTTGTTTTAATTATTTCACCAAAAAATATTACCTGAATTGAGATTGTTTTTGAAAATACGTGTATATTTGATTAAGCTGTTAAGGTTCAAACTGACATTATTTTACATATAACTGTTGCTGAATGAGCAAAGTACTTACAAACATACCAACAGTGAGGTGTGGTTGTCGTATGAAGTCACTGTCCTCAAAATGGGGGAGACTGGCAATGTCGATAGAGTTTGGTTTCTCCGGGTCGCTGGCTTTAAATTCTAGAGATCGTCTTTTAAAAGCATGTGCTGCCATTCCTGTACTTATCATGTAAAATCTATAAGACTTAGAATCTCTCCTAATTAAGTCAAATACCACGTATCCATATTGTAACTGAAGTGAGCCGTTATTTTCTGCGATTGCTATGTCCCCATACAAGTCGTTGCGATATATTCCAGCGAAGACATTTGCCGGTCGACCGAGTGAAACTTCTTTGATTGCACGTTTTCCTTTTTTAGTTTTTGGTTTCATGAACGGTTCCGGGAAAGTACACAGAGAAGAGGCGTTCAACCATGGCTCTTGACCATTCACGACGTCAGCCATGTAAGAGGTAGCTGTAATTCGGAACAATTCATCGTCATCTTCGCCCGACATGGCGACGAAGATTCCGAGGTTTTCGTCTGGAAAGAGTGTGAGTATAGAACTGTATCCAAATATGTCGCCCGTTTCCTCAAGTATTCTGCGATCTTAAAAAACAAAACCAAAAAATGAATATTAAATGCCACTGTTTTCAATGATGTTAATGGTACAACTGCCTCTTATACCACCGTGGTCAAAGCATTCACAATATCAATGATTTTAAAAAGAAAACAGTCATCATATGTTTACTTTGAATTCAATTGATTACTATAATCCCCTCCCACGCCCCATACAGTGGTACGTAAACAAACATAATATGTATATACTGTATACAGGGTTATTTTCATGTTATTTTCGCCCTTCTTTACTTGCAAACGCTTTTGCCCCGTGTTGAATTCGTTCAGAAATAGTTGTGATTAAAGAGGGACGATTTGAGGCATCGGAATTTGCCCAGTCTAACAACGAGGACGAAAAGGCGAAAATAAAATGGGAGCGAATATTTCCCTGTATACAGTAATACGATATTATCGAATTTGATAATAGTTTACATGTGAACGCAAAGTATACTTTGTATAGGCTATACTGTTAAAAAATCAGATTTATTTTTAATCAGCAGGGAAAACCTTTATACCTCTATAGAAACCTGTCTTCAATCCCAAAGCATATCCAGTGTACTCTCTTGAAAACGGCACTCCCTTTATAACAGAGAAGTATTTATCAAGCTTTGTTGAGCGTGGGATGTTCCAAGACCGGAACATGTCCTTCATTTCTTCATGTCCCACCAGCCTTTTGCCGGACTCCGTGACGCCATTATTCAACAGGAGTTTCATGAATTGACCCATGTCGTCTGCACTGGTTGTAATACATGCCGCACCACATAGTTCCGTCCATTTCCTGAAAACCAAAAAAACACTAAAACTTAAACAAGATTCTATTCTGGCAGTTCTTGAAGGATGTCTCACTCAAGTTAAACGATGAAACCTATAAGCCGTGTTTTTTACCTTAGCAACTCAAATGATGTCGGGTAAAGATTACCATTGTCATCTTTATATCCCGTGGCGATATTTATTGAGTTTGGATCTAGTGTCGTAAAGAAAGAGGAGTTGGTCATTCCAGTGGGACTGTAGAACTCTTGTTGAACTAGTTCTTCCCAGTTCTTCCCGCCGAGCCGTTCACCAATATCAGTCAGAAGTCCGTACAGTACGTTATTGTAGTAAAAGCTATCCCGGAATCCTCCACGAGGATGGAATTTTCGTATCCGTCTAGAATCAAAATTATAGAAAAAATAATGATTACGATGTACTTGCATTAATGATTTATACTTTAGGGTGAGATATGTATCAGCTTATTTGTTTTAAATCCCCATTTCAGCATATACCGATTTTAGTGATCAAAAATATTTCAATTAAATTTTCAAAAATTAGCCATAAAATTTGTTGATACATAGAATATTACTAGAATTGAACAGAAACAAATCCTGCATCTTAAAAAAAAAAAATAAAAAAAAAACAAAAACAAAAAACACCACTAAAATGTGTGATTTTCAATCTTCTTAACATCAGACATAAACAAAATATAGGAACGAGAGTACCAAATTAAACACCGGATGTCAACACCGGAGAAAAGATAATGAACATTGTACTTAGGAATAAATGGGTAGGCGTTACGCGATTGGCTGAAATCTCATTTTGAAGTAAAAATACCAGTTTTAAAAATGAATGATAGAATCGGGGAATATTTTAAAGAATATAAAAACACTAGATAAAATTGTAGGGGTTAGGGTTGTTTTTTTTTAAGGTGAGCGTCAGTTACAAACAACTGCAAGATTGACCTATAAAAGCCCCGGGACACTTTATTTATGCTATTATCTGAAAGGACTTAAAATTAAATTTCAAATGATATCAAAGATTTGGCTGATTTGGTGTAGTAAAGTTCTGAGAGGGCATAAATTTTGTAAATCTAGAGTTCTTTGGGAAAATAATTGGACTCTTTTCACCAAAATTGCGTTCGACCCACCCCCTTCCCCTTCCCCTTCCCCGCATTTTACCTGCATGTTAAGTTAGACTAACAGATCTTACCAAATGTTTTAAACATGTAACAACATTTGAGAGTTATCTTCCTTTTCATAACTGTCAGCGTAATTGCTATGTTTGGGCTTGTTGATAAGTTGAGAAGATTTTAATTAAACTCACTCTAAAACGTTCCCCCGGTGCAGTGAATCGTCCAGTCGTAGGTAATTGTGACTTGGGAATCCCATTCTGTGAGCCATCAAATCGAGCGTGTTCGAAAAGTGTGTACGCAGTTCGGAATTTTCGAATAAGTTATTTTTACCGAAAAGAAGCCTCAATGTTGTAATCAGGCTATATCTGCAAAATACATGCTTATTACAAACAAGACAACAAAATCAATAGCCTAATTGATATACATGTGCATGATAATTGAGACATCATCAAGGTCACTACATATATCGCTTTAAAGAAATGTATAGCACATGTGTTGTAATATACGTCTACTTTACTTTGTTTTAATTACTTTTATCAAGATATGATGTCACATATATAAGCCATCGGTATAAGTGAACCGATCACGATAACATCAAGATACATTTTGTGTTAAACTTTATATTTTTCTCTTCGCCAAAACTTGTGTATTTTCCCATCCTTTGAGAACCATTTTAACAAGAGCTTTGACTTTAGGTAGTTGTGTCAAACGGCAATGTGACGTAGGCCTGTCTATTTCATTGTAGGCCACTCAGTAATGGCTCTCTGAAATCAACAGGATTTGTCTGACTTTTTAGCAAAGATTACGCAGTCAGTGTATATTTCGCTTGAAACCAGCGTCATTTTAACTTGTTTTGACGCAAGAAATGGATTGTTACATTCTACTGAAATCCCAAGGTCTTGTTAAAAAGGTTCGAATGGAATTTGCAGACAAAGAGCCAGCTCACAGAGAATATAATTGTATTCTTAAAAACTGTATTACATGTGATTTTAGAATATGTATTTCTTTACAACTTATCATAATGTTTTAACTGTCTGTATTTGAACTGTCTCTCTCACGCATTACCTGGAATCATCGCCGAAGTACTTCTGGATTAGCAAGTTGGCGAAGATCTTGGTCAGTGACCCGATTCCAAACTGTGTACTGGTGGTCATCGGTTGGTTGGTTTCGAGATTCTTTACACCAAATGCTTCTGAAAACACCACCTGTCCATCTATCACCACGACTGCCACCATTCCTGGATTTTTTGCCTGCCGACATTTTTTATAGGCGGATCCTAAAGTGTAATGGATTTTCGTCTTGTTGTAGTTTTCTGCGACTACTGCCGTAAAAGAAACAGTTAGAAACAAGAATAAAATCCTCATAATGTTAAAAAATAGTGTATTCCCTTTTGATTAATTTACCGTTATGTATTGTTTTAATGGTTGTAAGGAAGTCATCAGTGTATGTGTGATGTGCGATTAATCTGAATATTTTGCATATTTACGTCATTTTTCGATACACCATTATGTCTAGTTAATTCTTCCTATTCATGCACCATGTTCGAATTTAGAACAGCTGTCAAAATTAATTCATCTAGACAAAGTTAGGTAATATACTGGTAATCAAACTTTACAGTGTTCCGAAAATCATTCTTTTATAAATTTTTATAAAATTAAGAGGTTATATTTAAAGAATTGCAAAAGAAGCTTGAGCCGAGATAGAGAGCGCTAATGGTTCTGTTTTCATTATATTGTAATTTTATGTAGATTAAAATTTAATTGCTTTTGCGGCTTCATGGAAATGAACGCAACAACGTGACTCTTCTCATTGTTACGTCTTAGATTTTATTACCGTTAAACAAATAACTCTGACATTAACACGTAGACTTTTTAATTCTTTTTTTTTTCTAGAAAAAAAATTATTTCAGTAACGCCAATGAAGAATGGTTGACACGGGGATTACATAAAGCTCTATTTAACAGGATCTGACAGTATATTGTCCTGATAATAAAACCTGTACTGTTGCGCTTCGTTCAATTTAGAATTGACAATTGCACTAAACCTAATTTTATCTGTGTACCTTAATTTGACAGGGACCAAAATTAGTGTTTATTGCTGTTCTTGTAAACGTACGTGATGACACTTTTATTATTACCCAAATGCTTTTTATTGATATTTTTCGACAGAAAGGATTATTATTATTATTGCCCAGATTAGTAACAACATTAAAGATTGTTGGATGGACAATCTTATAATTTCAGTTTCTTCTTTGGGTGTTACTTATTTTGGAGTTATTTCGAAACCACCGTAGGCTTTTTTATAGGCAAAAGTTGAAAATAGCATCAAGTGACATACATTGTAGGCAATGGTCGATTAGAACATCAAACAGTTGGAGATTTCCTCAAGCCACATACCAAGAATCCACCTTCTATATAAAGGGGACATATGTCTGAGCCGTTTTGAAAATATTTGACATTTCGATGCAGTAAATAGTTAAAATGTTTGGAATAGAGTCTATAAGATATCAATACAAGTATTCTGTTATACACAATCAACTATAGTTTAAACACGTCAAGAAGATACTATAAACGTGCAGTCTGATGTTGTTGTTTTTTGGGGTTTTTTTTTTAACCGTGTACGCGAGAGGATAATTTTCCGCCAACATTCAGCTGTCATCGGTATTGTGTTGGTTGCATTCATAACTTAGCTATGTACATGTATATGGTATTGTATATGGCGTTCTCCTTTAACTTAAAATAAAAATTCGTTGCAATTGAAATGGGATTGGTCAGTAAGATCACTTAACTCTTATGCTAAGAAAAACTGTGCTATTATTCGCAAATTTTAAAAGGTACAGTATCATTCCGGACATATAAAAGACTAGGGGAAATTTTTCAATAATCGTAACAACATTCAATTATTTCATAAAATCTTGAATATGTTACAGTATCCAAGGAACAATTACAAACCTTGTGTCAAAAATTTGACACGTGGAATAAGAGTCGTTTAATTACAGCTTAATGTTTGACTTCTAGATACTGTATATAGTGTTATTTTGCACTTTATTCTACACTTGGTAATATTTTCTACCCGTCTTGAATTCGCACAGACACAGTTGTGTATAACGATAGATATTATGAGACATCGGAATTCGCCCAGTCTTAAATTCGCCCCTGACAATGAAGGCGGATCGGCGGAAGGTGCGAAAATAAAACGGGGGTGAATATTTCCCTATGTACTGTATTTATTTAGATGATGTCGAGCTTGTGAGGGATGATATTGATTCACGTACGTGAATTTCTCTTGGTTTTTGCATCATTAAACACAAATCATTTGTATGCAGATGAACTTATTCACTTTCTATTATCTACTTTCATACTGTTCTATATAAAACATATCATTAAGAAAATTGAGAATTGTTGGGCCAAACATGTTTTCATTATATAAAAATACATGCATTTTCTATAAAACATTCATAAGTTCAAATAATACAACGTAGACAGACTCATGTTTGATAAAAAAAAAAAGTTATTGGAACAGTAGAAATATAGTTGTGACCTTGTATTTTTATTTCACATTAAACAAGATAATCATAGTCCTAAAAATTCATTTCAATTCTTATTCTAGATGTCATTTCACGGTTATCATCAATGGAATCCTATGTATGTTGCAAAGTGGACAGTGCCCTTGAGAAAAATAAATACAAATTTGATTTACTGTGGTTTCATTAATTTTCGTGGGTATCAATTTTCGTGGATTTTCTGAAAACCACAGTTTCAAGGATACGTAATTCCGTGGCCAATAATCCTATCAATACAAAATGCTAGTTGATATTGAACTTCAATGAACATTTAATTTCGTGGATCAACTTAACAACGAAATCCACGAAAATTGGTATTCAATGAATATTGATGAAACCACAGTAAGTATCAAGTTTTTTTAGCCCCAACACAGGAACATGTTTCGATGTCCACTTGTGGATTCAAACCACTGACTGGATACATGCAATTATTCGGCAAATATCGTATCTATCAATCCTCTTTCCACAAATTGAGGACCCCCCACAAAACTCGCCCAGTTAGAAATGATCGGGACACTACAGATTGGTATACTCCAGTATCATCATTTCATGCAACCTGAAACTGTTTTTAACCAATACCTATGGTTAAAGTATACCCAAAGAAACAACACTCTTAAAAGATACTGTTCCTTATGTTCTCCATATTTTTTTTTAAAGAGTTGTTTACAACCCACATTTTTAGTTAAGTAAAATTGACAACATGTACTTTATTCATATAATTAAATCACTCTCAACAACAATTTCAGCAATATCATAGTCTCTTTAAAGCCGTGGCGATGGGCTGCCCAATTATATTGTGGGAACGCTCGGTGGAGCGGGTACGCCCACTTTTTTGAAATCAGAATCTTCAAACTTGTCTATATTGACACCATCAATAAGGTTAGTAATTCTTTGTTCGCTAAATTTCAACGTGTCTATGTCGATTAGATGTTCTGCAGCTCCTGTAGGAATCATGTAAAATCTTGGCTTCGAGGATTCTTTTCGCTTTAAAATAAATTTTACAAATCCGTAGTGTAACTCGAGTTGTCCCATATTGTCTACAACATATACTGTGCCGTATAAGTTATTTACATACTGTCCAACGAAATCGCTAATTGGTCTTGTAAGAGGGACTTCTGTTATCACAGGTTCTGGTTTCGGTACAGGGGCTGCTTTCCAAGGAAGTGGGAATGCACAGAGGAGGGTAGAATTCAACCAGGGTGTTTCTTTGTGGTATATGTCGGCAATGTAGGAACTAAGGGTAGTCCGGAAAAAATCCTTATCGTCTTCGCCTGTCATGGCAATGAAAATTCCTAGTTTTGTTTGTGGGAACAGGGTCATCATTGTGCTGTAGCCAAACAGGTCCCCGGTCTGTTCCAGAATGTTCCAGCCTGAAATGTCATTGTATTAAAGAATTTTTGTGTTAAATTACACAATAAAATGTTGTTCTGCCTATTAGGCGCCTATAATCTATGATAATGAAATACAACATACGTTGATCCGAAAAATATTTTCGGGGGTGGGGGTCTGAGAGATAATTTTGTTTGCCAGGAGAGCCCAAAGCGTGTTTTTTTTTTTATAATTTTAACGATGTGAATTTTAAATTTTCTTCTTGGACCCCGATCCCCCACCTTTCTTCATCCCCGCATGTGCAAGTATACTCTACCTCTATACTGTCCAGTTTTGAAACCAAGAGCGACGCCAGAATGAGTGCGGGAAACCGGTACTCCCTGTGCCTTTGAGAAATATTCTTCTATGCTGGGTGATTGAAGTCTATTCCAAGGTTTAAACATGTTTGAAAATTCGTCGTCAGAAACAAGAGGTATCATTGATCCTGGGGCAGTTCCGTTTCCTAATAAGAATATCATGAACCTGGCCATGTCGTTAGCACTGCTTAAGACACAAGAATCTCCACAGAACCGGGTCCATTCCCTGCAAAAGAGCACAGCTTTTATCATTTTAATACTCACAATTCAAAAGATTGTTTTCAAAAAATCCTAAAAATATCGCCTTCTTTTACGCTTTAAAAAAAAAGATTACATGTCGCGTTTTGTTTTGCCTTTTCCATACAGTTATGAGAGAACATGTATATTCAACATCCATCAGTCAACGAAGCAAACCTAATACCCCCCCCCCCCCCTTTCCCCTCAATTTTTGTTGGGGAAGAAGGGTCGGGTGGTTTTTAATATGAATTACAAGTGCAAACTCTCACTTTAAAAACTCATATGAAACGGGGTACAGAGCTGCGTTGTCTTTAACGTATCCCTGGGCCACGTCTTGTAAGAACGGATTAAAGGCTGGGGATGTGAAAAAGCTGGTGGATGTCATTCCGAGCCGATTAAGTATCTCTGCGGTGACCAGAGTCTCCCACTGGCTGCCGCTGATGTCCTCGGTCAGTTTGGCAATGATTCCATACATTAAATCGTTGTAGTAGTAACTATCGCGGAACCTTCCTTTGGGATCAATTTGGTGCACTCTCCTGAAATACGTCAATATGTAAACATGTATAATTTTTTTTTTTTTTAGCTTTTCATTAATTTTCCTGCCGGTATTTTACATTTTCAGTGTTTTTTCTTACATTCATGTATGTTGCTACAAATCAGAGAGTATTGTATATTGTAATATATTTTTGGCATTTTAACACCTGCAGATAGAAGATGTTGATTTCTTTGCAGCTGTAAAACATCAACAACAATAATCGATATAAAAAATGTTGAATACGAAATACGCATGCAAAAAAAAATTGAAACCAAATTCGTGAATGTGGAACCTACACCATGAGTTGATCTGGTGTCGTAGAGTTGTCCAGACGAAGATATTTATGGTTTTCGAATCCCATTCTGTGCGTCATCAGATCCAAAAGTGTGGCATATCTGGATCGCAGGTATGAGTGTTTGAAAAGTGCTTTGTGATTGAATAAGTCTCTTAATGTTGTGTCAACGCCCTTTTGCCTGTATGAAAAAAATAGATGAGTAGAATTTAATCTATTTTTCTTTATTTTGTTTGCCCTCAACTTTTTTTACACGACGGGTTGGGGGATTACTGTCACATATGCCTTAAAGTTTTTTCTATGTTTAGCGTCCTCGGACGGATTGGTTTTGAGGTGTAAAAATTAAAAAAAAAACACAATTGCTGTTCCTAAAACAAATTTTATTTTGTTGAACCTTTAAAGTTGTGTTTTTTTCCTGATAGAAAGACAGGTTTTTGAGTTTTGGGTGAACGCTAAACAAAGAAAAAACTTGCAATGGCCTTATTTGTTTGGCACAGTGACTTTTTTATATGACGTCAGTGACAAGTAAAAACTTTAATGATTTATTCAGAGTAAGCATACACGCATACATATATTTCAACCATATAGATGGAAGAAAGTTTTATAATGCTGCAAAAGAGAAAACTAATGAGATGGAAGAAAGAGACTAGCGAGAACAAGCAAGCCATTTTCTTTAAACGAACAAGATGGTAATTGCGTGAAAGATAAATGTCCATTAATGTTCAGCTGTCGTGTTGAATTAATTACGAATCTTCATTTCGACACGGCATTATACAATCGCTTTAAGGCGTATTGTATATTTGAACAAAGAGGGTCAAACATAGGAAATTAGAGGTCTACAAACATTTTTTTAAAAACATGTGAGAAAAAAAAACATATCCTTTGCAAAAACAAAGGGCGCCGAAATTTTTTATTCAGACAGTGCATCAATATCTTAACATAAGAAATGACTTAACTTCAAGGGAAAAAAACATATATTTATATTTTAGCTTCGACAAAAAATCTAATTTATTCAGTGTTGACAAAACTGTTTTAACAATGATAAATTAGATGAAAAGACAAGTATTGAATGATAATTTAAAGTAAATAAATGAAATTCTATATTAATTTGATAAAGTAAGTTTGTAATGAACAATTCAAAATAAGTAAAGACATGAAAAATTATTAATGGATTAGCATATTAAATTTTTGGTATTCTATGCTTTGATGGAAAAATCAAGTTTTAAAAGTTTGGTTTGAACACGTTTCATTGAATAAACATATGCAAATGGTTCGAACCCAAGTTCTTATATAACTTACTTTGTTTTTACGATTTTAAAAGTTTAAACCGAAATTGTTCAGCTCTAAAAGGATCTGTATATTTACATTTATTTTTTAAGCAGATAGAAAATAATAAATACCAATCGATGAAGTATTTTTTTCTGTAAATTTTTACTGTTTTTATTAATAGGTTAAAAGATCGGAGGGTAATAAAAAAAACTGTCACCTAGGTTAAAACGGGCAATAAAATTAAAAAATTCCCATGTCAACTGCATTATATGGCAATACTTTAAAATGTGTCCGGGATCAAAAGCATTCTGACTTTCAATCACCAAGATTATATATTAATTCACGTTCTTTTATCAACGTGTATATGATTTTTTAAAAATTAATCAAAAGGGTGCAAAGCTTGTTTGTTCATAGATATTTAACGGTTGCAGGCATTGCAAATAATATTGCATGATAAAACGATTTTTTCTGTAAATGTAATACCCAATTGATACCGACGAAGTATAATCAGTTGCTTTATTAGAATTTTTATAATGCAAGATTGGGTGTCTTTAAAATCTAAAATAAATATGTTTAAACTGGGTTCTAACCAGAAAAGCACAACATGGTATAACATGTTTAATCACTTTGGGCAGTGGTGTCAATGTGAGATAGGCCTGTCTATTTCATTGCTGGCCACTCAGCCATGGCTCTTTGAAATCAACTATATATTCTTGGCTTTTTGGCTAAGACTACGCAATATTAACTCGAAACCAGCTTCATTTTTAACTTGTTTTGATGCAAGAAATATATAATTTCGTCCTACCGAAAGTCCAAGGTCTTCTTAAAATGTTTCTATTTTTTTCTTTATCATTAAGTATTTCGTAAAACTGTATACGATCAATATAAGGTGTCCTTTTAAAATATTCTTAAGCCCAAAGTAGATTTTTTATAATTGGGTCGGAAAATGTTGAGATAACTAATCCCAACATCCAATCAATTTTTTTTTCGGATATTTTGGCGCATCGTTTCAAAAAGACTTACCGTAACTTCTCGCTCCTATTCATAGTAGCAAGGGTCAACACATTTGCAAAGGCCTGAGAAAGTGCCCCTATTCCAAACATGGTATTCGTGGTGACCGGCATACTCGGAACGTTTCTATTCTTGACCCCGAGTGCATGGGTGAAGACGACCTTTCCATCTTTCACTACGGACACAGCAAGTCCCGGATTGACCATGGAACGGCAGTTCATGAAAGCATTATTAATGGTTGTTCTTATGTACATTTCTAAAATATTATTCTGACACATGCATTGTGTAAAGAAAATGGCCAAAACGAGAAAAAATCTTAGAGCCGCCATGGCCGGTGATATTGCTGAAATGTTTTCCTCTCGTATCTCGCTCGAATTGTTAATATATACTTGGGTTTTTAATATATTCTATGATTATGCATCTCTGCAAAACCTGACAGTAGGAAAGTTTGACAGGTAAAAAGATGATGTCATAACGACTCTTATATCCCAACGTAATTTGCCCTGTGGCGTACGTATATGGTAAGTTCAGTCTCTGGAGAAATGCGAATTTCGACTCCACCCATTTTTACGAAAGTCTAGTACATTAATTTCAACATTTATACCATTATATTTTTCTCGCGTAATTTTTTTTTAAAATTTACTTGAACCAAAATAGCATACTTGTGGATAACACATATTGTGACTGTTTTTATTTTTATTGACTTAAACAATACCAGGAGTTGGCTGTCACCGATTTTTATTTTTTATTTATTCATTTTCTGCAATAGAGGTTCGCTTCCATGTTATTTTAGATTGTTAGAAGATTGCTATGACTTCCAAAACCAGGAGACATATACGATACGAAAATGCAGACGTGTAAAATTCTACTAAAAGTTTATTCTTCAGAATGCATTAAGAACTGGAAACCACTGGGATAATAAATGACCAATGAATTCCTAGCTTCTAGTAATCTAAACGGCTGCCTTTTTGCAACCTTTTTCTCTTCAAGTTAATGCATGGTTCAATGCCTAAATTGTCATGCTTATTAATAATAGGATGTGCATGTTTAGTCCAAACTTTTTTTTATATTAAGGTTTTAAAAGAGTCGATAGAGTAAATTTCAATACACACTTCAATACTTGTATCCGGCAAAATTAAAAGGTTCATGGTTTATCTAATAACAAACTTCAGTCAGTAAACATTTTTTTTTTGGTGGTAGAAAAAAGAAAAAAAAACCGTCTAAATGACGATAACTTATTAGAAGTCCACCTACATAGATTCTATGTTTAATTTTGCATTTTTTGTTAATTATTGTCTTAACAATTCTTGAAACAAACTTACATAATAATCATTCGGAGTGTAAAGACCTTTTTTAAAGCATAATTTCTGAATTTAAAAAAAATGAGATAAAAAATAAATAGTACTTGAAATTTAGAATATTTTTTTGGCAGGAATAAGAATTTTAGTGTGTAAAATTTTATGAATATATAGAAATTTAATTTAAACTATAATTAAATAGCGTTGGAAAAGTAAGTTTTTTTTTCGGTTTTATTTTCGAGATCCAATTACAGTCGGTGCATTTTCAAGGCTGACTTATCGCCACAGTGTCTTAAAGGTAATTTCAAAATAAAACAAGACAAAATCTTTTCCATATTAAAATTTCATCTTGAAATTAATGAATTTGTTAGATTTCCTTTTGCAATTCCAAAAAGGGAAATATCTGTATTTTGTTGATTACGATGCACGCCTTGTACTCTATAGGTCAAAAAGAGACAATCTTGAAAAACCACGATGAAAACTTAATTAATCTGTTTGGTAATGTAAAGCTTACGAATGTTGTGCGCCGATTAACATTATTTTCACATTTTGCAAAGTCGAGACGTATATTTTGATTTTCATAATAACAATTTCGTGACGATGGTTTGCTTTTAAAAGTTAGTCTTAATTATTTGAGTAGTAAACATGTAATTCGTAATCAAATTACAAGAAAATATATTTATATGTATGTATTTATATTTTGTGACAAACGTTAACTTGAAATTAAACGTCGTAAAATCATGCGTTAATTTATACTAGTATATCACTGATCTAAATCAGAAAAAGAAAGAAAAACGTAGAAGCATAAACTGTGGCTTGACATTACACAACTAAACTTGTTCAGTAAATGAAATATTTGTTGTGTTGATTTTTTTTGTAGATTTTTTCCTGATTTACTGATTTAAACGTTGCTTTCGTGTGAATGCCATTTTATCTACGAACATGTTCTTGAAAGTTGACTATCATTTAACCTTTTTTTCATTTTTTTTGGGTGATTGAAGTACTATAGTCTGTCCCAAGTTATTGCTTCCATCGCTTTTTGATGATTTTTAATAAAATTACACATACCCGTGAAAGAAATAGAGTTGAAATCGTTAAAAGGAAATATATCCAAGATATCTTCATTGAACAATTATCCCTTTCCACTCAGAAAAATTCACAGGAACGAAAACAGATTCCTTACGGAGATTTATAATGGGGAATGTTTACATCTTTTCTCCATTCGGAATACACTCGGAATACATCGCACAATTTTTTAACGTTATCATCCGGGCTTATTAATGGCTGTTGCAATGCAAAATCTCCGTAGACTTTCAATTTCGGGATGTGTATTGAAACCTAAAGTGGTAGAGGGGGAGTTTCAAAACAGATAATCTGGACATTTTTTATATTAGTGGATGAACTTAGTTTGAGCACAAAGGTATTTACTATTATTGAAATATCAAGCAAAAAGTGGTGGAAGCAAAAACTCGGGACAGAGTATAGAGTAAATCAAGAAATTAAAGATGTATGAACCAATTATTTACTTGGATTGACACCAATTATTAGTATATAATCTAATAGATCTTTTTTAAAGATATGGTTTCCCCAAAGCAGATCAGTCGTTTCATCTTATTTTTTAGCCTTTTTATTTTCGGGGGGGGGGGGGGGGTCCAGAAAAAAATGGAAATAATTTTTTATATAACATTTTTGTCAACTGTTTTTGTTCTCTCTAAGATATTGACACAAAGTTTATAATGTTAGCATTTTGGTTTATGATGAAACTATTAAAACTATTGTCTGTATACCTCTTCATTATACCAAAGTTCTAGAAAGAAAATGTCGTACCCAAGTACGTAAACACACTAATGAGGTAAGGCTATCTAACATTTCCTTGACAAAATCAAATTGATTACAAGCCAGGATTCACCTATTAACGAAAAAGAAGTCAATTCTTCACAATTTTTTTCTCCTTCCATATAATGTGTTTATAGAGAAATTTGAAGAAAATTTTGCATTTCACTCGATAGTTACAGTAAGTAAGATTGAGATGAAAATCCGAAAGACGTCGGTCTCTGTTATGGTAAAAGTAAACAAGATTCTCTAATTACAGACTACGTTACTTAATTAACATAACCCCCATTAGCATACGAACTCGTTTACTTAGGCGTGGTTACGGTTGAAATTATCTTTGTGCACGAAATTATAAATCATCTTTTTGGACTTGCATGAATTTTTAAATGAAGCTCGCTGTCCCCGTCGCATTTAGTCTGCCGGTGAATATTTTTTTTTCATACATCAATAATCAGATTTATTTAATTTTAAAGATACCATTTCCTTATTATCAGTATGCATTGTTCGATGCTTTTCCTTGTATAATTTTTTTAATGCAGGTCAGAAAATTTTTGCATCAATGTGTTCATCGTCGCCAGCCACGGGATTTGTGTCCATTCTATTTCCACTTGAACTGTTTTGTTGTTTTGTTTTTCATTTAAAATAGCTTTGCATGGTTTATATTAAACACTTGTTTCTCGAGAAGATTTATACCGTCCTTTAATCAGTTAAAACATACATTTTTAAATCAATGTGATTACGCAATCAATGAATTAATATTTCAACCCTTACCTATCTATGTGTACCTTTTGGGAAAAAGATATTTGTTATATTTATTAAAATAATAGAAAAACGCCTTTTAAGGTAAACACATCTGCTGATTAATAAGCCTCAGCCCTCACCCCCACCCCACCCCAAAAAGGGTATTAAAAAAGTGAAATAAAACCAATAATCATGATTAATGAATAGAAAAGAAAGATGATATCATCATAGTTTATTAACCCGTTATATTCAATTTATACAATGAAATGTAAACATTGATTATGAGTTTTTAGTAGATGCAAGAAAAATTTAGACTTATATTTTCTGAAAAAATAGCAAACCTGGGAAATGAGAAGAAAAGCCATTGAAACATTACATTACATTGAAAAGCAGTGTGAGTTGGAAAATACAGCCCTTATTGACCTTTAATTAGTCCGTTCTCCTCAGAAGAAAAGCCAGCTGCCTCTTGCCTGTTTATCCGGATGTTGACCGAATAACCACCAAAATAAATCAAATTTTGTGTTTATGAAAAATATTGCATTTGAACACTGTAACCGAATTTACATGTATTTGTAAGATAATGTCAAATTCTGCTGATTTTAAAACCAACTTGCTTAAAACTGAAGACATCGAGTAGAGATGACCAAATAATTCAAAAAGAGCAACATAAATACAAGTACACGTGTGCTTAAGGAGGCTCGGTCAACCAATTATCCATCTGTTCTATTTTAGAATAATAAATATGATATTTTTAACCGTAAACTGTAATTTAGTTAAGAAAAAATAACAAATATTTTAGCTTTGAAAACTATGTAAAGCTCTTCATCGTAAGGAGATTGATAATGTGTAGAAAGGCCACCACTATCCATCCAGCCTTCTTAATATCTAAACAAGTATGTCGTCAGATACCGTTCTATCCCTAATCAAAAGTCGTTTTCACCTATAGAGCCATGTTTTCAGGCATTTTGAGTACGTTGATTACATGGCAGAAGTGAAGTGTATTTTCTTGATGTAATTTTAAACAATAGCTAACACGGCAACCATATATTGTTGAGCTGATTTGAAAATCCGAGTGAATACGTCCAATTCGTTTTACAATTCCCGGAGAAATAAAAACAAAGATCCATGTACGCATTTTTCCGTTATTTGTCTTCTTTTACGAGAAGATAAGGCTATACCTGATAGAAAAAGGAAGGAATCTGATATATACATGGAGACTGTTTACTTCATTTTTATTTATAATGTAGAAGCATGATTATAAGTGCCTATGGCCAAGATATAAGAACGCATTTTTCTATTTAAAAAGTTCGAACTATCGATAGGGTGTTGAATTATCCGCGTAGTGAAATGGCATTTGATTTAGTTATAAAAGCGTTTTTCTTGAGCCAGGAACGTGAACGATGTTTTAACTCCTTTTGAATTTTACATGAATAGTTAACTGCATGGTTTTGCGACAGCCAAAAATCAATGCTTGTATATTTCATTTATACATTATAATTTACTTCTTAATATACGTTCATTTATTAAAAAAAGAAAACAACTTCATAAAAATATTGTTTATTTGGATTTAAAACAAGTAACAACGTGATTGAATTTAGTCATGTGTCCACTGAGTGTCTATATGGTGCTTTATAGCGGTATAGCTATCCCGCCGGCTGGCTTCTCCGTGGTGGTGGTGGTAGTGGTGTTGGTAACCGGCTGAACTCTCTCGAACTTAGCATCATCGAATTTGTCAACAGTAAACGCTTCGATATATGTGGAGTTCTTCCTTTCCCTAAATCTCAGATCATCAACAGAGAACATATGTCTTATAAGTCCAGTCGGGAACATGTTAAACTTGAGAGACGTTGTCTCTTCTCTCTGAAGGTCGAAAGTAGCATAGCCGTACTTTGCCTCCAAGACTCCACTTTTGTCAATGATTTCCATTTTCCCGTAGATGTCGTTAGTATACGTTCCAGTAAAATCTGTCGGAAGTCGACCAAGTGGCACGACCGGGTGGACTTTGGGGGTGTCGGGGTCAGGTCCCTTCATGAAGGGTTCAGGGAACGTGCAAAGTAGAGAAGAGTTTAACCATGGTTCTTTTTCGAGATACAAGTCTGATATGTAGCTACTGAGAGCAGTTCTGAAAAGATCCTTTTTGTCTTCTCCAGTCATTGCGATGAATATTCCAAGATTTCGGTCAGGGAAAAGGGTCATTAGGGTGTTGTAACCATGCATGTCGTCAGCAGTCTCCAGAATTCTTTCATCTTTAAAACAAAGTAAATACAGAACTAGAAATACAACGGATGCTTACTTCTCATTTTACCCGCCAACATTTATGAAGCAGTTGACAATTAAACAAGCCAGGTAAATGGTAAACTTTTTAAAATCAAAACGTTGCTCTTAGAGATTTTGAAATGTATGAGGTGTAAGGTAATGGTGCTTACTGTTGTACATTCCTCGTTTGATGCCCATAGCATACGCAAAGTGAGTCCTAGATACGGGGACCCCCCTTATGGTCAGGAAATAGTCTTCAATGCTTGGATCTTGCAGACGGTTATATGCATCGAACAAATCACGGTGAATTTTCTTGGCCAGTAACACATCGTTTGTTCCAGGAATGCTTCCGTTGCCAAGGAGATAATTCATGAATTTAGACATGTCGTTTGCACTACTAAGGACACATGTTGTACTGCACAAGCTAGACCATTTTCTATAAGAAAAAAAGTACAAAAACATAAGATATGAAAACATAACTTCTGGTACGTTTAACAAAGAGTGCAATTATCTTTAAGGCTGATAGTCATAGATTCATGACGATATCTGTGTAAGGCCTTACTTCAAGAACTCGAACGGAACTGGGAACAGAGAGCCGTCGTCCTCTTTGTAGGCTCTGGCAATGTCGACCGTTGAGGGATCCAAAGTGGTAAAGAATTTGGATTTAGCCATTCCGAGGGGGGTATAGATCTCGTTTTTAACAAGATTCTCCCAACTATCTCTACCAAGTCGTTCGCCAATCGTGGTGAGGATGCTGTACATCAACTCATTGTAGTAAAAGCTGTCCCTAAAACGCCCTCTTGGCTTCATGCTACTTATTCGTCTGTAAAAAAAATAAATGTAAGGATATGTACATTATATTTCTGATATATGTGTGTGTATATTTATTTTTCATCTGAAAACATGACTGTCTAAGGATATACAGTACATTTAAGAGGATAGAATCACAAATAAGAAGAAAGGCAAATTTTCACTTGTGTTTGGCATGCTATCTATAACTGTAAAGTGGTGGAAAAGCGCGTTTCAAGCTTTTTTAAGGCTGTATACTGGGTTATTTTCGCCCCGTGTAATTTTCGCCTTCAAATACTTGCAAACAGTTTCGCCCCGTCTTCAATTCGTCCAGACACAGTTGTGTTTAAAGAAAGATAGTTTGAGACATTGGAATTCGCACAATCTTAAATTAGCCCACTGACAACGAGGGCGAACGGGGTGAAAATCAAACGGGGACGAATATTTCCCTGTATACAGTATGGATAAGAGTGTGGTATTAGCACGTAGGATACTCACTGTATGACGGGGTCGCCTCGGGTAACCGTATCGTCTAAGAACAAGTATGGAGTATTTTTGAATCCCAACCGATGCGCCATGACATCCAGAGATGTAGCATACCGTGATCGCAGCTTGGATTTCTCAAAAAGCTTATTGTTTCCAAAAAGGTTTCGTAGAGTAGTGTCCTCGTCCATTCTGAATTAATAAATAAATAAATGATTATGTGCAAAATTTTACTCAATAAGCATATAAATTTACCGATCTGAATTTCAAATGGTTATTTCAAATCAGTCACCGTTCCTGGTATACAATGAAAAACTTATGTAAGATATTACACATAACATGAGGATACTTTTGATACCACATGGTTCTGTATTGGTTACATTTTTTATATAATTTCAAGCAACTGTCACTTGATAAAGAAATGCAGATTAACATTCATTCAAACAATGATAATAGATGAAAATGGAAAATATATCCACGATATGTTAAATGTTATTAATGTAACATTGTAACAATGTAACATTACAATGTGATTTTACATGTCTTGATACATGGAAGACATAATTATATTTCATCATAGCCAATTACATGGGATTCAAAAGTAAAGTCAATTACATGTTTTAGATAATGTTTAATATTATACAAGTACCGGTACAACTAGGACGTAAATGTAATATTTCTTTAGATTTTGATATAATTATGTCTTAAAAACTTAACTTGAACTTACTCGATAGTAGAATCTGGGTTGTTTGAACTGCAGCGAAATAGATCAAAAGTGCATGGTTTAATATTAGATGAAAATTGCCATTTATAAATTTTCATGATCGAGACATTAGGTTTTTTTCTTCATATGATTGGTTTTGAAATGTGATCCCCACGCGAATTGCTACTGGCGACAACGAATCGCAAACCATAGTTTTTTTTAAATTTTTCAAATAAAGTTCAAACTGGTCATTACCGTTTTGACGAAAACACGTGAGTTTTTATCAATTTTTTTCTCCGATTGATGAAGCATGCATACATTTTCAACATATTTCAAGAATTCTTCAAATTTCAGAAATAATTCTATAGAATACTCACTCGGCATATTCTGCATTTTTCTTTGCGATAAGAATATTGGCGAATAAAGCTGAAATTCCTCCTAACCCAAAGAGAGTATCGGTGGTAATGGCCTCTCCAGATATTTTGTCCTTGACCCCGAGGGCCTCCGTCAGGACATTTTGACCATCTTTCACCACAGAAACAATGACCCCTGGATTTTTATCCTTTCGACAGTTTTTATAAACCTCTTGAATCGTACTTCTGACTCGGTCTTCTAAAGGGCCGCCATGACAGTAGAACAAAACAAGAAACAGGACCACAGAAGAATAGAGGAGATTTCTAGAGGACATTTTAACGAATGAAGCACCTTGTGTATTATTCATTTGGTTTTATATGACTGTTTAATTAATTCGTCAGATTATGCAATGGCAAACGACGCTTATGAATTAATTATTCATCTCTCTCATCATTTTAGACAGGTAGAGAGCGACTCTGGTTAAAATGTCGTTGGATTAATTTTCTTTTTTACCTGGCCACACCTTGTAATTAGGCGACCGGTGTCAAAAAACATTGGGTCGCTTCAAAACCATATACTTGTGCGTTGTCAAAAGCTGTGCATACAAATGATGCGCAGTGTTTGCAATTTTAATCTTACAAATCACCATCTTAACCACAATAAAAAGTCATTTTTTCAAAAGCAGTTTTTTTATTAATGTTTTCCGTATTTAGTGAAACTGGGCTTTATTTAGATTTTAAAATCTTATGTTTTTCATCATGCTGTTCAAAGTGAGGTGGGGGGGGGGGGGGGAGCCTTCAGAATTTATACAGATTAAGATAATGTGTACTTCGTCATACAGTCATGCATGAAGACAAATCGAGATAACAATTATCAATTTATAGTTTATTGATTAGTAGCACCACTATAACAAAGTATTCAAAAGGATACAAAAATATCAATAAAAGCATCAGAAGAGCAAACATGCGTTGGAAACTCATATATCGAATCTCTGACTTAAACATGTTTAACACAGAGAATATGTGTTGGAATTTCTCGCATGTGTCACAAAACGTATTGATACTATTTTAAAGATCTGGCCCCAAAGCCATCAAATTTGATCTCAGTTTCACTTTCCCACGAAATGCTCCATTTGTAAAAGTAAGACATATCATACGTGAACTTGTCTAAGTTTTATGGCCCCGGGGCCTGAAGACGTTCAAAACATGTGTAGTTTGATTTTTATTTTAGGATTGTTCGGGACATAATAATCTATATAACTACGAATTAGTTTGCATTAATCTTTTTTTTAACATTCCTTGTAGTCAATAATTAGGTTAGCAAAACCTGATGAATCAAGACGATTCCGGATTTATCCGCAAATGAGAGCATGGCAATAACTATGCACATACTTCATTAAAACATCGACCAAAACATCTGGTTTCTATAAGATAAAAATTATTAAGAATAAAGGGAAAAAAGATATGAAAAGAGGTTCGTTCTTTTGCCTTTGAGCAGACATAAAGTTGTTTTTCAAGCTGATTTTTCTCTTTGTTTTATCGTTTATATGTATTTCCTTTTTTTTTTAACACAAACAGTTACTAGCGTTAGTTACTAGCGTTTGTCACATTCATTTTAGATCTTTACCTGGAATTTTATTTTCAACTTTGTTAACGTAAAAATGAAAACGTAAAAACGAAAATGTAAACAAAAACATGATCCAAGCTTTGTTTACATTACAAAGAATTGTGAGCTCTGTATCTAGCCTTTAACTCGACGACTGACACTCAAATTTTGATTGGCTATTTGAAATACCTTAATGAAGCATTGTTAACATTAAAAACGGAAAATTAAATTTTGACCAAAATCGTTATCATGCCCTTTAAGGTTTTTTGTGGGTTTTTTTTTTTTTTTTTTAACATTTTACCACCTAATTATTTGAGAGTAGAAATTGAACTTCTCAATAAAATGTTAAGAAAAGATAATATTCTAGTGATGATCTACCGGCATACTGCAAGGGTAAAGAAACTAGAAATTACTATACTAAGTCAAGAATTATATCTCTTTTATAACACCATTGTCATTAATTCTATAGGTCCAACAGTGTAAACCAACGTGAAGACTTTTTCTTTTTCCACTTTGTACATGCATGTTGATGCGGTTTACAAATATATTTATCATCTGATGCTCTGAGAATTCATTTCAGAATGTCTCTTAGAATGAATTTGATCCGACCCACATTCCAAAATTAATTAACTTCATGTTTTGTGATTATTATAAACGGTTAATTAATAAATATCAATGCTTTCTGTAAATAGCAGTTAAGCATACAGAAATGAAATGCAAGTATTAACAGACAATAAGGATTTTCCATGACATAACATGCATGTAGTTCAGTTAGAGCTAGGAGTTAATCAATTATATAAGTAAAAAAAGATATTGAATCATAGGCAGTCTTTATGATTCCAATATCTTTACCCTAAAATGATACTAGAATCTACAGAACTGGAAACTTTGATGAACACGGGAGGGTCTTTAGGTTCAAAGCTTGTGACTTCAACACTAGAAATAGATCCATTACTATGTGTTTCATGGTGAAACCTAATTGTGTGAAGATTATACGGAGATAAGTCTTTCAAAATACCATATCCCTCAGCCGCAAACTGGTCGTGGGAATGCTTTGGGTAAAGGTTCCAAAATGCAACACCATATTTCATGTCTATAAACCCTGTGGAAGAGTTCCGAAAAATGTGCAAATCCCCATATGCATCATTGTGATAATGCCCGACGTATTCCAAAGGCGATCTGGTGAGTCTGTTAGATTTACCGATTAAATGTAACGTTTCTGACGGTGTTGAGAACCATGGTTCGGGAAAAGAGCATATCGTGCTGGAATTAAGCCATGTGTCTTCCCCCAAAGCGACGTCTGCTAAGTAATTGTGGAGGAGAGTTCGGAAGATGAAGTCAGAATCTTGTCCGTTCATTGTCGTAAAGATTCCAATGTTCATATCCGGAATGAGAGTAATCAACGATGAATATCCGAGGATGGTTCCCGTATGACGTAATATTTTATATTCTGAAAGCGAACAAAAACAATTATGTGCCGTATCAACATAGAGCAAAGGGTCAGACAACAAGACATTACATTCTAGATAAATACCTCTATAATGACCATTTCTCCATCCCAGAGCGTAGTTGTCTTCACTCGTTGTGTGGGGAACCTTCGGCTTTGAAAAGTATTTACTTATTCCAAGTGATGTAATGGAGTTGCGCGCCTTATAGGTGGACTTAAGTGTTTCTGACAACATGATGCGATTTCCACTTTCGTTTAATCCACCACTGAGATGGAATTTCATCCACTTAGCCATATCATGAGCGCAACTCATGAGACATATTGATCCGCATATTTTTTCCCAAGAGCTACAATAATTGGTTAAAGTGTCTTCAATTGTGACCATTCCTAAAATCTGTTTTCATATTATGATAAATATATGGACATGTAAACGCATGCTTTTAAACTAAATCAATATATATGTACATGAATTTATGGAAACATCAAAAGTAAAGATGTATTTTTCATGCATGCCTTTGTTTACTTGCCTCAGTCAAATATAATTCAAATGACATGGGAAAAATATCCACTCATCATGCTCCTAACTAATAACATCTCGATAGAAAGCTTGGACTGCAATCAGTGATGGTACAATGTATCAACCTTAATCTGCATCATACTTACTCGTAAATATCAGGATGAACCTCTACTGTTGTCAATTTGGTGACATCATTGGTATAACCTTTTGCCACATGGCTTCCTCCTTTCGTTTTTGAAATGAAAGAAGAATTGAACATTCCAAGCGGCGAGAACAACTCGTTCTGCACCAGGTCTTCCCATGATTTCCCACCTAAACTCTCGGAAATTGTCGTAGATAGGCCAAAGGCGACGTTTGTATACGTATAAGTCTCTCGGAAAGGATAAATCGACTTCAGATGTTTGAAGACACTAAAGAAAAAATATGAAATCAAACGATTTAATAAGCAATTTTTACTTTTAACCGGATAATCGTTCTCATAAAATGGACCTCGTTATGATTATGAAAAATTATTGTTCTTTAGGGGGAAAGAAGAGAAGACGTTGATCACATGAATTTTGTTGATCACATGACAGTTATTGTAGAATATATCGTAATAGGTAATAAATATTGTGGACGTCAAGGTGTTTGATTCGTTCAATTAGTCATAATGTTCAAAAAATCGTTTCGATTTTTAACCACCCCCCCCCCCCCACCCACCCACCTCCAAATTTTAATCCATTTTAGTAGGCTGACATAATCTAACCAGTAACACTTTACGTAAATTTCCTAATTTAAATGGCTAAAATTGGGGTAAGCTAGGATGATTATATTGTAGTATCTCCGTTGAATGTAAAAAAAAAAGTGACCATGAAATTTTTATGTTATAAAGCACATACTTAGGTTAATTTGGAATTTTTAAGAAAATTCCATTGAGTTTTTCTTATGTGCTATTATCACATTCTTTTCAAATTTAGAATCAAAAACTTCAAAATTTGAAGTGTTGATGTTATCAATATTTTCGTAAAATTATGATCTTGCTATGTAAACAAACAAATGTTGAAATCAATTTTTCAATTCGTTTTTGCTCTTAAAATTATTGAATAAATTTGAATAAATTCCATTAAATTGTTTAATTATTTCCTATAATTCAGTCAAAATATCTCCCTTGCAAGGCAGAAAAGAGACTGCAAAAATAGTGTAAGCAGTTGAGGATATCTTTATGCTGATGTGTTAAAAAAAATTAAAAAAAAAAGATAATCGATAAATGATATGTACATGTACTTTCCTTTGGCTTGTTTTTGTGGAAAGGGAATGGGGTGTTTTTGGAGGGTTTTTTTAAAATTTGGTCACATGTTAGACTTGAAAGTTTATAATTAAAATTTATTTTTATTGTTCTCTACATTTGGTAGCCAACGCTTGGCGTATAGCTTAAACGATGGCGTTTGCTCTAATGTGTCTGCATAAGATACCAGATTTAATTCATAAATGGCTGTATATTGAATGTACTTGCCTTGGAAAGTTTGCTCTGGTAAGTTTGGGGTTCAATCGTAAGAAGTCATGTTTAGGGATGGCTAGTGCATGTGATAAAATGTCCCGGATATTTGCATTCTCTGTCCTAATGGTGTTCGAGAACTCGAAACTGCTGTCGTAAAACGTTCTCAAGTTTGTGTAAATGTTGTGGCTGAAAATGTAAAATATGACAATATTATCTGTGTATGTCTACGAAAATCGTTCGCAATGAAATCATTACAGCCCACGGTTTGCCATTTTGGCACGGAACTTTATAGGTACTTTATTGGTGTATGTACACCTAGCGACTAGAACGCTGAGATTCTGGTATCACCAAGTACAAAGGTACACTATGCAAACACAGTCATGAATAATGCATATACCTAAGGTGTACACAGCCTGTTAATTCTGTTTATGACATCATCTGAATCCATGAAATAATGCCAAAACGGTACACCTGATGTTAATTTTTTCTGTATAGTAATAAGATCTATATTGGCATTCGCCCTGTGCAATTAAATGGCTTCATTTTCATTTTCAAACTATACCAATCAACAAGATACATAAAGGTGTCATTACGTTTAACTTAGCTTGGTTTACGGCAGATGAATTTATCATATCATGAATTCTCTATGTCATACAATATCAACGGGATCTAAATAAGTCTTTCATTGCAGTGAGCTGGATATTATTATATTTTGTCCATTTTTGACTAGGAACGTTTATCTATGCAACGTTCTTTTAAGAGTGTAAACTAAATTATATAAATAATAACTTTTAAGGTCAAGATCTAGCAAATGAAAGGTGCCTACATGTTTATGAAATTCAAGATATAAACTCTTTAAATGATGCTTCATAACAATATCGTTGTTTCATAGGGTGTACCGGGGCTTGATTTTTTGGTAAACAAAATGAAAAATCATGTTTTAAACAATCATTTTCTATGAAATAGGAAGGATAAAAGTAACAAATATCAGAGTTTTGTCCATTTTTGACTAATGAAATGTATCTAGAATGCCTACAGCCTCTCCAAAAACAGCAATATACAAGCTCTTGACCTCCTCTTTAATATGGTGTCAAATTGAATATAGGTACCAGGATTACTTTTCCCGTGATTAAATTTAGAATGTCAAAATATTGTTTTATTTTCTACATAATTCCTTTAGAGCCGTAAAATACAGGAAAAAATCATCAATTATGACGTCATAATGGTTCTAGCACCAAAAAGACAACCTGGAATCATTTAGCCTACTAGATCTTAAGCAAACTAGTGACGTCGCCGTGTTGTAAACACACCGTTATCATGAAATAAGATCAGGAAATATCAAATAAACATCACTTTGAGCTGTGCTGTAGCAGTTTCACCAATAGAGTCGCAGAAACTGCTTTGGTGATTGACGCCAATCGAAACAAAGTAAATTCGGTGACCGGGGCTCCATTCTGGAGGTCAGCCAATCCGTAGCCCTTAGATAGCAGAGTTTTGCCATCTTTGACGACTGCGATGCTCAGGCCAGGGATTCGCGGACGACATTGCATTGCCTTTCGAAAAGACACAAAAACAAAATCGTTTTTACATGTTAATTAAGACTTAAAGAGTGAATTGACGCAGTGACTAACTCACTGTCCTTAAAAGATGACAGATGAAAGCTTTATTAACGTCGGTTTTCATTAATATTTTGTAACTAAAGTGTTTTTGTCAAATGACGTGTTAGCTGATGACAAGTTTCGCAAAACATCATGTTGAATAAGAGATCTGTTTCAACAATTTATATGCTAAATTAAATAAATGACTTGGACAAACAAGTTTTCTAATGAATGTCTTCTGATGTCGCCTCTTTAGCAAGGCACTCACGTAGATTTTGGAGGCGTTGTGTGTTATTTTTCAACAAAACTTTTTTATTTACCTGTGTGATCACCGGATCTACAGTGTTCTCGTAATTTAAGTCTGAGGCCACAATTAATGCCCCGTAAGCCAACAGTATCACCAACCACAACAGAATTTTTGCATCGGCAGCCATTTTACATATAACGAAAGAAACAACATGCTACTATACTAAATTGCCTTATCTACCAAAATTTGGCAAATGTCCAATACTTTGATTTTGCTGATTAGGTGGAACTACAGAACATTTGTGGTATTGGAAAAGCAGTGGTGTTATTTGCAAATCCCTTTAAAGGGGATATATTGGTTTAAAATTGATTAACCTTATTATAATAAATCTTTTAATTTCATACATGTATGCTGTTGCAAAACTCATAGTAGAATAACTATTGGTGTATACTACTGAAGCAAACTAAGAAAAAATAAAAAAGTAAGATGTTGCTATTATTAAACTCTATTAATATCTGTTATTTCTAGAAACAGACGTTCACGGTTGTTACGTACTTGTCGGCATAGTGAAGCAATCAATTCAGATTTCATATTTCAACAGACAGATAAATTTCTATGCATATAAATGTGACACTGTGCAAAAATACTTTTTATGAACGTTTGCAGCACAAGAAGAAAAGGCATATGTGCAGGTAAAACTATATGCGAGTAATAAGGCTAAAACTAACTTCCAAAACCATTAAAATCGTATTTGTTTCCTTTTCTTGAACAAAATAAATAATGCGTGTTTTAAAATAAAACTTATCCGAAACCTAGTCGTGTGAAGAAATAGCGAGTAAGATGAAGCTTGTAATAAATAATTTTTATTTAAATTGCTCTTAATTTACATTATAATTATGACTTTTGAATTTTTTTAATGTTTTTAATCTAGATTGATAACATTGATTAATGCAAAAGCGGGTTAAATTCATCTTCATTGAAGGTTTTTTTATGTTAAAGGACAAAGAACTTGTGATTACGCCCACAGATTTTGTTTCGTTGCTGAGTTAATTAGAACGTTTCGTAAAAGTGACATTAATTAACTATTTTCTGCAAAAAATCCTCTTTAAATTGTTTTTCATTTGTACTTGTCAAAGATATGAAGCTTTCACTTTGTATTACAGAGAGCCCTGGCAATGAATTGTTCCGAATATGATTTTTAATGGTGTCGTTACTTCGAGTTTCACAGATGAAAGAATTGTCCAATTAGACCCACCCTTGATGCATGGATAATTTAAACAAAATAATATTGCAAACAAAAAGATGACAGTAGCGTTCGTTTGTTTATTTTAAAAAAAATTGCTAAACACCAAATGCCAAATTAATATTACAGCACTGCTCAGACACAAATGTTGGGGGTTCTAGACTGCAAACATTATCCGACCTATCGATCCAAACAAAGTAAAAAAAAACCAGAATAAAAACCAATTCGCCCTCTTTCAGCAAATTCGGTATATAAGTGAATGATAAAAATACATGTCTATTTTAGCAAAAGCGCAAAAAAACAACCTCTGCAACAAACTCCCCAGTAACGTCTTGCAATAGCCACAATTTAATGAGCAAAAATCAGCCAGACTAATTTTGCTGGCATATCCAATTTTTCTACCACCCAGCAACTAAATAAAGAAGATCCTCAAATAACTAATAAGTCTACGATTAACATGTCCTATAGATGGAGGCGAGTATTTATATTGTTAATTAGTTTTAAGCCTTTCCCACACTAAATAATTATATTTTTCGCCATCAAAGTTAATAGTTTAGATTGAGATCATAGTTAAAGCTCAATTTTTATGTCGTAACTTTTAAATCTTTTTATAAAGGTATATGAAGATAGGGACACAACATAAAGCTGATGCCATATATATTTTTTTAAAGAAAATTTATATATGAGGGGTTTTTATGGAGTTTCTGATCATAATTATAGAACCATTTTAACAAGAGCTTGGACTTTGAGTAGTTGTGTCAAACATCAATGTGACGTAGGCATGTGTATTTCATTACTAGCCACACAGCCATGGTCCTTTAAAATCAACAAGATTTGTCTGGCTTATGAGCTAAGACTACGCAATCGGTGCATATTTCGCTTGAAACCGCTTCATTTTTAACTTGTTTTGACACAGGAAATAAATAGCTACGTCTTACTGAAAGTCCAAGGTCTTAGACTTAGTTGTTTTTTTTCTTTTGCGGGTAACATATTATCCATAATAAACTTTTTTTTAAAAGATAATGCTGCTTTGAATAAAATAAACTTCCCAATTCCAAGTCGTTTCAGAATAGGGTGCTGTCAACAAGTTACACATGAGATCCATTTATGAATATTTGTTATTGCTGATTTTTATTTCTTACCATAAACCAATATTTTAATCAGTTCATAGCTGATTGTGACATAAGGACACTTTATGAATATACATGTACATGCAATTATAAAGATTCCTTGCAGAAATTCTGCATCAAATATAATAAAAAACCATGGGTGTAATCTCATAAAAATAATATATCAAAAAATTAAATCATCATATACCATTTTTATGTAAATAAAAACAATTCGCAAAATGCTTTAGTAAATGCAGATTTTATTTTTGAATTAGCAATAAACAAATTTTTCATAACCACAAAATTAATATTATTAAATATTTAAATGTCTAATTGTTTGTTGACAAAATGTCTCATGAAAATTTAAAACAAATGGAAAATCAAGAATAAACATTGCAGTTGTCGCTCCTTTGCCAATGACATTACAGTTTAAAACAAGAGGCCCATGGGCCATGTCGCTCACATGAACAACACTTCCTTTTATCATTTTTATCAGTTTAAAACATTTATCCTATATATTTCTATGTTAAACTTTGGGCCTCATAATTGGTTTGGGAGTAACTATTTTAGATATTCAGAATTTAGGATTTTGAGGATACCTGCGAAGTTATCTCACAAATATATATATATATATATATATATATATATATATATATATATATATATATATATATATATATATATATAAAGACATTTCTGGTGCAGTGGTCCTTAAGTAAAAAAAATTTGAAGACATTCAAATGTACTGAATGAGCAAATTAAGGAAAGAGTAAAGTAAAATCTTCTTGCGCGATTCCAGGTGCATTTACCGGTGTTGATGGTTTGAGTGAGGCTGGGGTTTGCAAAATTATTTTATTATAATAATATATGATGTTGGAAGGCTCAAATACTGTAAACGAGAAAAGTACACCATATAATTATATAGGAAAAAAACAATCCAGGATTTGTACAAAGAGCATTTAATTTGTGCTTTCTAACTACTTATTTCTCAATCTGAGAACAGAAACTCAGGTGTTTACAAGTATAATCTGCAAACTGACTTTTCTGGATAATTTTAACCGTCGATTCTAAACAGAAAAAAACGCTTGTATTACCACATTCGTGTCACACACAGGTGGATAACTTTCAGGATAGTACATTTCAACACATGCCAAAAAAGATAGAATACGATTTTATTTTAATTCTAAATTATTAAAATTTTAAATTTTCAAACCATGTCATAAATTAAAATGATTCTTACATGGAAATTTCAATTTGGTATGAAACTTATTCCAAAACTGTGAAAAACAATTATTTTTAGTCAAGAAGAGGTTTATGCTTTACCATGTAACTTTCATTGAGCTCAAGGGCTTTTAGCATGCTAGTTTTTATATGACCTCATCCCAATAAAGGATAATTTCTAAGAAGGAATGGAAATTTACATCTGAGATGCATGCTGTCGCACTTCCTGTCTGCATTATTTTATCCAAACGATCAGACGCAGCGAAAAGCCATGGTCCAAGACGCGATGAAGGATATCGTCAAAATATTTGGTTAAAAAAATGATTGATCATTACAAAGGTCAAATAACCTAAGAAAAGTGAACTGTATGAAAACGGTTAAAAAACTGTCCAACACTTCTTTTTCTACAACTCTACACTGTTCAACCCCCCCCCCTTTTTTTTGAAAGAACATTGCGTAATATTTGCCCGATTTTACAAAGACGTATCAACAAATAGTTGTAAGATGCTTACGTTGCTATTTTACTAAGATAGCCAGTGTCTTATTTGGCATCCAAAGGTGTGTTGGGGTCATTTTAAATCCTGTAGAGACCTAAATAAGACGTACTAACAAAGCCACGGGAGGGAATACTTTTGCTATAACAATGTTTGTTTTAAGATTGTTTTTTCTGGTGTTATTTCTCGGAAAACAGTGCCTTTGTTTAAATGTTACAAATCATGGAAGCGATATTGATAAGTTGAAAGAAATTGTCCAACAATTGAATGCTTCTCTTCAGCACATGCAAACTGAGCAAATACGGAAAGATGTACTTTTCCGTTCCGAAATCGACCAACTTAAGAATGAGACGACCCACCTTAAAGCAAATCATCTCTATTCACAAAGTAAGGTTTTAATATTTGTTCCAATGTTACACATTTTAATATATATTCGAAAATTACTTATGAACAAACAAAATGATATTTTTTTTATAATAAATGCTTAAAACAAATGAAAAAGGTAATTTTGCTATGAAGTTACATGTACATGGTTCAATTTAATTTCCAGGTCATGGTGCAATCGCATTCACTGCAAGACTATCACGTGATGTCAATCTAGCCCAAGGTCAAACTGTGGTGTTTGACAAAACACAGCTGAATATCGGAAACGCCTATCACGAAACGTACGGACATTTTAGCGCCCCCATTGCTGGCCTTTATCAGTTCGCGTTGACACTGTTGAACAATGGAAATGAGTCATATTTTACCCTTGTGAGGAATGGAAACGAACCGTTAGCGGCTCTTTACTCCAAAGCCGGTTTCATACCTGCCTCGGCTGTTGTTGTAGTGCAGCTAGAAGCCAGTGATGTTGTTTTTGTCAAAGCCACAAACGTTGGTGCAAATCTAGATGAACCTTTTTATTGTTTATTTAGCGGATATTTGATTCAATAACGAACGTTTAATACTGTGCAACTTTTGTGGCCGGATGTAATGCGTAAATTCTAGATCATTATATACAAATAAACAAAAAAAATGAAAATAAAAATAAAACAATTGGAATTGAATGATGTTTCTTGTACGTAAATGAATAAATATTTACATTTTTAGAGTCTTTGTCTGTGATAACTTTACGAATCGATTTTGTACTTACAGTCCAACAAATTCAAATGACGCATTGCTGGGCGCAGGGTTTGCATAAGTAAAAGAAAAGAAAATCACATTAATATGTAAATGTTTTAATATTCTGTCATACAATTGCTGTAATTTATATAAATAAAAGTAATAACAAATCATTCATTGAATAATAATTTCGGTCGGGGCGTGACCACATCCCAACCAAAATTATCACCAAGAAGTCATCTTTAAAATGTTATTTTTTTCCATTAATTTCTGTGTGGTATTTACCTTATTGTTGATACAAAATAGGGATTGGATTAATTTTGCGATTGATCGCTCGGTTTATTTCTCAAAATATATTTTGCCCGAATCTTATATGCGTTCTTGCTTGCGCGAAATATATCAATGTATTGTTAATTCAAATCACAAAACAAATTTTACTTTTAATGAAAATGATCCAGAAAACAAAAATACTGTAGGAATACGTGTAGCCACCAGGAATCAACTAAAAGCTGAAGCTACTACTTGGAATGACATTTATATACCTGTCAATTTGGAACAGATTCAAACAGATGACCCGGATCACGAAACTAAAAGGGAACAGAAGAGACCTGATTTTCATCAAATACAGACTTAAAGTCCTGCTAGTAGACATTATTGTAAATGGGATTTAATTGTACTAGAAGATGGTCTATTAAAAAGAGAAACTTATCAAAACATGGCTCTTTTAAGAGTCTTCAAATACTTTTACCAAGAGTTTGAAAAGATGATGTTTTACATCAAGTGAATGATTCTGTCATTTCTGGACACCTTGATTAACCACTGCAAAAGTACGAAGAAAATTCTATTGGTTTGAAATGAGACAAGATATTAAAATATGGGTTTCTAAGCGCCAAATTTGTTAAATGAATAAGCCTCCTGTTAAGCCTGTTAAGGCACCATTTGGAGATATGAGAGTGGGTGCCCCATTAGATAAAGTAGCCACAGATATATTGGGACCATTACCAAGAACACCTCGTAGAATAAATACATTCTTATAGTTATATATGGACTACTTCACCAAATGGGTTGAAATTTTAGCAATACCTGACCAAACTGCCATTACCTGCGCAACTAAGATTTTAAATGAATTTATTGGTCGTTTCGGGTGTCCCTTGAGTTTATACATAGTGACCAAGGCAAACATTTTGGGAGTCAAATTTCTAACGAACTCTATCTACTTTTAGAAAATAAAAAGACGGAGTGGTAGAAAGATTTAACAGAACTCTGGTTAACATGATTAAATCCTATATGAAAGAAAAAAAGACCAAATGGGACCTCAACTTGGGATGCTTAGCTCATAGATGTACGCCCCAGGAGTCTTCAAATTTATAATGTTAGGTAGAGAATTAAAACTACCTTTTGGAGATTTTATTTTGTCCAAATGAAAATGATGACTGCAGAGCAGCGCAGTCAGTGACTATAAACAGATAAAGAAATTTGCAATAAAACATTATCTAAAGACTCATGTGACACGAGACACCAAGCTTTATTTTCCTGTAGCAAGTGTGATTATGTTTCAGTTACCCTTAAGGATGTGGAAAATCATGGGAAATGGTATGGACCGCACAAGAATACAGATCTCCAGAAAATATTATTAGAACAGCCAACCCATATGTATGGAAAGATGACCACCGTAGACGTAGAGAACCTATTGGAAGAAACTGCCAGCCTTCAAGTTCCCAATACAGTTACAATGGAGCACACAGAGAACACTGGCATTGTGGCGCCCGAATCCATTACTGAAGTCCCACCATTTGAGGATATGCTGCCTGATCTACTAGGAGTTGGAGAGAGTGGAGAGATTGACAAGTAGGAGAAATAAGATGCAACAGTGATGGCCTTAGAGCAGATATAGGAGGAAATAAGAAAACAGGGAAAGCGACAGATGCGCGCTCTACAAGAGCAGACCAAGGCAATAAACAAGACACCTACATGATATCTTTACAACAGTTGATTACAACCATGGATTAACCCCTTTGCCAGACAGACCTCCAACTCCAGTTTTAAGCAGTAAGCAGAAACCAGAGAAGATCTTCACGAAGGCCACCTAACCATTACCATCGCCCACGAGTTGTCGTGCGACCTCACCGACCAGTGCCCCCAGGAGTAGGGATATTCAAAGGGAAGAAAAATGAAAAAGATCCAGAACCTTATTCACAAGAGAAAAAAGCCGGTCGAGGTTCGCATCACCGCCCTTCAAAGAAGATGAAGTCAGTCATTAAAAAGAGTACTTAGTATGTATTTAAAAATTTAAGGGTAAAGTTTGTACTTAAGGTCAAGATCTAGTAAATGAAATGTGCCTACAAGTTCATAAAATTTAAGATATAAATTCTTTCATATGATGCTTCATAACAATTGCTGTGTTCGATAGGGTGTACCTGGGCTAAACATTTTGGTAAACACAATGAAAAATCATGTTTTAAACTGTCATCTTCAATGAAATAAGAAGAAATTGAAGAACAAATCTCGGAGTTTTATCCATTTTTGGACTAATAAAATATATCTAGAATGCCTACAGTCTCTCCAAAAACGAAATAAAACAAGCTCTTGACCTCCTCTTTAAAAGGATGTCAAATTGAATATATGTATCGGGATTACTTTTCCCATGATTTAACATAGAATGTCAAGAAATTGTTTAATTTTCTTCATAATTCCTTTAAAGCCGTAATGTTCGGGAAAAAGATTCTTCAAATCAATTATGGCATCATAATGGTTCTAACAACAAAAAACACTCTGGAATCATTTACTAGATCTTGGCCTTAAGGATGGAGGTTAGATTTTAACATGTATGTTTATACTAAAACTGTCAACTGATATTTTTTTAATATCAGCAAAGAAACGTAAGATTGACAAAACGCCATCACTAGAACTGATTGAGGTTGAAAAAGAAAGATTAGAAATAGAGAAGAATAGGCTGGAAGTTGAAAAGAAAAGGCTGCATGTTGAAGAACAAAGGCTCGTTATCGAACAAACAAGACTGCAGTTGGATCAAGAGAAGAACAGCATAAAACTTTGTCAGCTTGGAATTATTTCCAATGCCACAATAACTTCACAGCAATAAATGTATAACTCAAATATGAATGCTTTATTTCTTACAATTCAAGGACGAATTATGTACATGTCTATATACGACTTTCTGTATGCCAAATATTTCACACCGCGTGGTATGCATGAAATAATAGAAACATGCTTAATAACAATTCTTCCTTCTGGATCTGGGACTTTATTATCAATACAGATATTGTGCAAAACTGCAGTTGCCACTATGCTATTGCAGGCTCTTTCAGGCGAGAACTGTAGTGCACCTCCTGATGTGTCCACACAACGAAACCGCATTTTCCACACTCCAAAGCATCTTTCAATGACGCACCTTGTTTTCGCATGTGCCATATTATAGGAATTTTCTTTGTGGGTTGTTGGGTTTAAGGAAGAAGTCTTCTCGTTATCAAACATACTTCTTATAATAAGAAATTCATGAAATTTTGACACAGTCAAACGGATCGTATTACCAAATGATTCTATTAGTTTAATCAAATTTGACTTTTTTGTTTTTGCATAAACATCAGGTCAATGTCACTACCTTTTTCCTCAACGTAAGGGATGTTTGTAGTTCGGTAGACATTTGTTTAAATTTGAAGATTCTATTCTTCGATAAAATGATAGAATATCAGAATGTCTATCCGCTTATTCTACTAAATTGAAATAAATATCAATACTAAAATTGATATTGCTTAGCCGGCATTTCCTCTAATTTTCTTAAATTTTGAAGAAATTTTGATTATTTTTGTATGCTTCCAATGATAAAATATTTCTGATTTTTATGTATTATCAAGACTTTATATAAAAATATAAATTGACAGAAAAGCTAATATATTGACCATTTAATAAGAGAGAAAAACTTATTTTAGTGATTTTTTAACAAAAATCAAAGTATAGAATGGGCGCTTATAAAAATGTAATTTGATAGGCAAATCATATTTTAAAAACATATTCTGAAAACTAAGCATCATATTGTTAGTTCACATTAGTAAAAAAAAATCCAACATTAATATTATTGGTCTTAAAATGCTATATCAGACTCATTAATCTGCAGCAATTCTGAATTGCGAAACGTGTGATATTTTCCTACGCCAATATTACACCAAAAATATAGTCTTTGTTAGAGTCTAAACATTAATTAGATTTTCTATGCCAAGTTGTATGATAGTAATTAAGAAAGAAAAATATTCTATTTTAATTTCCTTTTAATTTGATTTAATGAACAAATAATCAAATTTACGTTTGACAAGTCGAAAACCAGAGAAGACTCCTTCCTTAAAACAGGTGTAATCAAATATGGCCTAGGGGGATATCCACTATCACCTAAAAGTCATCCTCTTGGTATATTCTTGTTTTCAAAAAGTTGGCAAAGTATAGAATTGTTCCATACGAATGAATCATGGGATGATCCCGACCATTTAGCTACCAAATTAATAAACTTTAATTTGGCATCACAGACAGCCATAGTGTTAATTGAATGATAGTTTTTCCTGTTAACGAATACATTTTCCTCAAAAGACGGGGACTTAATTCTAACATGTGTCCCTATTATTGCGCCTATAACATTTGGAAAACCACATATTCTTGAGAAATCAAACATGGAATTTGTAATTGCAGTCTCGTTATTGGGTAATTTAATATAGCTCGGACTTCCTTTAACTAAAGATATAGACACATCCTTTACAATCCTTGAAATGCTAGCTTTACTTATACCATGGAGAGTCGCAGTAACTGTCTAGAAATTCCCGGTAGCGAAAAAACGTAAAGCAGCCATGACCTGGAGGGACGGTAGTAGCGAATGTGACCTTCTTGTTGGCCTTGTTATGTCGTTTTCTAACTCCCGGCATATGCCCAGAATCAAATGGCGAGGGAGTCTAAACTTTTATATTATTTCAACATCATCCATGTAATCCAATGGGTTGTTTCTGTCCCTAAATACTCTTTCTTTACGTAAAAGATCCCTACGATTTATAATGGCACATGCAGCCGCCATATTTAGTTTGTTCCTAAGACATTGATTTACCTGTCTTAAAGTTAAGACATAACTTAGGAATTGCCTAAGCGAAGACGAGATTTGTGAAACGGATATGTAATGAACTTAGGAAAAAGTTCTTTCCTAAGATATAACTTAGTCCTAAGTAGGCTTTGTGAAACGGGCCCCAGGCCCCTGAGATTTACTGTCCCTCAATCTGATTAAAATCAGATCCTTTGATCCGCTCACTTGGATCGCTACACATGGATCTGATTTTAATCAGATTGACTGTCCCTTAGCATTTTTTAAAAGAAGTCAAACCTGTAAATTTAATACAATACGACTTGTTGTTAGGTTTAACAAGTCTAATGTTACATATAACTTTGACTTGTCCCACATCTATTATGCGTCATTGATTAAAAAAATATTTTTCGGGTTGGGATTTTTATTTAAAATTTGTCTGTTTTATGGGATATATTTATATGTAATCAGCGACTCCATTAATTAAATTTTCTATCATTCATTATTTATTCATGTGTGTATGATGAGTGTAAGCTGAATATTAATTTATCAATATAAATTCTCATTTGTTGAAATCGTTGATAAACTTGTTCGCTTAACTTAACAAATGTCTTATATATAAGGAATAATGAATCATTCTTTGAGTATTATGAGGTGATAATTTTGGTCGGGGCGTGATCAAATCCAATAAAGCCCGACGTAATGATTCCTTATTACTTATATTTACATATGTATATAATTTTAAGCCATCGTACAATTAAATCTTTAAATATAAATAAGCAAACCCCGCCAGCGCCTCAATTTGGCGTCATTTGTATTATGGGTTATATAGTACAAAATCGATACGTAGTGTTATCACAGACAAAGACACTGGATGGTGTAAATATATCTTATTCTGCGAATGATTGAGTTATTGGTCGTTATTTAACCATGTTATGAATACACCCGGTACTGCTTCGTTACATATTGAAAGCAAATGCATATCATTGTCCCTTCATGTAAATAGGTAGAAATTGTTGGAATAATATGATTTTTATACGAAATTCAAGAATTTTGTTATTGCCAAATTAAAAACAAATATCATTCTAGTATGCAGGTAGACATTTGATATTGAAATGGTATTTTTCAAAATTTGTTTAGGCATCAGAAATGCAATGACGCGATGCTATATTTTACTGCAAAGGAGTTTCGCAAATAGCATTACTTCGTGTGTCCAATCAGACCGTTCTTTCTTTTCTTTCTTTTTTTTTTTTTTTTTTTGCTGTTTATATCTTAGTAAATTTTCCTCTTATATCTTACCTTGATTGCTAGGGACGTGAAAAATGACTACATAGCATTTATGCTGCGCTTATCATTGCATTGATAACTTAGCTGCACTGCTATGTGCATGCAAAAAAGAGGGCATCAAAGCAGAATCTTAATTTACAAATACCAACGTTGCTCTAATATATCATGTACTTCTGTATATAAACTGGTGTTTTTGCGTGCTTTTCGAAGGATTGCAAACTAGTTTCAAAATGCCATTACAATTCAGCCTGGTATATTTTCTAGTTGTACTGCTCTCTGTAAACTTTGCTCATGGCATAAAGCCTGCAAATGTCGAGATCGAGCAATTGAAGGTGCTCTATCAGTCTATGAGTGCAAAACTTCAAAACGTGGAATACGAAAACCAAAGGCTAAATTCAGAAGTTACAAGATTGCAGACTCGTAAGTGTTTATCTATTTCGATGGGTTTTTATTTTTGTTTTCGATTTGTTAAAAAGTAGAGTTTACTTGAATTATTTTTTATCTCTTAAAATCTTATAAAATTTTAAAGTTCTTTACTAAAAATGGTAATCTGGTTGTTTACTTCCTACCTTCAGGTTCCACTACTGTTGCTTTCACAGCGAGGCTATCAAATGACACTGAACTTGCAGCCATAGAGACGGTTGTCTTTGACAATATTCTTCTAAACTCGGGCAACGCGTATAACGAAAGAAATGGACAATTTACTGCTCCTGTAGCTGGGACCTATCAATTCGCCGTGTCCTTGACAAACTTTGGGAAAGAGTCGCACTTCGCTGTGCAGAAAAATGGCAATGATGCACTGTCCAGGTTGTACATTAAGAGCGGTCTCACGTATTCCACGTCATCCGTCGTCGTCGCACATTTAGACGCGGGAGATATCGTTCATGTCCAGTCCCAGTATTTTCCAACGAACCTAAGACAAGGAAAATATTCCGTTTTCAGTGGTTTTCTGATTAAATAACTATTTCATCTCTATTTTCATAAAAGAAAAAAGCAATAAACGTTTTAGAAAAATATCTTGATTGCCATTGCTTTAATTGTAAATTGATAAAATTGCAGATTGAGAAATATGAAGTACATGTATATATCTACGAATTTATTTCTGAATTTATTGTTTTCACAATAATGTAAAAAATATTTCTTATGATTGTATCTAATAAAAAAATTAATTGATTTCAGGAAAATAAATGTAGATCTGATTTGTTCTTGTTTTGATTCATCAATACTCGTTGCATAGAAATTTTTAGGATTTCGTTGTTGAGTTAATCCACAAACGAAATTATCATTGAAGTGCAGTATCTAATAACATACTAGTATGTTATCTATCGATAATATCTGTTGCAAAGTACGTGTCCTTAAAAGTAAGGATTTTACTAAGTCCACGAAAAGTGATGTCCTCGATTGAAACCAAATTATGTGTTTAATGTGTCTTCATTAATTACGTCAGGTGTAAAAAGAAATGCCATAAAGAAGAAGATACAGTTTCTTTCAAAATATGTCTAAGAATTCAGGTTGTTCTTTAAATTTTATTCTTTTTACCATCTTGAACACGTGTGTGTACAGAATCTTAAGTTATGCAGTCAAAATCTGTTTTCAAAAGGGAAAAATGACTTCATTAATACTTCATGTTCCTATGATGTAATCAAATTGACGAAAAGTGGAATATTTATAATTGTTTTATTATGTAAATGTGTCCACAGACGTCGTCCAAAACAAAACAACAGCATATTTTATGATGAAGATATAAAATGAATTTTATTACGAGCATTTTTGAAAAAAGTTAATTTGCAATATTTCGTTAAGCGGAAACATGAATAAAGCACTCCAATAAGCAAAAACAATTATATATATATATATATATATATATATATATATATATATATATATATATATATATATATATAATTTAATTCTGGTTATAACACGCTTTCTGATTGGCTAAAAAATTATTTTATATCGTATAAAGAATGTTGCCTACGTCATAGTAAGACTAACGTAAAAAACGTATCAATACGCCTGACGTTACGTTTGAATTCTGTACAAATTTACGTCATTTTAATGGTCAAATGACCGTTTTTATCTACAATGAAGAGTACAAAAATTAAATTATAAGCAATGAATTCAATATTTATTAGTTTTATACGATATAAAATGGTTTGAAACAGTTTACGCTTTTTTATAAACCGCTTCGCGGTTTATAAAGCGTAAACTGCCCCAAACCATTTTATATCGTATAAAACAAAAAAATATTGAATTCATTCCTTAAATATATATATATATATATATATATATATCTGTTTGTGTTTCTTATCTTAAGGACACACGAACTTAATTTGCATTATCCTACTTTATATGTTGCTCAATACAGCGTTATCACAGTAAATGATATCTGTATTGAAAACTAAACTACAATGCTATGTGCATGCAATGAAAGACGGTGTGTACACAAAACCGACCTCCCTAAAATGAATACCAATGTTACTATACGTCATACACCTCTTCACGTACATATATGACTGAAATCTGCATTTTGAGAGGTTAAAGAAACAACGTCGAAGATGCCACTGCATTTTACCATTTTGTATTTCCTTGTTGTCCTGCTTTATTTGACTTATGTTCACGGTACAAAGTCTGCAACAGCAAGTGCCGATATTGAGCAACTGAAGCTAAATTACCAGCATATGAATACTAAGCTTCAAAACTTAGTAAATGAGAACCAACGGCTCAATTCAGAAGTTACAAGACTACAAACCCGTGCAAGTAAGTCTTTTCTCGCTGTAATGTTTGTAAATACTTTACTACGGTACATTTTGGTATTGATATATATTGAGCCAATTACTATTGGAATTGCAATCTGCTATTTCAACAAAGAATTAATTGCAAGTTAATAATAATTTCCCTCAGAAAAATCCAAATTGATATGAACATTTGCATCCGTATTTAAATTTAGAAGGATTCACAAGTTTTCCTAATCCTACTAATTTACTCTATTATTATCATTTTCCTAACTCCAGGTGACACTACTGTCGCTTTCACAGCGAGGCTGTCACTTGACACAGAACTTTCAGCTACTGGCACGGTGATCTTTGACGACGTCCTCTTGAACTCGGGAAACGCCTACAACGAAAGAAACGGGCACTTCACAGCTCACGTGGCAGGAACATATCAGCTTGCCGTGTCCTTGACAAACTTTGGAAAAGAAGCACACTTTGCGGTGCAGAAAAATGGCCACGATGTGCTGTCGAGGTTGTATATAAAGAGTGGCCTCACGTACTCCTCGTCAACCGTTGTTGTCGCACAGTTGAACGTGGGGGATGTCGTTCAAGTCAAAGGACAGTATTTTCCAACGAACCTTCGTGAAGGACTGTACTCTGTTTTCAGTGGATTTCTGATTAAATAATTGTTGGGTTTAACTTATCATTAAACACATACACGTACCTCTTTGGGGCATAAATGAGGACTTTTTATCTGTGTTTTTGAGGAATTTGATATAAGGTTCTAGAAGAAGGAGTACATGTAGGTTTCGTTGTATGAATACGATATCTCGCATTGGTAAAGTTATTACAAATAAAGTTGAAGCTTCGTTATATCGCATTATCTTTATTTCAATTTTTACTTTTAGATTACAAGTATTCCATTTCACACACCCTATTCAAATTATTTGACTTGCAAGTGACCTGTCAGTCATGTGTTTTAAGCATCTACATTGCAGATCTCTAAAACACGCTACTAAAGTAAACAATATCGAACACGCAGTTGATCTTAAAATAAACATTGATATACATGTGCGTCATCGCACTAATGGACATTCCAATATCATGGTTGTTTTTTAATGAAATTTAAATTGTATAATATAAAGGTATCTACAACAAACATATTCCAAACATTAACGCAAACAGTATTGACAAATCAAAGAGGCGGGGGGGGGGGGTGTAGTGGTTCAAAAATTGAGAATCGGGTTGATCATGCTGTTACAGTGATTACATTATACACCAACTCTTATTAAACAACATGATTATTTGTACAAAATTTGTTAAAATTAACATACATTTTATTAACTGAGCAAAGAAATATTTATACAATTTGTAGAACAGTTATTCATTTGAGTCAAAGAGAGAGAGAGAGAGAGAGAGAGAGAGAGAGAGAGAGAGAGATACATGTAATATCGATTGAATAAATGTTTATTCCGCCATCTGTTTCATAGAACAATCATCTTTCATTGTGACAGGGCTTAAATCACATGAAAGTAAAACTTTTTAAGCCTGTCTTCTGTACCTTTAGAGTGACGATTCTCTATTTACTGTTTTACATGTGATCTCGCTACAGAATGCTCAAATATAGGGAGGTTTGATATACAGCTGCATGTATCAACCAGAAGTCTATCAGCGCTTATGCAGTGAATACTTATAAAAGTGTTTGGTGGCAGTTGCTTTTGCTATCACTAATCGTTATTTTATTATTTTATCGTTTATTTTCAGAATCTCTTTCGTATCTGATTGTGTTTAAATATAGGGATCATGCGAAAATGTTAAGATTAGTTTCTTCCCGTCACAAAACTTGGTAATTACCTCACAGCTACACCTTGTAATTTACACAGTAATCGTTTGATTATTTGTTTTAAAATAATAGCAATCGTAACTTCTATTTAACTCATACATATGATATTTCATAATTAAGAAAAAAAGAGAAAGTTAGGCTAAGCTAACTTACCCCAGTGGGCATCACAGCATCAGACTTCTTTCAAACGTCACATTAGATAATTCCTGAGTGCGAACATTGTCTTGTTCTATAAGCCATAATATAGATGGCGGGAAAAGTTATTTTTCAGAACTATGCCACCGGGCACCATCTGGGTGTACCTCTTCCGCTTTATATTGATAGCAACGTTGACAGTAAGGATTCCTAAGAATTGATATGTTTTGAGTTCCCTACCCGACTTGATCATTTAGTATGAAAATTTCAGAACGTTCGGATATGATAAGTCATTTTCAAAATTACGTTGTTCTATAATGTTTTTCTATTGCCAGCAAAGATGGTTTTATCAAAAATGTGTGCCGGAGATAAAAATTTCCACTATACCACGCATAAAGATAAGCACACAAAACTTTATCTTCAACTAAGAGGAAGGTTTTACTCTTCCTTGTTGAAACTAAATTTTCCGTTTCGTCTCTTTCTCTTTTTTTCCACAATGTCTCCAACACTTTTGTTGTCTGTTGCTGTGGGTTTTTTCATATTTACAGGTAAGTTTATTTTGTAATAGGAGCAAGTATACACGTCTTTTGGCGCACAGAAAATATCCGTCAGAGTAACTGATTAGTGTCCATCAAGTAAGTACAGTAAAACATGGTTATAACGAACACGCTTATAATGAATTGACGCTTACAGCGAAGTCTTTTTCATATCCCGTGACTTTATTACATGTTGTAAACTTGACGGATATAACGAATTACGCATATAACGAAGTAAAATTGAACGTCCCTGGGACTTCGTTATAAGCGTGTTTTACTGTATTATGGCTAGTCATGTCCCTACATTTTTTGTCAAATAATTCAAGCTCAGCTTGCATGGTTTGTTTGATTTGTAAGTCGACTTGCTAGATATTTATGTCAACCAGTCAGATATTTATGTCAAGTTGTTTTTATCAGCATGACTAGAAACTCAATATTTTGTTTTCATTTTTTGTTACCATTGATCGTTATATCTGACAGGTGTCCTTTAGTGCCCAACAAGTAAACACTAAATCATATTATTTGAAAAGTGGAATTTTTGATTATTATAACGAATTTTAATCTTGAAAGCGATGTTGATTTTTTCGATATTTTAAAGCCCCTTTCACAACTGGCGCACGAGCACTTTACAACACTTTGCGATCGAAATTTTTTGTCTTCGCACGAGCTATCGCATACGTTGAACGAGCTCTCGCATTCGTTGCATGCGTTTTGTGGTCGCATCAAGTCTCCTCTAAATTGTGGACATGCACACTATTCAGACGCGACCGAATGCAACGCACGAAAATTAACACGAATGTTTTACAACGTTTTGTGTGATCGCAAGAGTTGTGCACGATTTTTAAAGATCGTAAGATAAATCGCAGCTGTTTTTGCGTGTGTTGTGCGACCATGAGACTGTTGCTCAACGTGTTCCATGTAATCTTGCAACGTTTTACTATCATTGCAAATATTATCGGTTTCAGTTTGCATGCTTTGCCACTGAAATATACTGGATAAAATCCTATTTTTGTCCGATGCTGTTTTCGCTTCTACTTACGGTTTTGCCTCGTCTTGAATTTGCCCCAGTAATATCGTGGTAAAAGAGAGATAATATGAGACAATGGAATTCGCCAAGTATTAATCTGCTTACTGACAAAAAAAGAGGAAATGAACGAAAAAAAATCGGGGCGAATACCCGGTATAAAGTATACAATGAGAAGCATATCTGTTTTAGGCCACAATCGACCTTGTTGGTTGTTGCTTTTGTCATTTTCTAGGGCGGTATCTTCTCTTGCATTTTAAAGGGGCATGGTCACGATTTTTGTCAAAAATTATTTTCCCGAGTTTAATGTTTACAATGCTTCAGTAAGGCATTTTTAATAGGCAACCAAAATTTAGGTGTCAATTGTTGAGATATAAGCGAGTTACAGAGCTTACAATTCATTGCTATGTAAACAACGCTTTTGTTTACATTTTGAACGTTGAAGTAAAAACTCCCATTTTAGACAGAAAATAAATGTGGTTAACGTTAAGGTCTGTTTCTTTATGCTTAAAATGAATAAGAAGATTGAAATATCAGCTTGAAAAAGAACTTTTACCAGTATATTGAAGTAATGTAAACAAAAACAGGGCACGAGCCTTGTTTACATGACAAAAAATTATGAGCCCTGTATCTTGCTTATAACTTTACTGCTGATTCTCCAATTTTATTTGGTCTTTGGAAATGCATTCCTAAAGCATTGTAAATAATAATCAAAGTACTGAAGTACTGAAAGCCGGGCTCTTTTGGTGTGTCTTTCTGCATATTGTGTAGTAAAGACTGAAAATCTCTCTCTCTCTCTCTCTCTCTCTCTCTCTCTCTCTCTCTCTCTCTCTCATGCTTTTAATGTCGGCAAAGCATCAGAGGGCGACCAAATTTTGTAAGCGGCTATAAACAAAAAATAAGTCTGTCTAGTAGAAGTTAAAAAGTTCAACAGTTGCTGCCTTGAATTTTGCATCAAGCATTATATATTCAATCCCCGTTTCTTCATCGTGCAGCAAAGTAGTTCATGGAAATTCATGCGCATTGTATGTGTCCAAAATGCATAGTAATGTTTTAAAAACACGTTATTAATAAGAAAACTAAAAAAGAGAGACAATTCATTCGAAATTTAAAAAAGAAACAAAATGCCAACACTTTTGACAAAACGTGGCTCTTTGGGTAACTATTTGGTATAGCGGAAGCTTTAAACACTGTGCCGGATAATTATGCCAGTGCCAAGGTGGCATTTTTGCACCCGCTTAAGCTGCATATATCGAAAAATTCAAATATGCCATATGATAGACCATTGCTTAAAGAGTTAACAACCACCTTTCTTATCAGTGTATCTCACCTGTCAGGTAAGATATTTACCTTTCAAAAATAAATTCCTACAGGAAAATAATTTTTCCCATAGGAAAATCAAAATTCCTATAGGTAATTTGAAATTTCCTATCGGAATACAAGAACTTCCTATAGGAATTTCAATTCCGATAGGATTTGATAAAATCCGATAGGAAAACTTAATATCCTATAGGAAAACTACATGTCTGAATCAAATTCCTACAGGAATTACCAATCTCCTAAAGGAAATATTATTCCTACAGGACTTTTAAAAAATCCTATAGGATTGTCAGTATTTCCTGTAGGAGAGTCAATTCTCCTATGGGAATTATCATTTTCCGATGGGATATTAATTTTTAAAGGTAAATATCTCACTTGTCAGGTGAAACACACTAAAAACAAAAGTGGTTATATACTCTCTAGACAATGGTCTATCATTTGGTATACATGGATTTTTCCGAAACTGCATCTTAAGCGGGTGCAAAAATGCCACCTTGGCACTGGCATAATTATCCGGCACAGTGTTTTTACCTTGACGCTGTTTGGTTTTTTGTTTATTTGTACTATTTATAGTAACATTGGCGATTGGCCTGCCTATGGCCAGGACTCTGCTTTCAGCAGAGCCCGGCTAAAAACAGAAAAAAAAGAATTTGACCAAAATCGTGACCATGCCCCTTTAAAAATATTTCTACTGAAGAGCGTTGGGATCGGCCGGTTTATACCGGCATACCACCTCGACTCGACGATCGTTAGTACGATGAAACGAATGTTCGGACGATCGCCGCTCATCCTATCGTATTGGCGCACGTTCAATCGTCCGATCATTTGGTATTTCGAGCGATCTTATCGCATTATCTTACGACACTCGCGTTCATTGTACAACAGTCGCATATAGACGCAAGATATATCGCAAGTTTCAATGCGTTTACATCGCACAACGGGCGCTTTGAATCGTGCGAGTTTCGTACGAGTGCTTTTTCATATGCGATTATTTTGGCAACAGTTTACGAACAACATTTAATTTTTCGTTCGCACGAATATTTTGTCGCGTCTGCTCCTGCACCAATTGTGAAAGGGGTTTAAACAACCTTATATCAACTTGTCAGATAAATAAGATGATAACCGAATGACAAACATTTGGCATGTACTCGTTTTTAAGACACGTAAAAAGTGACAAGTCGACATACAGATCTGACAAAATATCATTTATCATTTTTATATATGCTTCACACTACAACTGCCAGTGATCAATAATGAAAATGATCGTAACGTATATGTAAATATTTCAGAGTTCTTTTTAATTTATTCGTATACATTGTATAACAAATAAAAAATTTCGTTTGTAAGACATTTTCCGAAAGGTGAACACTTTTTTTCTCTAACAGGTTCAGTGAGTTACTACATCTCTTGTGGACCAAAGGAGGAGTGGTATCTCCCAGGTACTGGTTACCCCCCTACCGGGTTGTGCAGACCATATATGCCCAAGTCAATGCATAAAGTCTTGTTCTTGTTCCTGTTCATGCCAGAGTAAGCCTAGGTACAAGTACATACTCATTCGCTCACTTTCAAAACAGATATCCAGTTTTAGGCCTAATGCATACAATATTGCCATGCAAATACTCATCATCAATAATTTTGTTCATCAATATACATGTATATTCTTATTATCGTACGTAGTGCGTCACTCTTTCATAGACGAGACTCGGTAGTAATTTTCCAAGTTTGATTAGGATCCACTGTTTAATGTCTTTGATACAACCAAGGAAATCAAGCCAACATAGTCACCTGGAACCTCAAATCAGAAATGATTCAACCAATCAGTCAATCAATTTTTGAAATCTGATAATCTTATTTGTATTTCATAGTGTTTAAATTTGCGTCTCCTATATGCATAATAATGATACCAACATTCCAGAGAAGTAAAAATGCAATTTAATGCAATTCATTATTTTTGCATATCAAATGATTACATCTACATACATAATATCAATGTTGAGGTACAGTTTAATTTACCAATCTCCATAGCTGGATAGGAAATTTCAATAATATTTTTTGTAATGTGATTATCTATGTCGACATGTTGGAATGCAACTTTATCATGTCAATATACTCGGAATACAGTTGCAAGTGAAAATCGGTATAATAACGTCTTTTACTAATTAACAATTGGACTCATTGACAATAAAGAATTGTTAATTAGTAAAAGACAATAACATAAAAAGTCGCAGCTTAAGCATCTTGCATTCAGACGTAATTACCAGGTATCTTGCATTAATAAATTCTTACCTCAATATATACATAGTACATTTTCGCATGTCGACATATAAATATCCTGCATGTCAAGATACTGTATATATAACACGAATGTTGATTTAAAAAAAGTGTTTCAATACACCATAAATTACGTCAGTTACTGGGGTTAGTAAGTTAATTAAATCATATCAATAAAGCATTCTTTCAAAAAGATATGAAACTTGCTTGTCAATATAATTTTCTTGCATTTAAAAATATTTATATCACATATAATTAATAAAGTCCAAATATATAGTTGATATATTTTTTCAGGCATGTTGTTTAAATTCTCTTACATGTCAGGGCAGAAGTATGCGAGTTTTAAATTCAATCTAAATTTATGATCAAAACCATTGTGTATTGATTAATTCTACGTATTTTACCATGAAAAACACCAACAGTTAAAATATTTCACAGCAGTAAATCATCATTGTAAAAATTATTATGCATATAAATGATTCCCTAATGCAAGGGACAAGTGGAACTTTTCATGGGGATTGGACCTCATGCAGTGTATCTTGTGGGAACGGTGTCGTATAATTTAAGGTCCGCTCTGTAAAATGGTCCGGGGCGGACCATAAATGTTTACATTTAAGGTCCGCCTTTGCAATAAAAGGGTCCGGCCCGTATAAGAAAAGGTCCGCCTAACATAAAAGGTTCGGGTATATTTTTAATTTGTATTTTTTTTCTCAATTTCGAGTATTTTGTTATAAAATAAGTGGCATCATTTTGTAACTCTTTAAAAGGAGCACTTACCCGAGGTGAGTTGGTAAACATCCATCACACAGTGTAAATGAAAATACATTATTTTACATGTACATGTAGTTAGGACACACATAAACAGTTTAAAACTGTTGGGTTTTTTTTAATTTCAACATTAATTTTGCCAGTCGATGTTATAAAAACAGGAAATGAAACTGATTGGTGTCATTAATAAAACAATGGCTTCAGTTAGGTGTTATACACACACACCACCCTGCAGGTGTGAAGGGTTCACACCTTCGAATTCAGGTATTTGACTTTTTGAAATGATCATGTATTTTAACAATGGATATTTTATACGTCCTATTTTTGCACATCTTTCCAATACGATACACGCTTAAAAACGTGACCCATTACAAAATTTTAAGATATTAAGCACAGTCCTGTAAGATTAGTAAAGAGCCACATTCCTTCGGATGTCTTAGCAGTTTGTATCTTAAAAGAATTTAAGGGGATTCTGTTCCTTAAAAAGAAAATAGTTGTGTGTAAAGGGCAAATGTTGACACTCCGTCCGGTAAAATTTTATTTTAAATTCCTGCCTGCTACACGCACATATAGTATTAGGGTTTTTTTCTCATAAGTATCATATGAACATTATGAAGTGCATTTCTTGGCCCCTCGCCCAAAAAAGAATAAGAAGGCCATTAGATGAAAATCAATACCGTCAGACAAATAGGACAAACCGACCGTAATATTTTAAGATTATTTCAACGAGACACATTGGATTTCAGGCCTTTGTCACATTTTTAAAAAGTCGTCGGATAAACTCAATTATAAATTTGTTTTACTACAGCAACTTCTCTTTCTTAACATTACATTAAGTTTTCGGTCTTTTTAGTGACACAATACATGTATATATACATGTACCGGGTCTCATTCCTTTAATTGGAATATCTTACGATGAAAATCAATTATTTAAATACTATTATAAATAATGTGTAACTTTAATCTGAATAATTTAAAAAAAAAAACCCTATGCTAAAGTCACTTTTATGTCCACTCCAACAGTAAGAAGATCAAGTGAAAAATATCTCTACAAGAATCAATATTAAAAAGTAGGGAGTGGGGGGTGGCCTTTCCCTGATGCTATGTGCCTAATGGTTAGGTCTAACTTTGCAAAAAATGTGGAGCCCCCCCCCCCCGGTTCCGATGTCTATGCCATGTATGACTATGCAGTTCTTTTAACGAGGCGGACCTATTCTTGAACTATACATGTAATATTGGGTCCTACCTCTGAAATAAAAGATCATCGGGTCAACATACTGTGAAGTTTTTTGCATATAGCATTTCAATGGGGCGGACTTTTTCTTGTACTATGATATTGTGTCCTACCCTCTGAATAAAAAATAGTTATCGATAAACATCCATACATTATTAATATGTATTTACCTACTTGTTCTTAATTCCTTGTTTAATTACATGTACTGACATGTTGATTTTTTTTCAACGAGCGGACCTTTTCTTTAGCGATATTTTATAAGATCATCGGGGTATATAAAACCAAGTATTAATATTAGTATCAATTATCTGCATCCAGCATTTCAACAGGCAGACCTTTTCTTGAGGCATAATATTGGGTCCTACCCATGTATTGAAAGAACATCGGGGTCATTCAAAGCAAGTATCAAATTGAATAAGAATTTTAATTTTCTGCATTCGGTATTTCAACAGGCGGGCCTTTTCTTGAACCACAGTATAAGGTCCTATCCCTAATATAAAAGATCATCAGGATAAATCAATACAAGCATCAATATGAATATTAATTATCTGCACTCAGTATTTCAACGGGGCGGACCTTTTCTCGAACTATACTATTGGGTTCAACCCACTCAAAAAAAGATCATCATTAAATGAAAGTTAATGCAAGGGTCAACTTGATTAACTACATGCATTTCTTATTTAACAATGATACATGTACCATTGCTGCATCGAGACTGATCTTATCTTGGGATATGAAATTAGGCACTTTTCCAACATGGAAGTCAGAGAGAGAGAGAGAGAGAGAGAGAGAGAGAGAGAGAGAGAGAGAGAGAGAGATTAATCTATACCAATGAAAGACTGCATGCTTCTCTTAGACACTATCCCTTTTGATAAGGACATCAATATTTTACTCCACGGAGATACATATTTTTCTTTAAACCGCAAGGATATTGTTTTTTTAAGGCAGTTTCAAATATATTTCTGCATTAAAGCGCTTTGTTACATAGCAATTTTATCACAAATTATACACTTTGCACCTACATGTTGTTATTTTCTTCCTCAACGCAATTTTTGAAAGTATCAGTTCTGTCTTTAATTTTTAATAGATGTGCTTTCAGAGAAATCATAACTTGGACATATCAACAATTTGAATTTTGTAAACGTTATCGATGGAAACGGATTTACTTATTAAGTGTTTACTTGTAACCAAATCCTTGCTTAATTACATGTATATTATATACTATATATTTTATACATATAAAAGAATTGTACGTTTGATTAAAGGATGTGGGAATAAGTCTTTGAGAATAATGAGGTGATCAAATACTGTGGGGAATAAACACTTATACTTTTTTTTAGCAATATTGCATGCACATTATGAAGAGAGTCAGAGAGAGAGAGAGAGAGAGAGAGAGAGAGAGAGAGAGAGAGAGAGAGAGAGAGAGAGAGAGAGAGAGAGAGAGAATATTACTACAACTTTATCACTTTCATTACTTTTTTAAACACTTTACCGGTAGTCAGTTAAAACATGCTTTTTAATTATAGGTACAAGTATTATCTAATTAATTTCATTTGTCTTTTCACGTCCTTACAGCTACCACAGTTACGTATGTACGCTATATTGTCAACGTATACCCTCTGTTACGGTAATCCACATATGCGACCTTTTATTATTTATCTTAAACTAGTGATAAATTTACCTAGATATCTATGAATTATTAATATATTATAATAACTTTCTGGTCTACTGAAAATAAAAAGACAATCTTAGTTGCGAAGAACACTATACAGCGGAGACATTTTTTTTTCTTTCTCAGCTCAGTGGTGTATTCTGATTGGCACAGGTGTGAATGCCTGCAGGGCTTCTTTTACCCGTGTTCACCTGTTGTGAAACCCTCTGCTAATACATTATACACACCGGAAGAGATTTAAAAACAAAGGGACTACATGGTGTGTGCAAATTATCGACAAAATACTCCTGGTTTTCTTTTTTCAGATTCTTAAACAATTAGTCAAAATCTAACCCGCTATCAATGTTTGATATTCCACAAAGTAATTTATTAAAATAATACGGTCATACATAAACCATACGCAAATGGCCGACTGGATTATGTAAACAAAGACATCTTTAAGATACAAGTACATTAGCAAAAGAGAATAATTAATTCATTTAACTTTAATAAATGACTACGGGTAGGACCTTTTCTTATAGGGGAAAGCCGTACCTTAAATGTTAACAGTAAGGGTCCGGCCGGACCATTTTAAGGGGCGGACCTTAAATTATACGACAACGGCACGCAGTCACGGCGAGGAATTCGGTTTGACAGTTGTGGAAATTCACAGAATCTTGACTTAGAAACAAGGCCCTGCAATCAACAGTCCTGTCCAGGTTACTTACTTTTCGCGTAGACATATTTTTTTTACCTCCGCTTTCTCTTAAGGGCGAACGTATTTTAAATAAACAGTTTTTATACCATAGTAAATGGTGCCTGGAGTGCCTGGAGGCAGGTCTATGACTGTAATAAATCCTGTGGGGGTGGAATACAGGTCAGAAACAGGTCTTGTGACAATCCCTCTCCATCTTATGGTGGACTGCCGTGTATTGGTGATTCCCTGCAGACAGCCTCCTGTAATACTCAACAATGCCCAGGTACATTTTATACTCTCTATACGATCAGTATTGTACACGCTTGTTGAACGTCAGGTGTAAAGAAGAAAAATGACCCCTGGCCCTAGGTCTTTTTTCTTCAAAATGATCCAATTATTCTACAGCTGGGGGGGGGGGCATTATTCTACGTCGAAAAATGACCCCCCCGTCGTTATTATACGGGGGTCGTTATTCTTCGTAACGAGGGCCAACACGATGCACTTTTCCTCAATGATATAGTAGCCCACACAGCCAGCAAGCTTAAACTCGAATGGCTGTATCATCCTTACATTGTTATCAATTTTACTTGTAACATTTTATCATATTCAACATGACATAATGCACGGGGCACTGAATATTGAGTATATTTATATTAATTTGTCTTTAAAATTCTCTTTTGCAGAATTTATAACACTTACCAACCCCATTTTATCAACACGTAGTATCATCAACAGGGAAAAAGAACCAAAACATTGGTACATGTATATTCATTTTGTCATCCCATATTTAAGAGTAACGGAAAATTAACATTAGTAACATTTTAGCCTGGTAACCAAAAAACGTTACTTCTAAATATTAAATGCACTAAATTGTAAAATTTGTTTAACTTACAAGTATTAAGGATCATCTCTACATTGCTCAGCAAGGTATAAAATAAATCGTAAAAATTACATTTCCCAGTATCTTTGTCTGATAACAATGCGAATTGATTTTGAAATGTATACTAGTAGTCCAATACGTTTCATCAACGACTGCATGTTTTAATATTAAATGGTGTTTTTTTAATATTAAATCCTACATGTATTTAATCGTACAATTACCAAAAATTAATTAAATATAAGTAATATGGCATCATTCTTTGAATATTACATACATGTATGAGATATCGGGCTCTACTGGATTTGATCACCTGCGACCATACTTGATCACCCAATAATACTTTATTCCTTAAGTCAACAAAAGTAAAGTTATTAAATACTTGGTACATGTATAATTTGCATATTTTTTTCTTTTAATTCAACAAAAGTTCTTTTTAAGCACTTTGTTATTTTCAACTGTTATATAGCAAGCTACTAGCAGCATTTAATCTTATTTCTATGGTGTTTTAGATCATCCAGTGAAGTGAAGTCTATCTGCGTGCAGCCTTTCGTCTTTTTTATCTCCTTGAGGTTCAACTCAATCACCAAGTCCAATTGTTGTTTATCAAGCAGTATATTAACAAGCGTGATCGTATAGTTTTGTCAAAGTTATAACATCAATTAAAAGCAGCCCAAATCAAAGATGTCAAATAATCCAAAGTCAAATAAAAGTCTGTCTAACATAATTTTACAAGGGATTATTTAACATTTTACTTATAATTGACAGTCCCAACTAGTTTGGTCCATCTATGATGACCATGAGTGAACATTAAGTGTTCAAATTCCAGAGTTATAATTTATTTCTTAATAAAGCAAAATGTCAGAACTGTCTATCAAAGAGTACGAATGCAGGTTTTGGGTCTCAGGGTGTCTTAGTCCCCCAACTGGGTATGATGCATCGCTTGTAAGCTTAAACGCATTATACATTCATTTATACATGGCTTTAAGGTTACAAAGGTTAAATAGATGGAACAAGCATTACATTGCTAACTTGCAGTACCAAGGCCGTCATTGCAGACACGTGATCGCAAAGATGACAATTTGTTGATAATTTGTTTATATATTTTCAATTTGGATTTACTGTGCCCGAATTTCGTATCTGATTATTTATAGTCATTTAAGACTAAGATTATCCAATTATCCAAAATTATGCAGGCTTGAAGTCTCCCATCTGAGTATGACGCATCGTTTTCGTACAATATTAGAACCGTTTTAAAAAGAGCTTGGACTTTCAGTGGGATGTTACTATCTAGTTTGCTCATCAAAACAAGCTGTCAAATATTGACTTGCTTTCTTCTAATTCCCTAAGAGAACCTCATTAGTATTCATAGACTGTCAAACCAGGAAAGTTGTTTGCCAAGATCTGTTCTGCTGTGTGAAATTGACACTGTTTCAGCGAAATATACATTTCTAGGTGAAGTCGGGCGAGTGTCATTGCGTTCAATACATTCATATTTATTAGCCAATGACTGAACAGTTAACCATGAGTAGACCCCGCCTTCGTCAAATCGGAGTTTTTCACGTACTGCCCAAAGTCCAAGCGCTTGTTAAAACAGTTCTAAAAGGTCATATATAAAATTATACATTCATGGTTTAAAAGGTTTCAAAGGTTATATAAAACATGCGATACATGACTCAGTATAGAGTACAAGAGCTATCGATTCAGACACAGAATTTCCAAATACGACAACTCATTTATAAACTCCCAATTTGGATATTTGTGCCTGCATTCTACATCTGGTTGCATAAAATCATTTAGGAATGTCGCGTAGTACTACAAGAGTCGCAGAGTTCATTCTGTTATAGTTATCGTTAGTTCATTACAACAATTCATTGCGCAATATCTAAGAATACATAAGTATCATAGTGACCAATTTGTAATACCAACAATTCAAAGTCATGGCATGGCTATCTGGTTACATATCTGGTTGTCATATGCACATTTTCAACTTTCTTGAACATCTGGGCGTATTTCAATTAAAGTTTATAAAACACACTTTGATATTAAAGTTTGTTACACGGAATTCAGAAAGCAACAATTCCCGCTTGTAAGTTTTGATTATCACAAAAAGTTTTAATAGAGTTGGGCGTTTGTAAAATTTCCTCATAAAGATTCACTGCCTGCTCCAAAATGATAATACTTAAAGGTTTTTCACGTCGTCCATGCATTGTTTTATCTCGGATAAAAAAGGGATTAGAACCATTTTAACATGGCCTTGGACTTTCATTAGGATGTAACTATCTATTTCTTGCGTCATAACAAGTTAAAAATGACGCGGTTTCAAGCGAAATTCACACCGATGGCGTAGTCTTAGTTAACTCAAAGGCTAGACAAACCTTGTTGATTTCAAAGAGCCATAGCTGAAATGCCAGCAATGAAATAGACAGCCCTACGTCACAATGCTGTTTGACACAAATACCCAAAGCCCAAGATCTTGTTAAAATGGTTCTATATTTAAGGGAACATGTGTCATAGATTAATTAAGTACATGAAAAATGAAATAAAATTTCCGAAATTTTATTTTTTGGCTAATTTACTGGAAACGTTATTTTGCATGAGAGAGAGAGAGAGAGAGAGAGAGAGAGAGGGGGGGGGGGGATATGTCGATTGGATTTTTATTGCATACATCTGTTTCATAGGACAACAAAAGTCTTTTCATTGTGAGATGTGAGCCTGCTTATACATGTATGCATAAATAAATATAATAGTTATGGATTGATAATAACCAATGTGATCAAATAAGCTGTGAAGACATAACATGTGATGAGAATTTTATCTGATAGTTGTTGCAGTTAAAGATTGTTACATCTTTATGTATACATTTCATATGCATGTAAATATTAGTTCGGATGAAATGATTTGAATTTACAACATTTGAAAAGATTTGACTTATATGAGAAGGTAAGATTTTCACCCGAAAATTTAATTTACTAAATTAAGGTTATGAAGTAACCATAACTTTGTCTAATCATTAACAGCTGAATTTATTTACATTTATTTTTAGTTTCAACGCAATGTTATTTTCATTAAATTGTAAAATCTAAATAAATAAACAGTTTTTGTGGACAGAAATTTTCCAGAGCGAGAGTTTTATCTATTCGAATCTGATTTGTATTAAAAGATCTCAGTCAGAAGTAGTTGTTAATGGCTTGTTACAGAAGTATATAAACAGTTACTCGATGATTGAAATCGCTTAAACATATTTCAATAATTCCTTGCAGAATAATGGATGGAAGCAAAGTGTTTCTAACCATTGCCGTCCTCGGGACACTGCTGGTGGTGTCTTTGCTTGCTGCTATGAAGGCCTTCATTACTGACCCGACCAGCAACGACCAGCAACAAGCCACGATTCCATTGGTACCGGAAATGTTTCGTCAGCGCAAAGAACTCAACGTTGAAAACTTCAACGCCAACACTTGCTACGAACCAAAAAGTTTTAAACCAAAGATCATACTTCAAGCAAGAAAATTGAGATACGATTTTAGAGATATGACTAAGAAATTAAACAACGAAAAGGTCGCTATGGATGACGCTCGTTTGCTAAGTTTGATAAGAAATTACTGGATTTATAATCCTTCTCTTAAGCAGTACAAATTTTACGACCATAGAATCGACTATTCCTCCGGTCAGTCATCCCTTGTCGACAGTTTACTGAATAACAAGGTATATATCTATTACAGATGAAATTGTGTTTCATAAAATATATCTGCAAATTTGCCACTGCTCATTCAGAACAATTAATATTTATTCTATTCATACATTCAACTGAATTCCAGGAGAATGGCTTCTATGTAGAATGCGGTGCGTACGATGGTGAGACACAGTCTACTACCCTGCTTTTTGAGAGATACCGGAAGTGGCAAGGATTGCTGATCGAACCCGATCCGACGAGTTTTCAAAAGTTGATGCTCAAACATAGAATGGCTTTCATTTTAAACGCGTGTGTCAGTCCTTATCCGTATCCATTGACGGTAAGAAATAAATTACAATGAATATGGCATTTATTCATGTGACTTGAAACAAGATATATTCAGTCTTAATATTGATGTTTCGTACACAATTGCAACTTCTCGGGCCTTTTCTTAGGAACTCGGAAAAACACATCGAATGTATGAAATCAAACCGGATGTTAAATTTTTTTATACAAAATTGAGTCCCTTCCGATGAATTTAGTTATCTGCAATACGGCCTGGTATGTCTCTTTTTTGGTATATTTTACGGTATATAGAATGAATTTAATGAAGCCTTACTTAAACATCACCAGATCAAGTTTTATACAAAAAAAAAGGGGGGGGGGGGGTTGTTGTCACGGACGCCTATCAAAGAATCTATTTTAATCAGATTGATGTAATACATTCTAGGTGTTTTTCAGAGCTTTGTCGGACAGGCCCGAGAAGTTCGTAAAATGTGCTTCTTATCGTCATTTCGGTACAAATCAAGTGTATTTAGTGTAATAAATGTAATGTTGTGTGATGAATATTTTCTATTTCTTCAATTTATCTTACAGATGAAGATGTCAAAAAGAGGCATTTATTCGAGAATCGAAGTCAACACAACAAGTCCATTCACTTATGTACAGTGTTTTCCATTACATTCAATACTACTTGCTTTAGATTTACAAGCTGTGGACTTTCTAAGTTTGGATCTTTCTGGAATAGAGTTAGACGTTTTAAAGACAATGCCACTGAAATCGATAAATATAGAAACATTATCCATTTCGTGTGATCGATGCAGTGACAAAAATGAAACAGACATTATTTATTACCTGAAATCCAACAACTACAAACTCGTCACAAAAATTGAAAATTACAACATGCTGTCAAGGGATTTGATATTTATTCGGAAACATTCGAGCGCGTGAAGTTTTGTTGTTGTTGGTTTTTTTTGGAAACGAACTGAATAAAGACTAGTTATTTTCTCTTAATACTTCATCAAAATAACCACTATGATACCTTAATGATATTCCAAAGTGCACGTACCAGCCTTATGAAAGGGGCATGGTCCCGATTTTGGTCAAAAATTATTTTTTCGATTTTAATGTTTACAATGCTTTAGTAAGGCATTTTTAATAGGCAACCAAAATTTGAGTGTCATTTGATGAGTTATAAGCGAGTTACAGAGCTTACTATTCTTCGCTATGTAAACAAAGCGTTTGTTTACATTTCGAATGTTGAAGGGGAAAATCCCGTTTTATACCTTAAATAAATGTGTTAATCGTTAGGAACTGTTTATTTATGCTTTAAATGAATAATAAGATAGACAAACTACCTTTAAAAAGATTTTTTTATTGGTTTATTGAACCTATGTAAACAGATACAGGACACGGGCCTTGTTTACATGACGAAGAATTGTGAGCCCTGTATCTTGCTTAAAATTCAACGACTTGCATCCAAATTTCATTTGATCATTAGAAATACATTCCTAAATCATTGCAAATAATAAAAACAGAAAAATAAAATTTGACCAAAATCGTGACCATGCCCCTTTAATATATTGTACATACATGTATACAGCGATTTCCAATTTGAACAAATACAATTTTAAAAATACATTGTACAGTGTGGCTTTAAAAAAAAAGGATATTAAAATTTGTTATTTTAAGAACGAATATAATCATTTGAAATATTATTTAGAATTGTGAAAACAACCTTGGTTGGTTTTGGACATTGGTTTGATTGGTTTTTTTCTATTATTTTTTCAGCTTTATTTATTTGTTATTTATCTAAGTTTTGTTTAATTATTTCTTGAAGTTCATAACACGTTATAGTTTTACATGAAAAGTGAAATCTGTGGAAATTCTTTAATTAATTTGAATTACTGAAAGAGGAAAAAATCAGTTATATCTCTTTTTTTTTAAAGGCATGATAAAAAATCTTGACATTTTTTTAAATTCAAAATATGATCGGGATCGAGATCTCTATATCATTATGACATCATCATAGCAACGTCATCTAAGTGATGAGACTTGATGTTGTGAAACTTGTGCAATTGTGTGGTTAAAAAGGAAAATTGATTATCAGATACGATGCCTAAAAAAGAACAACGACCATTCAACCCCATTACTAGACATACCGAGGACCATTCCCTTGTAAGTACATGTACATTTGTTACAAAACAGATTGATAAAGATTAATACTGCTTGTCTCTTTGAATGACATCAATGTTTCAACTAAATTGTTTCTAAAAATCGGTTTGGCTGAATGAAGAATGTTGTCAATATCCCTCTGCTATTAATTTTACCATATCTTTTTTAAAAAATTTCATATTGTTTTTCATGAAAGTCAATATCAATAGATTCAAATGAAACAAAGTTGATGTGATGAAGTGCTGCTAGATTTTTCAAAAATTGATAATGTGTCTAATCATGATATGAAGAAAACTAGACATAGTAGGCCTAATTAGAAAAAGCAAAATTTTACCATCGCAGCATAAAATTAAAAATATTAACTGTATATGAAAATAATATATAGTTATATACATTGTCAATTCATATAAGAAAACATAATGAAGCGCTGCTTTTCTGTTCAGGTTTGTAACAAAAACTGCTTCAATCAGCAAGAGTTATCTTCCTTTATCATAGACAATTGGAGGTTTTACATACATGTTTCACATACGGTACACGATACATTGCCACAGTTTCTAATTAATCAGAAAGATTTTCTGTTTTTAAATTTGGATAAGATGTACATGTAAATGGATCCATATGTTTTAGAAATGCTAAAAATGCTAAACCAGTCGCGAGAGCATTTTGTTATAACACAAAAGGGGATCAAATGAATGATCTTCCAGTAATTGGTATGATCTCAATATAGGGATATATTGTCTTGAATAAAATGTTATATTGTTATTTTTTAATTTTGTTGCCCCATATCTGCTCTCTCAGATAAGAAACCCCTTATTCAATTTTAAGCATTTGAAAGATTCAAACGACAATAACTAAGACTAGAGTTTGCAATTGTCTTTGTCCCTTTTTTGTTTTAGAAATGCTAAAAGAGAGAGAGAGAGAGAGAGAGAGAGAGAGAGAGAGAGAGAGAGAGAGAGAGAGAGAGAGTAAAGGATTATACAACATCTCTTATCATACAACATTATACAAAATTTGTTATAAATCACGAATATGTTTCTTGGCAAGCAAAATGACATACGTTTTATTAACTGAGTAAAGAAATATTCATACAATTTGTAGAACAGTTATTTATTCGAGTCAAAGTTAATCAGTCTCATTCTCTGGCCAAACACGTACTGTTCATGTACTGAACTAGTACATAAAATTAAGTAATATTTTAAAAAAAGTTAATCCATGTATACATGTATACATGTAGATATTGCCTGATTAAAATTTTTTGATAAATACGATTCGCTTCTAGCATTTTTTTTTGGTAAAAGTTTTCTTTACTTTTTTTCTCCTTCCAAAAGTTTGGGTTCAGTTCATTTCATTCAAATTTTTTTTATAATTGAATATTAAATAAATGTCGCCTTCCAACATAAATTGGAGCCCGGTGTAACGAAGAATTTTGACCCGGGTTGAAAATTGACCCGGGGGTCATTTTTCCACGTTGAATAATGAGACGAAAGGTGTTGAATAAAGACCCTAATCCGTTGAAAATTGACCCGCATCGTGGAATTTTGATCATGAAACCGGTTCAAAATTCAACAGCAAAGAAGCACAAAATAAGGAATCAATATTATAACTTGAGTTTATTTGATTAAAGATTATCAGTTTATACATATTTATTCTTTATATTTATATGTTTCAAGGGGGGTGGGGTGGGGTTAAAAATGAAACTTTATAAATGAATATTTTTTAATTGACATATTATCCCTTTAAATATGTAATAACTATTTTATTCATAATAAACTTTTCGCGTATAATTGCTGTTTTGAGTGATATCTATATATTTCTTTAAAAAATATATGTTTTTTAAGAATATTTGTATATGTCACAGGATTAATTATTTTAGTTAATTAGTATTCATATTTGCGTTCACTTATTTCAACATTTCATGTTTTCATTTCCCATTGTTCATTTGTTTACATTCACACCGCTTCATTCATTCATACAATCATTCATAGTATGATAGTAGTACGAGAGGTCACGTGGTTACGTTTGGCGGGTGGATCAGTGAATGAATGGGTGTGTTAGACTGGTTTTTCGGGTTTAAGTGAGTGAGTGGGCATGTCCGTTTGCATTATCGAATTTTTAGCACGAACTTTGATTTAATATCACGATGCCACCCAAGACAGACGGTTGAATTATTAAGCTTTATATCTTGTCAACCCGACTATTATCTTAGTTCATATTGCTGTTGTACTTGGTGAGTTATTTTAATCAAATATGTGTAATTTAAATATTATTTAACTAAAGATAAATTTAATGAGTGAATGTAGAGAATGCCAGTTTTTTAGTAATATTTTATTGTATATGATTATAGATCACCTAGCTGTACTTGAGGAAACCATTTATTCGATATACAAATACAACAATAAATATTCAGCGTCATTTCCACAAAAGGCCTTGGAGTTCATAATTGTTCCCAAATGTAGCCCAGAATATTATATATCAGCTACCCCTTGACATATACATAATTACACGTTAAAATATTCAATGCAGTTAAACTCCATTTTTTAAATTCGCTGGAGAAGTGTACAAATGTAAATATTTTAAAAATTACAATACATCATATTGTTTAATTTTGGTTTTACGTTCACCCAGTAAATTGAAACTTTGATATTGTTCATTGTATATTTTCTGGGTGTGTGCAAATACAAAATGTAGAGTATGTCATATTGAGATTTTTGTGCTCGCACCCACTCAGTTTGTAAAAACTGTGATTATCTGAATTTTGTATTCACACCTATCCAGCCAATAACTGTACAAAATGATGATATGCTAACATGTACTCTTTCATGAATAATGCTGTAGTAACTATATCTTGAAAGCCTTTTTTTAAATTCTATTTGTTACGTAGTTACTAGGGTAACTAAATATCATCAAATCGCTGATTTTTTTAGGCATAAACAATTCTGCTTCATGGAATCTGTAGCAAGTTAGCAACCTAATTTTTGTACAGCATGACAATAAAATAATTTTGCTTTAATAGTTTCTAAATTGCTTTGATTACAAAAATTTATCATAAATACTAACAGTAATTGTTTTCGTCAATAAATAGGTAAATTGCATTTTTTGAATAGAAATATGTAGAAGAAGATCATACAGCAGCGTTGGAGTAGATGGTTGACCTTCCTATCACAGCCACCTACATTATTAATTCAATTTAAACGTGTTTTATTGAACGGAATGTTCAAATTATTGAATGGATTGGATAAGAGTCATAGCCTATGTTAACCCTTTCAAACATACAAAGTCAAGAAGAAATTATCTATAGTCATAAGAATATAGTATTACAAGTTTACAGAATATTATTGATATTATGTGCATATAAGACAGGGGATACTTGAATATTTATCTAAATATTTATCATATATGATTGTACGACATATTGTTGGTAGACATGTTGACTCACACCTACATTAACAACCTATCACCTTCATTTATACCTGCAGGGATTCAAACATAAGAATGACATTTTCATGATCCAGCCCATTTGAAAAGAACAGTAAATAAAAGGGGACTATATACATGTATTAAGTAAAAATATACATGTATAATACTTAAATAGGTTTAAACCGTGTAACCTAAGAGAATCAAAAACGCTTTGGAGCTCTAATATAAATATAAACATGGGAAACAATTTTACAATTTTATCTATATGAAAAATCAGAACTACCATAAAGTAAATAGTTCATATAATAAGGTACACTAATGTCAATAAGTTGTTTAAAAAGTTCGTCTCTTTGTTGAGTATATCTTGGATATCCAGGGGGAAAAAATCACATTTCCTTCAGATGCAGACCTACACTATAAACATCGACTCCCATCAGTTTAAAAAATCCTTAAAGTAAGCTTTACTAGCTTTATTCCGTAATTGACGTAAAATAATATTTCCTATTGCCTTAACTGAAATTTTTGTAAGCTTTAGGTATATTTTGTTTTTTAAGTTTTGACTTAAAGAAAGATAAAATTGATGAAATTTCTTTCCTGCATGAAGATTATTCCATAATTTACATGTAGACGGAGCAAAGCTATTGTAATAAGTATATAGTGGTAGATAGTAAAAAAGCTCATTCGACCTAAGATTATATGTATGTTCAGTTAGAAAATATGATTGAATTCAATCTAACATATCGTGTAGTGCTCAACCATTTATAATCTTGGAGAATATAATTAGTTTATGTTTATCCCTTCGAGATTGTAAGGTTTCCAAATTAAGCTCACAATATAAAATGATTTTAGAAGAATTAACTCTGATCCCTTTCACTGTCCTGGTTGCTTCAATTTGTACATGTTTAAGCAAATCGGATTTTCCTTGATACAGCTGCTCCAAACAACATCACCATATTCCAGTCTAGGTCTGATAAAAGCCGAATTTTAACAAGTGTTTATCTATCAATTGTATGCTTGATTAATCTTAATATATTCAACTTTTTGCATGCCTTTTCATGTATACCATTAATATAATTAGATCAACCATCCTCCGACTGTATATTTAGATGCAAACCTACTTTTTTAAAAAAAATTGATAACATTTTTGCTGTATGCTATATGTTTTTAATTTTGAGGAAATATATTACGTCAGTTGCCTGTGTTTCTAATTTACTGGTAATTAATGGAATTGAAAACTCACTGATAGTTCTAAATAAATTGCATTTTTTAAAAAGAACTATGACTCTGCATATGCAGAAAATTGGATGGTGCTTCAATAAAGTTAATCCGACAAGTTTATGAAAAATTATTGTTAAGTATATACGAGTATGTATAATACAGTATACATAAAAAAAAGATAAAAATATGACAACCATTCATTTATTTTTTTGTCAGGGATGCTGACTGCTTCAAATTAAGCATAGGCATTTGTCATTATATCCTTTTGTCTTGATATAAATATATATACCCTTTACCCAATAAAACAGTATAGAGGTTATATTTTCAATTATTAGAAAACACAACGCCAGGTGCTTGTCGAATAGAGCTCTGTTGAATTGCCTTAAAAGTGACAATAACGGGCAATACATTTGTTAGATATATTTATCAGAGATTATGAAGTTGAAACTTAAAATTCTGTCACATGAGGGAATGAAAACCATGTCATCTATGTCAAAAAGTATTCTAGCCCTACTCGCCTGTTCCATTCCGAAGCAAACGGTTATTTTCTTAGCTTTATTTACATAGTATAGTAATAATAAATGGATAACATATTTTCAGTCTCAAAATTAAATGATTAATTGGACCTATCAAGCTTAAAGAAATTAGCCCGTCCGCATATGTATCGGACAGTATGAACATTTTAAAACTAAAACTTTCAAATATGTGCATGATTGTACATTTAAACTGTGTAGAGTAAGTTCCAGTTCAGATCAAAACTCTGAGGTTGGGGTCAATTCTCAACAGGATCAATTTTCAACGTGTCGATGTCTTCAGAGTTTAGAAAAATCTTTCTCATACCGTTGAAAAATGACCCCGGGTATAAATTTCACGATTTTGGTCTCAATTTTCAACGTTGAAAAATGACCCCCCGGGTCAATATTCAACATTGAAAAATGACCCCCGGGTCAATTTTCAACCCGGGTCAATATTCTTCGTTACACCGGCACTGCCTCCCTTATTGCTACATGCCTTAGTAATTGTGAGTTAACATAAACAAAGTAATATTATTTTCTACAGGAGTTATCTCTCTTATCAGAGGGATATTCAACCTTAACAGGCCTGTGTAAATCGCAGAACATGAATTCAAATCCGCCTGGGGCTTTTGTTCACATTTACTGAATTTAATTTTTGAAAATTTGATTTTGAAAGAAATTTTTACGCATATTTGACTTAAACACAGTAACTTCTTATTCATCATGTTGTCCATTATAATTAAATTAATAATTTTCCTTTGGTTGAGAAACTATTTTATATTTTCCTAGTGTAGTAAAAGTTAAAAACGATGTCTAATTAAAAATGAGAGGCTATTGTCATTTAATTTCTGTACCACTAAATCATTTGATATAATATTAAACAATTTATCATTAAATAGCGTTTGATTTGGTCACTCTTCTTTGCATCTCTCTCTCTCTCTCTCTGTTACTTTGATTTTTTTATACTCTTTAAAGGTAGAACTAGATATAAGCGAACTCGACCCCTCAAAAACATTGACAAAGGAGGAGGTAGAAGCGGTAAGCCTACTTATTTGTGTATTCTTGACCTTGTTTATCATTTTTTTTATTCTCTCTCTCTTTTAACGAACCCAAGATTTGTTTTATTTTTTGTTTTGTTTCGATGGCTGTAGTGTATGGTCAACAAATAACCCATCAGATATATCACAGAGACCAAGCCCGTTTTAACATTAATTTCAATGTAACCATAAATATTTATTTATGGTTACATTGAAATTAATGTTAAAACGGGCTTGGTCCCTGTGAGATATATCTTTAACTTTCACAAATTAATTGTTTACATTGAACATACTTTTTATAGTACCAAATTCAACATATATTAAGTAAAGTCAAATTTTTACGGCGCTCTTCTTTTTAAGGAGGTTAAAAATGATCATTACCATACAGCCCTCTTAACAAAATATTCATTAAATTCTAACTATACCTAACCATATAGTATACATTTGTACGTCACCCGTATAACCCGTTACAAATCATAACTTTCTTTTCAAACAGTTCCTTGCTCAGCCAACGGCTAGATTTGTGGAGTTGGGTCCAAGGGTAAGTTTTTTCGTTGAAAGTTTAATTTTATTTCCAGTCATCATTAAAATTGGAACCATTTATTCATATGTACCTGGGTAATTTATTAAGGGGGACAAAATATTGAATTCAATTTTGATATTCCTTCATTTAGCCCAGCAGACCTCCAAATCCGGATGCGTTACATGACGGTGACATGGTATGTATATATTGACACATTTTGATGTTTATATTTTCATCAATGACTTGTAATGGGAAGGTTTGAATATATATAGATCAATTTGTAACAAATGTAAAAACAAAAATATCAACCAAATAAAGGAGAGAAATCAACAATAATTATTGTTAAACATTTGTAATACAAATTGTTTATTATTTTTTCATCAAACATAAAAACAAATTTCCTTATCATTTAAAAAAAATCCAAATGCTTGTAGATGATTAATTAATAATATTTCTTCCAGAGAGAATTCATTGACGAGGTTATAGATGAGGCCATAGAAGAAATGTTATATGGCGCAGAGGTATGGCATCAACCCCAGTCTAAAAAGCTTACAGTATCAATGTGATTAAAAATGTACTTCTCATGCGTAGAAAAATTACTGTTACACATACAATCCCCATCCTCTCTCTTCCACATTTTTGTTAAAGCCTTGTTTATATTAGAATAATTTCATTTTTATATGATTAATAGTAAAACTATACGAAGCATTTAATTATAAATTTGATTACAGGCAAACAGAATTGCTGAAGTGGACATTCGAAGGGCATTTTTTGATGCAACGAATATTGCATACAGACCAAGGAAGAAAGTAAGATTACAATTGTCGTACGTTCACTAGTAACTTAAAAGTCCAAATTTGTTCTCGGAATCCTCTTTTAAGGCGGTAATTTGTACTTTAGCAAAACATTTATAAATGTGTGTCTTTTCTTTTCAGAGAAACATTCTCAGAAGAATTCTCGGCTACTGTACAGCCTGTTATTGTCGACGGCGCTAAATTAATCTTTCTTGTTATTTTCTTTTTTAAAAACATCTTTTCTGAAAACTTTCCAATTATAGTTACGTTTCATTAAAATTTCGGTTGAATGAATTTGATTGGTTTTTTTGTTGTTTTTTTTTGGGGGGGGGGGGGGGGGGGGAGATTTATCGCATGCATTTTCTGTTCGATTTAATGTTAAATCTGCACATCTTGTTCTGAATTGTTAAGTTTCATCCATAATTAATAAGTTTAGTTAAAAAGTTTGCAATTTGGATAAAAGAAATGACTGTATTGATTTAATCATCTATACGCCAACAATCTAGTTAAAAACTAGAGGTACTGTGAGCAAGCTCACAAATGATACCCCCCGCTAAGAAAAAAATCATAACGCGTGTATTTTTGCTATTATAGAAAATATTGGATGAATCTATTTCACTGTCCATTTTCTATAAATAACAACTGCTTTATTTTTGAAAACTGTTAATCTTTAGCTTCTAATACTTCCATTAATACAAGACATGACACAGACAGAATTTAGCTTTTTTGAAACAATGACCTTGAACTTTCTCAATTGATCTTGGGTCAAGGTCATGACACACCCTTAGGTCATAAGTAATCTTTGTGTGAAGTAAGAACTTCAAATGTTTCCCCATAAGAAAGATATGGACCGGACACGAATTTTGCACTTTTTCTGCCAGTGACCTTGACCTTGTCCGAATGACCTTGGGTCAAGGTCATTACACACCCTTAGGTCATAAGAAATCTTTGTGTGAAGTAAGAACTTCCAATGTTTCCCCATAAGAAAGATATGGACCGGACACGATTTTTGCATTTTTTCTGCCAGTGACCTTGACCTTGCCCGAATGACCTTGGGTCAAGGTCATGACACACCCTTAGGTCATAAGCAATCTTTGTGTGAAGTAAGAACTTTCAATTTTTCCCCATAAGAAAGATATGGACCGGACACGAATTTTGCACTTTTTCTGCCAGTGACCTTGACCTTGCCCGAATGACCTTGGGTCAAGGTCATGACACACCCTTATGTCATAAGTAATCTTTGAGTGAAGTAAGAACTTCCTATGTTTCCCCATAAGAAAGATATGGACCGGACACGAATTTTGCACTTTTTCTGCCAGTGACCTTGCCTGAATGACCTTGGGTCAAGGTCATGACACACCCTTAGGTCATAAGCAATCTTTGTGTGAAGTAAGAACTTCCAATGTTTCTCCATAAGAAAGATATGGACCGGACACGATTGCACAGACAGACGGACGGACAGACAAGGTGATTCCTATATACCCCCCCAAACTTTGTTTGCGGGGGGTATAATAATTGGGATTTAATGCCCTTTATTCAGGTGAATATAAATTCAATTTAATGTCTAAAAAAAAGTTTAACTGGGCAATTCAATTTTTCCATTTAGTAATACGCAATCAAAGTACATTGTACAGTTTTAACAGATTTATGAAATGAAATAACACAGAAAACAATGCTTAGATCTCAATGATAGCATATTTTTGTTAATAAAATAATTATGAAACTGCAATGTTTGCCAATTTATAAATACTTTCTTTGTGACTCAAGATACATTTTCTCGCTGGAACTGCTCTGTTGACCCCAGTGTATAAATGTCACAATTTGTGTTCCCAAATATGCACAAATAATATTGCATATAAGACTATGCTATGTTTTTCCAATAAGCTCCTGAACCTTTCACACTGTTCAAAATATTTTCACAATATACAGTTCTTGGCCGATTAATATGACAAAAAAATGAATTCTTGAAACTCAAAAAAAATTAACAGATTACCCCCCCCCCCCCATCAAAACTGTCCTCTATGTTGTGATGACTGACAAACAAAAGAACAAACACTTAATAGTGACACATTTATTTTGTAAATATCAGTTCACTCAAATATTTTGATAAATATTTGATATTGATATCGACTCCTTTCCCACTGTTCTCCACTCTAAATTCGTAAGACTTGGGCTGTGATGGAAGACAGTATGGACTGCTGGGATACGATGGCCCCGCCCCTGACCTGTACTCTGCTGAAGGTCCCCCCAGCCTGTCCCCTGGCCAGACGACCTGGATTGATGCAGCAACACCCTTGTATGTCCTAGAAAGGCGAACACATAAAATCCATGTTTAGAAAACGTTGTTGCCATCTTGAATTTATAATTATAAATCTGGTTCATCAAATGTACAAAACACTCAAGCTTTAAACTAAGATTCGTCAAATATAGTCAACTGAAGCAACTTTTAAAATTCTTTTCATAGAAATTACTTTCCATCTGGAAATTATGATCAAGACTGAGGATCTAGACAAACATTAAACTACTTATTAGAAAGGTTGAGATTTAAAACGTGTACGGGTACACGTGTTATAACTACACGTGCAAGTACACGTTTTTGTAATTCATCAGTTGAGATTTCATAACTTGTAGGATAAATACGTGTACGAAAATTTCGACGCAGTTTTTTGACATGAATTTACTTATTCAACTCTAAATTAATGGTGAATTTCTTATCAATTTGCATGCAAATGAAGTTTAAAAATCTATGTAATGTATCACAAGAATATATTAACCCATCAATTAGATTTTATTTGTTGTAAAAGTTACACGTTTGTACTTACATGTAGACAACAGTCTACAAGTTTAGAAAACGTGTAGAAACTTTGTCGTCACAAAAACTGATGATGTAATATGCGAAGAATTTAGGTGATTCCCCTAGTACACTTACACGTTTGAAATCTCAACCTCTCTATTGACTCAATTTATAAGAAAAAAAAACCACACTCTGACAACTTTACCACCTAAATATTTTCATAGCTAAGATTCATATATGCAAGTTTGTCTATTATGGGAGATAACAGTAGTGTCAATACCTTGGTGAACTGTTTGAGGTCTGAGGGCAACACAAGGACATGGGGAGTGCAGGGCATGCGGGCATAATATTCAAAGACCTCGTAATCTATGTTGACATCTTCCGGTGAAGGATAGAGGGGGTAAAAACTGCAGAAGATAAATCATACACCTGATGAACTGAAAAATACTAAAGAAATGAAGCAACAAAAACTGACATCTCTAACATTTGTAACTTTAGAAATATCGAACAGGAATATATCATTATGATTTTAATCTATTCCTACTACATAAAAATCATATTCCTACATTTTGTAAAATAAATTGAAATGATCAAATTTAATACAATTTGACAACTTTTTTTTTTACAATACTGATCCATTTTTTTAAATTTCAACATCACATCAAATATAATTTCCTATTTCAAATTCTGTTAAATCTCAACAAAAATAAGCAAAAATAAACATTAAGCTTACTTCTGCTGAGTTAACAAATGTTCTGCAAGTCTGGCCATTCTGTCGGAGGCGCCAGGAGGGTTACTGCAAAAATATATATAAACATTAAGAATGATAACTCCAGTTCACACTAGACCTAATATGAACCAACCAATATCCAACATAACCCAATTAACATGAACCAAAACCTGCACATCAAATAAATTGACCAATGAGGCTATAACAATAATTGAACACTGAAAATATAGGTAAAGTTCAAGTCTATGCTTTTATATGCAACAAAGTTAATTTTAATACAAGGAAATTTCCTCTGCTCCCAGTTGAAACATGACGTCCGATGAAGTAAGTCCAAATATCACATTGTTGATGTCTACTACACATGGGTCTGGCATGAAATGAACGTTCTGTGGTAAAAAATAAAAGGATCATTACATAATGAAGAAAGCAAATCAATACATCATATTTCAAAGATCAATATGAATATCATTTTACAGTACTACCATTAAACGAAACAGGGATAACTTCAAAAGTGTAATTACCGGATAATCCGTTTTTGCTTTCATCCGAGAATCCTTGGATTGATGGAAGAATGGAGGCTGGGGATACACATAGTCATGATGGACGTCCCGATAGGAGGGCAACACAATCACCTGGCAGTCACTGAAATAATTGTATACCAAAAATAACCTTTCAGAAAACAATTTTCCACTGTATTAAAAATGGACATCTTGCACAGACATTTTTTTCATTGATCATGTAGATAAATCATGCAAACATTATTTTGTTATTTCATAAAAATAAATAACATTTAAAAAATCATTTCATCTCTGATTTTGAGGGAAAATAATTGAACTGTACTTTGAAGCCACATCGCTGATTTCCTTGAGTTTGGTTTTGAAGATGTCATCAAATGGGGTGATACATTTGCCATTCTAAAACATACAGATAAACAATCAAAAACTTCCATGTTATATGACATTACTGTCAATGTCACTGTATACATGAATGTAGAAACACAATTATTATACATGTATAATAGAATTTACTCAATATGAAAGGTATTTTCACACATTTTGTGCATGCACCTACATATAATATGATCTTAATATTCCAAATACATATACATTATAATCTGTACCAAAAAAATACACAAAAATACACACGTAAAGTCTTACCAATCAACTGATAATTAAAATTAGACTTGTTCTTCGTTACCGTAGATAAGCAGATTAACAAGTCTTATATTAATTAAATTGAATGTCTTACCTCAATGAGATCATTTTTCAGATCCACAAATGGCCCCATCTACAATACAAGTTTAAATTCAAGAATCACATACCCTTGTTTATATATCAGATACAGCATTTGGCTTATATACTGTTATTCCTCCATCTTTAACATTTTCATTGTTCTTACATGTACATAATTTACTCCAATCTCTTTCTCTAAAATATAACAGAATATTTTCAATTGTCGCACACCTGGGTCGATATCTTCAGTCCTGAACGTTCTAACAGTAAAATGGTTTATCATAACAACATCATCTTGTATGTATCCCATTAAAATGTTAATAATGCATAAAGTGAGAGTGACCTTCAATTAATCAAATCACAGCTTACATAACACGTTCAGTACTGATGCAATCATAATTAATACGTTAAATGCATCAAACAGAATGTGAATTTTCAAGTAATTGTTCAGGGATCAAGAAGTAAGGATAAGAGAAAGAAATGCCTTGTACTGTGCAAGCTTCAAACAGAGCCTTAATAAATTTTCGAACTATTACAAGCATACACAGACAGTACCAATATGACAACGTCTGGTTTGTCTTTCCTGATGTGCTTTACTAGGTCTGCCAGTGGCTCAAATGACAAGTTGTCTGATGTTGAGAACGGGCCAGCAGCAATCAACACAGTCATATCATTGGAACCTACAAGGAGGGAAAAACAGAATTCAGTGCGAAATTTTCAGTGCAAAACTTGTCCTTCAATTGCACAAAAAAAGTTTTATTCAATGCAAATGTATATATAATAGAGAACTCGCTTATTTGATCTTGATTCAGTGTATATATAAGAAAGTAAAAAGAGTGATTTTTATTCAATGTGTATATAAGTAGAACTCACTTATTTGATCTTTATCATTGGAACAGGAAGGTAATGATTGCACCACACCCTGAAAAGTTAATAAGATTTTTATAAATATTTTGAAAGGCAGAGTCTATAATTCTGACTATTTCATTGAACAGACTACAGGTTTGAAAAATGAAACTAGTTGAGTGGGAGGAAATAAGTTGCACACTTATCGTTTTCCTACGCTGGTGGAATTATATATCTTCTTACATCTAACATTTTCTTTACGTGACAGACAAATTTTACCTCATACAATTTTTTCACAACAAATTTCTGTCCAGAGGTATTTATTCCATCCATTGCCACAATCTGTAAAATTATACAAATAAAACAATATAAATATTTTCAACTAGAAGGGCCTGTGCAGATTTCAGTTATGTGCTATACTTAAATTATGAGCTATATTAGTTTACACACAGGGGAATACGAGAAAGTAGTTTAAATCAATCCTGTAAATGTTGATACAGGGATATTTATGTTCATGGGGTTAAACTTTGAAACATCTAAACATGAAAGTATCTGCCTAATGTAAAATGTGTAACTCATGGTATATTGTCCTCTTCTTTTAAAAAAAAAATACTTTCATGTGATATCACATACATGAAGATTTGAGAAAAAACTGAAATATTTAATTTCATTCAAATGTTTCCTAGGAAATGAGACTTCATACACAACAGCATATATGATATCAATGATACACAAACAGTTGATTTAACAGTAATTGAATAAAACATGAATTAAAAACACATACCCCCCCCCCCCTCCCCAACTTTCAAACATTTCACACTTACAGTAGATATGATGTACTGTATATATTCTAACCTGCCCAGGGAACAGAGAGTACTGCTTGAGGTCACTCAGGTCCAGAGGAACGGAGCGACCGGCGGAGGTGTCCCGCGACCCCTCCAGGATCACCGACTTGGCGTTCATCTTGCCTAGACTGTCACAGCAAATCCTTCCCACCAGTGTAACCTCTTCCTGGGAAAATATAGATATCCAGTACAATACTTGTAAGAATTTCTAATGTTAGTAAAATTTCTGCTTCATGTAACTGTATTATTTTATTATAACTTGAGTTTTGCTACTTTAAAAGGAAGTACCGGTATAAACAACCATAAAAAAATGTATACAATATACATGTATTGTATAATTTGTATTTTATTTCACCTGAATCTAGCAAAAGAACACCTTAGCAGGGCTCGACATTAACGCTTGTGTGGTACCAGTTAAGAAAATTTACGGACAAGTGAATGTTGCTAGCCACTTGTCCAACTGGACAAGTGCATTTTTATGTAAAGAAGTCTCCAACATTTAAAAAAGAAAAGACAGTTTAGTGATAAGTTTATTCGTAGTCTCGTTATAAGTTTATCCATTAGTTTTTTTTTTAATTTCGATTCCGACATCAAATTGCAATGCAAAGTTACTCTTGATCAGGATTGAAGTTCATTAATTTTACAAACTGAACTTTAAAGGTGTGGATCTTAGTTCTTACAGAGTACCAAACACACATAATAAGAAAAAAGATAAGAAGAAAAGGTAGCAAAGATAAAGAATTATGGAAAGAAATGTAATTTATTTTAGGTTTCATTCATCATTGATAGACTATGATGACTTTCCATGTTCAGTTTAAAAAACAGCTGAGAGATTAATATAACAGTTACATGTATTTTTAAATCTGATGCTAAATTTAAAATGTCTTGTAATTTGCCATGACAAAGCTACAGCTGACAAATCGTGTTTAATGATATATGGAAAATATACAATTAGGAAAGACACCTTAAGTTTCCATTTAAAAAGTCAGGTTATTAATTATAGCTAGAATAATCAATAAATGACTTTTTTTTTAGTGATACAGAACTATAATTTTCAAGTTGACAATATCTAATCTTTAATATTGAAAATTTTTTGGACAGGTGAAGTTGAAGTTTGGACAAGTAAATGTCTTGGTCACTTGTCCGAATGGACAAGTAGAAAAAAAGTTAATGTAGAGCCCTGCTTAGTATTCATTTATATTTATTTATTTATAAAATCTTCAGTAAACAGAAATACTGTTGTAAAGTTTCTCTATATGCATGCAAGTATTTGTATGACTTCAATGAATCTAAGAAAATCAATGAAATTTTTAGTGCTGAAACGAATACCATAAATCAGTATTCGAATATTCATGAGTGCTATTCGATTCGTATTCGAATATTCGTAGACGTCATAGACAATGTATTAAGCATATATGATAGTTTGTATTACTAAGTGGGTGTATGTGTAGACTGCTTAAACATGTCAGTTCGAAGTTGACACTTAATGCATGCATGAGTATCCATTGAATTGGGTGCGCATTTAATTTTTAAGCAAATAATAATATACTGATTTTTTAAAAATTTCCATCAACTACAATCAAAATATTTATTACTTCTTTAATAATATACTGCAGTCCTGACTCCTGGATGAGACCGATATGTAACTTCGTAAGTCAGTCCAAATATTTCCGCCATGTTTGATATAGTATTTAACAGAAAACTGATAACGCTCATAACTCCGGAAATGTTCTGTTTATTTAAAAAAAAAAAATAATTATATCGAGGTATCTTTTAAAAAAAGCTTTCGATGTACCTTTCGATATTAACTCTCCGTAGCTCACACTCGTTCAAACAGTTAAGCAATTTTTTTCTTCAGCATCTGACATGAATTGAAACATAGGTATTCACAGATTACAAAGCTCACCGAGACGAGACATCACACTTAAGAGACTTCACCTTTATGAGACCACCTTTATCATATTAAATGAAATCATACTTTATGATCTTGGATATTCATGGATTCTGTTTAGACACAATATCGTATATCATCTGTTAAAAAATTGTATGATAATCATATGTTCATATGTTAATCAATACAATAATATAAAATTAAATATTGCATCCTATCATATTTACAACATATATCACATAATACAATAAAATACCATAATAAACAATGATGAGATATGATATTGTAACGAATGATATGACATTGTATTGTGGTATACGTTATTGTATTTGATCACATAATACAATATCATGATAATATATAAAACAATATAGTATTATATTACAATATCATATTACATAATACATCATAACATTGAAACATATGATATTATATTTCCTAATATAGTATGATATTGTATGATACTGTATCATTTTTGAAACAAAATATGATATTGTATCATATGATACAATATAATTTGATACAACATTGTATCATATCAAATGATACAAAATTATGTGATAAAGTAAAATATATAATACAACTTTATATTATACATATTGTATCATACAATACAATTTCATGTGATAAAATATCATATCATAAACCAATATCATATTATACAATATCGTATGATACGATATTATATAATATTACATTATCATATTATACAATTTCATGTGATATAATTCTATATAACAGAAACTATTATCATATTATACAATATCGTATGATACAATATTATAGAATATACAATATTGTATCATAGGATACAATATTATATTTAGCAATATCTTATGTAATATTATCATGTGATAAAATAATAAATTAATAATACAATTAAATATTTTACAATATTGTATCATAATATACAATACTATACATAATGATATCATGTTACAATATCATAACATAAAATATCAAAAAAATTGATACAATATCATATCGTATTATATAACTTTTTATAATATTACATATGATATTATATTGTATCATATTAAACAATATTGTTTCATACCATACAATACTATATCATAGGAATCATGTTTTATCATTAATCAACAAACACATCTATCTATCGAGGAGGTTTGAGTGAGGTAGGAGATTTCTTAAGCATCCTTGATAATGGATATCAGGCTCTGCATCTGAAGCAACCTCTGCGTTTCATTTATAATATACTTTAATCAACTATGCAAGCTTTCATCTATAAAACATGTGACCTGTTCCAAAAAATTAAACCTCATCCAGCATCCGAAACCTATGGCTCGGATTCAGCATTCAAGTCTGTCAGGTGCATCAGTATACATAAGACGCATCTCCATGCAAGTTTGGTGAAGTTCAGACCAGTAATAACTAAGATATCATCATCAGAGGGAACTAGCAATTAAAACCTTAACCTGCTCCAGCATCCACAACCTATGGCTCAGATTCAACATCCATGCCTGTCAGGTGCATCTGTATCATAAGACACACCATCCATTCAAGTTTGGTGAAGTTAGGACCTGTAATAACTAAGATATATTTTTTAGCATCCTTGATAATGGAGATCAAGCTCTGCATCTGAAGCTTCCTCTGTGATTCATTCATATTACAGTTTAATTAACTATGCAAGTTTGAAATAGTACTATTATCTATTAAACATGTGACCTGATCCAAAAAACTTAACCATATCCAGCATCTGAAACCTATGGCTCAGACTCAGCATTCAAGCCTGTCAGGTGCATCAGTATCATAAGACGCACCATCCATGGAAGTCTGGTGTAGTTAGGACAAGTAATAACTAAGATAAAATCATCAGAGGGCACCTGTTTCAAAAACTTTAACCAGCTCTAAAAACCTTAACCTCCTCCAGCATCCGAAACCTATGGCGCAGATTCAGCATTCAAGCCTGTCTGGTGCATCAGTATTATAAGACACACCATCCATGGAAGTCTGGTGAAGTTAGTACAAGTAGTAACTAAGATATAATCATCAGAGGGCACCTGCAACAAAAACTTTAACCAGCTCTAAAAACCTTAACCTCCTTCAGCATCTGTAACCTATAGCTCAGATTCAGCATCCAAGCCTGCCTGGTGCATCAGTATCATAAGACACACCATCAATGCAAGTTTGGTGAAGTACGGACCAGCAGCAACTTAGATATTGCTATCAAAGGGCACCTGCAACAAAAACTTTAACCTGTATCATTAAACCTTAACCTCCTCCAGCATCCGAAACCTATAGCTCAGATTCAGCACTCAAGCCTGTCTGGTGCATCAGTATCATAAGACACACCATCCATGCAAGTTTGGTGAAGTACGGACCTGCAGTAACTTAGATATTGCTATCAAAGGGCACCTGCAACAAAAACTTTAACCTGGTCCAACAACCTTAACCTCCTCCAGCATCTGAAATTTAGGACTCAGATTCAGCATCCAAGTCTTTCAAGTCCATCAGTAGGTCCAGATGCATCATCCATGCAAGTTTGGTGAAGATAGGACAAGTAATAGCTTAGATACAGGACCTGCAACAAAAACTTTAACCAGGTCCGGACGCCGACGCCGAGGGTATAGCATAAGCTCCCCCTGACTTCGTCTCGGTGAGCTAAAAATCCAGAATGTTTGTCTCCGTTCGATGTAAACCCTGCTTTTACTTTCAAGGTAAACACGCATGGCGGAAGAGTCTATTACTGGGTTAAGTAATAGACTCTACCAAGCATGGCTGTCATAGATGGCTTTATATTTACTTTCGTTCCAAGAATATTCGAATGCTAAATATACATTCGAATATTAGAAATTTACTATTCATTCGCGAATATTCGAACATTCGTTTCAGCACTAGAAATTTTCTTTGAGTATTAACATTCTTTCACTTAGGTTTGACCTCACCTGAACTGGCAGAGCAACATGAGAAAACTCTTCAATGCTGTGTTTCTCCTGAAGTTGTGTTGCCATCTCATCAATCATTTCATTCAATACTAAAACCACAATAACATATATGATTACCCTAAGCGTGGAAATGCATGCGCATGCCAGTGCAACCACATGTAAATTGCAGTAAATTTAACAACAATATTAAAATTTAAAAATTACTAGAACAAAATACATATTTGGCAGATTCAAGATAAAAATTTCACTAATTATGCATGTAATGTTACATTCTATTCATCACTGGCATAAACTTGTTGAAATTAGTTTTGAAAAAGCTTGACTAAATTGGGTTACAGCTTTTTCCCATTATCACAGTACCTGCAGCTTTGTCGGTCAGTTTCTGGAACATGTACTTGAAGTCCTGGCAGAGGTCCTTTACGCTGTCCTTCTCCTCTGGGGACATGTTTTCCATCGGATCATGAAGTTTGATGGGGCATTTGTTTCCACTGCCGCTCCACTTGGCATTATCCACATTCCCAATGGAGGCTATGACATCACCAGCGTTTGACCTCGAGCTGTACTTCTTGGAAGGTGTTGCCCTTTAAAAGAGTAGAAAATGATTTTGTGAATATTTCTGAATAAAATCAATGTAAAAACAATGAGGAAAATTGGAATGAATGTTTATAGACTTAAATGACAATAAAATTTATTTCCTTTAATAGTTTTATGTTTCGGTATTTTTCATGGAGTTTTTTCTCACACTATGTTTTGACTACAGAATGTAGAGAAGTCTTACCCCACAGGTGAAAAACTTGCAGGAGAGAAAGGCACTGCGGGGCTTCTGGTGCTGTTCTGAAACCGCTTGATAGTTGGGTTGTCTGGAGTAAGCTGCCTCTTCTGTGCAGCTGTTCCCTGTTCACAAAGCAAGTTGTACATATCCACTTTCAGGTTGATTTTTAGTTGCAGATAAATTCGTTGTAGGAAACTGATTTTATTTAAAAATAATCAATCGACTAAAATGTTGATCATTGTATAGTTACTGTGAAATCATTAAATTTCGTGAGGGTCAATTTTCGTGGATAGCTTACATTTTACAATTATGTTGGGATGTCATTTTGTGTATTCTCTTAAACCTACAAAAGGAAATATAACTTCATAACTCCAATTCATTAATTCCTGGATGAGAGAAACCCATGAATTCCAGGAAAATTGAGCCATCACAAAATCTAATTATTCCACAGTAATCCCCAAACATAATACATGTATGAACTAGCAACAGTACATGTATTTACATTTTTCAAAACCAGTTTTACTAGTAGATCCAAAATACAATTAATTCAAGATGGATCTTTTCAATTTAAAAATACACAGCAAGTTAAGAATTTCACTGGGATATGAACGTATTTGGTCACATAATCAAATTTGTAGATGTAAATATATGAAGATACGGAATATTTTGAGACAGATTTACATATACATAAAAATTCCAAGATGAATAAAACTCAACATTTTGCTACTAATTGGAAAAACATTTCATATACACTATATACAGCACCAATCAAGGTATTACCGATAAGGTAACATTTTCATCCACCATATGATGTTCATCAAACATCAAAAGATTTAAAATTTATGAAGATCAAAGATCTGCTGTCTGGTGGCAGTTGCCTCAGCTAATATAAATTATCACTTGCAGTTTTTATGTCCTGCATTGTTTTCTTGAACATAGAAAAATCTGAGACAGCCGACCTAATGTTCATGGTTTTTTCTTCTGATTCAGAAAATTCTATCAACAAAATGATTTCAAACTTAATTATTTCAAGAACTATTTTATTCCTATATCATAGTTATTTTGACATACACTTTGTTTATCAAAAGAATGCATTAATTAAAAAGTTTGCAATTTCTGTTCATGAGTGATTTTCATTTGGTATTACAAATTCATTTCCTTCCAATTTTCTCCTTTTGATAACAGCACACTCTTTCTTTATACTTAGATTTCCATTTTTAATTTGTGTTCATTTTCCGCCATTTCCAGCATCTGATTCTTCCGTTTATCAAAAGAATGCAATAATTAAAAAGTTTGCAATTTCTGTTAATGTGTGATTTTCATTTGGTGTTACAAATGCATTTCCCTTCCAATTTTCTATTTTTGATAACCGCACACTCTTTCTTTTTATACTAAGTATTTCCATTTTTAATTTGTGTTCTTTTTCCGCCATTTCCAGCATCTTCCGTTTAATGCTGCCCTGCGATACTGGGGCTTTACTATATTGCTGCCCAGACTTGGCTATAAGTGTAAAATTCTGGTGCCTGGACTGTGTAGCACACTAAGTAGATGTTGTTGACGAAGTCAATTGCCTCGTTCTGTCACTTTAAAACTTTTCAAATTTAAGCTTTAAAATAGAAAAAAAATAATTTGTGTAATACATGTACCTTTGATGAAGGAGTACCTCCGTATGTATTGTATAAATTCTCTGCATCACTGATGTCCACCCTGAATCAAAACAAAGCCCACGTTAATATGCAAATCTAATTAAGTCAATATCTTTAAACAAAAAATGAAAAGCTTTTGCTACCTTCTAATTTTATGCAAGTATTGATAGATATTACGGTGGTATGGGATACCTGTTGATATTAATGTGGATAAAGAATATTGTAATCAAAATACTTTCACCGTTTAAGAATTTTCAAATTTTACAATATCTGACCAAACAAGATATCTGTGAGCCAATGCTCACTAGTGATACCCCCGCTCTGATGTGAATATGCAAAATAAGCAAAGTCGACATTAAACAGAAAGCTGGCATCCGATTGGTACAGAAATATATTCCACAATATAGCATGCCTAAACAAATAGTGTGTTAAAATTTCAAGCATCTGCGATAAACAGTTGCTGAGAAATCTTTGAGGAAAATTTGTTTGAAAATTTTGGCTAAAATAAACAAAGTACTCATTTAACAGGAAGTTGACGTCCGATTGGTACAAAAATATATCCCACGATACGGCATGCCTTAACAAACACTGTGTAAAAATTTCAAGCATCTGCGATAAATAGCTGCTGAGAAATCTTTGACGAAAATTTGTTTGAAAATTTTGGCTAAAAATAAACAAAGTCGTCATTTAACAGGAAGTTGACGCCGATTGGTACAAAAATATATCCCACGATATGGCATGCCTATACAAATATTGTGTATAAATTTCAAGCATCTGCGATAAATAGCTGCTGAGAAATCTTTGACGAAAATTTGTTTGAAAATTTTAGTTAAAAAATAAGCAAAGTCGTCATTTAACAGGAAGTTGGCGTCCGATTGGTACAAAAATATATCCCACGATATGACATGCCTATACAAACACTGTGTTAAAATTTCAAGCATCTGCGATAAATAGTTGCTGAGATAAATGCGACAGAAATTTTTGTTACGGACGGACAGACAGACGGACAGACAGACAGACAGACAGACGGACGGACAGACAGACACACAAGGGTAAAACAGTATACCCCCTCTCCTTCGGAGCGGGGGTATAAAAATGCTTTAAAATATTTTGGAAAGGAAAAATTGTAAAAAGCTCAGGTGGGATTAAAACTCATGACTTAAAGATTCGTAGTTATTGCTTTAACTCACTGCGCTATGCTGATAGATAACAATTTTGTGAAAGAAAAAACTTACAAATTTAATATTGGTTTTAATGTTTATTTCGATAGGAAGTACGTAAGAATATGGAGGTGTCCATATCACCTTAACTCCCTCGTACAATCTTCTTTTAATTGTATTCATTTAAATGTAGAAGGCACTCTATTACAATCATTTCACTTTCAAAATATCCACATTAGCTTTTTCCTCAATTTCAAATTTGAAAAAAAAAAATCCTATTTACAATCTGGCATTTTGGCCAAAATTCTTTTGAGTTTTTTTTTTAACAGTAGACTAAAATAATATACTATTTTTTTTTAGGAATAACCTTACCCTTCTGATACATTATTGATGTTGTAAACTTTCTGCTGGGTCCTCTTGTTCAATGGTGTCTGTGGTGTTCTTTGTGTTTTCTTGGCAAGTTTCTAAATATATCAATTTGCACTTTTAAAAGTTTTAGAAATTTTCAAGTTACATTTACAATCATCAACAGAAGTGCAATAGTACTAAATGTAAAGCAGAATCATCTATGTTATACATTGCAGAACCAGTAACACCAATTTTATGCATTAGAAAAAACAAGCGGTTGATGAGACAGACTTGAACATCTTTCCAATTTATTTTTTAATGCACATTACAAACATGATTACTCATGTGTATGTGTGCTTGCTCTTTTGAAATGTTGTAAAAGCTTTTGGCACCAATTAAGTTGTCAGTCATCAAACATAATCTAGATTTTAACTCAATCATCTCACCTCTCGGTCAAATAAATCCAAGTTTTCCAGAGAGATTGGAATATCTTTCCTAGCTTTGGAAAAGGCCAGCCATTCATCAGCAACTCTATCTGCATCCAAGTTATAAGTAATGCATAGCTCTTTCACTGAAAATTTAATTTTTGTAACCCAGTCAACACAGGGATGCTAAACATCAATGTATTAAGAAAAAAAATTGCAAAATGTCCAGTTGACATATAAACACATTTTAACATAACAAATCCCACAATAATGATGAAATACACCTGTTGGCATACTTATCCAAGTTATATTGCGCTCTTTCTTAATAAATGCAAAATGACTTATTTGGTAGGTAAAATGAATGTATGTTCATTCGCCCAAAAATGCCTTCAACCTTTACAGTGTTCGCCCTGGTTTTCGCTCGCCATAGGTCAGTTTGATCTTAATTCTGTTCGTCCAAGGTCTGTTTGCCTTATTTTAGTACAGAATTGATTATGTTGAATCTTTTTTGTATTCTGATTAGGGATGGGACGATCCACCGATGCACCGGTGCATCACGGTATTTATTTTGACAATATTTGGATCGATACATTTACCATTAATACAACGATACCTAAGCGAATTTTTTTTTATTTTCCAAAAATATCCGAGCTTCATATATCGGCTATTTTTAGTCTGCGCGCCTAATATGAAAGTACAAAGATGGTGGAAAACATGCACAGCAGAGACAGACACTACAAATTACATATATATTTCCATAAGTAATACTAAAATACAGATTACTTTAAAATAAGGTTTTCACTAGTATTATCTCTAGTTCTTGAAGCTCAATATACTCAGGGACGTATATACGTAGTATATACGTCCCTGATATACTTTAATAAATATTCTTTTACTCAAAAATCACTCTTACTAAGAAAGTGCAAAAGGATAATTAGATTTGCTAAATCAAAGTACTGAAAGTACTGTTAGACGGTGGCGCCGTTTGAAAGTGGCATATTACATGTATGTAAATTATTGTTGTCGAAAATCCACAGCCAGCGTCTCATACATGTACTAGCACAACTGGTCGTGAGTTACTTACATGGATAATTCTGTGGAAATCGTAGTTGTGTTCACAATCCACACTTTACAAATGTTGTGTCTCTTTATCGTCATCTTTTGGGGAAAATCCATAGATTTATCACAGTAGCCTTTGTAGTATAGAAGTTTGTATCTATATGTTTGTATCTATATGCTTGTATCTATATCAGTTGATATTAAAACTCCGTTTTCGGTAATACGTGTACTACACAAATGTATTTTGATTGCCCCAGAATGACTCATTAAATATGTGGGTTGCAACCACATATTGAATGAATAAATCAAATCCAAAGCGATTTCATCCCAGTAAGCCAAACTATTTGATTGTATAAAGAAGGGGAATTATGGTTTTTTCCCTTTTGACCTTTGGGTTGACCCTGCAAAGGGGAACAACTTTTGTAAAGTGTGGCTTGGACTTTTGTGCTATAAAGATATTGTAGATTTCTCAAAGTAACGAGAACAAATAAAGCTTTAGTATGATAAAATATTTATCAGTTTTTTACTAACTATTTGGGCATACATGTAGTATGTTTATTGTCCCTCTCGACAGTATTTTCCCTCAATTTCTTCACGGGGAAAAAGTTGCATCATCCACTTGCTTGTGGACTATCACACTTGCTTTTGTCTTCATAGTCAGTTATACATTTAGGTGTACAGAAAACGGAATGGTTTGCAAGAACCTGTTTGATAAAACTGGTATTGCTTTTGGAATGCACGTCATCATGAAACAGAAGAGTCAATCAATATTTTATCTTCGACTGTAGTGGATTATTTCCATTTGCTCACAACGAAAGTGAATAAAAATTTGAAGAAAAAAAATCATACAATATTCAGACGCGGCAGTTTTATTAATCAACGTTTTAAAGTACATTTGTCTAATTGTATTTAGCTATAGCTTTATTCAAATCATTTGAATGAATTTGGGAAAGTCACATGTATATTTTATCGCTTCTCAGTACACTTTAACACGCATAATTTACTTGCAACATTAAACTTTTCTAGTAAACTTACAAGAAATATAGATTAATTATTCAAAATTAGTTTTTAAAAACACCAAACAAACAATATCCAAGTTAAACGCATGTTTTTCTGACCGTGCAGCTGTGTATATAAATTTCATTTTATTCTTTGCATGTACTATAGTCTTTACAATAGATCTACGGTCCGCAAATCCCGGCAATATTTCCGGAAAGCTATAGTTCTGTAGCTCAGCAGAATACTACAGTCATCTATGAAGCACATTTTTTACCTTCATATTTCATAATTTATCGCAAATATAGCATGGATGTATACGCTACGGCCGATGTAGCATTTCGTTGAGTGATGACACTTATTTCGATTGCGAGTCGCAACAAACTGGCGCATTTATAATGTTTATATAGGCCCGCCTATTTGTAATTGGAAACAAATGTCGAAGAAAGCTCATAATAGAGTTGTACTCGCGAGTTAAAAATTATTTGAGAACAAAAGTGATATTTACGTACATGTGTAAATAATGTTATCTGTTTGCGAAAAAATCCCCCAAAACCAAAGAAAAGGTTCTCTAATAGCAGAGACGGGTGCATATGGATTAAAGTCACAGATTGTACTTCGCTCATCAAATTGCGTTATTTCAGTTTAGTGTGAAAAATTCGTCAGAAACTGTTAAGTGAACAAAATTATTATATCTTACATTACCGTTCACAATGTACCATAAATGTATATGGAATATTGCATGAGTTGAACCGATTGTTTTTTCTCACAAAAAAAGCTGGCGTTTGCTGCAAATTAGAGATACACGAGCTGATACGCCGTGAAATCCATAAGACGTTTTACATCATGTCTTTAATCCCTTATTTGCTGACAAAAAATCTGAACTGAAAATCTTTGAAACATCGTAAAATGTTGTTTGTTTATACATGTACATGTAAAATGGCGACTTGATTTGCACGTGAATTTTACAATCCGAGGTCGATCGATTAGCGTGTTTGAGAGAAAGTCAGCAGCAAGTAAAGTGTCAACATCAGTAGTAAATATTGTCTGATGAATAATGAGGTGCCTGTAATAATATTAATGTTCCTACAGACTGATTGGGTTACAAAATTAGGTAAATCACAGGATAGTCCAAAATTAAACACATTTGTATCGTAAATTTCAAGTTTTTTGTTTGTTAAAAAAACACATGAACACTTGTAGAAGAAAGTGTGCCATTGATCGGTTGAAGTTCAATAAAAATGTAATTTATCTAATATTCATTATCAGTATCTGTTGTGAATTCTTTAGAATAAGCTACAAAAAAATAAATATTCTTCCTCAACTAAAATTAATGCGTTGAAAATGAATAAATTTATCGATGAAGCATATACTTGCTGAAATATGAAATGGCAAACCTTTTTAAATTGTGTGTGTTTCTGACAATTGTTTACATCATAAAAAAAAACAAGAAGCGATTATTGTGATATCTCTAAGCCAATTATCGCAGTGATATAGTTTATGCAGTCCTGATACAGAGTTTAACGTCACAACTGGCAGTTGGTGCATAAATTATCGATACCGCGTAAGCAGACAGGGTAACGGCTCATTTAAAATAAAACACAATTTCATAAATTATTTAAATATATGTACAAAATGATTAGCAGCTATAATGCTTAAAATATCTGATAAGACTGAAATTAGTTATCATACTGAAATCGACACATAAATAGAACATTGCGTGTAACACTGCATACCTAACAGAGTTATCGTTCGTTATCCGCTAGGGTCCCCGTGAGAAATACTCTTCCGGTCAGGACCGTAGCAATAGACCGTGGCTATTTATAGCCACCGTCTAATTACAGGATATGTACCATTAATTAAATATTAGCACTTCTGTTATGGTTAGAAATATAATTAATGTTAGCTTACCAATATGAGATGAAGTAAAGTCTATACGTATCAAGGTCTTTCTAAGTCGTAAATATTAAGTCTTGTCTCCTTAGCTTTAATATGAAGAATGTCTTAAAACACAAAGAACTTCTGGAGGGAAATCCACAGACCAATGAAACCCAACTATACAAACTTAAAAACCAATAGATTCTCTCTGTAAAAACACACCTTTTGATTGACCATAGATTAATTGTCGACTAATTAGAATGCTCAGGCCATGTTCGTGTATGTGTATGTTACAAATTATTGTATGCATTTAAGAACAACAGCAACAAATGATACAAATGTTCATGGTATATTTTATTTTGTTTCATTTAAGAATATCTGTGAAAACCATTATTTATTATTTTCATAGGGTACGTTTTCTCCAACTATAAATTGGGTACGTTTTCTCCAGCATTCAAGTTGACTATATCATTATATGTATAATAAACTTCCGCCACACTGAAAAACGCGATTAAAATTTGTTCAATTTAATCAGAGAACTGAAAAACGCGATTAAAATTTTATCAATTTAATCAGAGACATAAATAACATGTTATTTGTTGTTTTAGGTCTCTGATTTAATTTAGCGCTCAAATGTTGAAACTTCATTTTCCCATCCGTTAATTCTCAGGAACGGCAAACAGTTGCAATAAGGCTATAGACATTACTCACATTTATCGATCAGTTGCTCGTTTAAATTGATACCAAAAACATCAAACTCTTCTTGAAGTTCTTCGTCTTGTACAACACCCATTGTAGATGTCTCGAAAATTTCCCGCGATATTTTGTTTACTTCCGGGTTAATATTAAATAGAAAAACGAAAATGTTAGTCGAAAACGGAATACAGATTCATACATTTTATACCTATAATAAAATATGTGTATATATCATATACTGTTTTTAAATTGATGCAAAAACTGTGTATGTTAGCAGTCATTTTCCTTTTAAGAATTATATATTTTATTCAACAAAATAACGGAATATTGGTTTTAAAGCTTACTTCAATGTCAACTTTCTGTTCGGTAATCATAATCATGATGATGATTCCAAGAACTATTATTATGGTATGATGCACGTCCGGCTTATTCCTGCACTGACAAGAACAATATACGGAAGCAATTTATTGAAAACATTTAAAATTGCCAGTCCTTGGTACTCGAATAGAGCAACGTTTCGTTGTTTTCCCGGTATGTCGTCCAAAAACTCGAAGTCAGAAAACAAAAGTAAGAAGGAAGAAACCAATGACTCGCTTTCATCCAACAAAGATTCTCCACCACCATGGGTGACTAGAAGTAAAGTATCCATTGACATTCAGTCTGAAAGAGGTAATGTAACATTATCCCAAAGATTCCACTAAGCATAGTTTTGTTGACTTATCAAAAAAAATATATTTTAGATTATTTTAATTGAATAAATGAGATGGAAGACCTGTCCATCAATCACTTAACATGCTTATTCCGCCCCAAGTAATGTTACAGTATATCAGGGACATATTATAACGTCTCTGTAAGTTTATCATTTAAATTCTTTTCTTTTTTTGGCCAAATATTCTTTGATTGATCTGTACCATACTAATTTTTCGTATAAAGTGTTTGTTGGCAGATCAGAAATTAACCATTGACATGGAAAAATCGTGAAAATGTAAAGATTGTTAAGCAATAAATTAATTAATAACTTAATTTTCTTATTCCTCTTTATTTAAGTTAACATTTCTTGACATATATTCATGTACTACTATCAGAGATGTCTGTCATATAAATGATAATCATTGCAAGTATGAAAAGAATGAAATTGTACATGCATGTATATTGTATTGTACATATAAAAACCATCTTTGTAGCCTAGCTAGTGGCTGATTCGTAATTCTCGAAGATGGGAATAAGAAATCAGACATTAGGCTTGCAAGGATGACATAGAACGTATAACTATATTGCATCATGCCAATTTCAGAGAGATTTTTGAGTATGCCATTAGAAGAGAAAAGAAAATTATACAAATGTGGCAAGAAATTAAAACTGCTAGACGATGTTCCAACTTGGCCAGACTTCTACCAACAGAATGAGAATAGATTGAAAAAAGCAGGTAAGAAAGCCTTTATCAGATATTTAGCATGCATTAAATTGCTTATAATAATAGATCATTAAATTGTTTTTAATGATCTAGAATTCACGTTCATTTTAAACTTACCTAATGATCTGTTTCATGGCTGGAATATCTTAAAGTTAATAACATCATCAATTGATTTACATGAATAATAGGAATGAAAGGAAGATATGAAAATCTTTTTTAATGAAATGAGGCTAAATGTATAGTGTACATGTTTCAAAGAAACTGTTCAAGCCTGATCTTAATTTTAATATCTTAAAGTAACTGTGAAATCTTTTTTAATAAGCTGTATGATTGATAGCAAGAACTGTTTGGTCATTCATTGTTAGTTAATACAAGTTAGTACTTGTAAAGTATAACTTCATTTCATTCAAATTGATTAATTATGTTACAGTTTATTGATTAATTAAGGTATGTTACAGTTTCAAAAAAGAAGCTGCCCAAACTGTACCCAGTGAATGAGGAGATCAACAAAAGGGTGTCCATTTGGAAAGGGGACATTACCACCTTAGAAATTGATGCCATAGCCAATGCTGCTAACAAAACACTGCTAGGGGGTGGTGGAGGCAAGTGGTTTAAATAAACTACAAGCTTTGGGTATATTTGTCCATTGCAAAATTATTTCTCATCAATTTATGTTCGTAACCTCACCCCCCTCATCCTCCCATCGTAAATAGAGAGATGAAGAAGAAGGGAAAAAGAAAAATCCCAGAAACAAAACAGTAAAAAGTCCTATTTATTTTGATTTCTGTTGATAAAATTAAGGAATACTTAGTTCTGGGAAAGTCCAGAGACACTTTAGCTCAGCGTAATACATATGGATAACAAATTGTAATAAAGAATTGTGAGAATTATTCATTTTGTGGTGAATCATTTGTTAGACTTTCAATTCTTTCAGTGGATGGAGCCATTCATTCTGCTGCAGGAAAAAAGTTGGTGCAAGAATGTTTAACACTGACTGGTTGTGAAACAGGGGAAGCCAAAATTACTGCTGGTAAGGATAAATGAAGTGTGATGTGTAGCGGCTATGGACATTTTTGGGGGGGGAGTTGATTTTAATCAACTCTCCTATGCACTTACTCGGGCAAAGCGAAAGTGAAACAGTGTTTGGACCTAAGCACAAATCAATACCGCTGACAACACTTAGTTCTTGAAAATAATCGATAAATTCGATGCTATATATTCTGAAGCATTGTTTTTCAAGAAAACTTATTTATTAATACCAGGCTTGGGGCGAATTACATTGTAAAGTAATGCATTACATTACCATTACTTCATGAATTTGGTCATTAAATTACCATTACCATTACTTGATTTTCTTGAAGTAATGCATTACATTACCATTACATGAGTAAAGTAATGCATTACATTACCATTACTTTGTTTTAAAAAAGTTAAGCTAATAAAGAGTTTTTGCAAATGTTTCAAATATAAAACACTCTTTAACATATCTACAGGTTCATGCTCAGTATCAGGTTCAAATTCAATGACTATACAAGAGTCATTCTTTATTTGCTCAATATATAATCATCTTGTGGCATTATGAACAACATATTACATAAGTAAAATGATATTTATAGATATTTGGCATGATACAATGTAGGATACGAAATAGAGACAAAGAATTACATGCATAAGAAAAAACAATTTATGGAATAATGTTGCGGTTATCAAAAGCTGAATAGAGATATTTCCCCAGATTACACAAATCTTTATAATTTTGGACACTTAATTGTATTAATTCATAAACAGATGGTTTTTCCCATGCAGTTATATTTCTTAAGATAGTGTATTTGAATCGTATTTCTTTCTACTGAGGACACTTTAAGACAAAAGATTGCTGTTGCACTTTATGATCGAAGTTTCAAAGGGTTCATCTTTTAACTGCATCCTGTTAGTTTGAAAATCTTCCCAGCTATACTAAATAAATGTTTTACAGGAGCAGTCAAAGCTTGGACTGAAAAGTACTGTTTGACGATCTTTATTTTAGGATATAATAAGTGCAATAATAGAAAAAAATACATGAATCTTGTATTTTCTATCAGTCCAAACTAATGTACAGTGTACTTAATATAAGAGAGAGAGAGAGAGAGAGAGAGAGAGAGAGAGAGAGAGAGAGAGAGAGAGAGAGAGAGAGAATAAGTAAGTAAAATTATTTTCAAATGGGTTATAATATTGGAAGTGATATTGATTTTCATCATGGATGGACAGTGCATTCATTTTGCTTTTAAAGGTGCATGTCTGTCTCCTATTCTATTGGGACATAGCGAAGGGAAGAGGATTGGGGTGTTTAGCACTTCTTATAACAATAGATTGTTTTGATACTTAGATTATCCTGAGGGCATAGTGTGTTGTTGACACATTTCTTATAGAAGTGCAAACTAATTGGAGTAAATTGTTTAAATGATTAAAAACTCTTAATAACAGCACTCTTAAAAATGTTATGAAATTGTGCTGTTATATTTAGTAATATTAACAATTCAAAAATGAATTTTTAAAAAATCTTTTTTAATAATACAATTAAAACATTTTTATCTCAAGAATTATTTCTTTCTTCTTAAAAAATAAATTTAGTCAAATTCAATTTCAACTATTCATTTATTCATCACATTTTTTAAAGTGAACATGCATAAATAAGCATAGTAATGCAAAGTAATGCCATGTAATGCCAGCATTACACTAGATTTTGGAAAGTAATTATAATGAATTACATTACCATTACTTGTAATGCTAATTTTGTGGCATTACACATTACTAGCATTACTTTGAAAACATGTAATGCATTGCAATGCATTACCATTACATTTAGCATTACCCCAAGCCTGATTAATACCATGAAAAAAGTAAGGTTTTAAATTGTACAAACAGTTTGGATATTTTTTAAAGTCGTATGTATTCCTACGCTAGAGTTCAATGTAGTCTCGTTCAACCAGACGCTTGGCTGTCTCGATCCGTTAATATCCGACAAAACAGAGTCTCTCTTGCTTGTCGGAGATCAACGGAGACAGCCGAGCGTTTGGTTGAACAAGACAAGAGTTCAATCTTGCCTGGATACATACAATTTCTCGGAAATATTTTGATTACTGATACTACTTGCCATGCAAAATCACATATCGTTGATTTTGAATAAATGATAATCGATAAATCAACTCCCGTCAGTACCTCAGTACTTTGATAATAGATTATTCCACCAAGAGATGTTACATGTAGGATGCTGCAATATTTTGATTATAGCATATTACTATTATCTGCAACTACCGGGGTATTTCTTTACTACAAGGCTAGACAATTCATTCTTAAAATTAACTTCTTTGATTTTGCTGTTTCAGGATACAAGTTACCTGCAAAATGTAAGTTTTTTCGACTTACACATGTATTAATTAAAAGCAAAATGGTTTAACTTACTCGCTTTATTCCGATTTTAAAGCTTTTTACATGTGTTAATGTTTGATATTACATGAGTTTAAATATGCCATTTAAAAAAATATAAACACACAAAAAGAGATGGAGCCATGAAACATCATCATGTATATATTGTGTATAAATAATTTTACAAAATTCAAGTTTGAAACAATATAAGTGGTCATATGTTATATTGTAAGGCACAATATCCTGCTTCTCTTTATATTAGGTTTTTTTTTCACCTTGGTCTACTTTTTTTCCCAGATGTAATCCATACTGTAGGGCCCATTGGCGAAAAAGAGGACTTGCTATCCAATGCTTATTCATCTGTTTTGGGACTGCTGAAGGAAAATAATTTAGCCTCTGTTGTAAGAAGTGTTTTTTTTTCCTAAACAAATGCTTTTTATAAACTTTGGGATTAAACACCCATTTTGCTTTAAAAAAATTTAACATCCTTATTAAAGGAATTAGACAACTACATTTATATGCTTTTGAAAATTTAATTTGAATTCTTCATTTACTGAGGTTTCATCAATATTCATTGAATACCAATTTTCATGGATTTCGTTATTAAGTTGATCCACGAAATTAAGTGTTCATTGAAATGCAATTATGATAGGGTCATTGGCCACAAATTTACGAATCCTTGAAACTGTGATTTTCACTATATCCATGAATATTGATACCCTTGAATATTAATGAAACCACAGTATGCAACATCTTCACCAGCCAAGGGTGAAGATCTCCCCATATACCATCCTACTATTGAAAAATGGAGGGACTCAATTGTTTCCCATAATGAGCAAGAGATGGGAGTTAACTCAAAATTACAAGATCAAGTGTCAGATTTTTGGTCTATATTTCATTTTTTTTCAACATATAAACATTCACTTTCATGTAACATTTTATTTTCAGTATATGTATTACGAATTTACATTAATACATTTCACTATCAGTTTCTTGTTCTCTTAACAGGCCATTCCATGTATTTCAACAGGAATTTATGGTAAGTTGTCAGCAAAAATTCATGTTCATATACTATACTATACTACCATATCTCATAATGCACATCTCCCGTTGGGAATTACAGTTATACAGTGAAACACTGTTGAAGTGAACACGTTTAATATAGATTGACACTTACAGCGAAGTGATTTTTTTTCCTGTGACTTTCTTTAATGTTGTGAACTTGTCAACTTGACAGATATAACAAATTATGCTTATAACAAAGTCAAATCGCCCGTCCCTGGCACTTCGTTATATGCGTGTTTCACTATAATACTTGTTCAAATGTAATAAACTATGCATCAAATTAGCTATCAAGCAATGTACAGTGTACATTTAATTCTAATTCCTAAACATGTATAATGGTTTATGCCTCTGTCTTTTTTTCATGGGCTGCGTTTTACAAAAGAACTTACGACTTACGATCAAATTAATGAATGCCAATTAATCACCAGCTAATCAAAAAATTATTCTGTGGCTGGAAAATATAACTATTGGAATTGAAATATTTGTAAACAAACGGTTTTATGTCAATTTTGTTCTCTAAAGATCATTTTACGAGACTGTAAATATTTACGACTTTGTCGTAAGTTCTTTTGTAAAATGCAGCCCTGTTGATCTGATGAAATATGTCGATTTCAACATTCTTATTCATCTGTGATCATTGTAGGGTACCCAAGTGAAAAAGCTGCCCTTGTTGCCCTAAAAACTGTTCGAGACTTCCTTGAAAAAGATGACACCTACAAAAAAGTAAGTCTGCGGTATATTATTAATGCATAATTAAGTGGTTAAGGCTATGACTTTCAGCACTAAATGGCTTTTACTTTCTCTATCCACAACAGACCATGGGTTTCCTTTTGAGTTGTAAGTACATGTATATGTATCCGAAGGACCATATTTAAATATCGTATCTGATACACAAACGAAATACCGATTGTGGCTATATTACTACCTATATATACTGTAAACCAATTTTTATTTGCATGCAATTATTATTCACAGGAATAGCAAGAGCCACTTTCTTGGGAATGTTTCTCTCAGCGAACTAGGCTTTGCCATCAAAATTTAGTGTGCATAAAGCATAGTTGCAAAAATAAGTTTATTTCTTGTAAATCGCGAAGTGAAGTCATCACAAATGAAAGTAAATTGGTTTACGGTGTTTTAAGTCATTGCTCAATACTTGTCCATGTCATGAAAAGAAGTCAGTTCCAGCTATTCCTCAAACAGTAGGATTTTAGCTCTTCACTTTTGAACTTTGAAAGTAAAGAATGCAAGGATTTTCAAATACCAGATCCACATGTCATTATTTCTATTATTTAATTCACCACAGTAAATAAAGGCACTTAAGCATGTGCTTAAAGTTTTGCTAAGATATCAGTTTTGTAAATTTAAATTAGATGATCATCATGAAGTCATCTCTCAGCTATGACACCCTCATCATTATTTTATATTCAATTTGCAAATATGTTTCCTTTTATGAACCAATAGAAAAGTGAAAACGTTCAATCTGTATGAACTTTTTCTTGACGTCACAATGATCATAGCACGCGCTTATCGCTTGTCGCTTGGATCATTTTAAACATAAAATCTCAATAATTTGAGCAATTCTGAACAATATGCCTTTTTCAAATGTAAATATAAGTTATTAATAGCAATGTTAAAGTGTTCACCGGGATATGAACTTGGTCGGTATGGGCTCCACAGGATTGGATCACATGACCAACAAAGTTCATATCCCTTTGAACTTTTTAACTTGCTGTTTATTTCTTAAATATACTAAATAAAGCTATCTTTAGTTCAATGTACAATTTTAAATATTTACATTGCAATTATGTTTCTTTATATGAACCTATAGAATAGCGAAAATGTTCAATTCTGTGGGAACTTTTTCATGACGTCACAATGAACATAACACGCGCTTATCATTTGTCGGTTGGATATAAACAAAGTCTTGGTAGTTTTAACAATTCTAAACAGTTGCCTTTTAGTTTTTTCAATTGTTAATATAAGTGATGAATAGCAATTATGTTAAAAAGTTCACCAGGATATGAATTTGGTTCATGATCAAATCTTCTAAGAAGCTTGTCGGTCTTCACAGGATTTGATCATATGACCAACCAAGTTCATATCCGGGTGAATTTTTTTTAAAATTTTCTGTTCATTACTAATATTTACATTTGAAAAATATAGTCTTTTATAATCACAATCTTCTCTCTTCCAAACATGCCAGAAATAGGACAGTAAAGATTTCATAATGAATAACCTGTCCAGAAAATATATATGTACAACCTATTTATAGATGGTCATCTCTCTCTCTCTCTCTCTCTCTCTCTCTCTCATGGTATAATTCTGCAATATTTTTAGATGGACAGAGTGATATTTTGTCTCTTCATGCCAAAGGACGTTTCTATCTATGAAGAGCAGATGCAGTTTTATTTTCCAATAGAAGATGCTGCTCTTACAGGTAATTATGATTCCAATATGAAAGAAAGGGCATACAATATAAATATTATTTATATGAACTATATTTACTCCATAAACACTGCCTGTATTTATAATTAATGTAATTCAATATTTATTTGTTAAAGAAATATATAAAAGAAAAGTTTGATATGAATCTGTTGAGGTTTTTTTTAATTTTTAAAAGTTCTTGTTGATTGTCATTTGACATGCATATGATCAGGCATTTTGTTTAACGCAATGTTTATTTATGATGATAGACGACAAAGGTGATGTCGAAATGAAATACAGCGAAGAAAAAGCTGATTCAAAGAAAATATCAGCAAATGATACAAAGATTAAAAAAGAAGAGAAAATGGATACAGAGGGAAAGGAAGAGCCCAAATTGGGCAGGGAAGAAAAGATGAAGGCAGAAAACAAAGAGGAAAATATGGAAACTGAAGACAGGGAAGTGAAACAAGATGTTAAAGTAGATGTAGATGGAGAGATAGGAAAGGAATCCAAAGAAAAGGCAGCAATCACCAAAGAGGAAAAAATGGACACATCTGATGGTCCAATCCAAGGCAATAAGGATAAAGCTAATAAGGAAGCAGACAAAAATGTACCGGTAAATAGTGTCAAAAGTGAAGACTGTCATTCTAAAAATAGAGATTCAAATGTGGACACAAGTTCTTCCAAAACAGAAGAGCAGACGACAGGAAAAGGGAAATCTGGCATTGTGCCAAAAATGGAAGAAAAATCAAATGTGGAAGAGTCTGTTGTGGAAACAGAAAGTAAGAATGAAAATTCTATTGTGACAAGGAGGACACTGAGACATGCAGAACCCTGTGACCCAAATCCGAAGGATATGAAACAGGCAAAAATGTAATTTTGGTCCTGTTATATTAATTATTTACTCATCAATGAAGTGTTTGTGAATTTTGATTAATATATCATACATAATATTTTATTGTTTTGTCTCCTGCAATCAATCAATTTTACATGATTTTATGCAATGATGAATTATTGTTTATTGATTATAATTTGTGAAAAAGATACTGAATTTTTTTAAATTCAAAATATGAAATAAAATTCTGTTTGTCAATTATTCCATCAAGGAAACAGAAAAATGGAAATGGGAACATTATGTTACATTTCCCTAAGCACTCCACGGAAGAGGATATTTCTGCATGAAATTGTTATTAAAATAACGCAAGTTATTGATAGATACAGTTTGCCCATTATTTCTGTGACATGCTTCCTGGGAGCTGTATATACCGGTTTAATGCTATTTTTACTTTGTTAAAAACACGACAAAATATTTTTCAGTAAGATCAGGTACCTTATTTAAGGAATAAGGAATCATTCTTTGAGTATTATGAGGTGATAATTTCGGTCGGGCGTGTTCAAATCCAATAAAGCCTGAGGTGCTTTATGATAGATTTGACCACACTCCGACTAAAATTATCACCTCATAATTTCAAACAATGATTCCTTATTACCTATATTTATATTATTTACAATTTGTACACTTTAAAACAACATTATATTAAAACTACTATTTTTTATGTAGCACATGCTGTCTATCACTACGCGGCCGGCCAGTACCGTTTTTCGGTTATGCTATAAAACACGCCCATTTTGTGTCACTCATGTTTTATGAAGTTATGGGTTTTAGGTTTAAAAATTGATTCGTAATGTTATCACAGACAAAGACAGTTGAAAATGTACATCCACACGTCCTCAGTATGACGAGCTGCGTAAATCGAAAACATGCACAAATGCGACCGATAATCCATTGGTATTTTTTGAGTAGTAAGATTTATTTAATATAGGGAGAATTTGGTTCTAAGGTTATTTAATGTAAGGAGAAATGGATATTTTCTTTCTATTCTTTATATTTATAAACAATTCAAGTTTGTGTAAATTTGCGCATGTGCGTGGGAAAGGTAATCGAGAGACACAGCATGGGCGAAGAGGCATAACACAAAGTTTATAAAATTAATTCTTTTGAAAATTCTTTTAAGACGTTGGCAAAATATAATTTATTCCTTCATAACTGTCCTTACGAAAGAATAATTTAAACATTATCATAAAAATATGCATGTTGGTCATCAGGTCCCCAGTGCGATAGCTCAATATCATGCCGTTTTGCGTCGACTTTTGTTTACAGTTAAACTGAACAAGCTTATTACATCAGAGATAATGAATATTTCAAACCGGACTGGAATATAAAAAAAAATACTTGAAAATTATATTCAATACTTTGAAAATGCGTTTGAATTAAATTGAAGTATAAGTAATAAGTAACTTTCTGAAGAAGATGAAAAAAAACCCCACATACACAAAATTATTCATTGGCTATGGCATATTTGCATATTATGTAGATGTAGATGGAATACTACTATTCACATCTGCTGGTACATCCACACAGTAGATACCTCGGGAAATAGTTGCTGTCTCGGGGGACAATTAACTTGCTATCATCCTCAAAGCCAGAAAAGGGGACAATTAACTTGCTATCATCCTCAAAGCCAGAAAAAGGTATATCGGGTATATTTCTAGACATATCTCCACGTAAACTGTAAACTTCCTTTCGTCTCATTTGTATCAGGTTCATTCTATCCACCTGTTCCCATTGAGTCCATTCGCCGAGAGTCAGTTCGCCTTCGTTCAATTCTTAATAATTACCTTTTAGATTCGTATTTTAGTAAGTAATGGTCTATTATAGTGACACTGTACATTGTTACTTATGTTACATTAAAAGTTTAAAATTTATCAATTTAAACTTTTATAGTTAAGTTTAAATTGATAAATTTTAAACTTTTAATGTAACACTTAAACTAAATAAACGAAACTACACCTGGCCCATTGGACCTATAAGTGTCATTTTCCATTAAATATAATTTACAAATGTAAAAGATTTTTTTTCTATGGTTAAAGGCTGAAATTACAATATTGGCGTAGAATATGGGTGAATAAGGCGTGTAAACTGCCTATATGAGGCTAGATAAGATACTTTAAAATTAAAATATGAACAAATCTCATAATTTCTTTCCAAATTATTGAAATCAATGTATATTTACCATAACATCGATTTATAACCTTTATATATGTTAAATATTTGGAATAGGTTGATTTAAATTGGCGTATGCGTGTCAAAACCTTCAAATAGTGTCATTTTTAGAACTTCAATGCCTTTTCTTTTATATAGTGGATCTGGGTTCCATATTTTTGTCAGAGTCCGTACAAGGTTTAAAGGAAATCAAACCCATTTCAATCAACAAAAACGTGGAGAAATGACCCACTATACTTTAAAAATGTCATTTTGTATCCCAATAATTGAACGTTTTAGAGAAATACTACAAGTCCCTAAATTCATGGCTGAAGTTGCATATAGCATTTAACAATAAAGTTTGTTGTGACTGAAATGGCTCAGTGGTTAGAGAACCAGACAATAGATAACAATAGAGAGCTAGGGTTTTTAGGTTGTGGGTTCGATACCACCAAAACTTAAATTAAGTTCATTTTTTTTCTTATCGTTTGTTAAAATATTCAAAACTGAATATAGTTAGAAATTGTGCTTTTGTGAACTTGTAATATAACATCATCCAGTATATTTAGTTGGACAAAAAATTGAAATTATTTTTTACGACAAAACCAAAAGGGCATATGCGCTATATTGTTCCCCATCTTCTTTATTTGGTATTTTTTTTTATTGAATCTTTGAACGAATAACCCATATCATTATTATTTTATTGTTCATTGCATAATCTATTGAAATATTTCAAACATATTATCATAAATCTTACAGTCTAATAAGAAGTGTATTTCACCTTCGACAGAGGAGTTTGAACAGAAAACGCACGTCATTCACTTAAAGGTTATTTAATATTTGTGAATAATATATAATTTGTAATGAATCACATAAACACATTTGTAAATTTGAAAATAATTTCTGATTTATTTACTGACATTACATTTATATTAAATGTGTATAAATAGAATCTTAAAGTAAATAAATGTTTTCATCTGTTAACAACATTCCGATCAGTGGAACCCGAAAAATCTCTTCAGTCGGTTCTTTAGCGTTGCTTTTGACTTAGTCCCTCTCTGTGAAAAACAAAATTAAAATGTATTAAAGATTAAAACGACAAACTTTTATAAGTTAATAATAGCGATGGAATTTTGGGTTTGAAATATCGGTATATACCTTTATCTGGGGTTCGTATTTATTCTCTTTAGAGTTGCTAATAGTCTGTTCCTCCTTCCTTCCATTTTCAACTTTGGCTGCAATCTCGGGCTGCAGGGTGATACAAAAGATAAACTTTGTTACAATACTACTTAAAACTAAAGCAAGTAATGAATGGTGAAAATTTCCCTAAAAAATTAACTTGTTTTATTTACATTATAATGTACCTTTGCCCTTGGGACAGTCTTGAACGATTCAACCCCGTTGAGGAACAACTTGCGAGGAATAAAGCTCTATATAATATAAACAAAATCAAGGTCTTTATCACCTTCTTGAGATGCAAAAGTTGTGATTTAAAATAAGAATATTAGGTTTGAAAAAATATGAAATGTTTTACTAGTATAGAAGTTAGTGACGTTGAATTTACACATGACACCTTACCATTATTTCCATCTGTAGTCTGTTTTGCCTTTCTGTCATTTCTTCTTCCCTTTTCATTTCTTCTTTCTTTTTTATTTCCTTCTTCAAAATACAGATAAAGTCATGTATGAGTTCTCTATTTGTTCATCTTGCTTGGAATGATTTTTTAGTTTGTTTTTTTTTTGTGGAGTGTTGTATATACAGTAAGCTGTATATTACTCACCACCAATTCCTTCTGAGCCGCGTCCTTTGCTTGGCGCACAATTTTCCTTTCATTAACCCTTTTCTTTAAAAAAAAAAAAAAAGATAAATAAGTAAATTACATTTGAGAATGAGCTTAGTTAAGAAAGAGAAAACCTTTAAGATCCAAACTTCTTTTTTCTCCTTTTATCATAAATATTTGAACGTCAATGAAACATACCAATAGCTCTTCCAGAAGCTTTTCGAAAATTAGATGGCGGTCTTGTAGTTTTTTCTGTAATAAATTACAATTACAAAACCATTAATGTTTTGTTACTTTAATTATAATTGTGGGTGATTACTGGGTTTTTTCTCAATTTTCTTTTTACATGTACAAGAAACCGTAACCTTATATTTAGTTTTTATAAAACTCTTACCATAATTTTTCCCGCCATTTGTGGGCACCTTCTTGATCTTATTCTTCTCTGAAAAATAGTCATGCATCAGAATATTAATACAGGTACTTTTAAATTAAAATTAATGCCAATAATCAAATCTTGATTTCCCTACGATTTGCACATTACTAGTATTTCTAATTAGTATTTATTACCACTTGCTCAACGAGGATGGAGAATACCAATCGATTTCTCTTCTCCTTGTCCTAAAAAATAACAAGCAATAGTAAATTATTGTTGATATAATTTTGAAGTGTATGTAGATTTACGATGTATATTCCAGATCACATGTTTACAATTTTGATAATTACCCATGCATCTAATGTTGTCCTCCATTTTATCTGGAGTTCGTTCTGCAAACATAAAAAAAAGTCTTAATGATGTGCTGTACCATTTCAACGAAAATCAACGAATTATTACATGACGAATATATATAAACATATTTTAAGAGAACAGGCAGTTAGTATGCATAATAAATACCTCCAATTTTCTAAGTGATTGTGTCATGCAATCGGCTTTTCTTTCCTTTAACTTTTTCTGAAGAAAAAAATAGTTAAATAGAGAGAGAGAGAGAGAGAGAGAGAGAGAGAGAAGCTTTCCAAACATATAATTTTACTTAAGTAATCTATTTCACAAAAATTTATTAAAAATAATAATACTGTGACTTACGAGCAGTTCCTCTTGAATCGCTAACATCTTTGTGCGACTTTCCCGGATAATTTTCTGAAATTGAAAATCAAAACTTTTCAAAGTTATTCCTTTTTTATACCTGGTAAATGAAAATATTTATGTTGTTTCACTCTGAATTTATTTCTATACACGTCTATAGTTTGATTCATAATTATATTCATACCATATATTTTACGGCCATTCTTGCACTTCTATCCATCGGCAGAATTGTTCTCTGTAACGGGGAATTTTATGGGTTAGTACATGTAATAAAAAAGTTTTAAAAAGTTGGATATTTTATTTTTTTCAATTTTTGGGGTGGTTTGGGTCTATGAACGCATTTAAATTTCAAATGTTTTGATCTTTAGTTTTATGAGTACATGTATCTTACCAACAAATCTACTTGGATCTTGTTGATCAGCTGGGCATTTTTATCATTTGTCACTAGCTACAAAATTAGGATAATCATACATTAAAGATAACGCAAGCTCTTTTCATTAAAATACTTCTTAAAAGGCTGACACAAACAAACAAAAATTAAAAAGTTTAAGGATGATGATAAATATGGATACCTCAAGTTGTTTCTCCTCATTTCTTTCATTCGGGTTCATTGGAAAAATGTCAAATTGATTCCTCTCCTAAAAAGTTAAATACATGACACATATATTGCAAGTGTCATGTTGTATTTACTGGGTGGGTGTAAATACAAAATTTACAACATGACAACGTTGTCATGTTGTAAATTTTGTATTTACACCCACCCAGTAAATTCAAAATTTACAACATGACACAGGTAAAAATATAGTGAATTTAGGGGAAATCATATGTTGTTTATTCATGTAAGTCTAACGATTTCATTTATGTTTGAAACGTTATTAATATTCTTTAATACCTTTAGTTCTCCGTTAGAATCTTCAAAGAAATTGTTGGCATCGTGTTGTCGAAGTTTTTTCTGAAATAATGGCAATGCTAAGTTTTGTGTCATGTTGTAAATTTTGAATTTACTGGGTGGGTGTAAATACAAAATTTACAATGTTGTAAATTTTGTATTTACACCCACCCAGTAAATTCAAAACTTTTAAACCTACTTGGATACAATTTTCACTGTTCATTTTTATATCAAGTCGTGTATTTTAAACATTTTATAAGTATTATATATCAATATCATAATCATTTTAGCAAGTTGTATACCTTTTATTTTATAGAATTTGAGCTCGGTATAAAATGATGTTTATTTATTTTTCTTTAGTACATTCCTTCATGTAAAATATTTCTTGCATAATGAATGTACTAAAGAAAAATAAATAAACATCATTTTATACCGAGCTCAAATTCTATAAAATAAAAGGTATACAACTTGCTAAAATGATTATGATATTGATATATAATACTTATACTTATAAAATGTTTAAAATACACGACTTGATATAAAAATGAACAGTGAAAATTGTATCCAAGTAGGTTTAAAAGTTTTGAATTTACTGGGTGGGTGTAAATACAAAATTTACAACATGACAATGTTGTAAATTTTGTATTTACACCCACCCAGTAAATTCAAAATTTACAACATGACACAAAACTTAGCATTGCCATTATTTCAGAAAAAACTTCGACAACACGATGCCAACAATTTCTTTGAAGATTCTAACGGAGAACTAAAGGTATTAAAGAATATTAATAACGTTTCAAACATAAATGAAATCGTTAGACTTACATAAATAAACAACATATGATTTCCCCTAAATTCACTATAGTTTTACTTGTGTCATGTTGTAAATTTTGAATTTACTGGGTGGGTGTAAATACAAAATTTACAACATGACATATGTATAACAGTTTTATCTCCATAAAGCATGATATTCCATGTATACTGTGATACGGCCAACCTAATAATAATCCTTTGAAATTTCCGGTTCGTTTTTATGGTTGTCTAGTTATTCTAGTACTGGTGTATTTTTATGCTTAATCTAGATAGTAAATAATGCACGCAGTCTGTTAGCAGTATGTTTTTGGGCTCACCAGTAGCTCCAATTGGACAGTAGCCATTTTGACATGGTTTTCTTTGATGGTTTTCTGAGAATGACAAATTAAACAAAACAATACCACGAAAGCTCTTTAATAAAGTACTTAATAACGACATCACTGTATTCATAAGAGCCATTGACATCTTTATTTTCATATGTAGAACCAATTAGTTCACTAAAAGAGAATTATAAACCTTATATAAAAAGACGCGAAAAAGTAATGAATCAATAAATTAATGTGTCATACCATCCATTTAACAGCCATCTGAGAACTTCTGTTAACGGGAAGAATCTTCCTCTGAAACCAAGAAATAATAAAATTATACGTACTAGCTAGTACTTATTAACCAAACCATGTCAGAACAAGAATAAAAATCAAACACGCAATTCAAATCACTTATTTGAAAATACACATATTATACTTATATATATACTTTGAACAATGCAGTTACTTACCAGCAATTCTACTTGAAGTTTTTGAATGATTCTTCGGCTTTTGTCGGTCCTCTGCTGATGAAATAAATAATTTGTAAAGTCAAAAAACCTTTAGATACCGGTAACTAAGCATTATTAACATGTATGGCAAAGAATTCTATATACCGGTATATATGCATGTTGAATGTCATTATATATTATGGTATTTCATGAAAAAAAAAAGACACCCGTGTTTCTGAAATTTCATTTCCAGCATCCCAAGAACTGATAATAATGAAATATATACCTCTTGTTCTCTCTCGGTTTCTTCCTCTGTTCTGTACACATTGTGCAAATTGTCAGCGAGAACATCTTTGCGTAGGTCCTCCTTCAATTTGGACAGAATTTCAATTTGAACGGAATCAGACCACAGGAAAACAAGGGTCCATAAACCACGCAGTGATACATGTAGTTTTCATTACATTAAGTGAATAATATTTTTAAAAAAAAAATGCATAAATCTAATGTTATATTAGAATATTTGGCAGAAACTATGTATGCATACATGTATCTTTAACGAATTTATAAACGTACGAGATATTGAGCTGCTCCCAACTTCAACTTCAAATGTGACAGTTGATCCATTCTTTCCATCTAGAAGAAATAAAACGCGGTGAAATATTAGTTACATGCATTGTTTGTAAGGATATTTTTGTTAAGTACATATATACTAGTATATCATCCATCCTATTAGAAACTTACATATCGTTATTTATTTTTTTATGCTTTTTTTTTTTACCAAAATCGCCAAACGGAACATTTGTAACAAATAACGAATATCATGGTTTCAATGTGCATCTCTTAAATAATGTATTACGTTCTTTATTTAAAACATGGCTTTAATGTCGGTATATATCAAAACCAAAAATTCCCTACCGCTTGGCGCAAATCGTCATCTCCAAAATACAGCATCTTCTCCATTTTAATATCTACAATATGTATAGTAAAAACTAAAGTTTATCTAGATTAAATGTTATTTTGAAAAAACCCACCGATAAACTCTTGGATTTCCAACCAAAAATGTTACCATACCTTGCAATCACTATTCTTCCCTCTATCTTGATTTCTGTTTGTAGCAACGATTATTACGTCACGAGTTTTGTTGCGTCAAATCCTCATGACGTTAATTAATTTTCAGAATACTGCCGTCAATTATTCCGGAAATATACTGCAGTGTTTGTAATATCAGACATCTGAAGCTAAAAAGCTTTTGTCATTTCCGCTAATTCTAAAGTGTTTTTTTTTTATTATTCTAAAAACGTCATTATAACAATTACACGCAAACTTAAACTCGTGCAGAGCAAACGTAGAAAATATTCAGACAGTCCGACCCAAAAACATCTTCGCTAGCCAAGGGTTTTCGGTCCACTTCGCTCCTCATGTGAACCGAAAACCCTTGGCTAGCAAAGATGTCCCAAAAATGGATAATTTTTTTTTATCATGTGCTATTGCGTTGTCAAACAGCTTTGAACGTTGACTTTTCTATTTTGGTGATCATTTTTGCATCTTCGCCGTCGAATCTTTGCTTTTTCGCTCCTGTTCGTCCTCGTAACTTTGCACTCTCGTATTTTCGCCATAAAGACGTACGAGTAGACTCAGGACCCCTGACATTGTGAGGGTGATGAAATATTATATGTAAACATTCTTTGTTACACTGCATTATATTGTATAAATTGAAAACTTTGAAAATTTTATTTCACTCAAGGTCTCACATGAGGCATAAGAGTACAAACATGAAACAAAATTTAAACATATAAAAACTAGTTTGAATGTGTCACTGAGGCAGAAAAAACCTAGTTACTTCCCTTTAAACATTTTTATATTTCCCGCCAAATATTTTGCTCTCGTTAAAATTATATCCCGTTCTATATATCACGTAAATATTTTAAAAATATTTTTAATAAAATAGTTTTTAAAAATCCACCATAAAATAAAATGCTGCAAAGTTTAATTACAGATGACCTTGTAAGGGCAAGTTTAGTCTCGCACTGAAGCTTCCTAAGTTTCAAGATGGACGACTGCACACTAGAAAAGCTTGTCGTAAAACCAGGCAAATTGACACCGAGCTTTCAAAAATCTCACCTCGAATACGACGTGACTGTACCAAGCAATGTAGAGAAAATACATATTGACCCATTGACAAGTGATTCTGGTGCATCTTATTGCATATTCGTAAGTAGAAGATCGTTTGTTTACATTTTTCGAGCCAAGTGAAAACATCGAATTAATCTAATTATAAAGAAAAGAAAGTTTTGTCAACATGCTGTGTTTATTTTGTTCGTAAGTTTCACTGAATCAGGCTAGATATACCATTCCAATACAAAGGTCAACAGTGATGCAACAATTTTTCGCTTGCAATTCAATATTCCATCACTGTACGTTAACCAATCGAATCAGCAAAATAAAGCTAAATATGAAAAATAAAATTGATACACAAAATTCATTATATTGATAGGGTGGAGATGGAGGGAAAGATGTACCCCTCAAAGAAGGTGCAGTAACAGATATCAAAATAGAAGTGACTTCTGAAGATGGAACCATTAAACATTATTTCATTCATGCCAAACGACTGTCTGCTAAAGATGCCTTCCTTAATGACCTTCAGTTCTCTGTGGGAAATCTTAATCCTGCATTTGATCCTGATGTCCTAAGTTATTCGTGTAAGTTTCTGATGAATAATAAATTAAGGCATTGTTTTACTGTGGCCAACTTAAATTCGCATTCGAGAAATTTTCACATTAGATTCTCAAGAGCCAAGTCATTGCAAATTTTTCCTGTCGCGAACAAGTTCTAGCTTTTCCATATGAGTGTATAACAACACGGTTATGAATAACGATTGATTGCAAAACTTAATCTAATTTTTTAATGTGACTCTGTCTTAACATACACACAACTTTATTCTTGTAGGCCTCCTTCCCTGTAATGTTGCTCAGGTGGTGCTTAAACCAGTGGCTCCAGATACCAAAAATGTGGTACTGGTGTGTGGTGAAAAACCAGGCACCCCTACAGCCCTAAATGTTGGCGAAACCAATGTCAGTGTTGAGGTGACATCAGCAGATGGCTCCAATAAAAAGGCATGATATTATACTTCATCACTTTGCGTATTGACTTTTACCAAAAGAATTGTCGGATGATTAGATTTTGTAGAGTACTGTACTTTAGAGTCATTGATAGAGGGTGGGAATCTGATTTGCACCAATTGTTTGGTGTATTAAGCCATTTAGAGTAAATTAATGCTTTGATACAAATATTCAATAAAACCGTTACTCATTTAAAGATGAATGCTAAATTTTGCCACCAAGAATTTATTATGCAGTTGAATTATCATATTTCAACAAATAATCCATCTAGATATTATAAAATATCAACTTACATTTTGGTAAGTGGCAATTATTGTTTTAAATCAATTTTTTTTTTTACACATTTCAGACATATGTGATAGACGTGATTAGAAAACAAATACCTCGATTTGTAAAGCTAACGGATGAGAAATTGGCCAAGGAATATGAGTGTCCTTTCACCCTGAGTGCCTTATATAGACCCATCACCATTAGAGGGAGTAACCCCAAGAATACTTACTCGGCTCCAAACATTGACGAGAAGACGCGGAAATCTAAAATCGACCCACTCAGTGGCATGCCATTAGGAAAAGACTGGAGGATAGTGGATTATGAGCTAGATAAGAAGATTGCTGTAGCTATGGCTACCATTCCACTAACCAATGGAAGTAAGTAAATGGAAGATAATTGAAAGATACTTTTGTAAAAATTCATATGCCTTAAATGAATGGAGGATCTAAATATTTGTATTATTAAGGATTTTATATTTAAATTCATCAATGAACACGTGAATAGTATGTGTAATTATAGTTGACAGACATTAATTTACTCTACAGTAAAACAAAATAATGCAAGGTCACAGCACAAACAAGCTTATTTTGAAATATCATCCTTATAGCCTAACCATTTTTATTCTTTAATTCATAAATTGTACAGTACGTATTTTAAACAATAGAACACAGTATGTTTATAGCAATTCAGAATTTTTTGTACCTGGCATAACGTCTATATGCATTTGAGTTCCCTAGTGTTTTTGAGAAAATGTTTTTTTTTTCTTTAAATGAATAATTTATTTCCTTATAGATTGATATTTCTCTTTACATTTCTTTAGAGTCTTTAGATCCAGCAAAGTTTTCTGAGCTGGCATCCCAAATTGAAAGTTGTAATATTGCACCAACAGTTGCAGTAAGTGTATTCTAAAGCTGAATTTAAATGCTGAGTTTTTTAATCATTCTGCCTTTCTAAACGAGTAAAGCTGTATTATATCATATCAACATGAATACATGTAGCAGTACCAGTTTATCTAAATAAAGATGCAGCATAATTACAAACAAAATTTCAATTCAATAGTCATTTAAAAATTCTTGGTGTTTTGTTTTTTTTTTGATTTGACAGGATGTGACGGATAAATTCAAAAATGCATCTGCTCCTCTGAAACACACTGTGGAGGTAAATGACTTAAATTAGTTCAAGAATAAAAATATTTGCATTTTACATTGAATGTTAAATAGGAAGTACATGTAATAAATGTAAAACATGTACATGCTTTGTAGGTCAGGAAGTGGGAGAAAAACTTACATCAGGTCTTTGATGAAACTAATGTGGATAAACTCTGTAAAAGTGGAGAGGATTACCTACAGAAGTACTTTGATTCCTTGCCAAAATCAGGTAATTCAGTTCACATTTAATATAAGCTATATGCCTTTGATCTTTAAAGATTATTCCTCCCATTTAATAATAAGTACATTTTTGAATGTAACTATTGAAATGCATTTTATATGCATAATTATACGCATGACATCTAGCAATATACTTGATTTAACACAAACTGCTCTCCACCAAGAAAAAGTTATAGTATATGTAGTACTGTGGTTTCATCAATATTAGTTGACTACCAATGTTCATGGATTTTGTTTAGTTTCAGTCCATGAAAATTAATGTTCAATGAAATGCAATTTCTAACAAAAAAATGTATTAATAGGATCAACACTGGCCACAAATTTCAGTATATCCTTGACACTGATTTTTCACTAAATTCACGAATATTAATGAAACTACAGTACATTTTATACATTATTCAATTAAAAATGCTATGAAATCTTTGAACACAATTACATGTACAGGTAGAATATGTAACCTTCCTCATTAGAAATATATGTAATTCATTTACAGGACAATTTAAACAGTGGCCCCATGGAGAGACACCTCTCGACTTCCTTGACAATGCCTCTCACTGCTTTGCCTGTGCCATTAAAGGAAAACCCAAAGATGCTGCCCTCCATATGAAACTGGGGCAGGTTTTGGAGGAGAGATACTATGCAGAAGATTTGTTTGGGCTTAAAAAAGAGGTAACTTCAATGATTCTGTGTTCCATGGTTTACCCAATTTTTTAAAATTTAATTAAGACATTTAATTGTGCAAGTTATATGAGCTAGGATATAAAATTAACAAGATTTTATACAGATATTGTGTATAACCTGTCACTGATTACAAATTTATTTATTCTTACTTATGACAGAAATTATGTAAAGGGAATTTTAGAAAAAAAATTTTTAGTAGTATTTTTGTTTATTCAATACTCTGAAAAAATAAAATCGATGCTTACATGTATTTTTAACAGCTAAAAACTACAAAATTTACATGTTCATGCAGGTATATTACATGTTGATCTTCATTACATTCTTCTTCATGACATAGGAAGGTGGCGAATCTTTGCCGTCCTTCAACTTTGAGGCAAAAGAGAGTTCCAAAGAAGAGGAGTGTGCTGCTATATGTAAATTACGAGGTGTCGACGCAGACTCTGCTCCTATCGCACTACAGCTAAAGGCCATTGATGAGGAATACCATCATCTTGTTGGCAGCGGTCAGAGCGGCAAGGCAGACCATGTACAGGGACTCTTTTTATGGAAATCCAAACAGGCATCTCAAGTGAGAAAAGGCTTTTTTTCCTTTTGCATAATAATTTGTACTTTTGCCGACATCCCATCCTTTATTTATACTAATGTGCTTTCTCTCTCTCTTTCTCTCTCTCTCTCTCTTTCTCTGTTTTCTTAAAGAGTTGAAGTCTCTCTCTTTATGTCTCTCTCTTGCACATTTAAGCAATTACAAACCATTATACAGAAATAGCATCTCCACCTTACTTTCAGTTCATGAATAATGTAATGGTACATTCATTTAAATCTTGCATTAATCTTGAAACCTTTTCTACACTGACATATTTTTTCTCATTGTTTCTATCCTTGATCTTAACCCAGGAAGGTATGGCTGCCCAGAAAGCTCAGGACCAAGAGTCGCCCCTTGGTCAGGCTTACCAGAAATACATGGATGCCCTGACCTTAGATGAACCCAAGGCCATCTACAACTTCCATGTGGGGCGCATGCTGGTCATACAGGGGAACTTTGATGAAGCAGTCAAAAGATTGGAAGTGACACTCAATTGGAATCCTAAGCACCAGTTCTCCAGGTTGGAGTTTAAAAAATTAAAAATATTCTCTCTTTCATGTAATAAAGTATACAGTACAAAATAAATAAGTTCAATTAATATTTCCAGGTTTGGGGTTTTTATGCACTCTTATGATATTTCAATTTCAGCATAGTGCTATTTTTATCAGTTCTATTCAGTACTCAGTAATTAAAAATTTGATGATCTTTTTCATTCACAGATTCTACTTGGGTTTGGCCTTGGCCCTTCAGAAGAATGGACCTGGGCCAAGGGCCAAAGAGACCATCTCTTATCTTCTAGAGGCCATGGAAACTCTTTTGACCCTACAGACCAAATCAGCCATGACCCCAGATGACCCTCGGTAAAATAGTGTTAAAAAGTCATTGCCCTTTTGCAATCTTAAAAATTCATTTAAAATGCCTGCCTGCTGCATTATATTTTGAAATCTTATTTCTGAGGAAATTGTAAATGATATTTTTTGGCCTTATATACTTGTTAATAACTTAATGAACATAAAATAATGATTTGTCAGTTAATAGAGTTGTATCTCTATTACAGAGACATTCCAGCCATTTTACATTCCGACAACTTGTTAAGATCATCCAATGTCCATCTGCTGAGAGGGATTGTAAATCTAGGAAAGTTGTTGCAGAAGAATACAGATGTAAAAGACTGCATGTCTCCTGAACATGTTTTTCATACGTGAGTAGCATTTAGGTAAAAATATTTTAAATTTTATTCAAAAAACCTGCAATTGTAGTATGTTGCGCAAAATCTTACTAAAGTATGTTATAAATGATCTTTCCTCTCTGCACTTTAAAGTATATGATGATGTCACCTTATCAATCTTGCATCTCTTAAGTACATCTGTATGTCCTGATTCTCTCTCTTTAGTATGGAATGTCTTGATCCTTTCTCTCTTTCATCAGAATTGTGGCCATGTAATAGAATAACCCCCGTTTGTTTTACCTGACCCACACAGGTCTGCCCTGTTGGCCTCTCAGGTCCTACCCTACATTTCCCAGGGAGACGCTTACAAACAGCTGGAGTGGGTCCTGCTCGAGTCTCACTCCAACCTGCTGGACATCCTGCTGAAGGACCCCGCCAAAAACGCTGCCTTGATTGAGCAGCGGTGCCAAAGGTTGTCTGCCCTCATCATGAACTCTACCCTGCCTATGAGTGAAGACCTACTTAATCTGCAGGAACAGGTTTGTATTTCTGGGCCAAAATCAATTTTTCATGGGGTCCGAAATTGCATTTTCCCACATATTGAAAAGGATATAAACTTCACACAGTGAATATGTAGGTCTAAAAGTATCAAATTGAGACAGTTTGTCCAAATTAGTAACACATAAAATACCCATTTTCTAGGTCTTACCTAACCAATCAATTATTGATCATTATTAATACTTCATCTGAATAAATTTGTTTAAATAATAGATATCTCATCTTAGTGGGATTTTTGTAATACTCATAATCATGCATACATGGTGTAATATATAGAGTGGTTGATTAGACATCCTGTTCTGTTGTTTGTAGACTTGTCAGAAACTGGTCAGCCTCCAGCCCTGCAGCAGTCTGTCCCTCTACCGACTGGGCGTCTCCCAGTTTGATAAGTTTGAGAACTGTCCTCCCGGTGACACAGCCAATAAGATTCTGAAGGAAGCCATGACGTCTTACCAGGCCTGCATCTGTCTGGAGGGGAAACCTGCCTCCGGAGATCCTCCAGAGTCACTTACAGGTAGGTCTAAATAAGTCTAAACAGTTTGTTAGTGTATGTACTAGTAATTAGATTAAATCCTTTTATCCAATATGCCAGTGTAATGATATGGAATGTCAATTTCTCATTTGACAAGTACAACTTTTACATAGGACAGCAATGGTGGCAGGACAAAGTGAAAGCAGAACAGGAAGCAAAGAAGGCAGAGGAGGCAAAGAAAGCTCCAGCACCAGCTGCCAAAGGGGGACCAGCAAAGCCTGCCCCGGCCGCTAGGGGAGGGGGAGCAGCAGGGAGGGGAGCTCCTGCCTCTAGAGGGGCACCTGCTGCCCGAGGAAGAGGGGCGGCCACTACACCAGCTAGAGGTTTGTCCACTATGTGTATATATATCTACATGTAAAAGTATACTGTGGGATCATCAGGTTTTGTAGGGAATCAAAATTCAAGAGGTACATGTACATATACACTAGTATGTATACATGACATTCGTTTAAAAATTATACAATTGAATCATCAGATTTTGTAGGAGATCAATATTTTGCTTATAAATCTTATTACCTATTACAAGTATATATCATTATATCGGAATAAGAAAATAGTCTGTTATTAAAGAAAATCATTTTTCAACAAAATCCTGATTAATTTAATTAACTTATGAAAAAATGCATTTAGAGAGAAAATCAAAAGATTCAAAATAAAGTAATACAGTGAAATTGAGAGCTGTGTGATTCTTTTGATATTACAGAGTGTGCTTTTTATACATACCGGTATATATATGTATTGTAGGATCTAACACCAGGCTTTGTAGGTATTTTCAAGTAGAAATAGATTTCTGTAGTCTACCAATAAGCAAGACTTAGTGTATCTTAGTAATATGCGGTAGAGCAGTAGGAGGTTTAAGAGGACTTGGTACAAACAATCTATTTTATCTATTTTTTCACCAAATCTTAAGAAATCTGGAAAAAAACACATTCATTTCCATAAAAGTTTATATTTACATCGGCAAATTCTTCCTTTTTGATATTTTTATTTATCTAAGATATTTCTAATCATAAAAAGTCTCTCTCTATATATACTGTGGAATCATTTAAATTTGTGGGGGCCAATTTTCGTGGATTGTGAATTTTTTGCTTATTCGTGGGAATGTAATTTCGTGGAGGTGCCGGTTTTCAGTTTCAGTAACAAAGAATACTCTATCTTAATTTGTATTTGTTGAGGATGTAAATTCGTTGGGGAGGGCTACCCACGAATACCACGAAACTTGAGCCACCACGAATTCTAATGATTCCACAGTACCGGTATACCGGTATATACATACACACACACACACACATTGAGTAATATCAGCTTAAGTATCCATCCATGTTTTTTTATATTTGTAGCATGCATGTCTATCACTCTTATTCTTAAAAACTTTTACTTTGTTATTTATTTACATATACACATGAAGATTAACCATGAATACATGTACACAACTCTTCACATATAAACTTGGACAATGAAACAACAATGTATCAAAAGTCTTGTGTACCCGGTAGATATGCAAACTGAGGAACCTTAAAATATTAACTGTATTATAAATACTTTAAATGAGAAGTATTTGATATAAATTGGCAAACTACTTTTAAACAATTCAAGGTGGTGCAACAGCAGGAAGAGGTGGTGCAGCCAGAGGTGGTGCAGCTGCTAAGGTCATTTTGAATATTCATTGCATTATTATCAATTTATGTTAATGATAACACTGAATATTTATGATATGTATAGCATTAATCACAAGATTTAATAAATCACCTTGGAGTCAAAAAAAAAGAAAATCAAAAAATTTATCTTTCTCATCATACGAGGATGTACATGTATTTGAAATAAATTTCAGTAGAATATTGATGAGGTCTTGAAGAAGAATTTTAAAATTTCTCCTCACAGACACCCGCTGGAAAGGCAGCTCCTGCCCCCGCAGCATCCAAGGCCCCTCCAGGTAAAGGCGGGCATCAATGTGAAGCCACACCCCCCGCCCAAAAGGCCGGAGGTAACACCAAATGTCCCTTCCTTTTAATACATGTACAAATGTTTGCCATATTATTTTACAGACTTCACTTTTTGTAAAAGTTAAATCATCACATTTTTAATAACAGCATTAAAAAAAAATTCATCGTGTTAATTAAATTTCAAGTACATCTACTATCTATTTGGCATTTTCTTGCACCCCTATCATTCAATGAAAAGAAAGAGCATTATTGGGTTAGGCAAGAATGAAAAGGTGAGATACTTTATCGTAAATGTTTCCAACTGTCAAGCCTTTTTTTTTTTCTTTAATTAATCACCTCTCTGAGATGTTCAAATCAAATCTTCAAACTGGTTTCCAATCATTATAATGTAGCCAAAGAGCCACCAGCTCCTGAACCCAAGAAGGAGGAAGCAAAACCAGAACCTGCACCAGAATCTAAACCAGCTGATGACAAACCGGCTCCCATCAACCCAAAAACTTACCACGCACGTCTAGGACTGGCCAGGGCTTACAGAGCAGCTGGGGATATTGACCAATCAAAGAAGTTCTACAATGAAGTCATGACTATGGCACCTGAGGTTAGAACCTAATAAAAACTGTAGGTAATTTTAAACTATATGACTACTTAACATCTTAACAAGACTATCTCTACTAAGGGTGCCCCACTAGTAAGATAAATGGAAAGCATTTTATAGGACTGGGCTCTGAACTTTGACTTAAAGATTGTTTCAAGGTCATTGTACAGCCTTTGTCCACCTGCATTCTTTGGGTGAAGTACAAGACAATTAAGACTTAATGCTAGAAATTTTACGGATATAATATGACCTTGACTTTTTGACACGATGATAGAAATTTGGTTCAAGATCCATGCACATTCTTAACCTAAAGGTTTGGTGTGGGAGATACATGTATATGAGCTAGACTGAGTCAATGAGAGAGTTGAGAGTCTGAACTAGGATTTTTCAGAGATATATGCTTTGACCTTGACCTGTGACTTATAAACGTTTCAAGATAATCGCACATTTTACCAAACGTCATCAGTTTTCATATGCAAAATAAAGTAACTTCTCAGTACCACTAAATTAATGATATTTTATAGGTTCATGATGCCTGCATCGAATTAGCCGAGATGTTAGCCAAGACAGATCCCAAAGGAGCTGTGGATGTCTACTGCAAGTTCCACATTTCTGATCCACCCACTTTTGACGATGGCTACATTCTGGGTGAAATTGTGCGTCTATTGATGAAGGCTGAAGATTATGAAGACAAAAGGCTGGTCAAGAATATGATACTTTATGGGAAAGTTTATGGCTTAGGTATGACGAGGCTCGTCGATCTCTTCATGAGAACTTCTTTTGTTAAAAATATTGTGGATTCATTAGATTTAAACTTAGATTCCATGGCCCCCCTCACCGAGGAACTTACTTCCTTAACTTTAGCTTTTTATATTGCTGTTTACTGAATTCCCAAATCTGTGATTAACTTACAAAAAATCTGTTTTGTTTTTCAGCTGTTTTGGAAAAATATGTGAAAATATTGGAAGAAAAGTTTAAGAACAAGATTCTACAGGAAGTGTATGCTGGTGTCAATGGGAAATCTGTTGATGATGCTGATATGCAAGCCTTCTTCAAATTCAAATGTTGGATTTAACTAATGATGCTAATGTTGCTTAACAAATTATGAAAAGTCTCCAACAGAATCAACACCAATCAAAAGCAGGATAGAACACGTCCATTTTCTGTATACCAGTAATTTGTGATTTAATAGATATGTTTTCTTTTTTTTCTTTTTTTTTTTTTTTACAAAAATGTACATTTATGTAATAGCCTTGTTTCATGTTCAACTTACAATTCAAGTACAAGTGTGTATGTGTCTCAACATCCACATTATATACAGACTTACTGTATTATGGTGGCTTCAATTATGATCCCTTAGTGTCAAATTCCCTTAGAGATTGCATATTGCTTACATGTATGTAGATGTGCCAAGTACATCAGCATTCCTGAATTTACAACAAGGATTTTATTTTTTTATTTTAATTGAGAATTTTTTTTTACATTGTCTGTGATAAATATTTTTCAATTAAAATAGTGTTTTTTGTTTTTGTAAAATATATTAAAATGTGTTATGCATGAAAAAATTTTTGCATACCTATTCACTCTGGTTCTGTATTCCCTACAGATACCAGTTGCAATACAATTTGCTCCTAACCAAATACCTCAAAAAGTTAAATATAGTATAAAAATGCAAACAAAAGCAGTATAGAAATTTAATCCTGTGTTCATAGCATTTTGAATACATGTATCAAGTTCTGTGCTTGCATAAATACACTATTAGATGACTGTGCTAAATTGCAGCTATCACTCCTATTTACTAAGAAATGATGTTGATCGTTTAATTACCGATATTTACTCATCAACTGAATATTAATATTATGATAAACTTGTTACTATCTACAGAAAATTGTTGAAGTCCAAAGAAGGCAAGGGAAATCCTTACTCTCTATGCACTGCAACATCTGAAACCAAATATAGATGGTCAGTCAGTATTAACCCTAATCAGTATTCTGGTTTTGTTAAGGATCTAAACCTTTTGTAGATTGATATGTTTATAAGAAAGAATTGCAATGACTGATAAGTCTTGTCTGCCATATATTGCCTTCTAATTTTTGCCACACACCATCTACAGCAATTAAGGGGGCAAACGTGACGCATTTCATCTGAAGACAGCTTCATTCTGGTTCGTGGCCAAAATATCAATCATTACTTGATCAAGGCAAATTAAAATTAGATTTTATTAAATAGATCAAAGTTGAACCCTTTCCTCATTAAAAGTGGCAAGTCACAAATTACATTTGCTTAGTACTTGATCATGCATAAACGGTATAGAGTCAGCTAGCACAAATCCTGTATTTCCTGCACCTACTTTGGCATCATCATACAAGTAGGGATTTGACCAAATCAGACAGTTTTGTCATTCCAAAGACTTTTTGGGATACATCTCATCATATCTTGCAATATTTACAAATTTTGCATTACTTCAAGTTCAACACCCCCTTCCCTTTCCAAAAGCATGGACTGTTCTACTTTAAGTCTTGAAAGGGTTAAGCTTTAAATAGTTAAATAGTTTCAAAACAAGACAAAATCTTTCTCCAAAAAAGGAAGTTTACTAGACAAGTAAACACACATGTAAACTTATAATCTGATATATTTCAAATAAATTACTATTTCCAACAATCAACAAACAGAAACAAGATCATTGCACTTTATCGTGGAGACTGCAAATTAATTAAATTATATAAAAGAAAAAAACCCTCTGTCTTTTTTACACATGTGGAGTATTGACAATTGACACAGATATCTAGACTAGAGTAGACCCCATATCCACATTATAATTCAAATATCTAAGTATTTTAAAAACCTATCACATTTATTGCTACAGGGACTATATGTAATGCAAAAAAAAAAAAAAATTAGCAATGTTCTATCACAATGCAACATTTGTACTCTACTCCTCTTGTCATGTCTTTGTGAGAAATAACAGATACGAACGGCCATACAGTCTATTTTTGTTTTTATATGATATTTCTTTAAGAAAACAGTTGACAGCTACATACAAATTCACCAACAGAGCTATACATAAAAATTAATCCACCAAACACATTCAATTGATCGACAAAATGAATCATTTTTTTTTTTATATATAGACACTAAGGATTAATCATCAGTCAATCGTTTGTACTTAAGTTACTTGTACACTTAAAAGAATATATAAATGTCAAATAATTTATTTTTAACAAGATAGTCACATTATACAGGATGTAAAACTATGAGCAAATTTCAAATGCCTTGGAAAGAAGGGTAATAATTCAGTTTAATGCCATTTTCCTCCAGAAAATTTAAGAAAAACATATGAATCAACTAAGAAAAAAAATCAACTACAGTGTATGTTTTCCACACATCCTATTACAAGTTCCCTTCTAATGCCAAAACATAAGACATGCACTTGTACATAAATATAATGCCCTACATATAATGCAATACACACTCCATGTTTACTTTAAACACAGTCACTTATGATTTTAAATTTAAACATTTTCAAATATAGCAATAGTCTCACTTTTAAAGGATTATATATAATTTCAGCCTAAAATGCCCCCTCTAAAATGACCATCATTTAATTGTAATTTTTTGTTTTCTTTGCGCGTATATACATGTTAAGTGCCTTCATAGTTTTCATTTTTATTCAAGCACCCACAATTGAGAAATATGACATCACAAAGTTAACCTTTTCCCGCCATTTTGCATTTTTAAAATAAAACAGCTCGTTTTCAATCGGGTTTTTTTCTTTCAAAAAACATTGAGTAATTGCTTCAACAAACAACATATTTTCATTAAAGATGTATTTATCCAAGACTTATATGTGATAAAAAGTTTGTTTTTCTTCAATGCAATTGCTCTATGTTTCCCATTTAAAAAAAAGAAAAAAAGAAAAATGTCAATTAATGACTGATTTTGATTGAATTACAAAAATAGCGTCACTTCTGACATCATATACTGCCAGTGGGTACAAATAAACCAAACAAAAGGGTGAAAAATATATATATCAACTCTTCTAAAAAATGACGTCAAAATTAACGTACCTGAAACACTTTAAAAATTATTGAATTATGGGGTCAAAGCTTGACTTATATCATACATAGTCCTTAATAATTAAAGTCCAGATACCTCATTTTTGGTAGTTCTCATTTTGACTAAGTTTACCTTTTTGTTTGTAAAACTAAGCCTTGTTTGTTCAAGTACAATAGAAGCAATCAATTATACATGTACACGAGAAACAACTCGCGTAATGTTTTCCAGTTGCTCTTTCATTCAGTTTTAAGAAAATGAGCAACTCAAAATGCCTTATTTAAAACATAAAAAATATTGCTTATTGTAATTAGTGAGACAACCTTAAAAAAAGCACTAAAATATCATAAACCCAATTCAAAGTATGTGAAAATAAAAAAAAAAAAAATATCATAATACTCAAAACTACCAGTAAACAAAATCAAAATATAGCACCGCTATAAAAGCCAGAAAATGATACTCATTTACGATTCGTACCCAGTTAACAGACAAAGGTAAAACTTGCCAAAATTTATTCATACAAGTAAATCTCTTCAATCTTCTTATCTAATTGTATTTAAAATTAAATCATATTCTTGAAAAGTAAAAGTAAAGATACTCTCTTAAAACCATTGGATTTCATGTGATTGGATTTCAATACAGTTATCATTTGAGCAAAACCATGGCACATTCTACCATTAAAATAAGTTTTACTATACATGTACATGTACTTTGATGTTGAGACTGTATCATTTGTTCTCAATGCAACTGACAGAAGCTATACTACATACTGGCATACTCAAATACTCTGAACACATGGAATCTATCAAGAAGCAGCTAAAGTCTTTGCAAACAGGACACACACACAAATTCAAATGAAAAGTCCCCAAATCTGTTGTATACAAAATTGCAATCATTATAAATGTAACATACTACAACAACATTATTGATCAACAACCTTTATCTATATCATGTAATGCTGCAAAAGATCCTTTAAATTAAATATATATAGAGAGTTTATAGTATTCAATATACATGTACATTCAGTGTAGAAAAAAAAAATCAAACTGAGACAGACATGTTTAATAAGTAAAAAGTAAATTACCTTGTTGTAACATTTTTTTTCCCAACATCCTATGTTAGACTTATGTTGGGATTTCAGTTAAGATAAGATTCAAGTAATTTAAATGCAGCAAGTTTTCTGCTGGCTATGCCTCCGATTCATATTGTTTGTTAAATGCATGAGGGAGAGATAAGATTAAAGGGGGTGGGGGAGGTCCATATTTCCTACAGTCAAATATATAATTTATACATAATTATTAAAATATGAATACATTGTAAATCCTAAAAAAATAAGAACTCTATATCAACAATGGAAGAAACCGTCAGTATTAGTAAACGCCATGTCCCCCTGATACAATGTACAACAAGAATGCACTATCGTAAGATAGAAAGAGAGGAGGGAAATTAAAAAAATCAACCCGTCAAAAAACAGCCCTCTGTACAAAAAATCAACAAGAAAAGTCTTCAAGGAAGTCTAGATTAACAGAAAATGGAAGTACATGTAACAAGGAAATCAATACATGAATAATATTCTTTGGCAACAAAATTCCTGTCCTTGTAATGAATACTCTGCAGAAGCTGGGTGGCCGGCAAACAGGAGATCACGGCTGATGGAGACCAGACACACATCAGCCATCTGAGGGAGGAGATAAAATGGGAGGAAACTCATTAGTGCATTAAATCAAATTTTGGATTACATGGATCATTTTGGCTAGTCTACAGACTTTTCATGTAAATGTATTTAGAATTCATGAAATTTTCAATGAAATTAAGAAAATATCTGTATATGAAATGAAAGGGAGACAACTCTTGCCTGCTGGCTGTTTGGCCTGAGAAACCTTTATGTCTCATACAGGTCATCAGAGTCATGAAGAGTTTCCTTTTTTATTCGAATTTTTACTAAATAATCTTTGAATTGTGAGAAAAAAAATTGAAGTCTTTATTTTACCTTGTTGTGTGACATTAAGTTAGACGCTATCAAACATCAGTTTCTGGACGAGATGCTAATTTGGCCTCCTCAAACATCATTTCTATTTTTTCTTCTTCCTGTAATATGCAATGAAAACTTTATTACAATGCAAACAATTCCCTCTCCACAATTTCTATATATATTTAATAGTTATATAAGCAAAATATCAAATGAGAAAAAATATCACTGAATCATTTTTTACACTAAATATATAATTTATATCCCAGAAAATTTTAGAAAAATATTTGATCACTTTATAAAATAATTAAACATAATTCACAATATTTACATTTTCAAATGTCTTTGCCTGTGATAACATTATGAATCAATTTTGAACCCTAAAACCCGATAACTTCATGAAACATAATTGACGAAAAATGGGCGTCTTATATAGCATAACCGAAAAATGGCATTGGCTGCACCGCGTAGTAATACATAGCATGTACTACATTAAAAAATAGTGGTTTTAAAATAATGTTGTTTTTTAATTGTAAATTTTAATTTTTAATTAGAAATTGGATATAATATAAATATAAGTAATAAGGAATCATTCTTTGAATATGAGGTGATAATTTCAGTCGGAGTGTGGTCAAATCTGTCATAAAGCCCTTCAGGCTTTATTGGATTTGACCACGCCCCAACCGAAACTATCACCTCATAATACTCAAAGAATGATTCCTTATTCCTTAAATATGTTCCATATTAAGTGTTAATTTTTAAACATGAATTCCCCACTTCCATCCTAACCCCACATCCTCTCTCCATACCAAAATATAATCCTTAAAAGGTTTTAAAACACAATGATCTACATGTGTTACCGGTACCTTCTTGCATTCCTGCAAGAATTTCTCCATCATCTGTTGATGCTGCTGGAAAAGTTTCTCTATTTGCTTTGATTGTCTGATCTTTAACCTTTTTCGCTCATCCGTGAACCGTTTAATGTTATTTTCACTTATTTCTTTAATACGTCTGCAAAAGAATTAATTACAAAAATTACAACTTCATGCAATTACAAATCTTTTTAATCACCCTGTCACATTAAATAATATCTAGATAATGTAATGCTTTTGTTATTTCTGGAAAAATAATTTAGTCCATCTCTTTCTTATTTCATAGCCTTGTGAGTACCACTACTTCAAATTTTATAACTCTGCATCTTTGGAACTGCACAGATAAAAGAAATGCACATCTGTCATGCAGATAAAATTTCAGACACATGAAATATACTGAAGAAGATCTGTCATATGACACAAATTATCATCAGTTCATTCAATTGACTTCAACATCCCCCATTACCTCTCCCTCTCTGCCTTAGCTTTGATTGTTTTATCATTCATCACAGCTTTACTGGACTCCATGGACTGCTTGGACTGTTTGACTGTCAACTCTTTTTCTTTTCTAAAAATATATCCCAAAATTAATAAATTAATGTAAAGAACATCAACATTAGGACAAGATAACATACAATAACATACCGGTACTTAAAACTACCTGCAATTGTTAACATTGGGGATCAGCACTCATCTCTATTTGAGATAACTGAGGACCAGCATTTGACTGTTATTGAGATATCTAAGGACCAGCACTCACTTGCGAATGAGAATGAAAAAGCAAGGACCAACACCTACTTTCCATTGAGATAACAGAGGCCAGCATTTAATTACCATTGAGATAACTGAGGATCAGTATTCACTTACCATTGAGATAACTGAGGACAGCATTCACTTACCATTGAGATAACTGAGGATCAGCACTCACTTACCATTGAGATAACTGAGGCCAGCATTTACTTACCATTGAGATAACTGAGGATCTGTACTCACTTACCATTGAGATAACTGAGGACAAGTAAACACTTACCATTGAGATAACTGAGGACAAGTAAACACTTACCCTTGATATAACTGAGGACCAGCACTTAGTTGCCATTGAGATAACTGAGGACCAGCACAAATTCACCATGAAGATGACTGAGGACCACACTCACCTGTCATTGAGGACCTCTAGTTCTTTGATCTGGTCCTGTTGAGCTGCTTCAAACAGCTTTTTCAGAAGCACATTTTGCTGCACCACATGATCCTTCAGTAGTTCATGTTCATCCTTCAGCTGTTTCTGGGAGATTTCAGACCACTCCTTGGTATGCTTGGCCACCACCTCTGAAATCTGATGTATACACAAACTGGGTAACTTTCATCTAATCAAATATTGTCAAAAATTTACATCACTGGCCAGTTGCAGATGGCCAGTGATGTAGGATGGCCAGTATATTCATAAGAACAAAAATTGTGAACACAGAAATAGTTTCTTGATAGCAAGCACACACATGTACTTATTTGCTCAATATTAGAATTAAAGTCCTTAAATGCAGAATAGGATATATCTGTACCTCTATTTTATGGTCATCAATTAAAGCTTTGGAATCTGTCACATCACTGAAATGGACAAAAAATAAATCATCATCTAAATAAATACCATTCCTTGACCAAAATCATTCAAATAAAAACAATTACCCGAGTAGCCTTCACATAAAAAAAAGAGCATCATACATAATGCATTCGAAAAATTTAGAACTCTTCTGACAGAAAAGACAACAATATTGTTGACGTCATCACCTCACTTTAGTAATTTCGTCATTCTGAAAGATCATATTCTTACAAAGAAATATGTCCGAATGTGTAGTATTTATGGTGGTCCCAAACATGTATTGATCACATAAATACCCTGTAAATAAAAGTCATTCAGTGAAAGATATTCTGCGACTAACCCTTTGTTCTTGCTTTTCTCGATGGCCGTCAGCTTTTTGTCGCGCGTTATCACTATCTTGTCCACCACCAGACAGTGCTGTTTGTGCATAGCTGACTTGTCCTTTTGATGTCTCTTCTTCATCACTTGTAGCTCCTTCTGCTGCTTCTTCAGAAGTTTCTGAAAGTTTTTGTCCGATTTCACACTCTCTCTTGTAAGGTGAGGGAAATTGGGGTCATCTGTTAAAAAAGAAGATATTGTTACATCAGTACACACTCTAGAATGAGTGGAATCAAACCAAGCTCTATGGATTTCCAAAAAACATTTATTAATTTAAAAAAAAAAAACCTTATGCAACAGTGTGCAGTGATGTGGTTATAGGGGAAACAATGAAACTAGTATCTCCTTTGCTCTCTAATTGGTAATTCTGTGCCTCACTCCCTTCTCATTTTTGTCTTTAAGATTTTTGAAAGTTAAAAATGTTCTCCCTCATTATGGCTCTCTCTCTCTCTCTCTCTCTCTCTCTCTCTCTCTCTCTCTCTCTCTCATATCCTGAACCTTACCTTTCTTTTCATCCTTTGTTTTGGCTTGCTGGTTGTTGGAGTTGACAGACAGTTGACCATTGGTGCTGGGTTTTAGTTCTGCTTTACTGGCATTCTTTGGAAGCACAGGGGCATCAGATATTGACTCACTATCATAGCCAAACTTATCAAACATTCTCTGCTTCTTGTCTTGGGGATTTGCCAGAATATCAGCTAGCACTGAAATAAATAAAACAGTATGTATAAGAAAACCTTAATACATGACTTAAAGAAATATTGTAAATGCATTATATTTAGCATGTACCATATTTCATGGCAATTAATCTTTCAACAAATTGAAGTGGATTTGAATTAATGTATTCCTAATGTATCTATCTATAAACATACATGTATATGTATGCCATTAAGCAGAAACTTTTTTCCACAGAAAACACAGCCAAATGCAATACATTTAATAGTACTTAATCAATGGAAACATGTTGCAATTCCAAACAAAGCAATAGACTTACATCCCACTTCCTCTGGTATGTATGTTTCAAGGATTATCCGACAGAAAATTGTGGGGAGGGAGAGGGGAAAGTTTCCTTCAGTCCTCAGTGAGATGTACCGATAACCTGACTGTAGCCCGTCCAGTGGCAGGATGCGCTGGCCAATCAGCTTCCCCGTATCTTCATACACGGCTATTCTAAGGACAGCTAAATCAGGCAAGACAACCTGTAAACAAAAATTTTTAAAAAACATTTAAATTCCTTTTAACATCCATGTGAATTCTAAATAATACTTAAAAATATTTATGTGAAGAGAATAATTATACTTCATAAGAAGAATGCATTTACTTGTATTTTTGGAAGATAAAAGAGCTGAAAATAATTGAGAGTATCATATGCATCTTTTTAAAAAGAAAAAAAGAAAGAAATATGTTTGTAAAATATATATAAATACAAACAATTCCTGTAAACGAGCATATGAAAAATTTCACTTCATGTTGAAATGAAGATTAAGAAAACACAGACTTTTACAACAACAGCTGATTTTTCTGATTTTGTTTTTGGTTATTCCTACCTTTCTGAAGACAAACTTCTCCTCATTATAGACAGGATTGAGTCCATTTGCTGGTACGACTTTTGTGCGCATCTCTTTCCGGATGGTGTCAGTGGCCAGTCCATACATGTCTACTTCCACATAGGTACCCACTTTCTTGTCCGACAAAAACTGTCCAGATATAACCTAAAACAAACATTGCATTTTTTATGACTGAATTATGCTCTCTTTTACATGCACTGATAACAGTAAAAGTAAAGTAAAACTTCAGTGTATACAATACAGTTCATATAGGTATAATGGTACATGTTGTCAAACTTTACAGCAAAGGATAGAGATCACTAGCCCACATACCAAGATGTGTTTGCAGCACAATATGGTATCCAATATGGTTATGCACACTAATGACTTGATAATTTGATGATTATAATGAATTTAATCATGAAAATAGATCGTGAATAAATATGATATCTACTATGTGCAGTAGTTTATCCCTGACCTTTCAGCATACACATGTATAAACATTAATTTGCTGTTTTGAGTCCACTTTGGTAACCCTAAGGTGAATTAAAAAATTTCTCTATCATCGACTCAAAACCATGGTATGCGACAATGGTTCAAATTTACCTGCACTGAACACTGTGCTGGAATGATTCCGTCGACAGTGCTCTCCAGAAATGGGTCAAAGTTTCTGTCCGGTCTCCTCATGAAGTCTGGTTTCAATAGAAATCTACAAAGTCGCAAAGTCTCCATCAGTGATACATACATTGTACATCCAAATACAATTTTTTAAAGTTTGTATTCATTGGAAAAGAGAAAATATACTATGCTCATATGGGAAAAAATTGTTATATGGACATATAGTAAATATTTTATTGAACTTTCAATACCCACTATTCCTTGAACTTACCCACAATTCCCATTGTACTCAAACTTTCCCTGATTGAGTTGCATGGCTAAATCAGGGGTCTGAAAGTTGAGAGCCACCATTTGACATCCAGCATTCCAGAAAAGCTGTCATTCAAAAGAGAAATTCAATTAAAACCATGCTGCCATAATTTCAAGCAATGATCGGATTTGTGTGTATAGACTTATTATGATAGATATTTTGAAATTTTAAAAAAATTACTTTATTTTTCTTGCACATTATTAAAAATTTTTTAGCAAATGTAAATTTGTCCTGATTGGCGTAGTTAATGCTGAGTTTACCTGGGGCATGTAGTTGCTCGAGTCCACTCGATGACCTCGGGGATATATCCGACTCATTTGGCGCTTGTTATAGCTAGGGAGCATTAAGGATTTCTCAACACAAAAGACCTTTGCTTATGTGATAAGCAGTGATATCATTTTTTTTATAACTACTGCCTTATTTTCAACAACCTACTCAATTACATCACCAAATGGAGGCTCATTCTCTACAAAAACTGATTGCATTTGCATTTCTAAAATAAACATGCAACAATCACAATATTTAAAACATTTGCAATCAAATGAATATTATTTTAGGCCATTCCAAATATTTGATATACAATTTTCCAATCAAATTCTTTTAAATAAGTTTTTTTTAGCCTTCAATAAAGCAACTTTACCTTGACCTTTAGTAACATTTGACCTTGAACCATGTATCAATTCCTCATAAATTTGGTGAAATATCCAACCTTTTTCCTTTAACTTTGAAAAGAATAAGTATGCTTCCATAATTCTTATGAAGTTATCATATCCAGGTTAATTGCCATTTGCAAAAAGCTTTTAGCGCACTGATAATATAATTTTGAACACTCTATAAAAACAGTTTCTTTGCTTTTAATGTAAAAGTTAAAGTCAATCCTTTTTTTAATGCCCTGTCTTGAAAGATAAATATTCTCAACCTTAAGAGTGCCCTGCCTTTGTATCACATCACAAAACAACTTCAGTACTCCAGCACAATTTGTCAAAATAACAAAGTATGGACCTGACAAGACAAACAGTAATCAAAGGCACAATACTGATTCTACAACTCAGCAAGCACACATCCAGGCTATACACACAATATATGTCATGCAAGGATACGCTAGAAGCTCTACACAAGTGTGCTTGATTAATCCAAACGCAGAATTCTCATTAAAAGACGACATTTGGTAACGGATATTGCGAGCTACAATGAAAAAAAAACAACAACAAATGAATGAAAGAAACTTTGAATCAAATAAACATGCAAATACTTCGCTCACTGGTATAAACATGTACATATATACTGAAGATAAATAATTTAAATGTAATATATAAAATGAATGTACAACATTGCATTTTTGTTAGCTTTTGGGTTGTTTCCCATACATCCAGCTGAAAATATCCTCACTTTGATTCATACAGGAAATTTCCAACATTTTGTTGAAAACATATCCATTATAAAAATAATACAGTGTACTTTTTAAAAAAATCTAGCCTTCTTTCATTATCAAATTTCTTCTTAAATTTTAAATAATTGTCCTATCAAAATCTGATATAAAAAAAAAATATCATTCTAGGATAAACAGCTACTTTAAAATTGATTTTTAATTAACTAAACAGCATCAGAGATGGTGTCAATGAGAGCTACAGATGAATTGCTATAATGAATATCAACTACACTTTTTGAAAAATTATATCTTTCTTATGTTTACTTTAAAACTTTAAGAGTAAATACATCAAACAAGCATGCCAATAGACAAAACAGCCAGTCAACTAAATGTATTACTATAAACAAGGCACATATTATATAACATGTCACATTCATTCAGTTTGAGTGTATTTGAATTATGAGCATGACGTTTGCATAATCAAGATCATTTTAAAATGTAATCATCCCCAGTAGGCCTACTCAAATATCTTTTTTTTGGCAAGTTATAAAAAAATGTAAACTGAGTTATTCCCCTTTTTTAAATCTCCCAATCAATTGAAAATACTCATTTGTTGCATTATACATGTATTTTGAAATTATTTGGCCTGAGAAATTAAAGAGTGACTATTTTTCCTCAGTCTTTAATTTAATGATTCAGTGTTAGAATGAAATAAGTCAGTATATAAGTGGTAGTGAAAAACATTTTGCTCTTTAACAAAATGAACCACTCAACATCAGATATGAGCTCTGTGAGAATGGTGAAATCTTTTGATGTTAATCAAGAATAAATTAACAAATCCCAAAAAAATAAACAATAATGAATCAAGGATTGAATCATGTAATCCACCCCACCCCTCCAAAGTAAAATCCTTGATCCACTCCTGTATTAGTTAGTGAGAGGAAGGATACTTGACAAGCTCTATTGCCTGAGATTTGAGGTATTGGAGTCCTACGTTTTCATTGAAGGATGACATGTGATAATGAACATTTTGCTCTGTAAAAAGAAGATAAAGAAAACAATTCAATTACTTGGATATTAATTATGAAATTGCTCAATCCATAGGAGGCAAAATGTCACTTCAGATCTAAAATCTCTATTTTGGGTCTTAAAAGTAACCTGAACACTGGTGTTCAAATTGCATCATTTTAGACTCTTAGAAAAGACAAAGCTATACCCAGCTTAATAAATATCATCATTACATAGATGATTTTCCGTTCAGCCAGAATTATAACAATCCCATCTAATGGTGCCTGACACATCTTGTTGTCTGGTATAACTAGGAAAAAAACCTTCTTTCATTCTCAACTGATATTTCTAGGTACCGCGTAATTCACATAACCATTTAACAATAGTACCTAATAAACCATGTATCCCATTGTTGATATACAAGCTTGTGTATTTAAACTATAGGTACTTAACACCAAAGCCACCATTAAATTGCGTACTTTTTTCAATTTCTGAGGTTTTCTCAAGTATCCAAATGCTAGTGGACAAGATTAACTGTAATCCTAACAACTGCTGAGGGAACGGGTGTGTCTTCATGACCTACCTTCTGCAACCTTGAAGCCCTGGAACTTGACGGGTTGAGCATAGTTGACCATGGATGACAGATAGGGATGGATGTTGGTGGTGGCTCTCTCATAATGGTAGGCAGACATCAAAGCAGCTTCCTCATCTGCTGTGAGGCTTCCCTGTCAAATAAATAAGAAACAGTTGTATATCAAGAGGCCATTGTACATCAAATATCATATGATAAATCAAAACATAATACTAGTATCATTATCCAAAAAGTCAACAGATATGCAAACCCATATGTGCATAAATGTATCGAAGTACAATTCTTTTCATCGAGAGAAAATGCAGCGATTTAGTGACATCCAACAAGAAAGAACTATATATGATATTAGTCAAATTTGGCCCCCAAAATTCGCTATTTTTAAAATGATTCAGGTACATTAACTTCTTGTGTTATTTTATAAAAGAGTTGACATGAAATATGTTTTTCACCCATTTATTTGATTTATATGCACTCACTGGCAGTATATGACGTCAGAAGTGACGCTATTTTTATAATTCAATAAAAATCACCCCAAAATTGACATTTTTCTTATCTTTTTTCGAATGGGAAATATAGAGCGACTCTTTGAACAAGAACGAACTTTTTGTCACTTATAAGTATTGGAAAAATACATCTTTGGTGAAAATATTTTGTTTGTTCAAGTAGTCGCTCAATGTTTCCTTAAAGAAAAACTGCCTCAAAACAAGCCGTTTTATGCTAAAAATGAGAAAATGGCGGGAAAAGGTAAACTTTATGATGTCATATTTTTAAATTGTGGGCACTAAAATCAAAATGAAAATTATGAAAAAACTTCAGATGTATATTTGTACAAATAAAACAAAGAATTACAGTAAAATGGCAATGTTCATTTTAGGGGGCCATTTTAGGCTCAAACCATATATAGTCCTTTAGCTAAAATATCTACAGTACTGATCAGACCCAACCTAACACCAAAGTAAACCCCAACTAAACCCCGGGTTTACTTTTGAGGTTTACTTGGGGTTTACTTTTTGAAAATTTGGGTCCAATCGGGGTTTACTTTAGGTTTACTTGGAAATTGCTTTTGCGGTCAACTGTAAGCACTGAAAAGTGAAGCAGACCTGCTTTCTGACTTGGTTTACTCTCTGTGTCCACTCTGGGTTTACTCTGTGTCCACTTTAGTAAACCAGGAGTAAACCCAGAAAGTAAATCCTGGGTTTCGTTGGGGTTGCTCTCTCTGTTAGATTGGGTCTGATAGGTACTGTAGTGACTTCAGAATTGTTTACTTCAATAATAAATTAATTGTTAATCAAAATGACTTATGTTACTGTAAAGGTGGTTATTTATGTGTTTTAGGAAATTTACACTAGTTACATGGTAGGCTTAAAACTGCTTAAATACCCCCCTGTGTATAGTAAAAACTTAAACAATCAATTTATACTATACAGTATGACTTGGTGGTTACAATGCTACATGTACACCTACATTCTGTAAACAGAAAACTGGAAAGTTGTGTGAAGTTAAACTGCCATTTACACATCAAAAAAGATGTTCAACTGTGCTTTCTACAACATATAACATTAAGACATGTATAGCCATATGAACACCCCAAACCTTTGAGTCCTGGTTTACTGAAGCCTCACCTTTTTACCAGAAAACTGTCGGAACGTCTTCTTGGCCAGACTGTCCTCTCCATCCATGCTGCTGTCCATGTCCTCACTCTTCCCAAGATGCAACTCTGGGTGGGCGTCGGTGTTGGTGCTGACTGTTGGGGGGTCAATTTCTGTAAACACAATTCTCTTTAAAACATGTTTTACTTTTAAAGTTGATGCAATGACTATGTAAAGTTCACATTATCAGGGTTCATGCCAATAGCCATCAGCTTCATTGAAATTTCTAAACAGGCACACGACAGTGTATAGCATGCAGCAGAAATTGCGACTTTTTGTTTGACCCATTCTCTATATGTGTACTTTATTGTTAGTTGAATAATTACCTTAAATATAAAATTAACCTCTTTAGCCCTGTTGTGCTTTAACGTCAATATGTCAATTTGTTCAATGAAACAAATAATTGGTAAACAAAACAAGAATGTAACTGGATGGGAGAAATAATGCTGGACCAGACCAGGATTCGAACCCACACCCCTTGAATCTCTAGTCAGGTGCTCTACCAATTGAGCTATCTGGCACCAGTATTCGAACCAGTCTGTTCAGTCATTATATATATATTTCTCCCTTCCCCTTATAAGTATAATCCTTTCAAAAAGTAATATAATTCCAAGCAAAATCTAAAACCCTTTGCAAAATAGAACAAGTTCAATAAATTTTTAATAAATAGCATTCATATATTGTCAATCTATTCACTTCTTAATATTTTCTAAAATAGCATGCATTCCATTTTCTCTACAGGTTCTATACATGGAATTTGAAAACATTAATACCGTTCATAAAAGAGACCCCCCACAGTCATATCTGAGCATAATCCAATTTCAGAGTCTTCACATGATGGCATTAATGAAGCAAATAAACTGATATTGTATACATGGAAATATTTGCCCCATTTAATTTTCACCCCTTTTGCCCTCATTGTCAGGGGGTAAATTTTAGGCTGGGCAAATTCAATCAAAGTTTAAATAATTGTGCTAATTAGAAAGAGTATATATTTCTGACTGTCTAGGCAAATTAATTCAAGAAGGGGCGAAACTATTTGCAAGTGTAGAAGGAGGGGAAAAAAAGTATGGGTTTTAAATAACCTTGTTTATAGTAGTTTATTTACTCTATTTTTAATGTAAGACCAATGGCACCCCACCCCAATGCCATGATCCATGACCCTGGGGTTATGAATTTTACAGTTTAGGAACATGGTTCCTTGTTTATCTAAACCACAGACTTTGTCTGTTAAAATATCAAGTAGTATTGAAGAAATTTTTTTTTTTAAAAATTCTACTTGTTCATTTTATGCCCAGTTTTACTCTCATTATGAATTTACTGTAATTAACGCTAAACCCTGGCGAGACAGTACGACAGACAAACACGAATAGCAAAAGGTCATCCGAGTATCTAGATGACCGCAATTTACTATGGGTAAATTCTAATAAGTTTTTTTTTCAAAAGCTAATGCATCTATACATGTATACATAAGCACATTTACATAATCATTCAATACACATTCAGTACATGTAGCTTTCTACATCTACTGGTTTTTTGTGTGGCAGGGGTTTATGTCTAAGCATTCCACAATCTCTAGAGGAGAGCATTCCAGAATATAGGTCATACACAGCATAGCATATATCAGAGAACAGGAAATGGATGTTCAAAGAGTTGGCTATCATAAGCTTCCTGGTGAAAAAAAAATCAAACATTCAAGTGACTGCACAGCAGAAATGACAGTTCTGATTATAAATCTCCAATCTCAGCTAAGAAATCAAGAAGAAGAAAAATCATGCTAGATAAATGGATATAAAATGGAGTACTTGATACAGTTCAGAGGTTAGATTCATCATCTTCAATGACCCAAAATATCATAAATATTGCCTCCCAGATGATTATGTTCCACAGTTCAATGCTGAAGGAAAATCGTAAAAACCTCCCCATATACAGATTCAGTTTCCAAAATAAAAAAAGGCTACTATAAATATGTATCATTCTTGTACACTCATTCAGACAACATGGGGAATCTAGGGGAGTAATCAAGAACAGCCAACTAGTTGCGATGCCTCGTGGTTATCTGGTATTTCCCCCTCCCCCTTCCCTTTTGACTGCAACAGAATTTTTTGTGCTGATTTTCTGATCCATTTAATAATTTTCTAAAAACATCTTAATACTGGCTCAGTAAAATCAAACTTGCTTTCATACAAATATAGATTAATAGATTTCAAGAAATATATATGTACATGTATAATGACAAAAGCAGATAATCCGTTGTTCTTGACCTTTGACCAGGTAGCTGTCCTTGACCTTTCCCCTTGTTCAACTAAACTTGACTGAAGGGGAGTGAGATGTCTTCACCTTTTTTTGGTGAAGCGGATCGAGTGTCTTCGGCTCGCGAATCTGAGCTGGACTGGTCATCTTCCGCTGCATTAATTCACATTAAGCACAAGATGTAAGCATGCTCTCTCATTTTGATTTCTTTAGAATCATCATTAAGGCAACAAAGTTTGACCATCGACTCCCAACAACAAACAAATTTCCGATCTTTATTGAAGGCAAAAACTTGATGCATTTAGTGTTTGATCTATATCTACACATTTAAATAGGGACTAATCAGACATCTACATGAACAATGTACTAAAATTATAATCATTCAAATACTTCTTTTTTTTTTTTAAATAGTTTGGTTTTTTTTCGCCAAAAACTGGTCTAAAAAAAGAAGCCAAAGGTGTTTGAATACAAAAAAATACTGTGTCGTTTAGAAATAGTGATAAATTACTTCAATGTTCTATATGATTATATATTTAAGTAAAACAAAAACATTGCTATAAATACATGTAGTGTGCATGTAGTATGTACTGAATCAAAAAAGGTGCATCTTCTAGAGATTAGATAGTAAAAAAAAGTATGAACCAAAAAAACTATTCACTATTTCATTTATCAGGTTATTCACAAATTCAGAGCTGGTCCATAAATAAAATGTTAAAAATAAAAGATGGAGAATTCTGGGATGGGTCATGTGACTGAAGCTTACCATTCATTGGCCCATCCTCTCCCTCAATGTCCTCTATGACCTTGTTCAGTGGGTCTTGATCCTGAGCCGACTCTTCTGCTGCTATTTGATACTGTCCTTTTATAAATAACTCCAACTGTCCTGTCAAAAAAATAAACGGATAACTGAATTTGACTTAATAGCTGCGAAATCTTTTTATCAGTAATGAAAACATTCAAAATATTCAACAAAACTTTATCATCTAATATTCATAAACAGGGTTGTCTCTAAAATTGAAGTAGAAGGAAGAAATAAAAAAATAGAAGGGGGGTCTGGGGGTCTTGCTTATAGCTTCATTATGTTGAAATGCAATAATAGCCGGGTAATTAAGGCATTATAGGCGGGGGAATTCCCCGCCTCTTGGGTCTTAGAGACAACCCTGCATAAATTTTCATGTGTACATGTATATAACATTTAGATTTCATGAGGTCATGCTTTTTAACTCACTTCTTTCTACTTCTGGTCGTAGCCTTTTGTTCTTGATGAGTATTTTTCCTTTGAGCTGATTGGGAGATGGTAAAGGTATAGCAGGTTGCAGCTGTAAGACAGAAACAAATACCTACATCAAATTTATTCCCTCATCTGTGTTTCTCACCTGGGGCCTAATTCATAGCATGATAAATTAAGAAAGGAAATGGAATAATTATCTTTTTTTCATTTAACTTGAAACTTTTTTCCTTTCATCAAATATTCAATATCTGTCTTGAATATTTCATAGAATTTCTATTAAACTGTAACATTGAGACAAAAAGCTAATTATTAAAAAATACAATTAACAAAAATACCATATATACAAAAAATACAATTTACAAAAACTGGTCTTACTGGGCAACTGTCCAATGGTTTCTTTAACAACATGTCTCCAAAAATTTCTTCACAGTATTTGGCCATTTTGTATTGTTGCGGTTTACTGAAACAAGAGATAATGTTTGTCCATCAAATGTTGCACTACAACACCTTGTCAATCAATAAGGATAGATACATACATGTAAGTATCACACATTCATTTATTAAGACTTAGTTTACCGTGAAATATTTTCTCAAATCAGCAGAAAATTACTTGATTATGATAGATATCATAATGGATAATAAGTATTAAGTCTAATAGGCAAAAAGATGTGCAATTTTGGATGAAAAATTACATTTTCTCAAAAATTTAATTCAGTTAACATTTAAAAAAAAGCTCCAGGCGGATTCGAACTCATGATCTGCGGTTCAGAAGCCCAATATTTTAACCACTGAGCTTCAACAATAGACAACCCAATCGAACGATATAAACAGTTTGACAAAACATTCAAATCCCCATCTTGTGACGTAGTGTCTCAAAAAGTATAAGTGTAGGTGTAGTGAGGTACCTTAAATGGAATTCAATACTTTACAACAAAAAACAAATTACATATCTTAATCTTTAGACAATATACATTTAAGAAAATAAATTAAATTTCTGCCTACGTTATACAATATATTGACAGTTATACATGTACCTACGTTATACAATATATAAACATAACTTGAGACAGTTTATCCCAAGTACTGGTAAAACCTGAAAACTTGAATGCTGAATAACCTACATATAACATAACACTACATGTGATACAGACCTGCAGTGATTTTCAAATGATAATATGACAGGAAACTGGGAGGTGATGAATGCTGTTTCTGCTATTGCCTGGATAACATCCTACAAACACCCATATACTTGGCATTGAAAATGTGGAGGTTTTAAAAGATACTAAAGTTCAACTGAATCTTTATCTGTTGAATACTTTAATAGTTGGATAAAAATTTTAAAATCATTATTTCAGGATACTTTATACAGGGAAATATTCGCCCCAATTTTATTTCGCCCCTTCGCCCTTGTTGTCAGCGGGCGAATTTAAAGCTGGGTTAATTACAATATTTCAAATGATCTCTCTTTAAAACAACTGTGTCTGTGCGAATTCAAGAGGAGGCAAACTGTTTGCAAGTGTAGAAGGTAGAAAATTACATGGGGTGAAAATAACTCTGTATACAGTATGTTATTTTGTAGTGGAGGGAATACATTAGACCCCACCATCACCAATATTTCAAATCACTCGGCTCAGTCCTCAACTCAAACCCTCAAAGGAAAAGTGCAATAAATTGAAAACTCAGACTTGAGGCTGAGTAATGACTTGAGGACTTGAGAACTTGAGGCTGAGTAATGACTTGAGGAAATTTGATGGAGGTGGGTACATGTCTCTGCTGAAAAAGAACTACCTTAAAGAGGATATCAGTACACATGGCCATTCCATGTGTGATAATGGGCTCCTGTTCTTCTTTGGTTCCATCCCAAATATCTAACTCTATACTCCTGTAACAAAAAGGGGTTTAATGATTCAAATAACAACAACAGAATACAAAATACTGAGTGGGGGTCTCTCTGAATAAGACTCAGCCATATGTATGGATTTTTATGTATATGGATATTTCAGGATTCTTTTTTAATCAAATGTGTTTTTATACACTTTATTAGACCAATTTTACAATAATAATGGTCCCCTTAGCCCAGAGGTCTTTGAGGTTCTTCAATTACAGCGGTAACTAATCAATCATTTACTTAAAATTTAAACAAGGGGCAATTAATTTCCAAATCTGTACCCTAATGAATCACCACTCACCTGCACCCTGCTAGCAGCACCTGTCTGTACATTTCTACAGAGGAGCGTCCACCGAACTGTCGTCCGGTCAGATATGTGTTGTGGGAGGAATTGATGAAGTAGTGACACAGGGGCTGATCCATGTCCATGTAGATGTCCAGCCGCTCTAGATACACGGGGGCATTCTCGTCTGACATCAGATAGCGACAAAACCCATCGGAACTTAACCATTCTGAAAGCGGAATTAATATAATATGGTATTACATTTACTCCTTCAAATCTCATTTAAGAATACCATCATTACAAAGGCAAATCACTGTGTGTATGAGAGAGAGAGAGAGAGAGAGAGAGAGAGAGAGAGAGAGAGAGAGATGATACTAATGATATGATATTTCTTCCAATGATTTTTTGAGGTACATGTACATAAATAACAGAGGTTATATCTCTCTCATTCCCTGTCAGTTCATGCAGGTCACTCTCACAGAATAGAATACTTACCATTCTTAACATATTCTGGATCTTTTTCATAGTTCTGGATAATCTGCAGAATTCTTTTCTTGTTATAATGTGGGAATAGGATTTCATTTAATCGGGGATCTCTCTGTCTCTAAAATAAAATACGTATACACATGTATTTTTTTTTCTTTCTTATGCAAGTATCTTACAAACACTTATGAACAAAGACATTAATTTTAATATCTTATAGTTACCTCATTGAAGAAATCTATTAATTGAGGTACAGTGAGATATGTTTTTGTGGCACTACCAGCTCTGCAAAAGAAGATCAAAAGGTTTCTGTACAATATTGTCTTTTATTATACTTTCACCTTAAATACTGAAATCTGATTAGTTTAGACGCAGTTGATAATCCATTCTATTACCCTCAGCATTAGCAATACACTTAGCAACGGGTAACACAACGAATTGTTACATGCACATAAACTATGCGCGTATGGTTCACCAAAAAATTCACATCATTCATATATAAAAGTAGCAAAGTTTTCTTTAAAACTAAGACATTCAGTATAATAAAATAAATAGTGCTTCCCTTCAGTTGACAATAGTTTTCTCGGGGTGTCAATTTCAACTCTTACCCTCCTAAACAGGCACTATTTATATACACCTTCAATGTAATATGCATTTAATTTCTAAAACATATAACAAAAATTTTTTTTTCTTGTTTGGCATTTGGAAAAATACAAAATTGCAGATATAAGTAATAAGCTAATGCGCTATAAATTCAACTAGAACTGTCCTAATGGGACTAATACCCCCGCTAGGCTAATTTCAAATGGGACAAATAATTGAATTGAATAATAAAGGTTTGGAACACATACAAAAAAAATTTCTAGAATTGTAAAAAAAAAAAAAATAGTTAACAAAGAAAAATTAAAATCAAAATTGTCAGAATTTCACTGTAAATACATATCTATAACAGTAATACTTTTACAAATGTATGTATTTGATGATATATTTTTTTAATTTAATTGATTTAAAGAAAAACCAACAAAATGACAATAATCCCTCCCTTTGCAGTGAATAGAAATACCAGTAGCCAAGCAATGCTCTTCTGTTGATAAAACTTTCAATATCTTTCTAATAAGAGTCTTGACAGATGCAATTAGTTGTTTCAAATTTTCCTCACTTTCTCCTATGGCACAATGGAACTCCATATCAGAAAATTGATCCCATAGGACTATGATTTTCTTTGATGAACTTGTTAAATTTAATAAACTCCCAAAACATTACCATAATTACCATACTATGTAAAAATATGTAAAAAAAGAAAATTTAATATTACAAACAATTTTAAAATTGCCAAAACACTACAATCATATTAGTAATTTTGAATTTCATTAAAATTAATGCCCAATAGGGTCACTTCATCAATTTACTTGACAAATAAATTTAAACAACCTCTAAAAATAGTTTAACTTCTTTATTAATAATTATATTATTTATTTCCTTATAATGATAGACCTTTTGGTTTACATGAAACAGTTTTAAAATAGCCCCAAAACCATCACCCACTTTACAGATTATCAATTTCCCCTAAACACATGCTCCATCTGAACCATGGCTCAGATAATGGCTCCCTTGGGACAAATGAATTCAGCCACACTTGTCTTTGATGTTCTTATTAGCTCCTAAGAATTTATCATTGACAAACAAAAACTTTGCATTGTCAGTTGATAGAACACTTATAAAAAATAATTTCTTTTTTATTAATTAAGACATAAAGACAAAAAACTCCATCTGGATGTATTTATATAAATATATTTTAGAGTGTTTTCTATTAATTAATTAATAAAATCTGTAAGGATTACCTCCCTTACTTTTCAACATTAGTGTACAATATATAGAATAAGGAAAATGAAAACTGTCATAAAATCATTAAATCTTGTCTGATCTTAAAAAAAATTCCAGGTGCACATCTTCAGATGGTGTTCAACATATGTACAAATTTTCAAACTGTTCCATGCAGTAATAAAAAATTCTATAGGGGGGACAAAGTTGCGTCTACAGACAGACGGACAGACGGACAGACGGACGGACAGACAGACGGACAGAAGGACAGGGTGAAACCAATATACCCCCCTAAACTTCGTTTGCAGGGGTATAACTAATCTAGTGTGCATATTTTATGACTCTCCCTTAATTAAGTGGATAGAAATAAAATACTGTAAACCAACTTTCATTCGCGTGCAAAAAATTCTCGCAAGGTTTGAGCCTCGTTGTCGCGAATATATCTCACCGCAAATAAAATTTTGTCATAGCCAAAACGGGTGTGCCTTTGTTTCGGTCGAGAAAGTTAGTTGATGCAAACCAGATTATCTCCTGTAAATTACAGATTAAAGTCGTCACGAATAGTAGTTCGTTAGTGCAAATACTGCTTACATTTCACGAAATAGGTCCTCTATGTCTGTCCTGGGGCAAATCTTGTGATATAATTCATAGAACTTGTCAAATGTAAAAAGTTTAGGATCTATCTCATCATTCTACAAATAAAAATAAATCATTAACAAATATAAACCGACAACTGAATTGTCTCTACATCATATTCAGTTGCAAAAACTTTTACATTCATTGTAGTTCAGTCTGAAAAGGACTTGAAAATTTACCATCAGAACCACTTAATTAATAAATATGATTTTTCTAGCCCCAAATTACATAAATTAAATATCTCAGTGAAAAATATCCCCAAATGTTTGAGATTTTTGATATGAATATTATCCTACATTTTTGTCCAGAGCTCTATTTAGCAAAAAATCAAAAATACATAGTAGTCTAACATTGGCAATAACCGTTTTTCAGCTATTGTTTATGTTACTGTGGGTTTGACAATAAATTATTATCAACCTTTCCTCCGGGTAAACCCAGGTCCATCAGACACTGCATGATCATCTTCTCTGTCTTTCCTGAGGCAAACGTTCTAGTGATGCTGAAAAGCCAAACATTGACTTAGATAAATTTCAAGCATGTTTGAACTTCATTAACATGATTAAAAAAAAAAATTTACATTTTCATAAATCTAGTTTTCTAAACTTGAGTTTAACAAATACATGTATAACAGATCTTAACATATCTGAAAGATCGTAAATAATTTATTTTTGAAATATTGAATTCTTCTAAACAATATCAATAGAATACTTCTTTGAATTGAAAAAGTCAAACAGCCTTCAAGCTTAAAAGGAATTTAAATCTGAAAAGTGATCAGGCCTAATACAGGAAAACAAGGTAATAAACAGCATAGCAACTTCTAAGAATCAACAATACAAAGGGCTCATGATGGTTGCCATTAATAATGGTTGCTGGCAGTGACAGTCTCATCAAAGCCAGTTATTGACTTGCCAGTGCATGTCCATTCCAAGGTCTGCAAGCAGCTATAAACAGACCAGAGGCTAATCTGGGCAAAAATGGATATGGATACACAGACAAACATTCTGTGTGGGTTTTTTGTTGTTTTTTTTCAAGTTTCGCCCTTTAGTTTATTGATCTTAGAATTGAGGCCCAAGTTGATGTAAATAAAAATTGACTTGCAGATGTCGCAAATTAGAAAACAATTTTCCTTGGCTGATGGGGGAGACTTGCTGTGTGAATAAGTTGAGAACAGTCAATAAATCAGGTGATTGTGGTTATTAATAGATTTTTTTCTAGCATTTTCACAATTGCTTTTCTGATTCCTGATGAAGACTGCTTTCTTTACAACTGCTCCTTCCAATTGTAAATGTAATGAATTGTGGGACTGATTGAATACTGATGATGAAATATGCATAGAATTTTTAAAATTTCTTTTATATTTGTATCCTTTTGCTTATGGGCAAAATCGATTATTAATAATATTTTCTTTCTGGTTCAAATTTGAGCTGCCTACCATATATCTAAAGCTATGGGTAGGTCAGTGGATAAAACAACCAAAGAACCACATGTATTTGTATTTGCTAGGAGGCTATTTGATTGCATCTTTAAAGTCAATGAATTTCAGTTGTATAGTTTGGACTGGAATATACCGGTATCTACACCCAATGAGCTATACTGTTCCAACATTTGGAGCATGGCTGGCATTATGGTAAATAGGCCTGATCAAATTAATTACCCACAGGACATGACTGAGTAATGGGCGATCCCAAAGGATATTACCTTATAAATACAGAATAATGATGGGTCTTAAGTTTTATGACCTGTAGAGGACAAGTTGCAACGTTTCTAGAAAGACAACAACAACAAAAATCCCCAATGACGCACCTTTTGACAGGAATGTTCCCCTTTGGATTGACCAGCAAGCAAAGCTTTAACCAGCTGAAATGCAGAGAAGGAAATCAATTAATAGGTGCCGATCAAAGGTTGGATATTCTTATTTTACATTAATGAGTTATCGGGGACCATGTTCAGTGAGACATGAAAGAAATTCAGATTGCAGACAATTAATACATGAGGAGTGAAAATCATTAATCTACGTTTTCAAAAATAAAATGAAATCCCAAAACAGCCGAGTTCATTTTGTTAATTAAATTCTGCAATATCATTCAGAGACATCTTTACAGGATGGATGGAAATGGACACAAAACTATATATAGAAATAACCTAGACTGATTAGAGTGCTGCTAGAACAAAATATCTCTTCTCAACTATTTCAAGCTTAAATTGATACTGTATACTGTGTTGTTGTAGAGTATTTTGGAATGTTTTCAAAAAAATTTCGGTTAATAAAAAGCCTGGTTTTAAATTAAAATTTTAATTGAGAGCAAAATAACGTGGTAAAAATCTCCTTGTAAACAGTACTGGTACTTCCTTTACAAGGTACTATTTTACTGGTTTCCAGTACATACATTTATACATACAATCATGTACCAGTACATGATCATTAATGTTGTAAGATTGAATCAGTTCATACAGTTGAACTTCAATATCTCGAACACTGATATCTCGAATACAACGGATATATCGATGTAATTTTTATGTCCCAACCACTAATTTTTTAAGTATTTTATCCTCGATATCTCGAATACACGGATATCTCAAAGTTTTTACACAGTCCCATCTAGTTCAAGATAACAAATTTTGACTGTATATTGGTACGTTACATAAAAAACTAAAGGCCCCAAAACTAGAGAAAATCTTGGTAAAATCATTCTAAACTGATAGACACTGTAAATGCCATTCAGACTCTGGGGGGAACTCTTGCAGTAAATTAAAAGATGCCCTCAATAAAGTCAATTAAATTATAAAGCTTCTAAAGCCTCCTAATACTTCATCAATTTCGAGCAAATCGTATTTCACCCTTTTGATGGCTCAATCAAGTTCCCTGACCAGAGTTGAGTGGGCTGATCATCCAAATGTTCAGATAATTGCATTAAATGGCCATATCAATGGTCCAAACATATCAGAAACACAGAACTTCACAGTGTTGGTGTGACTTAATCTTTTAGATTTCATACACTGAATCAATTATAATGGTTTTATTTGTTAATTATTAATTTTTTTTTATAAATTTCATGACTATTATGCTGCTGTGTTTTAAAAAAATCATTTCAATAAAAGAGACTTTAATCAAATTTACTGAGTTTAAGTTAATAATGATGTACGAAAAAAGTCTGCAATGTAATGCTTCCGAGTTTACTCATATAAACTGGGTTGGGCAGTTTACGCGTATTTAAACGTCACACAGTTAATAAAAAAGCACAAACCGATTCAACCAGTTTATATACGTAAGTATACCAGTAAAGTCTGTAGCTACTATTAATTCATAATAATTCAATCCTCTATCATTAAACACAGTATTTAAAAAAAATAGTCTTAAACAAAATTTTTGGCGCTAGCCATACATTCATCTTCGCTAGCCAAGGGTTTTCGGTCCACTTTGCTCCTCATAAACCCTTGGTGGATTTCATTACGAAAACTCAGTGACAACCTCCGTTTTATGATTGGCTGCAGCTGCGAGTAGCTGATCCAATCGCAGTGCTGGTAAATATAAACTTTAAAAGAAAACACAAGAGTGATCTTTGGTAAAACATGCGGTGCTTTTAACAAGTTGAGACACAAGTTCCAAGTATAGTGCTTCCCCAATGATGGTCTAACCAGATTGATTTAAAAACCTATATATTTTACTGGGACTGAACATAGTTCTACAAACTTGTCAAGGCTCGCGTTATAGCATGGGATGTAAACATGGCGAATGTAGAAGTTGCCTATCCTGTTAGTATATACGTTCCTGCTAATGATTATTACTTTTAAAGGTTCAATGAGCTGTGTTTTATTTAATTTCTTTGGTCCGCAATATTCACGACAACGATACCTGGTTTTATGACATAAAAGCTTTCATATAAATCGGCGACTTTTTTCACTCCAGGTACAGGTCCTTACAAAACACTATGAATAAACATTCCGTGCTTTCCCTAGGTTATAACTTAATTCATATTTAATCACATCGTTAATCATGTTCCGATATTTGGTAGTCAACATGTTTTCAAGTTGTATTAATGCCATAGTGTGTATGTAACCCGTTGTTTAATTCGATTAAAATGTAAATATGCAAGGGGGGCAACTCAAGTTGCTCGCTAGATAGCGCTACCACATCACCAAGTTTTCGTAATGAAATCCGCCAAGGGTTTATGGGGAGCAAAGTGGACCGAAAACCTTGGCTAGCAAAGAAGCCATGCATTGTGAAGTCAGCAAATAAGTTCATACAAATTTTTAAATTTTTATTTCCAAATACCCGGTACATGTATTTCAGAACTCCAAGATCCATCAAACATTCGCGACATTCCCATTTAATCTTTTTTAAAGAAATATTTTAGCTAAGATACAAAATCACCATTTAAAAAAAAAAAATAAAGTTGACATTTTCTTATCCATAATTTGTCTAACATAAGATTTTGAGAAATAATCTTCTGATTTTTCATCACACTTGGTATTTATAGCTGTTAATAAACTTCTTTTAATGAAATTGCATGCCTCTATGACTTAGAAGAATGGGTATATATCTTCCGCTGTCATGTGGCCTAACAAGATCACGACTGACAGAATAAAAACCCTCTTAGATCCCAGCAAAAATCATCTCTCATTAATCAAGCATCAAATATTTTCCATCACTGTCCATTCTTACGGGAAATTAATGCCATCTTTTTCCTAAAACAAATTGATCAGCGTTTGATCCCTGTCTGCCTCAGTAGCTGTATATGTATATGAAGAGCTAACAGAGACCAGAGTGCCAGAGGCAATGAGAAAAGCCGTTATAAACAGACCCTCTCAAGTATACACATATAAATATCTTTATTATTCGATCTTCACTGAATTTAATATCGTCATTATTAATATATATACCACTTATTGGTTTGGGATTTTCATCAAATCTTTATTAAAGCAAGTAATTGTTTAATGTTATTTATTACAATATTGGGTTTGAAAAGATTCCTTAGATCACCAGCTGACCATGACCTTTCTACTCTTTTCGTTCTTTGTCAGAAGACAGAATTGATGGGTGGGTGGGGGGGCTTTTAATTATCATGGATTCACATTGTTTGAACTTTTGAAACTTTGCAGCTGTCAAAACGACAATGGCTGATTACTGATGTCTCGATGAAAACTATTTTGAAGCTGGCAAAAAATAATTATTTGATCTGATGGCCAGCAAATCTGCAATATCAATCCTAGTGACAATATGTACCCATATGTACCTACAATATGTACCCATATATATATCTACTTACAATATGTACCCATATTTATGTACAATATGTACTCATATCTATATACAATATTTAGCCATATTTATATACAATATGTACCCACATACATATATCTACAATATGTTTCTATATCTATCTATACATCTAGAAATATGTACCACCACATCAAAGTTCTCGTATCAATATCAACCTAAAGCCAAAATACAAAGAAGTTGAAGGCTAAGAAACTCTTTTGATCTTAATTTTTCTTTTTGGTATTAATTTCAAAAATTGGTTATTAAGTACACTGATGGTAAAGTATGTTTTTTCTAGAGTCAAACAATACGCACTAGTATAATTTAATAAGTGGATGGGTCTTAAAAAACTGCTATATGCAGGGGGCATTTTATGCGGTTTAAAGCTTACAGCATAATTAGTGTAAATTTCCCCCACCCGTAAATACATGTAACCACTTTTACAGTCAATCAAATGTCAACAACTGCCTTCTCTTGAACAAAACAGACATTAGTGGGGTTCCTCCAGTCATTACTGAGCAGTTGAAACCAGAAACTGTGAGGCCATTTCATGATTCCTACAACCCACTCTACTTGCACTTTTTCAACATCATACAACTAAATTTTCTCAAGTACGACTGGTTAAGCTTTGGAATCATCTTAGTACTTGAAATTTTTACCAATTTCATATATATTGAACACTGAGTAAAATAAAGACAAAACAAAACTTTTGATTTAAAATATTTCAAAAGGTAGAGTTTTTGGGGCAATGAAGAAAAAGTCAAAATTTCAACTATCAAATTTCTATGACAAAATTTTCAATAATCAAACATTTGAATTTCATACAAAAACATATAATGGCAGCAGTATTTCAAGCTACTTTTTGAGAGTACCTAAATTTTCTAAATATACTTGATGCCAGAATCACTCTATAAATGGTAAAAATTGAATAATACAATGTTATCTTATTCCTGCAAGACAGAGAAATTATATTCATTTACTGGTACCGGTATATAAAATTGCATCCAGTGTTATGAAAGCAACATACATCACATATATAATAACAAAATTTGATATGAATTAATTGGCCTCAATAGTAGTCAGAGCAGTTAATCTTTTAATAATCAGAGGAGAAATTTGTCTATTTAATTAGTACAGAGAATTTCACACATACTGTTTCTTCAATGATGTCATTGGACAAATGTTGTTTGCTTTGGTATTGGGTGTCAGCTTCCTTAGACATTCATACCATACCTGTAAAACACATTAAGGGTATTTTATTTTGAGTACATTTGGAAGGGCAGTTAGTTCAACCTTGTAAAGTTTATCTGCAACACCTCCACAGTTCAAAATTCATACCAAAATATTACAGTTTTCAATGAAAGAAAGACAGAGACAGATGGACAGACCGAACAAAATATCATGCCCCAATCCTAACACCTGTAGCTATTGATAATCTTCATGGGATTAATAATGACAAGATTGGAAGATGAATTATGCATTTATTATGGCCATGGCCACATAATATAGTGTAGTAATGAACCAATAAAATAATTAATATCAATTTGACCTTGAACTTTCCAAATGACCTTGAACTAAACCAGTCTTTTACCTTAAATCTTGAAAATCTCTGACATTCCTTTTAGCTATGATGCAAGTTAGAGTTGTAAACAGAAGGACTGACAATTAAAACAGAAAGACAGACAAAAAATTCACCCCTAACTTCCAGCTTAAGGGCAAAACAACCCCCCAAACCAAACAAATACTGGTAATGACAGTAAAGGGAAGATGAGTAGGGTAAAAATATTACAGCAACTGGTCCTCCCTTTGAGGAACCTACCCTTGCAGTGTCTGGGTCAGCAGCTATCATGGGGGTGTAGTTGATGTTGACTAGGTCCAACCCACTGCATATTGTCACTGTCCTCCATTCCAGGTTACCATTCCCTCTCTGTTCTATCTCAGCATAGGTCCGAGGATCCTAGGATCACAATATTAAACTCTTACATACACTAACAACTGCATGTTTAAAAACACTTTTATTCCGATGTAATATTTAAGATGGCTCAATGGTCATGGCTGTTTTAAGACTATATAAACCTCCTTGAGAAGAAGAGCTCTATGTAAAGATATAGGAAAACATTCAAAACATTGGAAAATTTCTTTTACTACACTCTGTCCCAAGATATCCTTGATTCACATGTTGCTTAATTACACGATTTTTGTAAATACCTCAGGGTTCAAATGCATTCAAACGTAGGAAAAATTTCTAAGATTTCTTCTTTGAAATACCCCCTCTGGCTTATCAGGATTCAATACACGGCTAAAAAATGTGATGTCTATGTGAGTTTTGTATTGCAACAGACAAAGTTGAAAAATTGCACGAGGTATTCAGAGTAACTTCCAAATGGAGAAAAGATGTCAACATTCCCCATCATAAATCTTCTTAAGAAATAAGTTTTTGTTCCTGTGAATTTCTCCAAGTGAAAAAAATTGATAATAAGTGAATAATATTATTATTATCTTGAATATCTTCCCTTTCATCTATTTCAAATGCACTTCTTTCACAGGTATGTGTATTTTTATTAAAAATCATCCAAATGTGCTGCATGAATATCCTTGGGACAGACTATAACTGACAGTTTATGGCTAAAAATGTCATAGCTACTATTTTAGGGTTTAAGATCTGATGGATACCAGTAAATAATATATTGACCATCCAGACTCTTTTCCAAAGAAAAAAAAATGATCATGATATCTGTATGGTGTAATATCATCCTTTTGTGTACCAGCTAGCAATACAGCTTTTTATACAGTAATACTGTTTTCTATTTTAAGAGACAATTACAATGTACATGGACAGGTGTCATAGAATACTTTGATACCGCGAAATATTCAACCCAGGTTCAATACATTATGCGATATTATGAACCTGGGTTCAATATATTGCTGCGAAATATCGAACCCCCTATAAAATAGTGAACCCCAGGTTCAATATATTATGGCCGCAATATATTGAACCCCCTCCTATTTCCAATTGCTATTGGAGAGGGGGTTCAATATATTATGGTCGCGATATTTTGAACCCCCCTCCTATTTTTCAGTGCTATTGGAGAGGGGGTTCAAAATATTATGGCTGCGTTATTACATGCGATATTTTGAACCCCCTCCTATTTCCAAAACTTCCCTGAGAGGGGGTTCTAATTATTATGGCTGCAATTTTTTTAACTCCCTCCTTCTTCCAATTCCGATTGGAGAGGGGGTTAAAAATATTATGGACGCAACATATTGAACCCCTCTCTATTTTTTAGTGCTATTGGAGATGGGGTTCAAAATATTATGGCCGCAATATATTGAACCCCCCCTTTATTTTTCAGTGCTTTTGGAGAGAGGCCTACCTATTTCCAATGTCCTTTGGAGAGGGGTTTCTTAATATTATGGCCGCGATATTTTGAACCCCCCTCTAATATTCAGTTTAAAATATCAAAATATTATGGCCACAACATATTGACCCCCCCCCCCTCTTATTTCTAATTCCCATTATAGAGGGGGTTCAAAATATTGTGGCCACGATATTTTGAACCCCATCTACAATAGCACTGAATAATAGAGGGGGGTTCAAAAAATCGTGGCCATAATATTTTGAGCCCCCTCTCCAATGGGAATTGGAAATAGGAAAGGGTTTCAAAATATCACGGCCATAATATTTTGAACTCCCTGTTCAGATGGAATTGGAAATAGGAGGGGGTTTCAAAATATTGCAACCATAATATTTCGAACCCCCTATCCAGAGGGAATTGGAAATAGAAGGGGGGTTCAAAATATCGCAGCCATAATATTTTGAACCCCCTCTCCAATAGCACTGAAAAATATAGGGGGGTTCAAAATATCGCGGCCATAATACTTTGAATCCCCTCTCCAATGGGAATAGGAAATAGGAGGGGGTTCAATATATCGCAGCAATAATATTTTATATCCCCTCTCTAATAGCAATGAAAATTAGAGGGAGGTTCAAAATATTGCAGCCATAATATTTTGAACCCCCTCTCAAAAAGCAATTAAGCTTAGATGGGGGTTTAAAATATCACAGCCATAATAATTTGAACCCCCCTCTCCAATGGGAATTGGAAATAGGAGGGGGTTCAAAATATCGCAGCCATAATATTTTGAACCCCCTCTCCAATTGCACTAAAAAAAGTGGGGGGTTCAAAATATCGCGACCATAATATTTTGAGCCCCCTCTCCAATAGCAATGAGGGGGTTTCGAAATATTGCTGCCATAATATTTTGAACCCTGGGTTCAATATTTTATGGGGGGGTTCAATATATCGTAGGGTTCAAAATATTATATGACACCGGTACTATTTTTAATACAATGTAGTTATACATATACACTACGTGTATATATGTCATTGTTATTCACACAGAAGTGAGTAATAAAGCAATAACAAGAATGTCCAATAACCATTTCTAATACATGTACTAGAAATATCCTACAACAGTGTATGAATGTATAATAAAGAGATTATTGAACATCAATCCAATGACCGTTCATTCACATTCATTGCGTAGGACCACCTATCTGAAAAATCGTGCTGTTACTTCCCACTCATGAAAACATTATCCTAACAAACAATGTCATGGTTTTGAAAAGAAATGCAGAAATTATAAATCTATTACCCTAGGCTAGCCCAGTAAATACAATTATTTTAATAAGCTATCAATAGCATACAATTTATGCCTCTTCTAGGGAATGACTTAGTGGGGAAAAAAACTTGACATTGAATCATCTCTGAACTTTCACCTGATCTTAAAATAAAACAGATCACTTTCAGTGGCTGTCCAGATATAAAAAGCCTAAAAAAAATAGATTCAGCATTTTCTCATATACCCCGGTAATTGTTATCCTATTACCAATATTACCTAGAATGTCTAATCTAAAAATTTCAATCTGATAACATATTAAATGAACATAGATTTACGACTTAAACAAAGATATTTTTTGGATAATCACTGCTGCTAATCATTCCATTTCTAATACTGAGGCATTAATTGGTCTTTGAATGCAATAAAATTAATTCTGACTGATTCATATTGTTAGGCAGATCAATTTAAAAATCACTTTAGTCTTACAAATAATTAATTCCGCTGCATAAGTACCATATAATCATAAAGTCTGTCAAAGATATACCCTAAGCACCCTTATTTTGATTCAAATAAAATTCTTTTCACTCTTTTATGATGCAGTGTTTTGCTATCTCCATCGTGTGGAGTGGGATAAATTTAACTTGACTGATTTCCCAGGAGGGGTTTGAGTAACAATTAGCTGCAGCAGCCATGCAACAAAAACCTTTCCGATTTCATGGCGGCCAATGACATATTAAGAGCTATTAGGAGGCTGAGCTTTAATGGCTGACTAAATAAGTTGGAAGCCCCCTGATGGATGGTGATGTTGCAGGACAGCCAAGACAAATCACTCAAGGTCAAATTCATCATCTGTGATAATCTGACTGTCTACAAAACTCGGAGCATAGAGCACCGAAGGTTCATAGCTGTATGCATTCATTTGGTTTTCATATCCTATAGGGCAGCCATTCTATATATCAATAAAATTTTTCCCCCGACTTCTCTTGACGATGGTAATGCTGTTAGAATATGGATCGACAAGATTACAGACGATAAAAAATGGGGGGGGGGGGGGGGGGGGGGGATTGAAGTTCTCTGTTATTCCAAGTAATATGTAACTAACTAGCTCTGCTCTAAATTATATTCTCCCCTTGTGGCTACATGGTCATTTAATCTAAAAACAGGCTGCTATTGCTACAAATGTCATGATGAGTGACAAATGACATCACTACACAATTGTTTCCCCTGTTTTACAAATTACATGATAATCAAATATGTATTTTAAAGGGGCATAGCCATGATTTTGGTCAAAAATTATTTTTCCTATTTTAATGTTAACAATGCTTCAGTAAGGCATTTTTAATACGCAAACCAAAATTTGAGCGTTATTCGTTGAGTTATAAGCAACTTAGAGAGCTTACAATTCTTTGCTATGTAAACAAAGCTTTTGTTTACATTTTGAAGGTTGAAGTGGAAATTTCAGTTTAAGACTTAAAATAAATGTGATAAATGTTAGGACTGTTTATTTATGTTTCAAATGAACAAGAAGATAGACAAATCGGCAGGAACAAAGCTTTTTAATGGTATATCGAACCTATGTAAACAAAAACAGGGCACGAGCCTTGTTTACATGACAAAGAATTGTGAGCCCTGTATATTGCTTATAACTCAACAACAGACTCTCAAATTTAATTTGATCTTTAGAAATGCATTCCTCAAACATTGTAAATAATAAAAACAGAAAAATAGAATTTGGCCAAAATCGTGACCATGCCCCTTTAAGTGTTCTAAATGTATATCAAATAAAGAGGGTTATCTAAATAATAATTACAGTCACAATTATTAGTTGCTATGTTTATAAATCATATAACATAACACATGTTGCTGCCACAATTTTAAACTACATGTACTTATATTTCTTCATGAAAAAGAGAAAATCACACATAATGTGCAATTTGATATAACTATTGTATTCATCAATGCTTATGATTTTTTATATGTGAAATAATGAACATGAGAAATACATATTACTTCCAAAATGTCATCTTTCCAAGATATAATATCTCCACCAAAATTTTTATATTTTGAATATTCCATGAAAATTAACCTTCCCCATGCCCCCACCACTCCCCCCCCCCCCCCCCCCCCCCAAAGTTAGCTACTCTGGAGTAAGTACTGTTGAATATCTTCATTACTTTAAATTATTTAGATCATGCAGGATCCTCTGTATAGGATGTAGTACCAAGGTGTGCCTCATGTCCAATGCCTAGTTACTTACATTTATCTTGGGAGCCAGTCCTAATCGAATGTCATTAACCTGTGATATTTCCAAAACCTGGCCATCCTACAATAAAAGAAATCATATATTCCTAATAGTTTAGATCAGAACATCAATTAAGGTGCACAGGCTCTCTGGTAAGAGAAATAAGTTTTGCTGGGATATATGACATTCCTGTCCTTTAAAAATAGTCACTGACAGTATAAGGTGTTTTCTGTCAAATTTTGCCTGACAAGGTAGTTAAATGTGCATTTCAGTTTTAATGAAAACTTCTTTCAGAAAACTAATATCTTTTTTTTCTTTGTTTGATAAGATTATTCAAGGGATGCTGTGCTTAATTACGTGGTGTAACCAATCTTTACATTTCATTGTTTTGCAGCTAGCAATTTAGAAACAGAACCCTCGAACTTATTGTCAATGACCATCATTCATCAATTCATTAGCAATGACCGCCATTCATTAAGAAGCAATACTTTTTGAACAAGTACTTAATGATTCTCTAATAGATAGATAAATGACTGCATGGATGACAAAAATGCAAAGATGAGGATATCCAATCCTTGGTGTCCCCTTATGCTAGACTTCTAGGCTAGTTCTGTCCTTATGAGTTTTTAATAACAGAGCTGTCAGTCAGAAGATTTTGCCTGGTGAAATTTTTTTGTTCTCACTGTCAGAAACAGCTAAATTTGCATTGTTCTAACCAATACAATTACACCTGATATTGAACCTATATTTATCATCTCTGAAGTCATTTGCATTCAGTTATACTCTTAATTATATTGGTACAACAATGCTTTCATGTTAGTGATTTTACCACATCACTTTTATCACCCTAAATGAAGGAAGGGGGGAATGGTGAAATGATTTAGAAGATTCAACAACGAACAAATTGGTTTGATCATTTTATTATCCCCCTTTATAACTACATCAGAAACTCATACTTGTACCTGATGTTGAGTTTTTCAAATTTAATTAAAGGCAAAACTTCTGAAAAAGCAAGCTCTTTTTTGTCACATTTATAAATGATGAGACTAACTGGTAAACAATGCATCATGACCTGACAACTTTCTTGTACAAACTAGATGAACTTACTCGCTCTGCACTTTGCCAGTTGATGAAGAAACCATATTCATCCACCTTCACTGTGCATTTTGGTTCAAGAGTAGCAGATTCCTGGGGAGAAAAATAAACACTGTTGTATATAAAACACATGCTGAACATCCAAACTAGCAAAAGACGCGCACACACCGGCCTTTGTAAATGAAAGAGAAATATCTGAAAAGCTACCGAGTAGTTTCTAGTCAGGGTTTTGTTTTGGATGAGAATATAATTCACTATTCAGCAGCTTATATAACATCAACTTTTTAAGGTTGCACTAGCTGGTAAAAATACATACATCGAAATTTAAAAAGTACAAAAAAAAATGATTTGGAGGATCCGACTACATGAGATATCTGTATCTCTAGACCCCATATATATGTATCAAAATTAGAACTAACTGTCACACAAAATGCTTATACAAAATAATGATTTGATACACATAAATCATGTATGTACTTTACTACCATATATCTGATTATTATTGGATGATCTAATATTTGCGTTCATTGCAATCACTTTCATATCAACATAAATACAGTACACAACAATTATATCCGGTATTGATCTAAAAAAAAAAAATGATTCACAAAAAACAACTGATGCAAACAAAAAAATAACATCTTTAAATTTTGTGACAAGCAATCAAAAAGGCCTCTGATATACTTTAATAGCTGTGTAAACTAACCTCATCCCATCTATCAAACACAGCTCCTTTCTGTAACAACTCCGGTACAGGTATTTGCCACTGGAATTCAGTGACCTTAGCCATTGAAAGGTGTTTCTATCTAGAAAACATCTGAAATGTACCAAAAACAGTGAGATTAGGTTAATGTTATCAATGATAAAACAATTGACAGTCTGTGCATGGACACGACTGTTAATACCATTCTAAGAAAATTTTGTGCACAATTTTTTCATCACTTATACCCATGCACTGTAAACAGTAATCAATATACAAGTCTTAATTAAAATCAATTTGGTTCATACAAAGTAATTATGAGCCTAATTTCATTTCAGTTGATGATTTATATAAAAGCTTGCCTTATAACTCTTCAAAATAGAAAAAAAGAAAACTTCCAAAGAAGCGGATGAGCTGTCACTATTTATATACCTCTCTGGCTTTCAGCTACTCTACCAGCCATATGAAAGATTCGATACAAGGAGATAATAGACTGGACTAATTTTATTTCTTTTCTTAGAATTGGATTATTTTCCTTGAAACTGGATATATTTTTCTTTGTGTATATTGAACAGTGTAACACATTGTCAATTTTATCTCTTAACAAATCAAATGCAAGTTTGCAATTATAAATGCACACAGCATGTAAACCATCTAGATTTTGTTTTCTCCTTATAAACAGTAAGGCCTAAAAAAAGTTGTGTGTTTAGGGTAACCCGACCTCACCTACAAAAATGCCCCGATTCTACAATTTTTAGATGTCTTTTTTTTATCCAATTGTGATTTTTCTATTATTTCTATTAAAAACCCATTATTAAATATGACACAAACAAACATTCTTAGGATTCATGCAGAAAAAAATATGATAAAATAAAAAAAATCCCTACCTACCTAACTTAATTTTTTCATCAGTGTTGCCCTAAACACAAATTTTTTTTTAATAGGCCTAAACACCTGTGCTCCCATTATTTGTGATAAAAATTCATGTATCATGATTCTTGGTTAATAAATCAATAACTTTCTGACAAAACCAGAAAAATTCTGCCAACAGCACAAATATCAAAAATCCTTTATTTGTGTATACCCGGTGATTATAAGGAGGACAAAAAGGGGCACTAAATCCTGAGTGACAGATGAATGTAGGGGCAATAACTCTCCCAGTTATAGAAAGGGGTAGGGGCAGTAACTGCCAAGGCACAGGTAAAAGGCAGTAACTGCCTGAGTGAGTGATAGGGGTAGTTATTTGATGAGTGAAAGATAGGAGCAGTTACTCCTTCAGTGAAAGAGTGACAGATAGGAGCAGTAACAACCTGAGGAATAGACTTGATCAGTAACTACCAGACTGATAGATAGGGACAGTAACTGCCTTAAGGCATATATGGGCAAGTCCAGTAACTCTCCAAGTTACAGATAGGTCCAGTAACTGTTTTAGTGACAGATATGAACCGTAACAGCCTGAAGGACACAATATGCAGGAATCAGTGTTAGAGGTACAGTCATTAACCCTTTCTTAAAGTGTCTGGGGAGCTTGTAGGAATAAAACAGTCAGGGAAACAGATAGAAGCAATAACTGACTGGATGGATCATTGGGAATTATCATGATCATAGGGAATAGACTGACAAAGAATGGACTCTCTGGAAGCTAGATAGGGAAAATAACTGTCTCGGAGCAAGATAGAATTAACTGCGAGGCAGAAAGATTATCAACTAATTAAGTCTGACTGGGACAGAGAAAGCTAGTACTACTGTATGATGAGTAATTTAAAGTCATACATCACAGACACTTGAAACTAAAAATGTTCTTTTTCATAGGTTAATAATTTTCTTTACTTAATGAATAATCATGCTAGTTGGCTACAGGAAAATATCTAATGATGAAAAGAAATGTTTTAACGGCAAGTGCTAGACTGTGCTAGATTCCTTATACGATCCGGGGAATATATGAATACATGTATATACATGTAGATATGGAACTATCTTGCAAGTTTTTTTGTTATACTGCAGAAATTGCGCGAGGTATTCCAATTGGCTTTTGAATGGAGAAAAATGTAAACATTTCCCATTATATATCTCCGTAAGAAATCTGTTTTCGTTCCTGTGAATTTTTCTATGTGAAAATTGATAATGTGGCAATGAAGATGCTGTAAACCAACTTCTATTTGCAGAAACTTTATTTTACGATTTACTTCCAATAAACTAAAATAAAGCTTTTATAAGAACTGTGTTGTTATAGCAACAATAGGACAAAGACTGCATAGTTCCCGTTTATAAATATTTGCGATGACAATGCTCTCATGAACCTCATGAAAATTTCTCGCATGCGAATAAAAGTTAGTTTACAGTATCTTGGATACTTTCCCTTTCATCAGTTTCAATTCCAACTGCACTTCTTTCACAGGTACATGTTTTATTCCTTTAAAATCGTCCAAATGTACTGTGCAAATACCTTGGGACAAACTATATTTTCTTTACAACAACTCTCCTTTTCTCATCTCAAAAAGTTGACTAGATGGATCAAGGCACGAGTACCAGAGATATACATGTATGTTCTGTACTGCTCAAATACATTTTCAATTATTCAGAATAGTCAGTAATTTCTATTCATATTGTGACAGAGAAAATGTTCATTACACGTCACATATTGTAAATTAATACCCAACAAGGTGATCAAGATTGCCACTAAGAGATGTCATGATTTATATATTAGGAATTTGCCAACATTAAAAAATGTCTGCTTCCATTAAAGGGGCATGGTCACGATTTTGGTCAAATTCAATTTTACTGTTTTTATTATTTACAATGCTTTAGGAATGTATTTCTAATGATCATTTGAGAGTTGGACGTAGAGTTTTGAGCCAGATCCAAGGCTCACAATTCTCTGTCATGTAAACAAGGCTCGTGCACTGTTTTTGTTTACGTAGGTTCAATATACCAGTAAAAAATCTTTTTCAAGCTGATTTGTCTATCTTCTTTTTCATTTTAAGCATAAATAAACAGTTTCTAACGTTTAACACAATCATTTCAGGTCTAAAACTGGAATTTATCCCTTCAACATACAAAATGTAAACAAAAGCTTTGTTTACATCGCACAGAATTGTAAGCTCTGTAACTCGCTTATAACTCAACGGATGATACTCAAATTTTAGTTGCCTATTAAAAATGCCTTACTGAAGCATTGTAAACAATAAAATCGGACAAATAATTTTTTACCTGAATCATGACCATGCCCCTTTTAGACTAACTTACTACAATATTACATGCACCAAAAATATCTCTGCAAATAAATCAATTTAAAGGTTGGTTAAAAAAATTATATTTATACAATTAAGTTCAAATCCAATTTGTGTCTAATGTGCAAAGCATTATCAAATTTCTTCACAACTAATTTTTAACATAAAAACTATGATAGACAAACTTTCTTGTAATTTTAAGTAATTTTGAACTTATTTATCATGATGTAAGTAATTTAGTGTCAAAGAATAAATATAAATCAAAGACTAGAGATCATTGTACCCAAACTATAGAATTCAGTACACAGGCCAGGATTTCTCAATGTGAGTCAGCCCTTACTTTAACAATTAATTTTCCCCATCAACAACTATGCCTGCCTACCTTTAAAATACACAAATTGACACATCCCTGAAAAATTCCAATCCACTGTAAACTTCCTCCTACATATTGAAAACACAAACACACTACGATGTTATCATGCTGCAAACAGAAAGCTCAAGACCAGACAGGCCTTTACTTTCTACACGGCACAAATAGGTGTATATACAGCATGAGGAATCCCCAGTCATTTAGAATTGACCACCACTATTCTGGCTCTTTATTTACTCCAGCACAGCAGGATATCTCCTCCTCAATACGGCACTGTGCTGTGTGGATCCATAACACAGGGACTGCATGCACTTGATAATTGTGACCATAGAAATGTAATTGTAGCGTAGTAGAGTCAGTCACACAGTCAGGCTTTTCCCTTAGTCACTTTTCAAATCCCTCCCATCATCACGGACACATATAACATGACTCCAGTGATTCAGTCCAATACAGAACCCTGAGGAAGCATGCGTTTATCATACATAATTCAATGGGAACTTATAGGCTCAAACGGTTACAAATTAACATATTAGCAAATATTGTTCCATTAAATATCTGGACTGGGAGCTATAAGATGAAACTGTTTCTTATAAATTGGATACTTGGATTTCATAACTGGGGGGAAAATTTGTTTAATGTCAATATAATCCTTTAGATAAATGATTTAGGACCTACCCACCCTCCTTAAAAAATAAGATCTCTGGTCATGTGATAAATCCCTAGTTGCAGCCCACCACAAATGACTAAGATTCCTGCGTTTCCATTTCATCTACATGCATTCAGGACACATTCAATTTGCAAGGTGATACTTTTTTACAAGCAAGGCTGTTTGGAATGGTTTATCAAAACCCCTACAGGTTTACGAATTTTTTTAAAACATTGAACAATAGAAAGATTAAGCTCTTATTAAATTGTGTTTTCAACTTATCATGATAAGGGATTCAAGATAGAGAAAGACAGAGTTTGACATGTACATATGCAAAGTTCATACAGTTATCACTTGCATTTTCTGCAAAAGATGAAGCATGGAAAGGTTATCAGTCCCCCCTGTGAAATTTTTATCTACAGTTATTACGACTCCCTATGCATCAAATGATGCACAGCTTTCTCCCAACAGCTTGCTGAGCTGCAACAAGAGAATGACAATAAATGTCACTGATGGTCTGTAAAATTCTCCCTGTGTGGTTAAAATACTACATGTATCTGCAGCAATCCCCCCCCCCCCTCAAATTACTTTTGAGCCAGCTGTAGTCCCCTCCATCCCCCCCCCCCCCAAAAAAAAGAGTCTCAAATATTGAATAAGTCTTTAATGAAATTTATACTAACTTATGTAAAATTAACTTTTACATATAATGTCAATAAACATATATTGCTCCATGTTATTTTTTTTCTTAAAAATTGATCTTAAAATGTTGCAGTTTAAGCACTGTATAACTATATGTGGTTATTTTTGCCCATCTTGAATTTGCCCATACACAGTTGTGTTTAATGAGAGATAATTTGAGACATTGGAATTCGCCCAGTCTTAAATTGGCTGGCGAGGACGAAAGGGGCAAAAATATAAAAGGGGGTTGAATATTTACCTGTATACAGTATTGACATTATACCTTCAATTTTAATAAAGTATATAAATACATTTATTACATACTTAGTAATAAATACAGTATTTTTGCATATGTGATACAGATGACATTACAAAACATGTATCGGCCTCTAGGATCCTTATCACACCCCTTGCGGAACTCCTCTGCCTTTATTTCGTTTCGGCATTTGAGCATGTTTACAGATGAAAATAAAACATTTGTTACAGTTGACATTTTTTTAAGTGTAGTTGAAAACTTAAAATGCTAGTAAATGTTTTGGAGCAGTTAATTTTTAAAGCTGGGGAAATTCCAGTTCTGTAGCTACATGTTAGGTAAAAAAAAAAAGATCTTATATTTTCATTTGATACATGTAGAGACTATTTAAAATCAAATTGTTCAAGATGATGGGTTTTTTTTTTAATTTTATCACAAAGTATGTAATAAATATAATAATAGATACCCTTTTTCCATATCACAGCCTGTATCAGCCCTCGACCAATATCATCCCTCGATCGGGCTGATATTGGAGTCTCGGGCTGATACTGGCTATGATATGGAAAAGGGTATGTATTATTCTCTATCTATTATTCATCTCTTGTCACTATGCTAATATGGTATTACCGTAAGTTGATTTTTCTAGCTCTAGCTAAGTACTACAATAGCTAATGATTAAACAAAGTAATTAATAGTGACATCAAGCAATGACGAAATACATGCAAAAAGAAAAAAATTTGGTATCGGTAAATACATGTACGATCATGAAAAAGCTATGATCATGCATATCAATGAGAAGGCATTATGCACCTTGCCATTTTGACCTCAAAGTCAATTAAACACATATTTAAATTATTGCTTAAATTGGATTGTAATAGAGTAAGAACTGGCATCAAAAATCATATATGCACAAAAATATATATATTCAATGTATTGTATATTAACAAAAACTTATGATACAATGTATCAAACAAATCAAGTTCAAAATGACCAGAAACTCCAATAATGTCATTAAAATCATAAATTACTACTAGCTATTGAATATGCATACAATATGTAGTTACCCAATCGATCTTCAGCACAGAGGAACTACACTAGTTGCTACTGGTTAAACAATTTATTTGTAACTTTAATAAAATAGGAGCACAAAGGTATTTTTTCTCTCTGAGCATATTAATATATTGTACACAAACAAAAATCAATAACATTTGATCAATACCATTGTTTAATTTCCTTTGTCAATATCTGTATCTGACACCCATCCTTTTCACACAGCCAATCATTAAGGCAAGAAAAATAATCAATTTCTGAAATTTATGTCTTGTTTAAGAAAACCATTGGACATCAACAATTACATGTAGATTTAAATCTTTGCAGAGTACATACTAACAGATTCATTTTTTTAAAAATAATATAGTCATTAAGAGAGAGAGAGAGAGAGAGAGAGAGAGAGAGAGAGAGAGAGAGAGAGAGAGAGATGATTATCACTTCTCATCTAATTGTTGAAGGGTTTTGCTTTTCATCCAAAATTCATACAGAAGTAAGTAACAACAACTAGGAAACATGCTGTGTGAACTGATGAACTCTAATTCTTACTAAAGACAAAAGCCTCGCTGTCAATGAGCAGCACCTGCCTATGCACCTGCACTACACCATTCCTTGATCAATGGATATTTAAGATGCCAGTACTTATCCTAATACATATTCTAGCTTCCAATTACAATAAAATAATGACAGATTTCAGATATCACTGACTTTTTTTTAAATTGGAGAATAATGATGGACCAGACCAGAACTCAAACCTGGACCCGCTGAATCTCTAGTCAAGTGCTTTACCAAATGAGCTATCTGGCACAGTATTCGAACCAGTCTGATCATCACATACTAATTTAAATACAAAATAAGCTATCTTTAAAACCGATACCTGTCAACTTTCAAACAACATATGCCTAATAATTTTGTAATTTCTCCTCTTATGCAAATTTTCGATCAACCGAATTTGGATTGTATTTTACAGCACCAACTTATTGTAAGTAAGTTAACAACTAGCTCTAAGAGCAGATTTTCAGATAAACATGAACATTCAAAATATCAATTAAAACAAACTTATCAGCAGGTTCAAAAATAATTACAAAATTGTCATAAATACCTCAGTTTACTCTCTATAACTAATATATATTAAGCCTTTAATACTGATGAGTAAGAATTGAACACAATGGGTTTAAACTACCGGTAATTGCCTCCCCTTTTGCATCCTGTTGCAGGGAAGTGAAACTCGATCCACAGCTCTATAGCTCCATGGTGATCGAGTTTTGTTAACTTTTCCTGTCAGTTCAGACCATTTCTAACAAATTCTCTTCAATATCACCATTACATTCTTTTCGACTTTGGCAAGAATTTCTTTCAGCAAAGGAAGCAACAGTCTGCAAATTTTCCTTCAATGACCATTAATTTGGCAAATTGTTTTCTAATACACATGTATCAATTTTCTTTTCATCATGCATACGTGTGTACGGCACAAACCAACATATGAATATAATGTCAGATTAAAATGGAGTCAGCTAGAGTTCCTGGTTCAAAAGTGGGTTTTTTGTTTATTACTTATGACTGGGATTGATTATCATTATCAAATAGAACAGAATTTGGGTTCCCAAGAATGCTCTTTAGAAAACTTTCCTCGTGACTCATTCTAGTATTGATATTGGTAAATTGGGAACCTCAGGGACTGCCTACAATAATGAATATATGACAAATCCTAATGGTACCTTTATCTCATTGATTATCAGGAATTGTTAGGATTAAATCAGGATGATTTATCATAAGATAACAAATACATACACTGGTTTCAACAGCGATTCTGGAAGAGGCTTTACCAAAAATTTGATAATAACAATTCACATTTATAGTGTGTAAGTAATTGATTAATATGCAAAGGTGCAGTGACCTTCGCATACCAGGTAAATACTATTATATATATCTTTCATTTATCTACATTAATTATTGTATAACATGATACGTTGGCTTTTTTGTGCAACTGAAGCTCCCCCTATAAAATTTGCCAAATATACAAGTATATATTATAAATTCCTTTGTGGTGTGACTTTGAGCTGCGTTACGTTCAATTTGACAGCTGCACAGAATTTTTTAAAAATACCTGAAAATACCTGCTTTCTTACCACAACTAAATTAATTAGTGTCTGACTGGATGGTGGGGCGGAGTCATCAATAAACAGGAATGTTCTGGCTGAACAATAATTAATATTGTGCATTTTATTTCAACATGTATGCAGTCATTTTTTATATTTACACAACAAGTTTAGGGTGGCATTAAGTTTCATCTTATGGAACAATCTTGGTGATGAATGCTCTTGTGAGTTTGAGTTCACATATTAAGTATAGAATATTGAAAAGCCATTACATGTACATGTTAATATAACAAACTTAATAGTTTATCAATGACAGATCATAGAAATTAAAAAGATTGTAAAAGTCATTGTCACTGATAACCGGAAATCTTGTTTAAATTAGGTAAATCTGTCCCAGCAACCAATTACTGATTGGCAGAATCGACAAATTGAACAGTTAGTGCACGGTCAGGGGCAGCATTGTTTTTACCCTGCTGCAGCTGTCAAAATTGAATGTGACACATTTGGAAAAGTCACACCAAAAAGGAATTTATAATATATATAAGCATCAAGGTTAAAAAATTATTTGAACAAATGAGCATTTAGGAAGCTCAAGAATGACAAGATGTGTGAGTTTGTTTTTTGCCAGCTAGAGACAATAAATATGTATAGGTAAACAATGTTTTGCATTATGGAAGAGTCTTCGTTGTTATAGGAAGTCAACTTTTTTTCACCACAATGTTGATAGTTTTCATGTAAGGTAAAGGCATAAGATCATAAAAATGTTCGAACTCCAAAAAGTAAAAACCCAAGGTTGTTTTAACGATACCAATTAAAACACTAACATTACAATAAAAAAAATTATATTATTTTTTTTTATTAATTTTACCTAGTTGCTAAGCATATCTGATAAATACAAGAAAGTAGAACAGAAAATTTGGTACAAAAAGAATGAGCAAAGAAAATATGAAATTTCTAAAGATGAAAGCAGAAAGCGTATACATATATGCACATCAATGATCAAAGTGAAAAATGGCACATAAAATCAACGATTCTGTGTATCAAATTTTTTGGATGATCTGACTACTACCGGGTATATGTTTTGAATGAAAAAAGGCCCAGAATGAATTGCAAAGGAAACCGAATTTAATGCTGCCAGTGATGTAGCCTATATTGTAGGCAAAATGCAGTGTCTGAATTAATGGTAATTAAACCCTGCCTAGATTAAAAACAGCAGTTTGAATTGACATATTAATATTACATCAAAAAGAAAGTTTGGCATAAAAAATGAAATATTTTTAAATATATATAATATTTTGGTGAAAATCATCATGATAAATATATAATGATTCATATAATATATAAATGAGTCATTACCAAGTAATAACAGCATGCCCAGGTATAGAGGGCATCTCGAAACAGAAAAAATACCCCAAAAGGGCATATATTGGACCCCATCCCCCTCCCCCAACAAAAAAAAATGTCCTTTACACTTCCAAAAAATTGTGAAAAAATTTCTTGATTCCACACATGTAACAGTTCAGTATAACATTAACAGGTCCACTAGAATATGCAGCCATGTTTCCATGTTGAGAATGTGTCCTTCACTCGAATAATTAAATAGTAGTACAGTATACAAGTATCTTTCTATTCATTTAAGTATTTTTGAGCTGTGCATAAAACGGATGGCTATAAAACAAAAAACTCTTGAAATTACATAATCTAACAAACTTTACATACATGCAATACAATCTAACTTTTTATTTCATCGCATATTTAAAATATCTTAATCTTAATCATACAAAATTACGTAATTTACGTGCACGACTCTTAACCGCTTCTCTGACGCACATGGGGTCATCTTTCAGATACAGCCGGTTGAATGCACGTGTACATCACCTAATTTGTGCGTTATATGTACATTAATTAAGAACACATGCGGTACTTATCTACATTGTCTTATTTAATATATAGAAATGGTTACATAAACTCCTACGGTAAATATTCGCGAGACCGATATCCATAATCGGTGATTTCACATAGGCCTACAATCACAAAGTAACTTGACAATGGCGCCATGCACCTCAATACGTATGCACATTCGGATTCTTACCTTGAATAGAAAACAGGTGACGTGCTTGGAGTACCTGTAGGTAAAACAAACGTATGAATTTAGTGATGATCACACATCTTTTTAGCTGGTTGCCATTTTTCTTTCACCATCATTATCATGTTGACACGGTTAACCAATCGATAATTGTTCCGCGGATCACGTGATACCATCATCAGCAACAACAACATACAGGGTGTTTCAAAATTAGTTATCAAATACCACCCCCCCCTAAAAAAAGTGCAACCAAACAAATGTAATGGGTTCAAATTGATAGACATCATAATTCTTAATCTCTTGTTTCACATTTTAATCGATTTTAAAGAGTCTGACGGAATAAGGGGTTATATATAGCCTATACCAGCGCGAAAATAAAATCACACACAAAACCGAAAATTAAGTGGTCGTGCATTTTTCATCTGTTCATATAATCAAAACTTTACAGACAGATTATGATTATACCTGCATGGACATTCTATCTCATTATGATTTATTCTGATTTGTCTTTTCGTCTTGTTTTCTTTTTCTTTGTTCATTTGAATGATATTCACCCTTGGACGTCTTCGCTAGCCAAGGGGTTTCGGTCCACTCTCTTCCCCCTCCCCCGACTTTTTCTCGCAGCAAAATGTTTACTTAATTTGAGTATATAAAAAGGTGAATTAAGGTAGCCCCCCCCCCCCAACTTTTTGGTGAGCATATAAAACAATTGAAGTGAAAGGAAGAAAATAATTAAACAACACGATTACGATTTACACGATTTTTGAAAAGTTCACCGGCGCAATTAAGCCAAAGGTTTTGTGTGCATTCTTTTTTCACCAACCCGTGGCGGTTTTTTATGGTTTTGTTTTGCTTGTCGAGAATATTTGGATGATCCCCCTCCCCAACTTTAAAAAACGATGCTATTTGCCGCCTGAGTAGGGAGGGGAGGTATACTCTAGATATTTAGTTGAAATTTTATTGCATGGAATTTTCATAACCATTATTATAAGATTCGATCGTTCATAAAATATCACGACTTCTTTGAAGGTCGTTATAGTTGGTTTCAATTTTTTATTGTTCTATACCATGCAGGGGATTTTGTTGAAAATGCGCTAAATATTCACATTTTTCATACGTTTTGTATATTTGCTTTAGGGATTACTTTTTTCATAAAAATTATTGTAAAAAGTCAACAATTGGTTGAATTTAAAAAATGTCGACCATCTGGCTCGGTCCATGGATTTTATCGTGCCCTTTATTTGACATATTGTGATAAATATTGACAATTTCTTCATATCCTTAAGACAATCGTCTCATATGTGTACAATTATTATAATTTGTTCTTCAGCTTCACAAAGAATCTTGGATGAAATTTTATATAGCACATTTATAAATATTGGAATTATTGCTATAGGACAGTGCACCAAATGTCTCTTTAGATGCACGCATAAGCTCTTAATTATGCGCGGATCCAGAAATTTTTTCAAGAGGGATAATTGAGAGAGAGAGAGAGAGAGAGAGAGAGAGAGAGAGAGAGAGAGAGAGAGAGAGAGAGAGAGAGAGGGGGGGTCCAAGACCTATTTCGGAAGCTTTGCCATGTGAATTAAAAAAGTTTGATTTCTTTTTGGATGGGGGGATCCCCCCCCCCTTCCTCTCCTCAACCCAGATCGGCTTTGGATTCGCACGGCGGTGGTAACATTATCACTCCAAATCGCGTCATAAATATTATAAATCTTTCTTCTATTATATGAGACACACTGCGTAATATACCATATTCCATCAAATCATTTATGAATACGTTCGATCAAAATGATATTACTAGTAATTGTTATAAATCCACTATATTTTCGAGATTTAATTGGGTATATGTTCAATTAAGTTCTTTATTCCAAGAGACAAATATCTGATAGGTTATACACGTGGACATATACCTATTAAAGGAACTTGGACACGATTTGAGATCAAAAATTTTATTTTTATTTGTTATGTATAAAATGGTTAACTGGTTCATTTTAAATGATTGACCAAAATATTGAATGTTAAAGTCAAGTTACAAGCGAGATACAGAGGTAAGAACTGGTTGTTATGTAAACAAAGATCGAGTCTTATACTTATTTACAAAAACGTAATGTAGAGAATTGCCATTTCGTAGACATAATCACATGTAAAAAACAATTAAAACTAATTCAATATCTTCATAAGTACTATTATTAACAAAAGAAAGATACTTTTGATCGCAACTTACACCAATACAACACATATGTAAAAAATGACAATATATTCGAGCTTTGTTTACAAAACAAAGATTTAAGAACTCTGTACCTTGCTTATAACTTGATATTTCACTTTCAAATTTTGACATAGCATTATAAACTTCTATATTTATCAGTATAAACATTAAAAATGGAAAAATAAAATTTTGATAATTTTAATTCAAATTGTGTACAAGTCCCTTTAAATAATCAGAAAGACAAAGTGTACATAATCAATTTTGATAATTCATATTAAGAGTTCGTTGCTTGTTTGCATAATATAAATATTTATATACCTAAATTACCCTGTTCTTTAGTATTAGAGGTAGATAATAACTGTATAACTTTATAGACACTTGGTTTTCGGGAGTAGTATTTTTTAATATACTTATCTCTTAAACTACGAAGTGATGGACAAATAAGTAAAAAATGGAATTCATCTTCAATTTCATTTAGGTTGCATGATTCACATTTTCGACAATCACGTGTTAAATTATCATACCTCCCTGTTTCAATCTTTAAGTCATGTGAGGACAACCGTAAGCGTGTAATTAATTTACGATATTTTACATGAATTGGTATCTTTAGATAAACTTTTAAACAAAAATTATCAACAACATGTTAAAATAACATACATTTTGGGGTATTATGAAAAGAAAACATTCGCTATCAAAAGAATGATAGGCCTATAATTTGTTTATTTTTTTTTAGCTATTCACCTAGTGACATGGAATAAGGTGAAATTGAACGATTTCCTTTGTATATAACAATTTTTACTAGAATGGCTTCATTTTAGGGCCAACATTAACAATAGCAGTGAAAATAAGTTAGGCAAAATTAAATATATGTATGTACGCATGCTTTTGATAAAGGGCAAACACGAAATATACTCTAATAAAAATACTCTTTAAAATATATTAGACAAATGCGGACTTTATAAATGTATCATGAATCATACCATTATAACACCAGTTGAATTAAGACAACTACAACTGTATTAGCCAAAGGTTAAGAGATCAATTTTACAAAAATAGCATAACGATATTCAGAATCGACTAAAGGGGTTATATATATATAGAGAGAGAGCTTATAATACAAATTTTGAATGTGAACGCTGCGTCTTCTTGTTACCCAGTAAATTAAGAAAAATATTAGTAAAATTGACATCTACAAATCTTCACCTTCCTGATGAAATAGAAAGGCGGAGTAGTGTTGAAAGAAGTGAACGTTATTGTAATTTGTGTAATTGTAACAAAATTGGCGATAAATTTCATGTTTGGCAATAAATAACTTACGAAATCAGTTTTAGCTACAAATTACTGCTCTTCTCCTAACACTAAAAGTTAATTCATGAAATAATGTCCTCAAATAACTATACCACATTAAGAAAATGTGTTTGTTTATTACAAAAATTAATCAAATTGTTTGTTCACCCAATTTACTTTTTTGACCTCTGACAACTGTTTAGAATACTATAGGCCTATGTACATATGTTTTTTCTTTGTGTACCTCGTGTAATATTATATGGTTTTTGAGTGAAAATAAACTGAACTGAACTAGATTTTATTGGGCATTTAAATGATAAGTAAACATTCACGATAAAAAGAATTATAGTCCTATAATTCTAATTTTTTGGAGGGGGTCGATAAGATTTGCAATTGCCGAATTATCTTGCGCTAAAATTATAAAGTGCCAAATATTTAACCTATAAATATGAATTAGATTAACGAATTCTTACATTTATTTTTCTATTTTGTGGTGTGTCTCTGTCTCTCTCTCTCTCTCTCTCTCTCTCTCTCTCTCTCTCTCTCTCTCTCTTCTCCTTTATTAATTAATTATAATTAATTTTAATCCAAACTCCTTTTATATATATTAGAATTAAATATAATTTCTCAAAGTATAATGAGATTTATTCTATAATATTATGCTTTTGAAAATAAGTGAATTTGTAAGGAAAAAACGTCAGACAATCGTCGTCCTTCAACCTCTTCCTGTATTTAGTGAACCTGTATTTAGTTTTCCCACAATTCATTTCGTTGAAAAGTCGGAAAATGATGTCATCTTCGTAAAAACACTATTATTTACATGGATTCAGGTAAAAATATTAATATTGTGGAAATATGGAGAAGCATAATTAGTTAGAGCACAAATATTCCTTTCTTGAGCTGCAAATCCAAGGTAACCCCGTATGTCTTGATTGTGACGTCACAGATGTAAATACGACAGACTATTGAGGTCCTACAGGCAGTACAAAAGCATACTGAAAGAAAATTCGCAGTTCTGCTTTAGAATAAAGGTTTTAATCGAAAATGGATAGTGACGATGGGTTTATGGACTACGAAGAGCAATCAGGAGACGAAGAAATCAGTGAGGAAGATGATGACTTCGTAGAAATGGGCCTCGAAGCTGAACCAAGTACAACACAGGACAAACGAGATGCAGAAGATTTTCCTTATGAAGTACTGCCAGCCGATCAAATTGTGCAATTCATGGTGGATTGTATAAAAGAAGTCAATGCCGTAGTTCAGGTGAATGCCCATTTAAGTCCTTCCCCCAAAATAGAATCCAAGATAAACAATTTATAACAAAAACAGCTAATAACATTTTGGTATGCACATATTTTGATGCATAATCATTCGTTGTGGTTAATGTTTACACCATGTTGATGAAATTTTTTCTCTGCAGATTCCTTCAACAGTTACAAGAATTTTACTTAATCATTTTAAATGGGACAAAGAGAAGTTAATGGAGCGCTATTACGATGGTGATCAGGATCGTTTGTTTACTGAGGCTCATGTCATTAGCCCACACAGGAGACTAGATTTGGGAGCTCGGCCAAAGGTTTGCCATCGCTGTTTTCAATGCATATTAAAAAAAAAATCTTATTTAAGTTTGAATTATGACTTATCAAGCATATATAAGTTCAATTTTGATTCATTTGTAAACTTTGGATGATTTGAGCTGATATCTATGGAGTCTAGATAAAACAGAACTCTCCCCGAGTCATGAGGACTCTATCATCATGAGAATACATAAACAATTAGAATACATGTACTTGCCTTTCTGAACAATACAAATGATTATATTTCACTTCTTGCTTGCCAAAGAATGGTATTCTTTTTTTTTTTTTTTTTTTTTTTTTTTTTTTTTTTTTTTTTTTTTTTTTTGATGAAGTGTTTATTAGTAAGCCAACTGCTTCTACATACATCACGTACATACATCAGAAGTTTTCAAGGACACAAAGTATGTTTAAGAAAGCAACGAAAACAATTACATCAATAATGCATATATAATGAACGTTTACTAAGAGAGCAAAAAAAATACATATTGAGCACCTTTTTTATTGAGAGAGAGAGAGAGAGAGAGAGAGAGAGAGAGAGAGAGAGAGAGAGCACTTAGAGTGAGTTAATCACAGGGGTCCAAATTTCCCAGTCTGTATTGAACTTATCCATTTCACTTCTTTCTTTTGCACAGAATTGGAATACTTTATATAACTGTTTTAAATCATTCATAAGGGCATTTACTGTTAATTGGTTTTTCTGGCATCTACTTCTGTATATGTATTTTTTTATCAATATGAGTACAATATTGAACGCTTTTGACTTCACATCATCTAAGACACCAAAAATAAAAGTTTTATTATCAAGGACTATTCTAATTCCTTTAGAGTTGCAAACTCTAACAAATTCTGCTAATAAATGTTGTACCCTTGGACATTCCCATAATAAGTGATATATTGTTTCCTCAGCATCTTCACAAAAGGTACATAGATTAGTATCCACTTTACCAATTTTATACATAAAACTGTTTGTAGTTAATATATAATGGTTTATTCTGTACTGCAACCATTGAAATTTAGAGTCTGAGGTAATAATAAAAGGTAAATGAAATATTGAAATCCATTGTTTTTCTGTAAAAACAAAATGTCTACTCCATTTTTCTTTTCCCACTGGTGTTACATTTGTCTGATTTAATATATCATACATTGGCTTTGAACCTTTTTTTGTTAATACAAAGGTTTTAATATTAAATGGTATAAAAGGTTTGAAAACTTCATTTCTAATGAAGTTGTATTTCCTTAGATCTGAAAGTACAGCTTGTCTTACTCCCATATATGTTAAATAATTCATTTGAATATTAAATTTTCTTTTCAACATTTCAAAATCTAAAAAGTTTTCATTTTCATCAAACAAGTCAATTACACATCTAACTCCTTTAGCATACCATGATTTATAAAAAAAAGACTGATTTCCTATCTTAAATTTATTATTGTTCCACAATGGCTGGCAACAATAATCCTGCCATGATTTTACATTTAAGTTATCTTGGATTTCTTTAAAAGCTATGGTAACTTCCTTCCAAAAATCATTTTTTAACGATTCTTGCATTTGCATAATATAATCTGAACCTGTATTTAATAGCTTTTCTAAATTAATAGAATTCTCCAGCAGTGTTTTCCATTTTGAATTATTATCTTTAATTAATCTCCTAATCCAAGTAGACTTTAATCCTTTAATATAGGAATTTATATCAACCATCCTTAACCCACCATGTTCATACTTCTGAGTACATACTTGTCTTTTAATTTTATCACATTTTGAATTCCAAATAAAATTGAATAGAATATTGTTTAATTCTTTTAATGTTTTACTCTGAGGGTTTGGTAAGGCTATAAATAAGTGGTTTAATTGTGAAATTAAAAGAGACTTAACCAGTGTTATCCTTCCAATTGGAGTCAAGTGTCGTTTGCTCCATTGTTCGATTACAGATTTTATCCTAACAAGTTTCTTGTCATAATTAAGTTTTACAATTTTATCTAAATCTACATCATAATATATGCCCAAAAGTTTGAATTGAGTTGTCCATTGAAAATTCATTTCTGAACAGATTTTTTCTTCAGAATATTTTTTACTTCCTATCCACACAATCTGAGTTTTTTCTTGGTTTATTTTAAGACCAGATAATTTATAATAGTCATCTATTTCTTTCATGGTTGCCCTTAATGATTTCTCTGTTCCATCAAGGATTATTGATGTATCATCTGCATATTGTGATATTAAATATTGGGTGTTATTAATTTTGATTCCTGTAATATCTTCATTATTTTTAATTTTAATTGACAATATTTCCGCACATAATAAAAAAATGTAAGGCGATATTGGATCACCTTGTCTGCAGCCTCGTCCAAGTTTAAAAAAGTTTGATAAAATGCCTGCCTGGGACACACAGGACATAACATTACATTGAAAAGTTTTAATCCAGTTACAGATAAATGGGCCAAAATTAAAATAATTGAGTGTATTTTGTATAAATTCCCAAGCAACAGAATCAAATGCTTTCTCAAAATCAATCATAACTAATACCCCTGGAATATAATTATTTTCTGTATAGTTCATCAGATCATAAATCAATCTAATATTTTCCCCTATATATCTTCCAGAGATGAAGCCAGTTTGGTCATTACTGATAATTTTATTTAGAACAGTTTTTATCCTGCTTGCTATACAACCTGACCCAATTTTGTATATAACATTGAGCAATGAGATAGGTCTCCAGTTACCAAGGGAGAATTTACTCTTTCCCTCCTTGGGTATACAAATTATAATTCCTTGTTTCTGAGTAGATGATAATTCTCCTACTTTATATCCATAATTTAAAGATCTAACAACAAAGGAGCCTAATTTATTCCAAAACATTTTTAAAAATTCAACTGTGAACCCATCACTGCCTGGACTTTTATTGTTTGACATACTATTTAAAACCGAAGAAGCTTCCTTATATGTTATATATCCTTCAATTGATTTTCTTTCATTGTCAGATAATTTAGGGACAGAATAATCTTTTAGAATGTCACTTAGTGAAATATCTGTACTTTCTGTTATCATCAAATTATTTGCATACAAGTTTTTATAAAAATTTTCCAATTTCCAATGGTATTCTTATTGGTCTCATAGTTCAGTGGTTACAATGCAAAATGCATCATTAAAGAAATAACGCACTTTTTGCAACCTTATTTCTTATTCCCCTCTTTTGTATTGATTTATCTAAGTTGTTCTTATATTATGATCATACTGGAAATAGTTCAGTAGTTGGTTTAAGGGTAATACAATTCACTCATGGGCCAAATGCATGCATACACTTGCCATTTCTGTGCTGAATACAAAGTCAATACAGTGTAATAGGAAAGATTCTATAAGTTACTCTGTTGTATCATATTAGTAATAACTGATATTACAAAGATAAGGTATTTGAAAAAAAAAATTGATCATCTTTTCAGAAAATGACCAGATCTGCCACGGCAGCAGCTAGTTCAGAGACAATGTGTGAAATTTGCTGTGTGCCAGTCCCTGGAGCAGTTAGTATTTTATTGAATCATTTTGATCAAAGATTCCAATGAAATTATATTTCAGTATGTCTGAATTTCTATATACCAGAATGGAAATCTAAATTGGTGAAATCTTGAGAGTTACTGGTATAATGAAGAAAAAAATTCCTGCATAGCTGAATCTCACAAAGAGTTGAAAAAATTCTTGGACTCAATTGATGTTGTGCCTCATATCATAATTTTTCAAATAATTTCTTTAAAAACCATATTAAGTTTTAACTTTTAAAGCATGCACCTATTGCATACATCATAATTTAAGAGATCTTGATAAAATATATTGCATACTATAGTAGGAGTGTTCTAGCTTTATCGTGCTCTGGCCATGGTTAACTTTTCTTACAACACAGGATATGACCGGCTTGGAATGTGGACACAAGTTCTGTGCCCCCTGTTGGACTGATTACCTTACTTCCAAAATCGTGAACGAGGGCATGGGACAAACCATTTCATGTGCTGCCTATGGTTGTGATATACTTGTTGATGATGCCACAGTCATGTAAGTCGTTGAGTCAGACCTGTTACCATCAAAACTTTGTTTTAGTTTATGATACATGATTCGCTCTTGATCTAGATCTTTTGGGTCATTTATCATTAATCATTAGTTTATGAGTTTTGAATGTTGGAGTGTTTTTTAAACAGTCATGTGTGTCCTTGAGATGTTCATGATTGCATGTTGTCAAAATGAGTATTTACTATGAAGATTTGAGGGTTGTTGTCCAATCAAGTCAGAACTCCTAATGCTTATTGGAATTTGAAACAACAATACATTTTTCTTTCAAGTTGATATTTTTTAAGTTGTAGATATTTTTGAACAATATATCTTATTGCACTTTATAAGTGCTAAAATGTGATATTTACAAGATCGTTGAAGTATTTAAATTAAGTGAATAGTGAGTTGATTGAATTTAGTTTCAAATCAAATGAGAAATCGGCATGATTTTTTATTAATTGACTTTAGCATGAAGTAATCCAACATTTTATGTTGAAATTAATCTGAAAAATTTAATTTTCAGTGCATACTTGCAGCAGGTGTCACGTACATGATACCGGTATAGAGTGCACACATCAGAACAGAAACGTCTGTTTTGTTTTAAATGTATCTATAATTAAAAAACAATGTTCTTTTGTTTTTGTGTAGGAGCCTAGTAACAGACAAAAAAGTAAAATTAAAGTACCAGCAATTAATTACAAACAGTTTTGTCGAGGTAAGTCAATGAACAGCTATTAATTCATCGCTAGACAATTTCTGAGATAAATTACTTTTTAATCGGCAATGGATGAACTCGGGGCAAATAATTGGTTTAGTTCAAAACATGAACTGCTCTTTTATTTTGTTGCTTAATCAAATTACTAGTTTTTAAAGATACTTGTTTCTCTGTTTTGTTTATGACCTATGTGTTCTAAACTTAAAAATGTCCCATGGAGAAATTGAATCTTGTGTTAGTCCCACCTAGAGTAATACTGTAGACAAATGCCCTGTAGAAACAACATGGAGATAACAGGATTACAATACCGATGCATGTATAGACATGTTGTATTCAGACAATTGATCTATGCTGTATTCAGTTAGTTGTGATGGGTTGTTGTTTTTTCAGTGTAATAGGCTGCTGAGGTGGTGTCCTGCCCCCGACTGCGGTCACGCAGTCAAAGTACAGTACTTTGATACAAAACCAGTAACCTGTAAATGTGGTCACACCTTCTGGTAAGACATCAGACTTTTGTCATTTTTAGTTACAGGTAAAGCAGATGCAATCTATTTTCAGCATATATTATACCAGTATTTTGAGGGCTTTAAAATCTTTGGAAGTAATTTCTATGACAAATTCATTTGTTTATAATTCTCAAAGAAATACTTTGGGATACCAATACTTATAGCTGTTTTAAATGTTAAAGGCCCCGCATGAACTTATATGATATTATTAATCAGAATATGATTTTAATCCATGTGCAACATTATTGTATTGAGATTGCAAATTAAAATCTTTTTTGAAGGAACCCTTTTTCTGTATTTAATTTTCCTTGTAGCCTTCATGTTATTTTCAATTTGTAACTTGATTGAGGGCTGTTATTTAGTAACCAGAGCAAACAAGATGTGATGAAAGCTGTATTATTTTTCATGTGCATTTTGATAGTCACAGGAAATATTGTAGCATTTAGTTTTGCTTCTTCCTAGTTTTGCTTGCGGAGAAAACTGGCATGATCCCGTGCAGTGTAAATGGTTAAGAAAGTGGATAAAGAAATGCGATGATGATAGTGAAACCTCAAACTGGATTGCTGCCAATACAAAAGTAAGTCCCATGGAGTTTTACCAGTTCACAGCTCTTTGCATCTTCACTAGCCAAGGGTCCAATTCATTTATTCTTATATGCTTCTCCTTTGCTGATTTAACCTAATATATGACTGCCATATAGCGGTTCTGCTTATTAAACATTCATAAAAAAAACCTGCAGTCTTGTTTATAATTGTGACAGAAAGAATGGTAAAGCATAAAACAGCAAACATACATGTATTTCCCCTGCTCATCACATAAGGTGCAAGAAGTAATCAATAATTCATGTTACATCAATATCAAGAACACCAAAAAATACCTAAGAAAATGCTTGTTTTTGTTGCTTTTTTTCCGCAAACATGCCACATAAAATAAACTGTATAAAAGGACCAATTTGATTGAATGCCCTGATAAGTCAAAACATGTAACCAGAATGTTGAGGTTTTACAAATCTAGGCCAAATCTGCCAAAGGGGAAATGACAATAATCAAATCAGACCATTGGCTAGCAAAAGTAAGCTTTCTGATACTGATTATTCAAAATCCACCTTAAATGGGTATAGTCCACTAATGCATTTTCCATAGGCGGTAATGTTAACGTTAGGGTTCATAGCTTTGGCCCTAATTTTCGTTCAGCAAAGAGGGACCTCTTGAATGAAAGCTCATCAAATTGTCTCTTTCCTGTTAAAATTTGTGGTGTGAAGTCAGATTCGTTTTCTGTTAAAATGCGTCTGTATTGAAAAACTCTGAAAATGAAAGTAAAAGTAGGGAATTTCACAGTTTTGGAAAGGGTATACATCGAACAATTTCAATTCTTTTCTTCAAATGATAATTCAGTTTTGACTCTTGCTTTTAAAATTGCAAATCCTCTTTTCTGACATGTGTCAAGCATTTGATTTAAAATGTCCCAATAAATGTATATACACTCTGCAAGTATAGGATCTATTTTGCTTAAAGGCACAACTTTGTTGTCCTACCGATTCTAAAAATAGTTAGAGAGGGATATACCCATATCAACATTACCCTAGCTATGGGACACTCACACATACAACATACATGTACTGGTAGTATTTTCAAAAATTTATTTTCATTCCTAGGTAAAGGAATTAGAAAAACTTAAGATGATTTCTTTCAAACATTAATTTTGTAATGTGAATAAATATTGATTTTTCTTCATTGAGCATGGACTCAGAATTGGATTGATTTTCATAATATTATGCATTTTAAATGGGAAATAAAGGAACATGTAATATACTTTTATATTGTCAGAATAGCCTGTAATGTCCATGTTGTAGAACATAAAAAAATGCTGTATACAGGGTTATTTAGCTGCCCATGTAATTTTTGCACTTCTGCACTTGCAACACAGTGTCGCCCCAACTTGAGTTTTCCCAGATACAGTTGTGTTTAAAGAGATTGGAATTCCCCAAGTTTAAAATTTACCCGCTGACAACAAGGCCAAAAGATAGAAAATAAAACGAGCGAATATTTCTCTGTATACAGTAGTATCTGTTCACATATTGTTACTACTCGTACAGAGCTCACTGATAAACCTCAGAATATTGCAACTACTGTTTGAATGTGTTAGATTAAGTGATTTATTTTTTTTGTCAAAGTATAACAATGAAAATGATTTTTTTTAATGTATAGGAATGTCCCAAATGCCATGTCACAATTGAGAAGGATGGAGGCTGTAACCATATGGTATGCAAAAACCAAAACTGCAAGGCTGACTTCTGTTGGGTGTGCCTGGGACCCTGGGAGCCTCATGGGTCCTCATGGTAAAGATAATTTAATGTTTGATGTATTCACTAGGTGGAATAATCCCTCTACTGTTGTTTTTTGTCTCAGTGGGTTTGATGGTGTAGTGGAGAAGATATATTCTTAATTTTTTTGGAGATTTTTTTATTTTTAATCCTTAATACAAAGTGGTGTGGAATTTCATCTTTTTTCTAAGTTTGAGTCTTGAATTTTTTATTTTGATATCTGTACATTCAAAGTCTGATTATATAATGATAAACTTTATCTATGTTCTGGAATATTCACTGAACGTGCTTACTATGTGTGTACAGTGCATGTGATGAAATTTTATGAACAGGTAAATGAAAGTGCAGCAATTACCAAGTAAATTTGTGCCACAGATATATTTGAATATTCTTAGGAAATATAATCCCACACCACAATTGTATCCAGTGCATCTTGTCAATCATTTGTTGGCGGTTTTCTTTTTTGATTTAGGTAACTAATATTGATTTAAAAAATTTTTTTTGACAGGTACAATTGTAACAGATATGATGAGGATGAGGCTAAAAAGGCTAGAGACAACCAAGAGGTGATTAGAAAGTCATAAAAAAACCCTAATTTCATTACAAATCATATTATGAAATATGAACATTTTTCAGGATTACAGTTTTTCTGATAATAATTGTAAAGAAAACATATTTTTTATGTGTAATTAAATTATAGATTGAAATGACTCAGAGCTTTAAGGGTGAATTCATCATAATTATATTTAACTATAGTTTGGAATAGTTTCTGAAATTTCTGAAAGTTTATTATGTAGTGTATGAGCAAAAATTATTCCTAAGTCCTGGATTACAAATGCAAAAAAGTTGTTTTCTAATATTTCCATTCAAAGACATGGATGTGTCTGTGTAGTACCTTCAAACTTTTTGAAAAGACAAAAGTTGTGATTTGTTATTCAAATTGCCATTTTTTACAGAAATCTCGATCAGCACTTCAACGATATTTATTCTACTGCAACAGATACATGAATCATATGCAGAGTCTGAAGTTTGAAAACAAAGTAAGTAGCTTTCTTTTTGTGAGGGATTCATAATTTGTTGAATTTTGGATAAATTTTCTTTTATATGAAATTAGAAAATTTAAACTTTAACATTAAATGTATTCAAGAGGTTACAAGATAAAAAAAATGCAATTGATCACAAGAATTGTTTGTACAAATCATAAATCAAAATTACCATTCGCTGGAGAATTTAATTCTAGCTACTTAACAGTGGTTTTAAAAGAATCTATTTGTTGAATTGCATTCATATTGTTTACAGTAAAAAAAGTGCATGTTTATGGCCTACAGTGTGTTAATAGTATATTACTGTTGTTCTCTTTCTGTAGTTGTATGCCTCAGTGAAGTTGAAGATGGAGGAGATGCAGCAGCACATGTCCTGGATCGAGGTCCAGTTCTTGAAGAAAGCAGTGGACGTCTTGTGTCTGTGTCGGCAAACTCTCATGTTTACTTACGTGTTTGCATTTTATCTTAAGAAGAATAATCAATCCATCATATTTGAGGTAAATCATGTTCATTGAGTTTACCAATGCCTAGTCTCACATGGCAATAGATTCAATTTGTCCTTACCGTTTTATGTGGTAGTTGTGCTGTAGTTATGATGGTTATTGCCTTATTTACTTTGTGCATTTTTTGATGCACAGAGATGTTTTTATAAAGAAGTACAAACTTATAATGACAAGTTTCATTATGACTTAAAAACATATTTAGAAGCAAAGACTTGTTGAGCACTAAACCACCCCCCCCCCCCCCCCCATCCCCAACCCCCAAAAGAAATGAAAACTTGGGATTGATTAAGTTATAAAGCATAGAAACTAAATACCTTTATATTTTTAAAATAAATCTCATATCTGATTATTTCTTTTTATCTCTTCTTTTTCAGTGAATTCATTTGGTTTTACCTGTATAATGAAATTTTTCAGACAATGTGATTCAATGAAATGAAATAAATTACCATTTCAGACTTTGCAAGAAATAATAAAGTAATATTCACACATATAGTATTTAGAACTATTTTCCCATGAACTTGAAGTCTTCAGTGATAGTGATAGTCAAAAGTACATAAACAACCTGTTAGGAATAACAAACTATTATATAATCAGGACACATGGTATTTAGACATAACAAGGAAGTTTGCGTAATATAAACGTACATTACAAACATCCTGGTATATAAGAGCTTGATGACATACACATTGTATTATCCGTAAGGGAATTTTGGTAACAAATTAGGTAATAACATTTTGTTTTTTTGTTTACATGTATGTCTAAAGAAATCAAAGTAACTCTACAACCATTAGAAATGAACATTGAGAAAAATAAAGCTCAGTGCAGCTACTGAAATGTAATTTAATAGTAAGAATGAGTAAAAAAAAAAATAAAGCTTAGCACAGCTACTGAAGTGTTATTTCATAAAAATGAGTAAATGAATGTGTCAGATAAAAATTAAGATTTATTCAGCCATATCAATATAAACCCTAAAATTTAGCCCAACTGACAAAACTTTAATCTGTTTATTTCAATTTAATTAGCTAATTGAATGAATTTGATGAACGGTTGATAATGTAGATGTATGTTGTGATGCTGAAGTCATAATCCATCAAAAGATTATTGTTTCTGTCTGAAGATTTAGACTTGAAAAAATACTGAATGCTTTTGATTTGATTTTGTAAAGAATTTTGTATGCAACTACATAATTTCAGGAAATAATAGTTCAAAATTTGAATCTCAATTCAAAATTTACGAAATGCCTAGTAATAGAAGAAAATATGCTGAATATCTGATATGACTTTTCAGGATAACCAGAAAGATCTTGAGAATGCCACAGAGCAGTTGTCTGAGTATTTGGAGAGAGATATCACCTGTGATATGTTAAATGACATCAAACAAAAGGTCCAAGACAAGTATAGGTGAGTGTGTGGTTGAATGCTTCGTTTAGTCAGAGAAAAATATTCAATTTTAAAAAAGGTTGTTAAAGCATTTTCTATAATATGTCATCATACATTGATGGAAATTTTTTTTTTTTAACTTTTCTAAATCATTTTGTAAAAAAGGAGTTGGTTTATATTGATCATCTAGTTTATTTCAAGTAAGGATACATTTGTTTTGCCTTTTACGCAAATTAATGATTTTATTTCCTTACCAAAAAAAAATCTAGGTAAACAAATTCATTGAACACCAAAGAGAAGATTACTCTTACTGCACTATAAACACTCGACAATGTTAATTTTTTGTGCTCTGAGAGTGACCTGTCCTTTGATGTAAAATACAATAAATCGCTACGTGCTACTTACCGATGCATTGTTCAGTGTGGACTCTGTATTATGAAAGTCTTGTAATGTTGAGATTAAGTACACATCATGTGTTGAATTTTTCTTTTGTCGACAGGTATTGTGAAAGTAGAAGAAACGTTTTATTGGACCATGTTCATGAAGGCTATGAAAAAGATCTATGGGAATATTATAACGATTATTGATATATTTAGATGAGAAAGATTGAAAATCTTCAAGAATGAAAAGAAAGAAAAAAAAGAGAATTAAAAATAAGATATAATTTTTTTCTATAATATTTGTGATATGGATCGGAGTGTTGATCCTGTAAATGTATCGAGTGTTTTTCACCAAACATGTTTTCCCCTCATGAGATTGGTTCTGTGAAAGACTTGTCCTGTTGATGTTCAAGTATACAAGATATATTGAGAACTAGAATGGTGTTTTCAGCCATTTTTTGAATGGCATGTATGTTTGTTTGTTAAAAGAGGGTAAAAAAGAATGAATATATGGTTTAAAAATGTCTGATGATTTCGTATTTCATGCACAGACTCTCATACAAAATTCAGAATGGAACTGACCTCTTTGTTGTTTGTACTCGTGAAACATCAATTTCATTCTCAATTTTTCGATTTTTTCTTTCTTTATATTTTAATATTTTTTCACCGCATAGAAAAATCCCTAGTACCTTACCATTTATGTAGAACATCGGATTGGATGTTCTTACAGATATAAACCACTAAAATCAGATTAAAAAAAAAAAAGGTTTGCAACAGTATTATTATTTTAGAATATTTTAGAATATGTAAGTTACAGGAAATGTAAATAAGAATTTGCAGTTATAAATTAATTACAATTTGGCATTAAGTTCTTACTATGCATACTAATATGTATAATAGATCTGGTTTTAAAATCTTACCTTAATATCGTTAGTTGCAGGCAATTTCTAGATATATATTGAAAAGCACTTTTCATGGGATTCTCTTTATAATATTGAAAATTTTCTGTGCATATAAGGCTACTCATTGAAAAAGATGGGAAAGAGAAGCATTAATACTAAATTTTAATAGTCATCAATATATTATTGATGTTTATTTAAAAACAAAACCTTTTTATGTATACATGTGTTTCATTTTTTGTTTGTTTGAATTTTTTTTTTAAAGTTGTATATTTATGACATGCATTATAGATTTGAAGTTCATTGTTTAATTGAGAACATTCATTCCATCAATTTAGAAAACAGAAGTTTGTGAAGAACAATACCATCTATTATTTTTGTACAGAAAGGTTCCATGCGTATGCTTTGGCTTCAATTGATGCTTTTTGTTTCATGCTCAAATGTAAAATGATTTGGAAGGAACTCCATTTTTGCCCTCTACATATCATTGAAGATGAAAGCGAAACTAACTCATATACTTGGCAGTAAACACTGCAGTCCTCCCAGTACATTGCATGTGTCTGTAAGAGTTACATGTATGCGTTAATAAAAGCTTGCGTTTTTTTAAAATTTAAAATAAAGCATCTACACAGTGATTGTATTAATCAATGAAAAAATGTTAGCTTTTTGTTACATCTGTCAGTTAAGGAAAAAAAGAAGATATGTAGGTAATTGTGATAAAATGTTTACTTATTAAAGTATTGAAATAATTTGCGTGTGATCCCTGTTCTTTTTGCTTCTGACATAATCTTTATTGAATGTGTAATTTCATCTGCTTATAAAAATTGATTTATGCTCTCATGTGAAAAATGTCTTATGATTGACAAGTGTCTCCTGAAACCTTCAATTTATATAGCAGCCTCATATGCAATGCCCACATGCATTGCACCTGAGAGTATTCCTTTTTATAAATAAATACATACTTTATTAACTGTTATTTTATTAACTTCATTATTATCATTATAGCACGGGGGACTATCTATTTATCTAATAAAATGTTTTAAGGTCAAGTTTCTGTGGCAATTCATAAGTATGCGCTCTTGTTGAAATGACATTCTAGGTTAAATTTTAAAACCACAATCTCACGGACACATAATAAGTAGTAAAGATTTGTGACCCCATGACCCCTGTAAACTGATGTCAAAATACACTGATACTTAAAAAAAGGATGTTAAGACGACTTTTCTGTAGAATTTCGTAAGCTCTTAATGCATTTTAATGCAATTAAAGCTAAATGAATTGATCTCTTTCTATGGTTGATATATTGCTAATGAAATACCGGTACTTCAAAACGTCTAGTCATTGAGGGCCCTCTATACCCTGCAAACTAGTTAAAGTTTACCTATAGGGATCTGTCATTTTCAATAAAATAAATAAATAGAAAGCATTCTACAATGTACACTATGCTTAGTAATTGTAATCCATCAAATACTTTTAAAAATAAGTAAGATAAATTAAAATGCACTCCTTTGTGCGATATAATTTCTTGAAGTTTTAAACTGTTTTATATTGGTACATATTAAAAGTTCCATAAAGTGAATGATATCAGCCTAGCATTTCTATTAGTATTTCCTAAACGTGTCATGTGAATGCGAGATATGTTTTGATAAAATTTAAAAAAAACAACCAAACAAACAAAACAAAACTGCATGAATGCAAAATACAGAAATTTACAATTTGCTGTTACCAGCACTGAGTTTGTTCGAATAAAATGCATTAAAAAAAAACCCCAAAACAACAACCACCAACTCTCCCCCCCCCCCCCCAAAAAAAAAACACGAACAAATAAATTAAATTTCGGATGAATGACATTTTAGGGTTAAAAACGAAATTAAGACGCTTTTCAACTTACAACTTTTAAGATTTAAAGAGAAAATCTGCATGATTAAAATTCTGATATACGAAAAACTGAAATACATTGTACTTTTTAATATGTTCTTTATTCTTTTATTATATCGGACTTTGAATTGATTATGCAATTAATACAAACAAAAATATTGCGGAAAAATATCTTCACAAAAATGATTACAAAATGTTTACTACGAAAGGAAGAAATAAAGCAAGATACATAATGAATGAATAATTACAAAATAGCAATATACATGTAGCATCAAAAACAATATTTTTGCTATCAGGAAAACCATTTATTAAAATATCCACAAAACAAAAACCCGAAAAGTACTTCGTAACAAAGATGACAAATAAAAAGTGAAAAACTTTTACTTTTACTTTGCCTGATAAACGCTGCATAAAAGGAAAAATATAGGCAGATAATTATGTTATTCAAGTGACGATATCAACTGCTTGGGATTTATGCGGGGAACAACTATTGGTTCAATTAAATGTGGTGATATTTACAATTTTCTTCTAAAGCATTAAAATCTTCTATAATTAACAGCATTATAAATGCAGTATATACAGTAATGCAGGATATACAGTGATAAATTATATATTTGATTTATAATATCTGAGTAATAAACATTCATTTCCCGTATTAAAACGTGACGTTCTTTTTAAAACAAGAGGCCCATGGGGCCACATCGCTCACCTGAGCAACAATGGGCGTTCAAAAGATATTGTGCCATATGGCCCTCGGTAGAATAGCAAAAAAATAAATATTGTAAAGTATTCGAATTTTACACTTATTTTTACATACACGTTATCTTTGACATTGTACCTTCATGAAATACTGTTTTTACACAGACTAAAAAAATCCTACGCAAGATATAGAACTAAATATTTGGTAGGGGTACACTGTTATATAGAACTTCTAATTCCATGTAGTTTCGTTCTGCCCCCCTCCCCCACTTATTACAGCGATCAAAATATATGAGAGCATTTAGGTACATTTTCTTCCTCAACTACTTACTAGTTATTGTATTTTTTAAAAAATATAATAGTTATTGTATTTTATTTTTAAAAAATCCTACATGTATATATGTGAAGAAGAAAATTGCACCTCAATGCGCTCAATTTCTCAAATTAAAAATATTCAACAATTTAATTTGTCTTCTCCATTATAAATAAATGACTGTTGTTTACCTCGCGTAAACTCGTGACTTTTATAACTTTACTCACACTTGATTGATGAATACACTGGAATGAAAAATGGTTAACGCAAAGCATGAATGAAAACGAAACGAAAATCACAACAAGCTAACACCACAAACTGTCAACGCATTGAAATATTTATCCTCAATTTACTTCACAAAATCGGCACCATTGTATTTTGCATGTTTCAAAGATTCCCTTCGTACACGAACTGTTGCACAACAAACAAATTCATCATTGTCAGATCGACCCGTTTATCATATACTAGTAGTGTCATGGCTGCTTTAAACAAAGAACATCGTTTTAGAATTATGGAATGCGAGTCTTGGTAAAATGGGTATGCAAACCCGGGCCGGGGCAAAATAAAAGCCGGGGCAGATCGGCAATCGTCAATTCCAATTACGCATTATTTTGCAGCAATATTTACAGCAAATACAAATATACTGGTCAGTAAACATCTTGAAATATTAATGAGATTGGCAGATTTATAACTGTCTATCTTTTGTTTTGCCCTGGCGCGGTCATGCCTACCCATATACCAAGACTCATGGATGCTATAAATTGCTTGAAACACGCCTTTTCTTTCTTATTATTTTCGTAATAACTCAGATTTGAAACAGAATTAGCCCATAATTTTTGCAATTTATATTTTCCTTCCCATAAGGATTATTCATGCCAAATTACGTTGAATTTGCCTCGGTAGTTCTTGAGAAGAAGTTTTTTAAAATGCACCCCCCCCCCTTTTTTTTTTTTTTTTTTTTTTACAGTTTTGAGGTTTTTTCCGCTTTCAATGAACATTTTTCTTTCATTTCTGCAATTTATATTCATCTTTCCATAAGAATGCTTTGAGCCAAATTTGGTTGAATTTGGTTAAGTGGTTTTAGAGGAGAAGTTCAAAATGTGAAAAGTTTACAGACGGACAGACAGACGGACGACGTACAAAATGTGATCAGAATAGCTCACTTGAACTTTCAGCTCAGATGAGCTAAACAAGAGGCCCATGGGGCCACATTGCTCACCTGAGCAACAATGGGCGTTCAAAAGATATTGTGCCATATGGTCCCTCGGTAGAATAACAACAAATAAATATTGTCAAGTATTCGAATTTTACACTTATTTTGGCATACACGTAATCTTTGACATTGTACCTTCATGAAATACTATTTTTTACCAGAATAAGAAAATCCTACGCAAGATATAACACTAAACATTTGGTAGGGGTACACTGTTAAGTTGTAAGCTTCCAATTCCCTATATTTTCGTTCTCCCCCCCCCCCCCCCCCCACTTTGTAAAGCGATCAAAATATATGAGAGCATATAGGTACCTTTTTTTTTCATCAACTACTTACTTATTATTGTATTTAAAAAAAATATATAATAGTTATTGTATTTTATTTAAAAAATCCTACATGTATAGATGTGAAGAAGAAAATTGTACCTCAATGTGCTCAATTCCTCAAATTAAAACATTCAAAAATTTAATTTGTCTTCTCCATTATAATTAAATGACTGTTATTTACCTCGCGTACAAACCAGGATAATTTTCCGCTGTGATATTTTCTTAGGAATAGCGATAATTATTTTATCCCCATAACAGAAATGTGTCAGAACTATGGAAACTGTTTTAAAGATGTCGTTTTTATTTACTCGTGTCTGAAAAACTATCAAAATTGATGTAGATTTCACATTATTTATTGTATAATGAGGGGGCCCCAGAGAGTAGGTATATACAGATATCATTCTTTTATTTTGTTTGTACAAGTATTTAACATACTCTAATTCATATAGAATTTCTAATGTTCAACCAAAATTTCAGCGTCAATCGTAGAATTATAAGCAAGATACAGAGCTTACAGTTTCCCTAGGTTTGAGTCATATTTTGTTGACATGAGTTTATTACATTCAGCTTAAGATTTTTAACTTGGTATTTCCTATTCAGCATTTAAAATGGAAAAAAAGAATGACCTAAGATTTTCAATTCTTTTATTCACTCAAGACCAGTTCATTGGTATTTAAGGTTTAAAATCAGTTTATACAAATGTACACAAAAACAGTCAAGGATCACATGTACAGTAAGAGTAATAATGACGAAAAAAGGTTAAGTTTACAATACAATAAGTTGTTAAAATTGGTTTCTGGAAGAACAGACTTTGAAAGTTTTCTTAATAAATATTGATTATTTTTTACTTTTTTAATCTTTAGTTTTTAAGATCTGTGTACAAACATAGAATTGTGAGCAAATCTCTGTATCTTGCTTATAATTCGAAGCTTAACACTCAAATATGGTTAGTAAATAGAAATTGTAAACAATTAAACACAAGAAACATGCATGCACTATAACAAATAAAGAACACAATTTATTTTTTCGAAATGAATCATATATATACATGTATATATATACCTACATATTTCCTTCAGCGATATCAAACTCTATTTAAACTGAATAAACTCGAGAAAATGCCGAGCATCGATCTCAACAAAACCTATTGCATTAATCTACCATTACGCAAAAGATAATGCCGAATTACCGATAGAATGAATTGTATTTCAGTACTTTTTTGATACATCAGATTTTGCTTAATTTGCGCAGGTAAACAGTTAACTGTTTGATTTACCGAAGTCTCTGTTTGAATTGATACGTAAAAATCACGAAATACGAGAGTTCCCAGGTTAAATTACAAAGCATAAATAATGAAAACAAAACGAAAATCAGAACAAGCTAACACCAACGTCATGTGTGAAATCTGTCAACGCATTGAAATATTTAGCCTCAATTTACTTCACAAAATCGGCACCAATATATTTTGCATGTTTCAAAAATTTCCCTTCATACGCGAACTGTTGCATAACAAGCAAATTCATCATTGTCAGATCGACCCTTTTTCGTATAATGTCATGGCTGCTTTAAACAAAGAACATCGTTTTAGAAGTATGGAATACGAGTCTTGGTAAAATGGGTATGCAAACCCGGGCCGTGGCAAAATAAAAGCCGGGGCAGATCGGCAATCATCAACTCCAAATACGAATTATTTTGCGGCAATATTTACAGCGAATACAAATATTACTGGTCCATCAAATATCCTGAAATTTTAATGAGATTGGCAGATTAATAACTGCCAATCTTTTGTTTTGACCAGGCCAAGTCTTGCCTACACATTTTACCAGATGCCGAACCGAAGCTGAAACACGCCTTTCCTTTATCATTATTTTCGTAATAACTCAGATTTGAAACAGAATTAGACCCTAATTTTTGCAATTTATATTTTCCTTCCCATAAGGATAATTTATGCTAAACTACGTTGAATTGAACTCAGTAGTTCTTGAGAATAAGATTTTTAAAAATGCACCCCCCTTTTTCTACAGTTTCAAGGTTTTCTCCGCTTTGAATACAGATCGGACTTTTATTTCTGCAATTTATATTCGCCATCCCATAAGGATGCTTTGTGCCAAATTTGGTTGAAATTGGATAAGCGGTTTTAGAGAAGAAGTTCAAAATGTAAAAAGTTTACAGACGGACGGACGGACAGACAGACGGACAGACGGACGACGGACAAAATGTGATCAGAATAGCTCACTTGAGCTTTCAGCTCAGGTGAGCAAAAAAACTAGTCCTTTATTTACATCATTAACTTGCATACATTGCATGATAATAGAAATCGTACAAATTCATTTTCACCGTTAAAAGGTTAACATGTTTTGCAATAAACAGAACTGAAAATTTTAGAATTAAAAACGATGCATATTGTTTTTACAAATACAGATTTTAATTCTTAAGAACTCGCTCAAATTCTTTTAAATACGTTAATGCAAAAATACAGCCTAGTCCTATGGGCTACAATTTACCTTCTTTTTGTGGCCACCAATAAAAAATAAAACAGTTCACTAAGATTCAGCAGAACTGATGGACTTTTCAAGCTCTGTCGCTAACGTCAAGCCTGTTTCCAAGATATCTCTTGCATACGCTTTTAATTCGTCTTCTGATGCTTTTAAACTCGGTATTCTCGGGAAAATTGTCACTTCTGTTCTGGGATCAGTCTTTGGTACCAGCTCCGTCGTTTCAGGGATTAGTTTTAAGTCTCTTACTGTTGCGACCTCTACTTTACAGATACTGTTATCACAAGAATATGTCTCTATATTTGTTTCTTTCGCAAAAGGAACTGTTCTAGACTTCATCAAGGATTCATTAACGAGATATCCATTTCCATTGGTCGTCAAGAAATTTCTATTTTGCATGAGTATTTGGTAACCTTCTAGTCTGCTGGCACATTCTTTGTCGATTTTTCGCAATGTCTGTAATTTGTATCTTATGTGTTTATTCTGAGGAGCTCTAGGGATAACGTTTGCCATAAACCATTTGATATCTGGTAAATCCATGCAAATAAACTCGCCATTTTCCATAAATTTTAATGTGACTGGATTTGTTTCTTTAAATTTTATCGAAACGGTTTTTCTCCCCTCATCATAACGGCTGAACCCAAGTCCTTCAAGAATACCCCTGATGTTTTCTTTCGTATTAGATACAAACGGGTGAAATGAAAAATTCAATTTTTTAGTGTTGTTTTGTTTTGTCTTTCTATCTTCAATTGTTTTAATTATCTTGTTGAACTCCGTAACATTCATTTCTCTCCCTTGTCGAATGGCCATTACATAAAATGTTCCAAGCGAAATGCTCATACAAATATCCCCATGAAAAATATAATCGTATTCATTCTTTAATACATTCCACTGTTGAATCAGTTTTTCCTCAAAATCATTATTAAAATCTTCATCTATATCAATTCGCTTCAATTTTGGAACATATCTATCTCGCTTTTGATGTTTTCCGTGAGAAAGTCCAGTATATTTTTCAAATGCAATACGGCTACCCCCGTGACCTCCCTGAAACATGGCAGAATAAGCATTTTCTACAATTATATGTCCCTTTTCTGCTCCCGACAACACTGCACTAAATGTCTGAGAAAATTGGTCAATAATATTCTCAACTCTACAAAGTGCTGCGTCAGTTCCAAATGCTTCAAGTTGGATTGGATTTAATCGCGTAATCGAAACGTCAGCACTGGTTATTTTTTTAAGCTGATGTTGAACATATATTTCAGCAAACTTTATAGATCCAAACATACTTGGAGCCATGTTGAAAACTTCATGACGATAAAAACCATTTTTATCCTCATCTCCAACACGTTGTACAGCTTGGGAAAAGAAAACTATTCCTTCACATTGCTCAACTGCAATCTTCTGATATATTAACATCATTTTTTCAGAGATTTTAAACAAAGTTTCGGGAGTAATACACAGTGCATCCCATCCCTCTTTCAGAGTTGGAAATGGATTCCAGTTCCAAGATCTAAAGCAATTTATGAAATGTCTTAAAACTCCGAGAAGGGGGCTTTCTGAATTTTGGCAACATGATTGTCCGTGATATACATGTACAATAACGCCTACAATAAGATCGGAAAAAAGATAGCTACACGTGTCCTTTGGAAACGTTTCTTGCAATATATTCAGTAAAAACTGAACAATTGGTTTTGACTTTATAAGCAAATCTTTCTCCAAAGTTTCGCTAAGATTGATGATTCTGCTGTCAGTGACAAAGCCCACAAACCCGTTTTCGTCGCTCATCAAACGATAACACAGAATTTGACTTTGAAATTTATTTTCGATTCTCACTATGCCACGTTCTTTCATTGCTTTGCTAATGATCTCAAGTTGCATTTCTGATGTACCTAAGAGAAGACTTGCTTGGCTTTTCAATATCCCGCAAAACCCTAGACCTATTGGCTTTAAGTCAGCATTATTGTACATAACATTTCCCAGCAAAGTTTTAACATTCTCTTGCAACTGTTGTAGGTAGTAGGCTGTAGCCTCGTTTTCCGCTTTTAAAGCATCATACGACCTATTCAGAGAATCTGTAATCCTGCTTGAATAAGATTCACGAGTAGATTTCTTCTTTATTAGCGCTAAAACATCGGCAACAACCCATGGAAAACTCAAAATCTGACGAATGGCCTTATTTTCATACTCATAAGTAACTTTGTACCATGCATATGCTTTATGTATAACCCGCTGATCGTCTTTGAATACATTCGTCTCCCCTCCAAATTCTTCGAAAAAAAATTCACGTGTACTGTTTTGTATCATGCACATCTTTTCTTTAACAATTTGTCCAACCTGAAATTTTTCGTCTTTCAAACGCCCTGTAACTGACTTGACGCTCATAATAAGACCTGTAATGGCTTCGTTTTCGCTTCCGATACCATACAAATCCAACAATTCGTCAACTTTTTTAACATATTGTTCCCTATCACGCTTGGCATCTTCGATAATTCTGTTTTCAATGGACGGCAAAATAAAGTCATAATTTACAAATGTTTTCAGTCTAGATTGATTTTGCAGTCGACTAAATGATTTACATTGCCTAAACAATTTACCGATAATTTTAGTAGAAGAATACATTTGTTTATCGCGTTTCATCATAAAGTCTGGATATGATTTGGGACGTAGATCATCGTCGATTTCAGGATTTTTTCCAGTTTTAGGAAAATCAACAGCATCGGAATGCATTTTGGCAAGCCTGTGACATTCTTCTGAAAAAATACCATTTTCGTTGCTATCTGCATGGACAAGATGTGCATTTGCGATCAAACCAAGTTTATCATACCGGATATAATCTGCCAAGAAATCGATAATATCATGAGAACTCACTTCTTTTGGGAGCTGTTTTTTCTTTGCTTTTGGAAAATCCATTGGTTTCTGGGTTCCAAATTTACAAAGATCTTGATCCCAACATACAAAGTACATATCCCCATCAAGATCTGATCCCGACATTTCATCAGGATGTGGACGGAGACCCTTTTGAGGAAAAACAATGGAGTCTACCATGTGCCGAAGTCTTGGTTCATTTATAGCATTAAAAACTCGGATATCACCCTCGTGAAAACAAGGATTTTTTGTCACAACCACATGTCCTTCGTGTATGATGGTATGTTTACCAGGTTTATGTGTTTGTTTCGAGTATTGGATAAAAACTTGACCCGGATTAAGTGTTTTTGTCTCATCAGATGTACCCATCATAATACGCCCTTTGTCTACAGGAATATGTATCCTAGTACGGTTCATGAGATTTGTCAATTTGTAACGATAAATCAGGTGCAGAAGTGATCGAAAGAATGGTTCCTGAATAAACGAAATTCGCTCGCCTAGAATGGTTTTAAAATCCGTAATACCTGTAAACTAAATGAAGAAAGCATCATTTAGTAATAAAAAGGAGAGGTATACAAATACAATGTACATCTTTCATATAAAAATTCGTTAAGTGCCTAAAAATGAAATATCAAATGAATATCATTTAAACAGTGTTTTTATATCAAGAATATAGAAAGTACCTAAAGGCCATCCTTCTTTTTTGTTTAAGATTTTGATAAATTTTTTTCATGTCAATTAATATTTAGTAAGCTGTTATCCAAAATCTTACAAGATTGGTGATTTAATAAATAAAAAAACTTACCTCTGACAGGGCTAATAGTGCTACTTCGTCATACAAAAGCATATCTGCTATATCAAGAAGCATTTTCTCTTGAAGACCCAGAAACACTTCGTCTGGAATTCCCAATCCGGAGAGCAGAGTTATTACTTGTCTGTTAAGGTACAGCCTTCCTGTTCGGTACAAAGTATCATCTTTACTTAAAATTACACGTAATACAATGTAATACAATATAGTCCTGCGCACTATAGTAGGGTAATATATATCTAAAATTATATACTTTTCAATGATTAAAAAGTTTACCTGGTCTTGTTTCACCCAATATTTCCAAATTGTTAGACTTCGATTCAAATTTTATCATGCTTTTACGAATAACAAGAACATCAGCGTCATTCCTGAGGGTTGGATCCTGTGCTACCACCCCCTTACAGCCACCAAACCGTATTTGAAACGCAGAGGGTATAGGGTTTATATGCAGCTCAGCTGCAACCTGTAAAAATATATGTTTAAAGACAAAACTTATATTTGATGAGAATGATAAAAAAAAATCACTGATAATAAATAAATAAATCTTAAAGAGACAGTACAGCTGAAAACACATGTGTGAATATCTTCAGATTTACCTATTACATCGTTAGGAAATAAGAAATTGTTGATTGTAATAGTTGAAATACACAAAAATCCCTTTCACATATCTAATTAACGAAATTATATGAGCTTCCGGAAATTTAAGGGTCGTACAAACCGGAATAATTTTATATCGTTTATTTGTACCACGTGGGCTTTGATTGATAGTAATTGACATGTGCTGAAAACTACAAGATCTTCGTCCGACTACGGTCATCATGGTATACGAGGTTAAAGGGACTCTCTAAACGGAACACATCGTCACTTACTCGATAATTTGTAAGTTCGTTGTTTACTAATTTCGGTTCATTTTATAATGAACTGACATAAATATGTCAAATAACCCCTCAAGGGGCCTCATTTACACAAATGAATTAAGGTTGTAGCAACTCCTACGATAAACACGAGAAATACATGTTTACAAAATAATAATTGTGGTTATTTTAAAAACTTTAAACAATTATTACCTGAGAGAAGTAGAAAAACATATTTTTATCAACAAACATGTCCAGGAGAATCTTCGCGAGCCCTGCATGTGTTTTGGTTACAGTACATACGCATGCGTAATAGTATAAAAGGCTGAACCCCGTAACACGTTGCGATGTAAATATGTGATAGGTTAAACGTTATTAATTTTAATGAAACAATTAGATTTATTTCGGTTTTTTGATAAGATGCGCTGTACTGTTGCTTTAATATATTATTTCAAATATATATTCTCCTTGTACAGGCAAACTTTAAAAAAAAAAAAAAAAGAGTACTAAACAACTATCAATAATGCAATGTGCTTGTTTGGCTCTTGTTAACCAAGGAACAGTGCATTTTACTTAAAATAAAATTCATCAAAGAAACCTTTGTTCAACGGTTAAAGGAAACAACTGCAATAGCGTCCTTTTGTTATGTAAAAAACTATAAAAAGTTTACAGGAAAGTCTATATTTATATCTCAAGCGATTTTCAAAGACAATTAATTCATAAAACTGAACAGCAGTTAATTTAGAAATCGCTTTCCTTTTTACGAATCGCAAATTTAATTGTTGTTTTGAATGCCACTTTACATCTTATTTATGCATGATTACCATACCAACAACGTTTCCAAAAAAAAAAATAGAAAAATAAATGGCAGTGTTTCCTTTAATGCAATAATTGTAGTTAAAATCTTAATGAATTCACAATGACTAAAGATTCTGGCATTTATCTATAGAAAAAATAGTTAAACAAGTTTGCACTCATGCGATGTCAAAAATATATATTGACATTAACACTCTTTGTTAATTTTTGTTAATTCTGGCAGTATTCTGTAATCACCATTATTTAATCGATCAAAAGAAAAATTCGGCACCTTTTCAGCAAGTTTTGTTGATATGCGGCCAATTCCATCGGTAAAGCAATATTCATCTTTTTCCACATCTTCGACGCATTGCAAACTATTCTCATCTACGTCCACTGTTCTTCGCGTTGATGAAAAGCAAAGACCAAACCGAGATACGTAAGATGCTACACATCTATCCTTTGAAAGTTCTCCTGAATTACATCGAATGCTTTCTGATGTAATGCCATCATGGGGATGAAAAAACCAAAAACTGTGCTCCCTTAGTTGACTATTTGAACACCCAAGGAATTCATAATGACGATTTCTAATTCTGAAACCGTCTTTGAAAAATTGTTTCATTCTATTCAATATATTGTCCAGGAAACAGGACTGTACGGTATTTACTTTCTCAAAGTCTTCGTCCCGGTAAACAACTCTTATGAAAAACTCTGGACCATATTCACGTAGTATTCTGTTCTGAAACACTGGTTCTTTCGGTAGAAACAATGTCTTGGTGGGAGTCAGAACCACTCGACCTACCATATAATAATGAGAAAGAACCTCTTTCTCAACAACATTTGTAATGGCAGATTTTGGCTTTAACAAGTGGAACTCATCTTTGAAATTGAAAAATGGTTTCTCAATCACTTTTATTGCCAAGTCAGTAAGTAGCTGCGTTAACAATTCTGTATTCTGAGCTCGAGAATAGCATTCGATTTGATTTTTTAATTCAGATGTGAGTTGATCAATTACTCTAAACCCTATTGAATAAACACATTCCCAAGCATATTCCAACTCCAAATTATGTGGCAGTAATATTTCGAGGTAAGGTTCAGGAAGTTTTGTCTGCAACTCTGCATAAGTAATATGAAATCCACAGCAGATCAAACGTGTTAAACACGATTCTATTTCAGAACACTGGTCTACGTCAAATTTAAGATAGTATGTACTTAAACACCCGATTTTATCAAATCCTGTGTCCTGTGCAGTTCCACGATCCAATTTCTTAGTTTTTCCATTATTTTTGTAAATTTTTGGATTCCATTTCATATTCAATAAGATAACAAGTGATTCATCTGTTTTATAAACAACGATTGTTTCGTGAAGTGAATCAAATGACAATTCAAGTGTAAAACTAGTCCCGTTTTGCATTTCCCATTCAACGTTTTTTTCAACTGTAATCATCATCGTTTCAAATTGAAATAAAACTTTCAGCTCATCTAGTAAACTAGCAGCTAGTTCCCAATGACAAACGAATGTAACTGGTGACGTCATGCTTCCACCAATCACCTTAATCCCAGAAAAGGAAAGCTCTTGAGCAGACTTCGAAAAATCAGGATAAGAACGTTTTTTCCTGGATATTTCCATCCATGCCATCTGTTCTGTAAATGGTTTGTTCAAGAGCCACGTTTTACGGACGTCCTCTTCAATACATTCCGGCTTTTTTGTTTCAAAGGCTTGTTCGTATGTCACACTGTATTCTCCGTAGGCGTTTTCAGAATCTAATATTGAAAAAAAAAATAACAAGTCACCGAAATGGGAAATGAAGTTCAAGCAAGGAATAATGATTTTTCTAGGATGTGTTCAATGTTATAATGATGCAAGAGGAATCCAACATTAAATTTGAGGAAATCCAGGCGTTGTTATTTTTCAAAAACAATGAATACTGTAAAAAACTAATTAAACTTAATTTTTGTATTTCATAATGTGCTGTATTTGTGTTTTAATCTCGAGATCATGAATTATTTCACAAACTCCCATAGCTTTGATTCATGAAAATAATACCCAAATAAGGCTATAAACTCTTATGGTATACTGGCATACTGCCGAGAAGCAGAATAATTATTTTAAAAAATGAGTATCTATTTATAGGTAACAGTTGGCAACGGTTGACGCAAATAGGGTTAAAACATTCTTTGGAGAGTTCGAGTACACTTACATATATACATTAACACACGTACATACATGTATATACATAAACAAAATCTTTAAAATAAAATACAAACATGTTCTTTTAAAACTAGATAGATAGATACTCGTAAGACCCATTGAATGATTTTATGTAAAGAATGTCTGATATAGTTTAAAAAGTGAATTTCTTTACAAACTATGTACATGTATAATAATAACCAAAAGCTTATTTTTCACCAGAAAGGCAAACAGAGGGACGGACGAGATAAACACAGAAATTTGTATAACATACCTTTTGACAATTGTATGTTGCATACACATATGATGTGTTCTGGTAATTGGTCCACAAAATAAGCCTTCACTGAATCTTCTGATTTGATGTAATAAAAACGAATGTGAAAGATTTCCTTTTCTTCCTGTTGTTTTGTTACAGAAACCTGACTAATCTCCACAGATGCCATTTTAAGACTCTGGGAGATTTATTATTCTTGTTCCTTAGCTATGATGATGATGATATATATATATACAAGTAGGTTTTTAACAATGAAACCGTTTCCAAGAAATTAAAGTGAAATCGAAAGAATATTTTTTAAATGCCACGTTGCTTGCATTGACCTCTTAAATCAATAAAAGAAGCTGTGAAAACCTGTATTGATCAATGCATGTATGGCATTTGTAGATATAACGTCATTTAATAAAGAAACACAAACGAAATCAGTCTTCTGTGACTTATCGATTTCATTTCATTTTTTGAAAACCTTACATTTAGATGGGTGGCTCACAGAAACGAAGTCGGGGAACTTATGCATACCCCGGCGTTGGCGTCCGGATCAGGTCCTGTATCTAAGTTTTACTGGTCCCATCTTCACTAAACTTGCCTGTATTGTGGTGTTTTTATATACCTATGTACTCGACAGACTTAGATGCTGAATCTGAGCCATAGGTTTTGGATGCTAGAAGAGGTAAATGTTTTTGGAGCAGGTACTATTGATAACCTTATCTAAGTTACTACTGGTCCTATATTCACCAAACTTACAAGAATAGTGCTCTCTATTATTACAAATAACAAAAGAATTGACCTATAGAGGAGATGGATTTCTCGGGAAAATCACTTTTTAAAATCAAAAAAATTTTGTTGTTATTTTCTATCGTACATAAATCTAAATTTTCGAATTTGCATTTGAACCTATCATTTTGCTCTTGCAATTTTACTATTAATCTTGAAAAGTTGGCTAAAACAGCACTTTCTCAGTACAATGGTATATTTGTGCATGGTTTTTGGCCTAGGTATCCTTCAGGATCGGCATGTCCCTATCCTTAAAAAATCCAAGATATTTTGATAGGTTTTGTTCAATGTAATTTCCTAAGGGCTCCCCGGCCCTGAAATAGAATTTTGCAAAAAAACAACAAAAATTTCTGTAACTGATTTTTAACATAGTGATCTATATTTACATTGTGTAATATTCACAAGTGTAAATTCTGGATAGCTCAGTAGGTTTAACCGCTTACTTAACTACATCTAAGAGCAATCAACCGGAACTCTTATTTGACGACAAGAATCATTCTGTGTTACTCGAGACAGGTCCCACGTAAAAACCATGCTGAGCAAAACCTGTTGCGTTAGCCTTTTCAGAACATCCATAGAAATGGTACAATTGTGAGAGAAGCACTGCAAAGTTAATGCAGTTCGTTCTTTGCAAAGAACGTGAGTATTGGTGACGTTTTATGCGAAAAAATGCAGAAAGAAGGTTTATAGATTAGAGAAATTGGGATTGGATCAGTTAGAGCATTTCGTCCTCTTGCCATCCCGGCATCAGGTACAACCGCTTGTACAAAGGATGCAGCTGTTAATACGGAAAAGAGTTCAGTTGTTGAATGTTCAATGAATTATGATAGTGTTCGAACGCCTCGTAAAAATCGTTCCACGTCCAAACATCACTCTTCCTGTTATTTCTGTTGGAAAAACTAAGGCGACGTGCATTATTTGTCGCAAAGAGTCAAAGGGCTTGCGACCTTTGACATCGCGTCACACGAGACTTTCGATAGTTGCTTATATGTCCTTGGTTATAAATAAACGCATAAAAAGAACATGTATCGTATTGTATAAAGTAAACTGAAAATAAAATTAAAAGTAAGAAAAGCGTCCATAACTCATACTGCTCGGAGAATGACTGAAACTTACTATATACACTATGAGAACTTGAACCTAAGAGTTTACTGCGTATGACCTAACATCAAGAAGCTGAACTGAAATCGATATGCTTTTTGTAAAGACAGAAACCAATACCGGTGTACAAACCGACGAAAAGTGATCCCTGTTGAATATTGACCCGGTGGTCAAATTTCTACGGGGAAAACTGACCCAGGGTCAGTTATTTATGACAAGTAGGGTCCTTTTTCTACAGTAGAAATCAATTCCAGATCTGTAGATATACGACCCCAATTCGTTGAAAACTTGCCCCATAGAACTTTGACCTCGCTGATAAACCACATAAAAATTATAGAAATCAGAGGTGATATGTGTAGCATTCATGTTTGGCGAGGGGGATGCGGAAGGGGGCAGCGAAAGCATATAAAAGATGGATGCGCCTCCCGTTTTACCATTTTACATATACAGTATCAGTTTGAACAAAACGACGTCTTTGTTTAACTTACAGTACTCGTCAGCTTGTTTAATGGTGCCTCTTCGCTGAGCCGTTTCAGGGTTGTGTCTCCCTCTTAAGGTACATAAATGATGATGCACTCGCTTGCGCTCCCTGTTTGCATAACTAAAGAGGTAATGACGCGACAGCTCGCGTCTGCTCGTTCTGCTGAATAGGCCCCACTATTATAGAAGATGATTTCATAAACAAACCTATAAAATGACATATTTATGTACATGTATTGCATTTCTAGAAGAAAAAACCCAGAAGACAGATGTGAAATTTGGACGAATAATGTGGATTTTAAACAATTAATATCTGTTCTATTTAGCTATAGTGGTTGTCTGACAACCAAACAAAACACAGTTACACCGACAGACATATGTTACAGTACACATTCACTTTTTATAAATTCGGATAGGTTTCTACAAAAAGTTTGGCCTCAATTTTATTTTCATATATATTTTTTTTAATATTTGATGATTTTGTTGATTTTAAGTTCAATATACGTGACTTTAGTGATAGTTCTATTGAACATGTTTATGACTACAGATATGAGTGATTGATTCTAATAGATTTTGATCAAGTCTGCTGGGTTTTTTTTTTTCAATATTCTTAACTCAAACTGCCCTCAGGATCAGACAATACCTATATTAAATACTTGTTTGAGAAAAAAACAATTGAAGGAACCATTTGTATAATCTAACCAACACGAAAGGTTGCAAAATGGTTTGCTTTGTTCAAATTCTGATATCAAAGTTCCCCCCACCCCCATAGGAGAAAAATTGTTTCCTAAATATACAAACAACACATGGAAGAAACTTAACTCTAATCAAAAGGTAACGATCAACGCATTGCTGGATCAAGTTATTGGAGGATGCAATGTTGCAGTGATTCACAAATAACATTACATTATACTATTTACATGTAATATTTTACATGATAAAGTTTTGTTTAAACCATTAAACATTATGCACAAATAAGACCGAATGCTTTTTAACTCTCAAATACGTAAATTAATCTGATCTGTAACGAAGCGTCAAATGCAATGCAATTCTGTAAAGGACTTCCCTTCCCCGACTTTCTGTATGCAGTATGCAACTCGTTGGTGATGACTTCATTTTTTACTTATCGATAAACATATCTCAATAGATGATATACTTAATTAACACCCAGTTAAGAGATCACTTTTTTAATAATATCAATAAAATAACCGCTGTTTTTTTCTACTCTTAGAAACTGTAAAAAATGAGTATAAGTGCCAGGGACACTTACATGAATATGTTAATTCAAAGAAAAGTTTAAAGTTATGTCAGATTATGCCTGTATTAATTGCTAGATTCAAATGTCGATTATTCATGTAAGTACTGCGGTTGTATTCAATTGGAGTCATGGCCAATGCTACATGTAAAACCCCTTTTAGTATCATTATTAATTTGCGATTTGCTATCTCTATTATATACCAAAGTTTGCAAGTAAATTTTAATTTTGATTACAATAGAGATCGATTTCAAACTCGCCCAGAATCATCTATGAAGTATTTTGTTTCTTTTGTTCAATTCTTAATTTAAAGTTTTGGAATTTGTGACGTTAATTTTGTTTTTAAATCTAGAATTGTATTTGTTTAGAACCATTTTAACAAGAGGTGAACTTTGGGTAGTTGTGTGAAACAGCTTTGTGACGTAGGCCTGTCTATTTCATCGCTGGCCACTCAGTCAAGGCTCTGTGAAACGAACAATATTTGTCTGGCTTTTGAGCTTGGATACGCAATCTGTGTATATTTCACTTGAAACCAGCGTCATTTAAACCTGTTTTGACGCAAGAAATAGATAGTTACGTCCTATCAAAAGTACAAGGTCTTGTTAAAATAATTCTTATATAAAGTCTTCTTAAACCTGATCTATCAAGAAAATAATTGTTCCTAGAAATATCAAACTGAACTGGGATGATGCATGCAATCGCGGATTTAAGAAGTGGGGGGATTCAAACTTTTAAATTCACTTATCATATTGACTGATAATAGGCCTAGACCCCATTTGGCAAACATAATTATCCCTCGGACCCCCCCCCCCCCCCCCCGGATATAATTTTCTGGATTCACGCGTGTAATGAGATGTGCCTATTTCAGATCCTCTCTCATGGCGATATAGACTGTGATGGATATTTTTCCCCTGTTTTCTTCTGCATACAATAAGGGTGTGTTTTTTATTCATTCAGATTGATATCATTCCTTTTCAGTCAAGGTTTGACAATGTAAATTTACGTTATTCCCCCTTCCCCGCCAACGCCCCCAACCTTTTATTTTTTTTTTCTAGATCCGCGGCTATCTTAACTATCTATCAAAAATGCAGTCATTATCTAAGGTATGTCTTTTTCTTCTGTTGCCAAGATGTAATGAAAGGGTAACAGTTTTTATTCAGTGTACTTTAAATAACAAAACATGACTATATCTTTTTTTTTTTATTTTGAAAAATTAAATGACAGACTTAGATAATGATACTACGCAATAGCAGGTGATCAGAAAAGCGTACTCAAGCTTAGTTTTTCGAACAATCTAAGTATCAAGCAGTCACTCCCTGGTGTGTTATAGGACAGACGATATCCAAAAATAAAAATTTGTTACTTACATTTACATTTTTTAACTTCTTGTTGTCCGCTAATGTGAAATATACCTAAAAATCATCAGATTGTCCTGAGGGTAAGTTCAAACTAATGAAAGAGCCATTGTTTCGCTTTTTACGTTGCACTTTCACAGCGTTTAACGTTTGTGACGTCATAAAAATACCTCATCATTTAACCCTTCAGTACCCTGTGAGAGACACAGTGTTATAACTGCAGTAGTTCTCAACATACTTTACATGAAAAAAATATATGGAATGTGAATATTATGATTATGTAAATAGATGTGTAAATAGAGTTTGCTTCAGATACAGAACCTGATCTTGATTATCTTATTGGTTTAGGTGGTGTAAGTTTTTTTGAGTAGTTAAATGCCGGTTTAGATATTAGAAGAAAGTTCTGTCTGACCAGTTTTCATGGATCATCGGATTTGATACATAAGACTTGCTTCAGATACGGAGCTTGATCTTTATTATCAATGATACTAAAAAAAATGTGTTCTACTTCACTCAAACTTTCTTGATAAATGTGATTATTGATATGTGATATATCTTAATTCCTTTTCATATGATATTCATATGATATTGAATAATATGATAGGATATTTTATCATACAATATGATATTTTGCTGTATAGTGTATCACATGATATTATATTGTAAAATATTATATGAAACAACATGAAATGGTATTGTATCAAATGATATATCATATAATATCATATTGAACAATATTATATTATATTGTATCTTTTATCTGATATGTTATTGTATAATATGATTGTGTATCATATGATATGAAATTGTATCAAATGATAATGTATGATATAATATTGTATTAACCTTGTCAGATTGTTTTGATCTAATTGTAATCATATATAATCTTCTTCTCAAGTAGTTCAATGCTCCAATTTGTGATATTACTATGCAAGCTTCTTCAAAAAATGCAGATTCTAAATTGTTAAAATTGTGACCTCTGGACCAATACTGGGGCCCCATGAGGGGTTCAAATTTTAACAAAGAAATGTATAAGGAAAATGATTTAAAAACCTTCTTCTCAAGAACTACAATGCAACAATTTCTGAAATTACAATGCAACATCCTAAGATCATGTAGATTCTAAATCGTTAAAATTGTAACCCCTGGATTAATACTGAGGTTCCAAGAGGTGTTAAATTTTAAATAGAAATATTTAGGTAAAATATTTAAAAATCTTTTTTCAATAACTACAATGCTATAATTTGTGAGATTACTATACAAGCATCCTCAAATAATGTGGATTTTAAAATATTATATTTACATTCTACTGTGTTTTTCCATTAAATTCTGTGATCTTTAAACGCCTCTAAATGCAACAAGTAGTCAAAGGTCAAATTGATGAGTTTTATTATGACGTCACAAACGTTGAACGCTGTAAACTGCAACGTCACAAGCGAAAATCAAAGTTCACGCTTGTGGCTGTTTCTGTGGCTTTTCCATTAATATTAACTTACCCTTAGGATAAGATATGAATTTTAAGGTATGAATCACATTTGCAGACGCGGCAAGAAGTTAAAAAATGTAAATATAAGCATTAAATCATGATTTTTTGAAGTATACACTCTCATAACTGCAGCGGTGTGTGCATACAAATTTTTGATAACGCGCTAACGCGCGTTACTCAATTTGTATGCACACACCGCTGCAGTTATGAGAGTGTATACTTCAAAAAATCATGATTCAATGCTATAAAAAACGTGACTATAGGACAAATAATGAGGCCCCAAAAGGGGTTCAAAGTTTAACATAGAGATATATAGGGAAAATGATTTCTAAAAATGCAAGCATCCTAAAATCATGTTGATACTAAATTGTTAAAATTGTAACCCCTGGACTAATACTGGTGTCCCAAAAGGTGTTTAATATATTGTTAAAAAAACTAATATCAAATGATACAAGGAACTGTTGTTCAGGTGAGCGATGTGGCCCATGGGCCTCTTATTTGTGTTTAGAATTGATTTATTTTGAAATAATTATTTGGAAAATGTTATTTCATACCTGTTATTATTCTCAATATATATTTAATTTTGTTTTGTAGCGAACAATTTGTGTTTCAATCGCGTGTACAGCTTTGATTCTTCTAATTATTATTATTATTATTTATTATCTTATTAGTATCAGGTTCCAAAATTGAAACCGAGCAGAATTATATCATCTTGTTTAAAGAGACAGTACAGCTGAAAACACATGTGTGAATAACTTCAGATTTACCCATTGTATCTTTAAGAAATAAGAAATAACGTTGTTGTAATAGTTGACATAAAAATCCCTTTCACATACCTAAGTAACGTAATTATGAGCTTTCGGAAATTTAAGGGTCGTACAAACCAGAATAATCTTATATCGTTAATTTGTACCACGTGGATTTTGATTGACAGTAACTGACACGTGCTGAAAACTACAAGATCTTCGTCCGACTACGGTCATCATGGTATACGAGGTTAAAGAGACTATCTAAACAGAACCCATCATCACTTTCTCGATAATTTATTTATGGTTTACCAATTTCGGTTCATTTTGTAATGAACACACATAAATATGTCAAATAACCCCTCAAGGGGCCTCATTTACAAAAATGAATTTAGGTTGTAGCAACTCCTATGAAAAACCCGCAAAATACATGCTTACAAAATAATAATTGTGGTTATTTTAAAAACTTTAAACAATTATTACCTGGGAGAAGTAGAAATAACATATTTTTATCAATAAACATGTCCAGGAGAATCTTCGCGAGCCCTGCATGTGTTTTCTTTAAAGTAAATACGCATGCGTATTAGAATAGAAGGCTGAAACCCGTAACACGTTGCGATGTAACTATGTATAGGATATACGTAATTATAAATTTTAATGAAATAATTAGATTTATTTCGCGGAGAACATGGTAATTTTCTGAAAGTTTATACATCCATGAGTAGTACAAAAATACCGTACCCGATCGGAAAAATTTTTCAAGTCGGTTTTTTGATAAGATGCGCCGTATTGTCTCTTTAAGGTATTCCGTTGACTTTTACACAGATAAGCAATAGCCCTGATATGATTCGTTACGGGCCATTTATTATTACCGCTCGTAAATACAGGCATCAAGTATATAAACCCTTCGTTTTCATTATCCCCGATAGCACACTCGTGGTCGACGTGAAGTATTCCCTGCATGGTCTTTAGAGTTTATGCATTTTTCTAATTTAAGGTGCATATTCTGTTTGTAAATAATGTATTGACTTTATTATTTGATGTTTGTATTCTCCTGGCTTGAAAAAATTATGTAAATTTTGATAATTTTATCGCGACTGAGTAACACGGCGAGGCAAGATGTACGTCCACACAGGTGATGCCTATACAGCGAAATACTTTAAAAGATCTATGGCTTATAAAGGAATAGCAGTGATGAAAGAGAAGTATGGCAGACAGTGCCTTTTCTGGAGTGGTATTTAGCTTCTCTCTCTCTCTCTCTCTCTCTCTCTCTCTCTCTCTCTATATATATATATATATATATATAATTACATATATAATTAAAAGACCGTGTAAAAACATAAAATCTTAATTATGTGCGTGATGGGTTTTCATACGTACTCGAAAGGGTTTCGGGTCACGTGATCAGGTAATATAAATAGTAGGACCAGGCGCTGGCGTTGCACTCTAAGCTCGCTCGCTAGTAGCGATGTAAGTTAAAATGGCTGCAGATGATATGGAAAGTGTTGATTTTTGGATGACATATGGTTGTTTAAAATGTGTTGTGTAAATAAAAAAAACCTAGCGAGCAGCGTACCTATGTAGTTCATTTGGCACTTTATTGTTTTATATTCGGACGAACGTAGTAAGGGAGAATATGACTTACATACATTTTAACATAAAAAAATCATTCTTTATGATGCAGACATTGCATTTGACGCATAAATCTTAATAATAATGTACATACAATTCTAGGCCTCACATAACTAATGCAGTAAAATGACCAGAAAATCAATTGTATTCAGGAATTAATACATTTTACAATTACACTATCACAAAAGTACTTCTTTATTAAAATCAAATAACATAAACATGAAAACCTCAGTTACTATTTACATCTTATTTTGTTATTTTCATATTGTCGCTTTCATTGACCATTTTTATTGAGGACGTGCAGAAGAGAGAGAGAGAGAGAGAGAGAGAGAGAGAGAGAGAGAGAAAATATTCCATTGATCATTAAAAACAATTTTTGCATTAACGTACGTATTTCTTTTGATTGATAATTTTTTTATTCTTTAAAGTTAATATAAAACATTTATTCATATTGATTAAATGAAAGAAAATATATGGACTTAATCTAATTATAAGTTCAAATTTTAGTCACATTTCTTTATATTCTTAAACTATAAAACTTTCTATAACATTAGTATTTTAAGCGTATTATATTTTTTCCATTTCTGCTGCCAATTTTAATGTCCATTGCCAGATGTGCCGTGCATAGGATTTTATTTCTTCTTCAGATGAACTTATAAGTGGAATTTCAGGTAGAACCAGAATCTCTATTCTTGAAGCACCGTTTCGCACTAACATCCCAGTCTTTTCCCGGTACTTTAAATCTGTTACTGTTGCAACTTCTATCTTAAGTTTATATCCTCCAAACCAATTAGGCAAAGAGTACGTCTCAACATTCTTCTCTCTTGCATAATAAATTTTGCAAAATTGTGGCACTAGGTACCCATTTGCAAATGTTTTTAACCATACTTTGTTATTTTTGCTGATATATTTTCCTTCAAAATCTCTATTTGATTGCAATTTGTATCTAATATTTGTATTCTGGGAAACAATAGGTACAACGGTTGCCATAAACCATTTAATATCCGATAAATTAACCAAGAGAAGCTTTCCGTTTTCGTCATACTCTTGCATGCAAAACAGCGGATCTCCAAACCTCAAAGAAATCTTCCTTTTTCTGTCGCCATTGTCATTAGAAAAGCCAATACACTCAAGGACCTTACGAATTTTACCAATGTCAGAGAAGACAATCGGCTGAAATGAAAATGTGTATGGGACTACAACCTGTTTCGTCTTCTTTTTATGCCTTTTCTTCTGCTTCTTTGCCTGTTCCTTTCGTAAATTAAGCGTAGAAAACTCGTTGTTTAATTCCAATACACTCAACCTTGAATCACGTTTAATATTCATAACATACAAAATCCCAAACGAAATGCTCAAAAACAAATCTCCATGAACAATCGCATTATACTCAGTTTTTAGTACGTGCCATTGTTTCACATACTTTGTCTCAAAATCTCCATAATTGTTTTCCTGTTCGATATTCATTAATTTGGGTACAAATGTTTCCACTTGAGAGTGTGTTTCACGGTGAATTCCATAATAATTTTAAAAAAAAAGTATACTATCTTCAGATCCTCCCTGAAAAATAATGGAGTAAGCTTTTTCTACAATACAATGACCTTTTTCGGCGTACAATTTCAAATTTCCTGGTGTCTTTGAAATATTGCTAATGATTTCTTCAACCTTACTAAGCGCTGATTCAGACCCATATGCATCAATTCTATTTGGTCCTGTTTGCGTTTTTTTCAAAATTACGTCAGCACCGGTTTTTTTGCTAAGTTGCGCTTCAAAATGTTTTTCAGAATATTTGATCGCATTCCAAACATTTAAAGACAAAGGAAATGCCCCATATAACTCATCATCGTCTTCAAAGCTTTGTGAAGATTGAGAGATGTCGATGGATTTCCTAATTTCCAAAAAAGGATTAATGTCGATATTTTGCACAGTCTTGTGGAATACAGAAAGAAACTTTTCTGATATTTCCGACATAACATTATCTGTCATCCCAAGGGCTTCAAACCCGTCTTTTAAAACTTCATATTCGCTTAAATTCCAAGATCTAAAACCCAAAATGTAATTTTTTACAACGCCAAAAAGGCATTTGGCACATCCACTATCGTCAGGGTTGTTCATCCGTGTCAAAAATAAAATCATTATAGCGATGAGATCAGAAAAAATGAAGCTGTCCGAATCAATTGGAAAGACGTCTTGTAATACATCCAATAAAAACTGAACAACTGGTTTATAACTCATAAGTTTTTCGGACAAGTGGGTTTTCATAGCTTTACTTAGCTTAATAATTCTTGCATCAACAACAAATCTCGCGTATGCGTTTTCATTATTAGTAACATAATGGCATGGATCACGGATTGGTTTGTCTGCTTTCTTAATGCCTTGTTTCTTCAATGCTTCGGTAATCATTTTAAGTTTTAACCCGGGTATTGCGATATTGAGATTATTTTGGCTTTTCATTAGCCCACATAACTCTAATCCTATAATGATCAGTTCATCATCTTTAGTTAGAATACTCCGCAACAATGTTTTAACATTCGTACACATAATGTTTAAAATTTTGTCTCTAACGTCGCGATTTGTTTGCGACAACCTGTAATATTCTGTCAGAAATGTTTCATATCTGTTCAGTCGAGGCTCACAATGGTTTCTTTTCAAGAGTACTAATATGTCGGCTACAATCCACGGAAAACTTCGAATATGTCTGTACGTTTCCTTCTCATTCATGTAAGTTACTTTGTACCAGGCAGATGCTTTCTGTAGTACATGTTCGTCTTTTTTCGATACATTTGATTCTCCTCCAAATTCTTCGAAAAATATTTCTCGTGTTTTCTTTTGTATCAAACATATCTTGTCTTTGACAATTTGTCCGACCTGAAATCTTTCATCTTTCAAGCATCCTTTTACTGACTTCACGTTGCACACTTTGAACGAGACCAGTAATCGCCTCGCATTCGTTGCTGATGCCATACATATCCAAAACTTCTTCAATTTTACTCGTATATTGATCCCTTTGAATTTTGGCATAGGCTAATGTTTTTGCATTGATGTCCGGCAAAATCAAATGTTTATCTACATCTGATTGCTGTTTGAGTCCAGATTGTTTTTGCATTCGAGATAAAGAACGGCACTGTCTATAGAGTTTACCAATAATTTTGGTAGACGGGTAGATCTGTTTATCGCGTTTCATCATAAAGTCGGGATAGGATTTTGGTCTTAAATCATCAATAATTTTAGGAATTTTCCCCGTTTTTGGAAAATCAACAGCATCCGAATGCATTTCTGCAAGTTTGTCGCATTCATCTGAAAAAATACCATTTTCGTTGCTATCTGCGTGAACAAGGTGTGCGTTTGCGATGAGTCCAAGTTTATCATATCGTATATAATCTGCCAAGAAATCAATTACGTCGTGGGAGTTTACTTTTCTACTGAGTTGTTTCTTTTCTGCTTTCGGAAAGTCCATCGGTTTTTGGTTTTGAAATTTACAAAGATTTTGATCCCAGCACACAAAGTACATATCTCAATCAAGATCCGATCCCGACATTTCATCAGGGTGTGGACGGGTACCCTTTTGAGGAAAAACAATGCAATCTATCATGTGGCTGAGTTCAGGTACATTTATAGCAATAAACACTCGGACATCGCCTTCGTGAAAACAGGGATTTTTAGTCACAACAACAGGTCCTTCGTATGTAATAACGTTTTTACCCGGCCTGGTTGTCTGCTGAGAATATCTGATAAAAACTTCCCCTGACTTAAGTGTTTTCGTCTCATCAGTAGTACCCATCATAATTCGCCCTTTGTCTAACGGAATCTGTATCCTGGTTCGTTTCATAAGATTTGTTATTCTGTGATGATAAATTGCAAGTAGTAATGATCGAAAGAATGGCTCTTGGACAAGTGAAATCCCCTTGTTTGCGAGTAAATTAAAGTCGACATTGACTGCAGACTACAAATTAAAGATAATGTTTTAAGTACCTAAACGACAAAACATATGAAAATTTGAAAGACGTGATGTTCTTAATATTTGAAGAAAAAAACCCATATTCATGTCAGTCATAGGAAACTAGAATGTAAGGACTTATAGACAAGATAATAAAATTATATTGTTTTAACATGGTACATGGAACTTTTATCTCAGCGCTTTCTTTATTCTATATATAATATATCTAATCTGCCAGGAATTTGTATTATCCCGTTCTCATAAAGAAGTTGATTCAAACTCTAAAAATTCTAGAAAGTCATTATTTAGTTTTACTTAAAAATATGAATTTTAATCCACTTTTTTAAAATAAGTAGACAAAGCTGCGTTATGAAGTGTTTAAACATATTAAATAAGCTAAACGTCATCACTCTCTGAAGTTGATAACCCGGGTTTCGGAATTCCAGCAAATACATTAGTCAAGTTTTTATCAAAGACAAACCTCTAACAAAACTGGTAATGCCATTTCATCGTATAAAAGCATTTCTGCTAAATCAATCAGCATTTTTTCCTGAAGATTTATAAACACATGGTCTGGAATCCCCAGTCCAGATAACAAGGTTATAACTTGTCTGTTCAAATGAAGTCTGCCTGTTCGGGACAAAAGTTTTGTTTAATCTCGAGATGTCAAATTTAATTATCATCTTAATCAGAGATATAAAAAAATAAAAATTTAATACATTGTCAGTTAACAAAATTCATTTCAACACAAACTTATATCTGCATACATTACCTGGTCGTGTTACTTCTAAGATTTCTAAATTGTTCGAATCTGATTTGAACTTGTGCATGCTTTTTCTGATAACAAGAACATCAGCGTCATTCCCGAGGGTTGGATCCTGTGCTACCACCCCCTTACAACCCCCAAACCGTATTTGAAATGCTGATGGCACAGGGCTGATATTCAGCTCATTTGAAACCTTTGAGAACAATTTCAAATTGTTTAACTAAACCCAATCTGATCATTCAAAACAATTTTAGATTGCTATTCAAATAGTATCTCACTGATTACTTCTATGGAGAATGTAGACAAGTCGCATCATAAATATTGTTATTTTGGATTTACATTTTGTCACTCTTTTTAAAATGAAATTAGTAAATGAACGTGTAGCTGTATCAATCTTTCAGAAATATTAATGAAAAAAACCGATTGATATGCGTAAAATAATTTGTGGCCTGAAAATCCAGCCCAATTTTATTGTAGAATTCGTTAACAATGAAATATTTTTTTATAGAGAAATTTATTTAGATTGCAAAATTCAAATATTTTGACTCAAAATAGGTTGTGTATTGTTGAAATCATATAGACAATACCTTTTCTGCAAGTTTTGTTGATATGCGACCAATGCCATCTGTAAAACAATACTCGTCGTTCTGTACATCATCTGTATATTGCACACAACCCTTATCTACGTCCACCGTTTTCTTTGTTGATGAAAAGCACAGACCAAATCTTGAAACGTATGAAGCCACACATCTTTCAGTTGATAGTTCTCCTGAACTGTTGCGAATGTTTTCCGATGTAATATCATCATGGGGATGAAAAAACCAAAAACTGTGTTCTCTTAGTTGACTATTTGAGCATCCAAGGAATTCATAATCTCGGGTTTGTATCTGAAATCCATCTTCAAAAAAAGTTTTCATTCTTTCTAGAATATTTTCCACTGCATCAGATTGAACAGTGCTAATTTTTTCAAAGTCTTCATCACGAAAAACTACTCTAATAAAAAAGTCTTCGCCATACTCGCGAACTATTCTGTTTTGAAACATAGGTTCTTTCGGTAAAAATAAAGATCTAGTGGGAGTTAAAACCATTCGTGCCACCATGGAGTAGTGAGGAGGTAAGTCATGATCAAAATTTGTAAGGGTTCTTTTTTTCATTAAGTCGAGTTCGTTCCTGAAGTGAAAAAATTGTTTCTCTATCAACTCAATCGCCAGATTATACAATACTTGTATCATCAACGATGTCTCTTTTTTAAACAAATATTCAATATATTTCTTTACTTCAAATGTGAGGTGATCGGTTACTTTGAATCCTATTGTTGTAACACACTGCCAAGCATACGTTAACTCGAAATTATCTGGCAGTAAGACGTCGCTCTTAAGTTCATGGGGTTTTATTTGCAATTCGATATAAACAACGCGAAATCCAATGCAAATCAAACGTGATAAGAGCTGTTCTACTTCCAGACTTTCAATTTCTGCGTCAAGTTCGATGTAATATGAGTTTAAACGCCCAATATCCTGATAACCAATGTCTTTAGCAATTAATCTTTTCGAATTTTTTCCACCATAGTAAATTTTTGGAGCGGATTTTAATGTAATCAAGATCATGACTTTTTGGTCCGCTTTTTTAACAAACACTGTTTCGTGAAGTGCATCGAATGATACCTCTAGCACAAAAGCACGAAATTTTTCAATTGTTAATTTTGACGTATCAAACTGAAACTCAACGAATGAAACCTCTTGCATTTTAGCTAGTTCCCAATGACAAACGAATGTAACAGGTGACGTCATACTTCCACCAATTACCAAATCCGGATTGAAGGAAAGTTCTTGTTTAGACTTTGCAGACTCGGAATACGAACGTTTCTTTCTTAATATCTCTAGCCATGCCATCTCTTCTGTCGGTGGTTTGTTCGCAAACCATGTGTTATGGACTTCCTCTTCAATACATGCGAGTCTTGTTGTCTGGAAGTTTTGTTCAAAGGTCACATTGTAGTCGCCATAGGCTGCGTCAAAACCTATTAATGTAAAAAATGTATTTACAGTAATATTACCAATTTTTTTATTCTTTATTCTACAAGAATATCAGCGATTGGTATTGAAGGATAGGAGGGGAGGGGTCGTGGGCATATTTTCTGTATTTTTATTACATGTACATGTATCTAATAAGTTTAAATTTTCCAAGCGGAAGGGGTACATATCCCTATATATTAATCAAAAACAATTAGGTAATTAAGTGTAAGGATGCATGTTAATGTGATATTCCTTCTTAAGGTGTAATCCCCATCTGCTATTAATTCTACCATTTATTTTTTTATTAAATTCATTATATTAATTTTCATCAAAATAAGTATCAAAAGATTCAAATTCAATGAAACAAATTTAAAGTGATGAAGCACTGCTAGATATTTCAAAAATTCATGTCTAATCGTGACATGAAGAAAATTAGACATCATGAATATATAGAATAGAATAGCAAAGTTTTACTATCGCAGCATAAAATTAAAAATATGAAATGTATATGAAAATAAGATATTGCTATATGCACTGTTCATTCCTATCAGAAAACGTTATGAAACGGATGTATAGGTATATAACAAAAATTGCTTCAATCAGCCAAAGTTATCTTCCTTTATCGTGAAATATTGAAGGATTTACTTACAATAAATGATGAATTGCCGTTATATCTAAATTTTCAAAAAGGGTTTTCTGTTCTTAAATTTGGATAAGATAAAAGTAAATTGGTTCCATACGTGTAAGAAATGCTAAAAATGGAATTAGAAAGGATATCGATCTAGTCTTGAATAAAATGACTTGTGATATTGTTTATTTTTCAATTTTGGCTCCCATTTCTGCTCTCTCAAAGGAAAAAAATCCTTGCAATTTTCTTAGTGATTTTCCCCCAATTATAATACATTCACCTCTTTGAACCAGGTAAAAGAGAAATGAGAAGAGAGAAATGAAAAAAAAAGTCCATCCAAAGATTTTCTGGCCAAAAACATCACACACCTAAATTACTCATGTATATAATTGTGTTAGCTCATACAGTTTACACATATTTGGGAGAAATAATCAATGTAGTAGGGAGGGGGTGGCATAGATATTGCCTCATAAAAATTTGGTCAATGTAATCAATTTCTTGTAATTTTTTGGGTAGAAGTTTTGTATTCTTTTTTGCGCCCTGCCAAAAGTTTGGGTTCAGTTCGTTCCAGTCAAAGATAAAATCTTTAAAAAAATAATGATTCTATGTTTAAATATACACGTTCTAGATCTATCGTTATTGTCTGCTCAATTCTGAATTCTAGTAACAACTTTAAGATATATTTATTAATATAAGTCCGCTTCCTTTGCGTTTGGCAACCACTCGGATTAATAAATATGTATGTTTATCTATTGGCTATGAAGACGATAGCAATTTATAGCCTATTTACTGTACCACGAGACAACAATTTTTTAGGCAATGCCTAATAATGCTGTAGAGGGTGGAAATTAACATGCTGTTGTTAGTAAATAGGCATTTTTCTTCGATGCAGAAACACAAGAGGAATCGAATGCTGCCGAAGAAAAGAATCGATGACTATTCACCATGGGCAAATAAGCATGACAATTAAAATTACAAGCATGACAATTATAACATGTTTTTTTATTTGTCGTAATATTTTCTTTTACCTTTGTGTATACTGTATTTTCTATGTAAAGCTATAACAAAAAAATAAAAAATAAACATGATATTATATCTACTAACAGTAAAATAGTTTTCGTGCTATCTACCCAACGAAATTATTCACCGGCAGTGTCGATTTCCCTCGCTTTTAATTTCGTAACACCTTATGGTGTAATGCGAGTCGCTACGTTTAATTCAACGTCCGATAATTCGAATTTGTTCATTGTATGATAAAATACATATTTTACTGGCTATGAAGACAAAAATAGTTTTTTTTCCAACTCAACAGTAACTATAACCCTCGTTTTGCCTCGTGAAGAAGTTGCTGTCCACGGGAACATGAAATTTGCCATTGTCCTCATAGCCAGTAAATAAGTTCATATGTTCTCAGTGTTGTTTATGATACTAAATGATATGAGAGGATTAAGTGATAGATTTTGTTTCGAACTAATTATATATGTGTTGTGTTCTTGATAGTCCCAGCCAGATCACCAATGTTACATAAACATATTTTGTTTCTAACTAGACTCAACGGGATAAAATATTGTACCTAATCTTACATTGGGGGTTTATTTTACCATTCAACGTTTTGGCATTTAATTTCATTATTATTTGTATATTTGCGAAACTCAGTTGTTGCTTAATATAATGCATATGTAACCCAGTTGTTAAAAATAAATATTGGAATTGCCAAATCTATTTTAGAATTATAAAAAAAAATGTTTGTTTATTCATAAAATTCTTTTAAAGAATATATATAACATAACACCAAATATATTTTACCACTTCTACAACAATACTTGACTGAGCTTCATTTGTAAGCAAAGAAATAGAAAATAGATGGCCAGTATTTTAGTACATGTGTATAAACTAATGATAAAGTAATGTATATACAAACCTTTCCAAATCTTGCATCTGTCGATGGGTTTAATGTGTGGTGGTAGCTTATCAATAAAACATTTTTCTACAGTCTCTTCCGATCTCAAGTATTGAAAACGAATATGAAAACGTTCCTTTTGAATTTCCTCCTTTTGTCCCTCTTCGTCCGTAACCCATTGTTCATCTGCATCTCCCGCAGCGGTGGCCATTTCGATAAAATTAAAAAAAGACTAAAGTAATGATGGGATATACATTTACCTCGGATATGACGCCAACACAACCAGATTTTTTTTTTTAAAACAAATGTCTGTATAGGTGGTTTTTAGAGTATAGCCACTGAGAGAAGACGATTTATTGTCATATGTATATTTATATCCTTATCAAGAATTCAAACAGAAAGTAAAAGAGGTTTTTTAAAAACGCTCGGTTCAAATCAATAATAGTAAACAGGGTCGAGTTTGAACTAAAAAAAATTCTATAAATCATTCTTTAAATAGCAGCAACTAATAGCTAACGCGGGTAATGTTTTGGTTTTAACTTCAAAAATTGTATGAAATACCAAAATAAACAAAATGGGATTTTATTCACCTGCCATGAAAACTGCATCTTCGCTAGCCAAGGGTGACGATCCACTCTGCTACTTATCGTCACCCTTGGCTAGCGAAGATGTGAAAACTGTTGCAACTGTTTGGTAACATGGCCTTCAATTTATCTATGCTCAGTGATAATCGCCGGAAGACAATAAATCATTACTTCATACCTTTTCTTGGAAGTGAATTAATGATTCAGCTATCTTGTGCATCTACTAGTAAATTATCATATTAATATTCATATATATTCCCAGTTTATGAGCCCAATAACAAAATTTTTAATTTTAAACAATTACTTGGTAGCCATTGTTTTTATTTCTGAGTATTAAATTAAATAAAGTAATGTTTTATATTTTAAATATAACATATTCAATTACTTTGCTCGTCATATCACAAATGCTACAATTATCCCTTTGTCATGAAAACTGCAGACGAAGAATCCGTACACTGTTCTCTTGGAAACAGTTACAAATCACCGTAAACGGTCATAATGATCTCTTTAGAAAAGTGCATGTATATGTTTAACCCTAATGTGAATTAATTATTAAGCGTTCATGTTTGGATCGAGACCAAGAAGTTGATTTATTCTGCCCCCCCCCCCCCCCCCCCAACCGTATCTATGTACATTGTAAAGATACAAATGTTCGGCTTCGGAACCTGACTAAATTCTGGATCCGCACTTGTAAGTATAACAATCTCTTACAAATATAATTTAAACAATTTGTCTGCCTATAATATCTTGCTCAGTTTCTTTAATCATAGACATTCAACAAATGGTTGACAGTATGAGCTTTGTTTTCATTTGTTGATTGTGAATTTTATTGACCTTCAGAATATCAGACAATAATCACTAACGGTTTTATTTTCTTCAAAAGATTATTTTTTTTAATTTCTTTTAAACACATGTTTTCGCATTCCTTTGTGTTCTTAACACTTGAACCAAAATATTGTGATTTATTAATCAATTATCTCAACAAAGTAATACAGTTACTCATGAAAGCTTTATAATAATTAATGTATGTTTGAACCATAATATCTAAAACTAAAAAGTAGCTAAAATGCAATAGTTACAGAAAAGCGGGATACAGATGAATGCACGGGAAACAGGCATTGGAGGTATTTTATCACATCCTGATAAAAATTATGATTTTTATATTGTTAAAAGAAAAGTGAGCATGTTTATTTTAATGAAGCTTACATATTTTCTTCATACAATAAATATGTATACAATTACTCGATGGAATATCAACGCGCAATTCTTTTGCATATGATATATATGAATATAGTTCATGCAAGAAAGTATTCAATAGATTCAAAATCCAATAAAAATAAAGTTTGTCAATTTCACATTTATATAACATCAAGATGACGATACCGGTATCTAAATAAAGTCATCCTTTTGTATGGCAGCAATTATGAATTCATGATTTGTATCAATATGAATAATAAATAGTCATAAACTACAGCATTTATCTACATTTATATACAAACACCAGTTTTTTATTTTGAAAAATATGCGTCACGAATGCCTCATGTATTTTTTGGAGAATGTAACGTGTTCTCTCTCTCTAGATCTGTTTCAGGGATTGAAGCCAATTTAAGTTTCTCTGAAAACTCTATTGCCCATTTCCAGATATGTCTTGCATATGACCTTAATTCTTCCTCGGATGTATCTATATTTGGAATTTCAGGAAACATTAAAACCTCTAGATTTGAAGAACTGCAAGGTACTAGCTTTTTGGCATCACCTTTTAACTCTGTTATGGTTTTGATGTGTAGCATTACTTTTTTTTCTCCAAACCAATTAGTTACTGAGTACAACTCTGAAACTTTTTCTATTGCTCTATGAATATCGCAAGACGGTTCCATTCGGTATTCATCTGTGGCTGTTTTTAACAATTTTAGGTTAATTTTACTGATATTTTCACTTTCCACATTTCTAAATGACTTCAATCCATACCTGATGCTTGTAAGTTGAGCTGAACTTTGTGCAGGTAAAACTGTTGCCATAAACCACTTATTCTGTGATAATTCTATCCGATACAGTTCGCCATTTTCATCAAAGTTATGCTTTCCAACATTTGGATATTTGAATCTAACTGTAGTTGTCTTCTTCATTTCATCAGAATCGCGAGTAAATCCAAATTGTTCGATAATTTTGCGCAGCTTCGTAGTGCTAGAGAAGACAGCCGGTTGAAATGAAAATATGTATGGAACTCTAGCATGTGTTCTTTCCTTTCCATATTTTGTTGCCGTCTGAAGTGCTTTTTTCTTTCTTTCATTAATTGTTTTAAAAAGGTCGTTTAATTTCGCTATATTCATCGTTGAATCGCTCTCAATATTCATAACATAAAATGTTCCAAAGGAAATGCAAAATGACAAAAATCCATGGAAAATCGAATTATACCTTGTTCTCAAAAAATTCCATTGTTTAACAAATCGTGTCTCAAATTCGCAGAGGTTGTCTTTTGTACCAGCATGCAACAGCTTCGGTACATATTTTTCTTGCTTACTATGTATTTCATAGAAAATTCCATGATATTTTTCAAAGGTAAGTTGACTTTTTTCGAAACCTCTCTGAAAAACAACAAAATAAGCATTTTTTTCAATAGTGGACTTTCCGCCAGTTGTTCCCGTTACAACCATGCATGCCATCTCTTCTGTCGAAGGTTTGTTCGGGAGCCACGTGTTATGGACGTCTGCTTCGAAAGATGCGGGTCTTGTTGTCAGAAATGATTGGTTAAATGTAACACTGTATTCGCCGTAGGCTCTGTTTGAATCTAAGAACAAAAAGGGAATATTTTAGAAGGTTGAAAGAGCAGATTTTGCCGGTAGCTCTAATTTCCAAGATTTTGATCTCATTGCTTGGATGTAATTGATTTGTTCTTGTTGTTGGAACATAAACATTTGACGATTTTGATTTTAATTTAGTTTTAAATCAGTCTGATATAACACTGATGTTATGGGATTTAATATATTCTTATACATTTCTCAATCATACATGTAATGTCGAATAGCATTATACGAAAAAACACTTGGAAACTTAACTTTTGCAACTAAATTGCTACAGGATCTTTAAGATAAAAAAGAAATTGAAAAAATACCAAATTTCCTCTGTTTCAATAAATATCCACCTTTCTCGTAGTATATATTCCTCAAATAACCAAATCATGGATATCAATATCGATATTTGTTTGATAACATTGTTATTTATTGTTTTTAAAACAATTTTAATTTTGAATTCAGATATTGAACTTGGAAAGTTTTTGGTAATCTCAAACCCTGAGTAAACGGAATCCTTAAATCATTTTACCATTAATAAATTTGCAGTTTCATCTAATAAGTACTTTGTGGACTAACGTAGTCCTATAAAAAATTATAGCAAGATTCAAAACATTTGATATTGTTCAATAATGACTGTGAAGTGAAGTCATGCTTAGAGTTTAAATTCAAATTATTTTTGTTTTATAAAGATTAATGAAGTTTTCTAAAATCATTTGTAATTTTATTAATTTTTCTAACATTTTCAAAGTTAATGCCTGTTTTTTTTATTTATCCATTTTACCATATTCTTCGACGCTTTTTCCAACCCTGAGTTATATTTAATATTAATATCAGATACTATAATGTAGATTTTTCTTGAATAAAAGTATTTTCCTCACGTTTTCTGTTAGATTAAAAAAAATAATAATAAAATGTCAAACGGGCTTTTACTTGGTTTTGTGAAGCCACATATGCCCATACACATCTGCACATCCGTAAATTGCTGTGTTGCCGATAATTTAGTTAAACGTGTGAACTTGTTTACATTTGCATAAGCAACATTTTTTATTTTTCTTCAGTAAATAACAAAAACTATTTATTAGAGTAATATATATTTACATTCGTTGTATATTTCCCCTTATCTTTGCATTTGAAATCCGTGACGTCCAATTTTGATTAACACACGTGAAATCTGATTACGGCGTATAAGCAAGATTAAACGTCATAAAGCATTTTAAATAATTTTTTATTGTAAAATTAAATGAAACATTCAATCAATATATGATAAATCAAGCATTTGAAGATTAGTTGTATCATTTCAATCTATAAAAAAAATTTATTTCCCTTCCTAACAACGTAAAGATAACATCCTATAAATATTTCCTTACCAATAACTTCCCAAAGGAATATATGGGTATATCCCTCTAACAAAGTAGTGCCATAAGCAAATAGTTCCTATACTTGTAGAGTGTATATACATTCATTTCAAATCAAAATACTTGACACATGTCAGAAAAGAGGATTTGCAATTTTAAAAGCAAGTGTTATAATTGAATTATCGTTTAAAGAAAAGAATTGAAATTGTTTGATGTAGACCCTTTTCAAAACTGTGAAATTCCCTATTTTTACTTTCATTTTCAGAGTTTTTCAATAGAGACGCATTTTGCCGGAAAACGAATCTGACTTCACACCACGAAATTTTAACAGGAAAGAGACAAATTGATGAGCTTTCATTCAAGAGGTCCCTCGTTGCTGAACGAAAATTAGGGCCGGAGCTATGAACCCCAACGTTAACATTATCGTCTATGGAAAATGCATTAGTGGACAATACCCATATAGCAGAGCTCTCTAATGTGAATATTTGGGTATTATTGTTGTTCTCAAATAACTTAAAAACATTTTGATTTAGTGTATGTGGATCGTCTCTCTTTTCCTTCCACACTAACATTTTTACCCGGAATCTGTACAGAGTTAAAATGATCAATTTTCGTATTAGTTTTGCGTTTATTTCAGTTAATGTACATTTCATATTTTTTTTTAATTTCATGTAAACTTTAGTTGATGTAATTAATTTTTATTATTCACCGATATACATCATCATAAGAATAACCCTTCGATGCACATTGAATATTTTTTCAGCTTTTAAATGTCACCAGGACTTTAAAAAAAAACTTCTTAATTTTAAAAATTAAAAAAAAAATGAAAACGATAAATGTCAGGCATACTAACCTCTCCAAATTTTCTTGCTTTTATCAATCGACGTGATGTGTGGTGGTAGTTTTTCAATAAAGCATTTCTCTACGACCTCTTCTGATCTCAAGTAATGGAACCGAATATGAAAACATTCCTGTTCAGTTTCCTTATTTTTTCTCCTCCTGGTATCTGGATTATCAATCCAACGAGTAGCAGAAGCCATTATGAGCCAAATGTATTTACCTTGGATGCAAAGAAATTAAAAATAAACACAAACCCAACGTGTTTGTTAGATATGCTTCAAGTGATCACTGTAAGATAACGGTCGATCGATGCATTTTATACATGTATTGAGATATGATATCTATAACGAGAAATCAAACAGAAAATGAAAAGAGAAATTTAAAAAATGCCTAAATTTTGTGAAAATAAAATAATTTCCGTTTGAAGATAAAGCGGTATTTATTTAACATGCAAATGGACTTTGATTTCATTATCAGTTGGGACCATGTTAGTCACATGCGCGTGATAAGATTCAAATTGGTGTTAAAAGTTTGTGTAGTATTATTATATATTGGGATTTAGAAAGTTTAGAAAAAAAGGTTGATCGTTTAATCTCAATTTGTTTTAATGGACAGAAACATTAAGTAGATAATGACTGAACCTGTTCATCTAGGCATATCAAACACTTTGCTTTCGATGACGAAACAAATTTTAACACGGTGTTGCGCAATGCTAAGGGCCTTTGAACACTTAAAGTGTAATTTGAGAGGATCGTAATTATACATATTCTTTTAAATATTAGGTGTATCTTTTTCTGACGCCTTTAAGCTATAACATCTCTACATTGAGGATATACATCAGTTAATATATAAGAAATATGCACTCAATGACATATGTTATCATTTTGCACCATACGATTGATTTTGATTGTGATACCTTTCGCCATAATTATTTGATCAACTGAAGATAAGATTCAAGCTTTAAAATTAAAATTAAACTATTTTCCTATATCTTTAAAATAAAGCCCTTCTCACGGAGATCTACTTTGTGTAAATATTTCCATTATCATCCATCTTTCTTATACCGATCCGTAAACAGGTACGTGACGTGGAAATCATACAAACAAAAGTTTATTTTATTTTTGCATCGGAAAGAATGTTTGATCCGATTGTAAGGAATTGTTGACTTTGTAAAACACTTTTCAAAAAATACTTGTCATTCAACAGTCATTTCATGCATATCTTTTACAATCTTATGATATGCTATGATATGCGATTTTAATGATATGCTATCAGATTTCGATGCAATGATATGAAAAATTAAAATGAAGGGCTTAATGATCTGGTACGCTATGGCATGCTGTGAGATTTGAACAAAAAACGCCTGCATATACAGAAAAATTCCACATATTTCGCAGTAAAATATTAAGACGCCACAGTTTACCAAGATTTTTACAAGACATGTATTCGGCCAAAAAAAAGTTTTTCAATTTTTGGAAACTTAACCAAAAAGAAAAGAAAAGCCCCAGCAGGATTTGAATTCTCTACCTAGAGACACGTAGTTAACGCTCTAACCCATTGCGCTTCACTGTTCGGTAACATTATTTTGTGGGAAAATATTATATTTATACTTTATTTTTTATTTCCATAGGGAGTACATCACTGCAGGTGTCCTGTACCACCTTAAGACTGAAATATGTGCTTTACATGATTATTTATTTAATAAAATAGTGCAACAGGTTTTGAAGAATAAAGTCATTAAAAAAAACATGCATGTGACAAATAACTGAGCTGAAGTTACTACACGACATATGTCTGCAGGCTACATTAGCAGGTACTAGTTTTACCTAGCACTTCGGTTAGATAAATTTCACGTGGTGTAGTACATACACACCGTACAACCACTTTGAATCATTTCATTCAAGTGCCGTGCGATACATTTAAAATTGGTTGTTTACCTAGACAGCAGACGTTCACTTGGATAAGAAATGTTCTGTATTGTCAATCTTAAGCAAATGTGAATCTCATAATGTTTGGTTAAAAGTATAGTTATATAGTTGCTCTTTTATCACCCATCTCGTTTTTCAATAGACATTGTCACATGAAAAGTTTTGAGGCATTTTTTAAATCCAAATTTTGGGTGAAAAAATGCAAATTTTTACGTAAACAGTGGTAAAAACTTTGATAGTCCTTATTCTTTGTGATGACAGCTAGAAGTCTAATATGTTTTACGGTGCGACCGTTGGGGCGAGCACAGCATGTGGTCAAACAATGGATTATGATAAATCATTAAAAATAAAATTAATAACGTAAATGAGTTTGATTTCAAAATAAAACATACCTCTTTTTTCAGTCAATTTTCATTATTCATAGTTTATAAGATTTGTTATGATTTATTTATCTATACTACTATATTAAAATATTAGACTCGAATTTTTGGTCTTTAATACTGAGAAAAAAAAAGGGTCTTGTGGTTACGGTTATGAATAACTTTGCAAAAAAAGTGTGTGTGTGTGTGGGGGGGGGGGGCTAACCCCCCCCCCCCCCCGCCCCCACCCCCACCCCGGTTCCGACGCCTGTGCTACGCAGTTATGTGTTTTCCTTCATATTTGTAAATTAAATCTTTGACAAAATCAATTTTATATTAATTTTTGTAGTAGATATAGTTATGTTGAAAGTACTAGCAAATCATCGAAAATAGGTCACTGAAGCGTTGAAGCGAGGGGTTGTGTCAAAAATAGTTCGGACCGGAAGTATTTGATAAAGCATCACCCGTTTGATATAGCAAAGGTTTATCACACGGGTAATATACACCACACGTATGAGATAAATATTGATAGCATTATTTACTGCTGAGAAATAAAAATAAATCATATGACATTTACGATATAAACTTATTATAATTTAATTCTTTCTGTATAAATTGTTCAAAACATGGAATATAGATTTTTTAAAAATATTTAAATATGTGCCTTATTCAGATCGCGCTCGAAATACACAACGAAGTTATCTTTCTTGATTCGCTCTCCGGGTAGCATACTTTGTCAGTGTTTGGGTATATTGGGTCATTTGGTTTAAACCAATGGATACTAGTATTCTTCCAAAATGATGGATCATTCTGCTCAGAAATCAATGTTTTGAATCGAAATTTTTGTTTTTTTATTTTTAGGTGGAATAGCTAGGTATGATTTCTACCTATTTGATCCATTTCTATTTGCTTATTAAACCTTAAATATTCAGCCACTAGTCCCAAGGTTGTAAGAAATGCATTCTCTTTTTCCGAGTTAATTAACGTCAGTGCTTTTTTTGGTGTTTTTTTTACACTACTCTTAGATTGATAGGTTGCAGGATTGTAAATGCATTAGAGTCTGCAAAGGATAATGCTTTACACAATGCAGCCTGTCTCCCTTAAATATATTCTTATTAAAAAAGGAGGGAATGGGTTTGATACGTCCTGTCCGTTTCCATAAAATGTTTTATTTTTCATTTGTTTTTAATTCTACCTGAACATAACTTCAACATATACAGGTTTATCGGCAGTTGTATAGCATGCCAATGTTTACAAATGATAAACAATACCAATTTATGCGCCGAATCAACACCTTTGCTATGTCATGGCACTTTTTTCTCTTCTTTACAGTATATATCTCTTTTAACTGTCTTCTGCAGGGGTAAAGTATTATTAAATAATCCTAAAGCTAATGGATAACAAAACACTTAAAGAAAACAAGTTAAATATACTATCAATAAACTGCCAAGGGCTAAATGACTTCCATAAGAGGAGAGATGTTTCCAGAAATCAACAACATTTATTTCTTGCAAGATACACATTTTAGTGAAAAAGATGAAATGTTGATACAATCTCAATGGGGAACTAAATCTTTATTTAACTCATCCAGAACAAACTCTAGAGGGGTGGCAATTCTTTTAAATAATAATTTTGAATGTAAAGTACATAACATAGATAAAGACGATAGTGGTAATTACATGTATCTCATATTAGACACTACTGTTGAAAATATGACCAGGCAAATATACATGTATATGGCCAAATTCAGATACAACAAATTTTTACTCAGATTTAAGGAATAAAATTGACTCTTATCTTAATACACAATATATTATAATTGGAGGTGATTTCAATTAAGTAATGAATAAAGACTTAGACTCTATGAATTATAAACATCTGAATAACCCAAAAGCAAGAAAAGAAGTTTTGAAATTAATGGAGACATTTAATCTTGTGGACCTATTTCGGGAAAAAAATGCAAATTTAAAAAGAAACACATGGAGAAGGAAAAGTCCTATAAAACAATAGAGATAATTTAGATAATATAAAAAATGAAGATATACATTTTACAATTGATGATCAACTTTTTATAGATATTCTTCTTACTGAAAAAGGGGTAAATCCATTTCATACTCTGCTTTTAAGAAAAAAAATCTCAAATGAAAGAGAAAAGGAATTAGAAAAAAAGATTACTTGTTTTGAGCAGAACTTAACTGAAAACTCCTTAGATTTATTATCGAACAAACAAGATGAGCTACTCAACATAAGAAAAACAATAGATTAAAAGATTAATGTATCAGGTCAAAGTCTAAATGGATTGACGAGGGAGAAAAGCCATCCAAATATTTCATTAACCTAGAGACTAGGAACTACATAAGTAAACAAATACCACATATTGAAAAAGATGATGGGTCGGTTATTTTTTTTATCACACGGAAATATTAAAAGAAACTAAATCATTTTATGAACACTTGTATAAGAAAAAAGAAAATATAAATGAAGAAAGTTTCCATGAAAAGTTAAAAAAAAATTAAAGTGTCCTAAAATTAATAGAGAAGAGTCAAATACCCTTGAAGGTCCTTTAACTGATACAGAAATTCTGAATTTCCTTAAGAAAATAAAAAAAAATGACAAAAGTCAAATAGGAAACTTTTCTGAAATAAATAAACTAGGTGTAATTACATGCATTCCCAAATCTGGAAAACCTAAACAATTTCTAAAAATTGGCGACCCATTACTTTACTGAATGTTATTTGCAAGCTAGCTTCAGGAAAACTTAGCTGAACGCATGAAAACTGTTCTAGATAAATTGATAAATAATGATCAGACTGGGTGTTTGAAGGGAAGATTTATTGGGGAAAATGTCAGACTTATATATGGCCTTATGTATTATACAGAGCAAAACGATATACCAGGCCTTTTAATGTCAATTGATTTCGAAAAGGCTTTTGACACCATCTCATGGAGTTTTATCTCAAAAACATCAATTATAATGGATGGTACACCACAATCACATGATGGCATTCTTAGGGTTTTAGACTTTTTCGCACAAGTATCAGGCTTAAAAATAAATCTTACAAAACAAAAATGGTTTGGGTTGGTAGCAAAACATTTTCAAAGGATGTATTTCATCATTCACGATGGAAACTTAGTTGGAACAATTTAAATTTTAAGCTTCTAGGTATCAAATTTTATGTTACATTAGATGAAATGGAAGAATTGAATTATTTACCAAAATTGTCTGAAATTAGAAAATTGATAAATCGATGGAAGTTAAGAAAATTAACTCCAATTGGTCGAATTACGAAAATCAAGACACTAATAATACCAAAGCTAATAATTTAATACTAGCATTACCCAACCCAAAAACTGAATACCTAAACACTTTTGAACATGATATTGTTCATTATCTATGGGGCTGTAAAGTTCAAAAGCACAATCATACAAGATTATAATCATGGGGGTCTCAAAATGGTTGATTATGGAAATTTTATCACAGCACTCAAAGCTACTTGGATGAGAAGACTAATTAGAACTGACACAAAATGGATAAAGCTTTTAGAATCAATTTTGAAAATTAGTATCTCTGAAATATGGAAGAACGGTCCAGATTATTCGTACCTTCTAGGTAAAAATTTAGAAAATTCTTTTTGGAAAGAAGTGCTCCTCAGCTGGTTTAAAATGATTAAGCAAACTCCACTTAGTAAACCCCAAATAATAAATGATAATACATGTATATGGCACAATCCCAAAATCACCGTAGACAATAAATCAATATTTATCAAAAGTGATTTTAATAAAGGATTTATTTTTGTTAGTGATCTACTTAATATAGATGGAACATTCATAAACTTTGGTGAATTGAAAAACATTAATCCAAAGACAAATTCCATAGAGTATGCAAGTTTAAGAACTGCAGTTACAACCAGACTGCATACACAAGATATACACTTACCAAACTTACAGAACACAATACAATATGGACCAATTCTCCCCAATAATATTTTATTGTTTATTCATACTTGTAAAGGTTGTAAACCCATGAACAGCATACTATTAGACAAAAAAGAGAAATATGTACATTTATATCAAAATGGAGAGAAAAGGGTTACAACTATTCACAAACTTCTTGGAATAAAATGTTTGAACTCCCTTTTAAGTGTACACAGGAATCAAAACTACATTGGCTGCAATATCAAATACTTCATAAGATTGTTCCTACAAATAAATATCTTTTTACTATAAAAAAAGCAGAGTGTTGTTTGCACCTTTTGTTAAACAGATGAAGAAAGTATTAGTCATTTTTTTATGATTGTAATATAGTAAAATAATTGTGGTGTGATGTTGAAGAGTGGATTTTTACACAGTTTGAAATCTCGATTACATCTGATATTCAATCAGTTCTTTTTGCAAAATATAAAGATAAAGAAAGTTATAAATTTTTCAACCTGATAGCTCTTATTGTCAAGCAATATATTTTTTCATGTAAATATAAAAGTAATCCGATACCAAATATACATGCTTTGAAAAAGGTCATAACAGAAAGAATCTTAACTGAAAAATATCTGCTGTTGAAAAGATGTAAATATACGGAATATGAAAGCCACTGGCAGAATATTTGTAAAAAATTGTAGTTAAATAGACAAGTTTAATTTTTCTGTTTTTGTTTTTTTGTTTTTTGATCTCTGTGAACCCTCATATCATTTCATATCATATTGTCCTTAGTATAGTATAGTCTATACATGTATTGTAATCCACCTGCATAATATCTCTCTCTCTCTCTCTCTCTCTCTCTCTCTCTCTCAATATCAGCTTCACTTCATATGAAATATACAAAACTGTACTATTAAGTAGAAATAGCTTAAAGACTGTGTAATATATTTCTACAAATGCTCCAATCACCTATTATGTCATATATGTACATATGTTGTGAAATGAAAAACCCAATTAAAAAAAAAAGTAATTGAAATATAGCTGAAAATTTTGGAAGGTATTCAAATACATTCAATTACTTCTAGTTAAATGCAGATTCAATTACAAACTACTAAAAAATTGCATTGGAAAATGTAATTCATTACACTTAAATACAAATACTTGTTTCAATTACCCCATTCCTCTTCACAGACATGACTTTTTTAACGGATCTAGTAACGCCTTTTTAAAACAATTCCACACACACACACCCACCAATCTTCACCTTTTGATTATCAGTCCAATTACATGTCCTCAAATTCAGCTGCTAAATCCAGTGTCCATTTCCAGAGATGTCTTGCATATGACGTTAATTCCTCCGCTGGTGTATAAATGTTTGGAATTTCAGGTAGTACCAAGACTTCTACTTCTTCTACTCTTGCATCACCGTTTGGAGTTAACTTTCCAGCATCTTCTTTCAACTCATTAACTGTTGCAGTCTCAACCATAACTTTATATCCTGCAAACCAGCCTGTTAATGAGTAGGACTGGACGACTTTCTCTCTTGCATAAACAACATGACAAGACTGTGGCAACTTGTATCCATTTGTATCCGCCTTCAACGTTTTCATGTCCTTTTTGCTGACATGTTTCCCGTCTAAATCTCTGCTCGATAGCAATTTGTACCTAATGTTGGGTGTTGAATTATTTGAAGATTCAGGTATAACGTTTGCCATAAACCACTTGATTTCTGAAAAATTTATGCAAAATAGTTCGCCACATTCATTAAAGTCATGCCTGCCTAAAACTGAAGATTTGAATATCAATGAGATTTTAGTTTTTTTAATTCCGTCATTCTCTTCAGTAAAGCCAAAATGTTCCAGGACTTTTCGCACTTTACCTGTATCAGAAAAGACAACTGGTTGAAAAGAAAATGTGTATGGGACCTTGACTTGTTTTGTTTTCTTTTTACGCCTTGGTGCTGTTTGCCGTGCATCTCTCTGTCTTAAATGAATTGTAGTAAAAAGCTTGTTTAATTCCATTACTTTCAACGCTGAATTACACTCTATATTCATAACATAAAATTTTCCAAATGAAATGCTCAAGAATAAGTCTCCATGGAAAACGGCATTATACCCTGTTTTTAAAACATTCCATTGTTGAACAAATCGTGTTTCGAAATCATTACAACTGCGATCCGAAGTGACATGAATCAATTTTGGTACATATCGTTCTTGCTCATTGTGCATTTCACGATGAGTTCCACCGTATTTTTCAAAGGTTAGTTCACTTTTTTCGCAACCTCCCTGAAAAACAAGACAGTAAGCATTTTCCACAACTATATGTCCTTTTTCAGCGTGTACATTTAATTTACTGCATGATTTTTTAATATTGTGTATTATCTCCAAAAGTTCATAGAGTTCTCTTTCTGTTCCCCATGCCCTTAATATATCCGGTCGTGTTTGATTATGATTTAAATAGGGATTATGATTGAAATAGACGTAAGCGCCAGTTATCTTGCGTAGTTGATTTTCAACATATTTTTCTGACCGAGTGATAGTATTCAAAACATTTGAAGCTAACAAAAATTCTTCGTAATATTCGTCATAATAGTTTTCAAAGTCGGATAATTTTGGAGTTTTTAGAAAAGGATTTCTATCGACTATTAGCGCAACCCTTTGGTACACAATCATACATTTTTCTGAAAGTTCTGACAAAGCAGGTTGTGATATACCCAATGCATTAAATCCATCCTTTAAAACTTCATTTTTGTTCAAATCCCATGTCCTATAACTCAAAATGTAACATTTTAAAACAGAAAGAAGCCATTTGGCAGATTCATCACTAGTGTTGGAGGCAAAGGAGTTTTTGAAGATGGTGTTATTAGACATTGTTAAATATAGAATGGCGATTGCTCCGAGATCAGAAAAAACGAATCCGTTCGAGTTGACTGGAAATATGTCTTGTAACATATCCAGTAAAAACTGTGCAACTGGTACTAACATCTTGCACCTTTCAGAAAAATACTCTTTCATAACACTACTGAGATTTATAATACTGACATCAGAAACAAATCTCACATACGCGTTTTCGTTATAAGTAACACAATAACATGGGTCTTCAAAACGTTTGGGAATTTCCCTTATGTCCATGTCTTTCAGTGCTTTGGTTATCACCTCAAGTTGCAATCGTGTTGTTCCTACATTGAGATTAACTTCGCTTTTTAAAAGCCCACTAAACTCCAAACCTATAATACGTTTACTAAATTCAGCATTACTGCTCATGTTTAACAAATTTTGTACGTTACTATACATTATTTCTAACCATTTATCTCTCTCGTTCCTTTTTGTTTGCTGTAACTTGTAAAATTCATGTAGAGAATCTTTAAGACTGCAATTTTGAGGATAATTCGAAAACGATTTTTTCATGAGTACTAAAATGTCGGCAACAGTCCACGGAAAACTTAATATATTTCGACTGGAATTCATTTCGTCTACGTATGTAACATGGTACCAAGCAGATGCTTTCTGTAAAACACGTGGGTCTTCTTTGGATATATTTGATTCTCCTCCAAATTCTTCAAAAAAACTTTCTCGTGTTTTTTTCCGTATCATGCACATTTTGTCTTTGACAATTTGTCCAACTTGAAATTTTTCTGCTTTCAAGCATCCATTCGATGATTTTACACTAAGGACAAGACCAGTTATGGCTTCGTTTTCGTGTTTTATTCCATACAAATCCAAAACTTCCATAACCTTTCTCATGTATTGATCCCGAGCACTTTTTGCAGCCATTAAAATGTTTTAATCAATGTTTGGCAAAATAAAATCTCTGTCTTCGGTTATTATAATCCCTGATTGTTTTCGCAGTTGCAGTAAGGATTGACATTGTCTGAACAGTGTACCAATAATTTTGTTAGAGGTGTATATTTCTTTGTCACTTTTCATCATAAAGTCGGGATAGGATTTCGGACGTAAGTCATCATCAAATGTAGGTATCTTTCCTGTTTTAGGAAAATCAACAGCATCTGAATGCATCTTGGCAAGTCTATGGCATTCATTTGAGAATATGCCATTTTTGTTGCTGTCTGCTTGGACAAGGTGTGCATTTGCAATGAGTCCAAGTTTATCATATTTTATGTACTCTGTCAGAAAATCAATAACATCAGACGAGTTTACTTCTCTTGTGAGCTGTGTTTTTTCTGCTTTTGGAAAATCCATTGGTGTTTTGTTTTGAAATTGACAAAGTTCTGGATCCCAGCATACAAAGTACATGTCTCCATCAAGATCAGACCCCGACATTTCATCGGGATGTGGACGCTGACCTTTTTGAGGAAAAACAATGCAATCTACCATATGACTAAGCCCCTCGTATGTACTTAGATTCTTACCCGGGGTGGTTGTTTTCTTAGAATACTGAATAAAGACTTCACCTGATTCAAGTGTCATCGTCTCATCGGATGTGCCTATCATAATTCGACCTTTGTCTAATGGAATTTGTATTTTAGTACGTTCCATAAGATTTTTCATTTTGTTGCTATAAATTGCCTGCAGTAGTGATCGAAAAAATGGTTCCCGAACAAACGATATATTTTTGTCTGCAATCAACCCGAATTCGATACCAACCGCAGCCTACAAATACAAAATGGTTGTTAAAAAATAGATGACTGTTAAATAAAATTGAACCAAAATGGGCAAAGTCACAAATTATGGTGGTATGGGACATTTCCATATTGTGACGTATATCCGATAGAAATAAACAATAAAATCTTGTATGATTTTATATTTACATTTTCCAGTGTCTTTGCCTGTGATAACACTACGTATCGATTTTGTACTATATAACCCATCACAGGTTGAAGCTCTGCCATTCAGTCAACTGAAAGGTAACTGAAAGGTGGCTGAATGGCATAACTATGCCATTCAGTCACCTTTCCAGACCATTCAGTTAACATTCAGTTGACTGAATGGCAGAGCTTCATCCTGTGCATAATACAAATGACGCCAAGTAGAGGCGCCAGCGGGGTTTTCTTATTTATATTTAAATATTTAATCGTACGATGGCTTAAAATTATATAAATATAAGTAATAAGGAATCATTCTTTGAATATTATGAGGTGATAATTTCGGTCGGGGCGTGTTAAATCTATCACAAAGCCCTTCGGGCTTTATTGGATTTGATCACGCCCCGACCAAAATTATCACCTCATTATACTCAAAGAATGATTCCTTATTCCTTATATAAATCGTTCGTTTCTTTCCCGTTGTAACCTAATTGTTACCTAATATCGTAGCACAATGGATTGGAGTGTTAAGTACGAATCTGTAAGTTTATGAGTTCGAATTCCGGCGGGGCGTTTATAAAGTTTACCCTTCAAAACATTTTAAAAACATGATATATGGTCAAATATTGTGAAATTTGAAAATTCTAAAACGATGAAAGTATTTTGATTTTTGTGTACTTTAATTTTATTCGCATTAATATCGACAGGTGTCCCATATCACCTTTAATTGAAAACTTTCGAATTCTTTTTTAAATACATTTTAAATGGTTGTATCCCTTAAAGGGGCATGGTCACGATTTTGGTCAAATTTTATTTTTCTGTTTTTATTAATTACAATGCTTTAGAAAAGCATTTCTAGTGATTAAAGAAAGTTTGAGAGTCAGTCGTAGAGTTATAAGCAAGATACAGAGCTCACAATTCTTTGTCATGTAAACAAGGTTTGTGCACTGTTTTTGTTTACATAGGTTCAATATACAAGTAGAAATATTTTTTAAACTGATTGAATAAAGTTTCTTTAAGACTTTAAACATAGTTCTTCTCAGAAAAAGTCATCTTTAATTTTTATGTCCAATTAAAACACCTCTAAGATAGAAACTGTTTGATTTTCTAGGGTTTAATTAGTTTAAAACAATACTAAAATTATATCTCTTTAAATGTGGTTTAAATAGCAAGAAGTTATTACAAGCATGAAAACTCTTTACATGTGTATAATATGATATATTCATTATCAATTTTACAAATTAAATTTTTCAGTGTTCTTTTTCTTCAAAACCAATCAAATCAAAGACAAACCTCTAATAAAGCTGGTAACGCAAGATGATCGTACAGAAGTATATCTGCAATGTCTACTAGCATGTTCTCTTGAAGATTTAAAAATACATGGTCTTGAATTCCCAATCCAGATAGCAGTGTTATTACTTGTTTGTTGAGATATAGCCTCCCTGTTTAAAATGATTTTGTTACATTTTGAGATATCACACCAAAATCTAAATTTCAATATAAAAAAACAAACAAAATTATTTAAAAGCAATATACACATCTGTATTTTTTACCTGGTCCTGTGACATCTAAAATTTCTAAATTGTTTGATTTTGATTCAAATTTCTTCATGCTTTTTCTAATAACAAGGATGTCGGTGTCATTTCCAAGAGTTGGATCCTGTGCTACCATCCCTTTGCAGCCCCCAAAACGTATTTGGAATGCAGATGGTACAGGGTGTATTTGTAGCTTATCTGCAACCTGTGAGTAATCTTGAATAACTGATCTTATAAATAAGGAAAACAAATAATAAATTACTGGATTAAAGTATAGTCCAGCTTTGAAGTATTTATAAGCTAAACTACCTGGAAGATATGATATATTACCTTTTTTGCAAGTTTCGCGGATATGCGACCAATTCCATCTGTAAAGCAATATTCTTCATTTTTCACATCATCGATGTATCTCACACAACTCTTATCTACGTCCACAGTTTTCTTTGTAGACGAAAAGCAAAGTCCAAATCGGGAAACGTAGGAAGCCACGCATCTTTCAGTCGAAAATTCTCCAGAACAATTGATAATGCTCTCTGATGTGATACCATCATGAGGATGAAAAAACCAAAAGCTGTGCTCCCTAAGTTGACTATTTGAACATCCAAGAAATTCATAATGGCGGTTATTTATTTGGAAACCGGATTTAAAGGAAGTTTTCATACTCTCCAAAATAGTGCTCAAGGCATGTGATTGGACAGTGCTTATTTTCTCGGAGTCTTCATCCCGGAAAACTACTCTTATAAAGTAGTCTTCTCCATATTCACGAACTATTCTGTTCTGAAACACCGGTTCTTTGGGTAAAAACAAAGACTTAGTAGGAGTTAGAACCATTCTAGCTACCATAGAATAGTGAGATGGTAGCTCATTTTTGTAATCAATTTTTGATTTTTGGGTTTTCTTCATAACACAATTGAACTCATCTTGAAAGTGAAAGAATGGTTTCTCCATCAGTGCGATTGCCAGGTTATAAAAAACTTCTGTCACCAACTGTGTGTCTTTATGTGCCATCTGTTCAATATATCTCTTCACTTCAGATGTAAGATGGTCAGTTAATTTAAACCCTATCGAGTCAACACATTGCCAAGCATATTTTATTTCAAAATTATCTGGCAAAAGTATTTCTCTTTTAAGCTCGGGGAGTTTAGATTGAATTGTGATATGTGTAACGCGAAATCCAATGCAAATTAAACGCGATAAGAGCTGCTTTAGTTCAGGACTTTGGTCTTGTGCTTTAAATTCAAAACAAAATGAATTCAAATTCCCAATACCGTCAAAACCCGTATTTTTGGCACTTACTCTTACAGAATTGTCGTAAATTTTGGGGCAGGTTTTTATTGTTATCACCATAATGATAACATTGTTCGTATTCTGAACGAAAATTGTTCCATCTATTGAATCATATGATATCTCGAGAACAAAATTATTTGAATCATTAAAAGATCTCTTTTTGTCGATCAGTAACTTTGACGATTCAAATAAAAATGAAACTGATAAATCATCTGAAAAGTTACTTAGTTCCCAATGACGAACGAATGTAACTGGTGACGTCATGCTTCCACCAATCACCTTAACCCGACTAAAGGAAAATTTTGGAACATATTCTTCAGACTCAAGATACGAGCGTTTCTTTCTTAATATTTCCATCCATGCCATCTCTTCCGTTGGTGGTTTGTTCATAAACCATGTACTATGAACGTCTTCTTCGAGAGATGCTGGTCTTGTTGTCTGAAAGTCTTGTTCAAAGGTCAAGTTGTATTCTCCATACGATGATTCAGAGCCTACCGATGAAAAGTGACTCAATGTGATCAAATTCTGTCAAGCGTTTAATTTCAAAATTCGTGGAACAGTTTTTTTTATCTTGATTATTCTTGATTTCCTATGTCATATTAGATGGGATCAATTAAAAGCCGTTGTTAAGGTTCGTGTTTAACAAAGTTCTTGCCATTTTTTGTTTACATTGGTTGCATAGCAGTTAAAACTTTCTACAAATCGGGTTTTTTTTATTTGGTTGATAACTATGCATACCGTATACATGTGCCAGGTTTTATGCGTCATGTTTTTTCCGCGAATCAGTTTATAAAATTTATGCGAATTAAATGTTCACTCTTCCAAAGTCAAAATAAAGCATGATTATTTAAACCTGTGAAGTAATTAAGAAAATCGTCTTTATACATGTACAGTTGAACTCCGATATCTCGAACACTGATATCTCGACCATGGATTTGTCGAAGTGATTTGCAAGTACCATATTACAATTATTTTTTTAGTATTTTACCCTCGATATCTCGAATACTCAGATATCTCGAAGTTTTTAAACAGTCTCGAGATAACGAAGTTTAATGCTTAATGAAAATATCTGACAATGTACTTATTTACATAATTTCGTAATGTAAAAAAATTACCGATAATCTCTTTTAGAGATGCAACAATCATGGATCAGTAGATCATCCTAGTAGCTTACATATGATAAGATATCGGTTTTAACAAGGAACGTGACCAATTTAGTTAGCTTGTCAATGGATTATTAAATAAACAATGAGGCCTGCATATCCGTTATAGCTATTGTCCTACGGTTCTACTGTTTTCTACTCCCGAACTAAATTAGCTGAAAAGAGTTCATCGTACATTTACTTACATGCGCTCTATTATAAGCACATAACTTTGTAAGAAATCTACGCTGAGTTGTTTTCCGCGAGTCGGAAAACGTCGGGAACAAAGCGGAAATAACTTATTCTAGGGTATAATTAAACAATTCCTATCGTTTGGCACATCTCAATTGCTTATGTGATACATTTTCTCTCCGGCAGCCTAAATGTAAACTAAAAGACGACGAACCTTGTTTACATGGCAAAAATTGAAAACTATAATTATATCCAAGACTTGCAAATTAAAACTCAACAACAGACATTTTTAAAATTTTGGTTACCTATTAAATAAGCTTTGTTTTTTTATACATACATGTATCGTCAACTATTAATAACAAAAAAATAAAATAAAATCTGGCGGCTCAAACCATGACTTTAAAGTGAAAATGTTAGTTTTGAAAATGGAGAGTAAATTCAAATAATTGTTCAAACCTTTCCAAATGTTCTTGTTATTGTCGATCGACGTGATGTGTGTCGGTAGTTTATCAATAAAACATTTCTTAACAACATCCTTTGATCTCAAGTATTGGAACAGAATACGAAAACATTCCTTTCGAATTTCCTCCCTTTGTTCACCCGTATCCATATCAAATTCCTCCCCATAATCAGCAACAGATGCCATTTTAGGTAAATGACCAAAGTTATGATATAAATGTATATCATCAAGCCGTTAGAATTCCAAACATCTACTGACGCCCTACATGTAGCTTCTATGGTGTAATGTTAAAGAGAGATATCGTACGACTATTACATTTGCGTACAAAGTTCACCATACATGTATAACGTTATCAATAACACGAAATCAAACAGAAAGTGAAAGAGTGTTAATCAAATTTAATTTAATTGTAATACTTCAAATTTCTTTTGTATATATATTTTGAAAAAAAAACCCATTGCAGTACGTTTCCAGATCTACATGTAAAACTAGTTAAATCTATGGTGCCCTATTTCTGCCATCCACATAACTTTTTCGCTACATAGTTATCTTGTCAAGTCACAGGAACTATCTCAAAAACGAATTTTATCGAGTCTAGCCAAAATAACTTATTGCGGTTATTTGTGATATCTATCACAAGTTGAGGAGATAGAAATCTGATATCTTGAAAAAATATGCTGCTTTTATGAATGCAGCCATCCATATAATATTTAGTCAAGATACTTTCCGCCAATGAAATTAATCCTTATAATACTGTATTCATAGATTTAAAACATGATTTTGTAATGATTTAAAACTTATTAAACATTTTAAATCGGTCAAATCAACAGTACTTATTCGAGATAACAGATAGTTACCGTGTCAGGTCAAGAAAACTTTCTCGTCGAATTACGGTATCTTATCTTGATTAGAAAAGATAACAGTGAAAATTCGTCGAAATAACATGAAAGTTGTTAAGATACCTGTCGTGACTTCAAAAGATAATTATGCTGACTCAAAGTTAAATGGATGGCAGAAATATACCATACATGAGTAAATTTATTTTTTTAAAAGATCAGTAGCCCTAAGGGTGGATTTTACGTGTTTGATTTAGTTTTTCTTTAAAGATCTTTGATTGATCTGAGGAAACTTACAAAAGATTTTTTTGGTCTTATCTTTATCTGTTATCTTTAAAGGTTTAAATAAGAACCTGTTAATGTTGGTTTTGATCTAAACATTTGAATAAATTCAATAAAAATTGGAAAACATACATAATCCATAAATACCCTTCCCTCGTATAAGTATATATGTAGGCCAAGATATAAACAATTAATGCCTGTACAAAATGACGTTTAGATGAAGCTGTGGTTGATTAACACAGAATTGATGTATAAAACATTTGATATCCATTTGAGAATCGTGCATTAAACAAGATTAGTATGCTTATTTTTGCTGAAAAAAAAACCAGATAGAGAGGTTTGGAGTGTCTTTTTCACATAAAGTTTTAAAACATTATTTCCCATTCTACCCACAATAAAGATAACCTCTCATGTTAAGATTTCCTTGCCAATAACTTTCCCAAAAAAGATTATTATCATATTTATCACAGAGATATTTCTATTGTGCATTTTGGCATGTTTTGTTGTTCTCATATAAGGAAATTGATTTTTGATCAAGAGTACATGCATGTATATTGATCTTTTTTTCTCTTCTAGACTAGCGTTATTAAATAACCTGGAATCTGAGCAGAGTAACCTCATCAATTTTTGTACGCTTTCATATTATTTTACTTCCATGTAAACTTCATTTGATGTTTAGCTATTTTTTCATCATTCACCTTCATTCAAACATTTGAAATTTTAAAAAAAATCCAAAATCATGGTGAACTAATCTCTCAATGTAAGTAAAAAAAAATTTCACTCTATATATATATATATATATATATATATATATATATATATATATATATATATATATATATATATATATATATATATATATATAAGTTTAAAATGGTTCAGCCAGGACATAAAATAACTCTAGAATTATCAGTTATTCGGTCATATCTGAAAATATCTTAATTTGAAGGAGGAAAATGAAAAAAAAGAAATGCACAATTATATCTATAAATATATAAAGCTATTCCAATGGTCAACCAAAAATTTGAATGCTGGATGTAGTTTTTCAATAAAACATTTCTCTTCGACCTCTTCTGATCTTAAGTATTGGAAGCGAATATGAATACATTGCCGAGTTTCCTCATTTTTTTTCTCCTCACTGTATCCAGATAATTGACGTAATCAGTAGCAGAAGCCATTATGAACCGAAGATATTATTATGTTTACCTGGTATGCAAAGCAAATAAAAATAAACACATACCCAACGTTTTTCTTAAAAATACTTCTTATAATCACTGTTGGATAAAGGTTTATCTTAAATTTTTTGCAAGTAAGATTTTATCAGTATGAAGATGAAGCGAAATGTGGTATTTATTTTTAAAGGTTCAATTGAACTACAGTTTCACTATTAGTTGGGTTCATGCTATTTAAATGCGTGTGATAAAATTCAAGGTGGTGTTAATTTTTTTTGTAGTATTATGAAATACGTTTAAACAAATCTTTTTCAACTATTTTAGAGATAGGTCATTGGCACCTGTAAAACTTTCGTTTAATTGTGGATAAAGCTATTACATGTATTTAAATAATATTTAATCATTTTCTTAATATTATAATAGTTTACATGTAGGAGAGAGCTATAACATTTATTTTCGAAATTTAAATGATTTTTTGAAACCTTTCCGAATCTAAATACTAGGTTTTTAATCCATATCAACTTGTAGCATGTTTTACAGCACAGTCTAGACGGGGAACGTTTACCATACGACCAATGTCATAACATGAGTTGTATATAGAGATTTGTTGAAATCGTGACCATATGTCTTTGTACAAAATAATCTGAATAGTAATTTTATTATATAAATATTGAGTGTAATAAAGGTGATATCATTAACAAACCAGTGTTCCTTCATTTTAAACACCATTGCTCGATCATTCGATCATTTATTAAAAAGTGAATTGTTTATTAGTTAATTAGTTTTTTGGGAGTGTTGGTTTTTGGGGGTTTTGCTTTCGGTTTTATCTCATATAAGTGCAAATAGGCAATTAACAAAATACAAAGTATTTATGTTAGGTGTTCTTTACTTTTAATTGATTTCCATTTATAACGACCATGATGTTAGAAATTATCATAACCTTAACACATTTGTGAATGAAAAAAATACGTTGATTTATTTACAACATTCAGTATGAATAAATAGAATTTAGAAATGTTTTCTTCATCTGTGAACACGAGTGGAGTCTGTTAATCAATGGAATCCAAAAAAGCTCTTCAGTCGGTTTTTAAGTGTGGGCTTTGGCTTTGTTCCGCTCTGTCAAAAAAAATTCAAATGTTAAGGATAAAACAAAAACAGACCAAAAAAATAAAATGTTTTGAATTAACTAAAAACAAAACAAAAATTAAAATGTTAAGGGGTTCAAAAGGCCCAGTGGATTTGAACTCATGATCTGCGGTTCACAAACTCGATAGTTTTTTTTTTATCTCACAATTTTAAGTTTAATCACTGAGCTATGACAATATTCAACCGAATCGGTAGACACAAAAAATTTGACATAACATTTAAATCGCCATCTTGTGACGTACATTTTAGTGTCTTAAAAAGTACAAGTCTAAGTGTAGTGTTGTACCTTATTCAAATTGAGGATAAATCTACAATCTTTCAAAAATTATCAGAAGACAGTTTTCTCTAGACAATTTATTTCAATAATTGGTATTGACCTTCAGTTGGGATTCGGATTTGGCTCCGATACACTGGCTGATAGTCACTAAGTCTTCCTCTTTTTCTCTGTTCCCAACTCTTGCTGTAACATTTGGCTGCAAGATGATAAAAGATAAACTTTATTACAATACTACTTGGAAAAAAACTATGCTTGGCTTGTTATAAATGGTAATACAGCTCGAAGAAAAAAAAAAGGTATATATATATATATATATAAATATATATATATATATATATATATATATATATATATATATATATATATATATATATATATATATATATATATATATAAAATTTGATTTTTACCTTTGGGACAGACTTAAACTTTTCCACTCCGTTAAGAAACAACTTGCGAGGAATAAAATGTGAATCATCAACGGCTCTCTATAGAAAAAAAATGTCTTTCTCTTACTTTTGAAATGCAAAACGTGTGCTTTAATAAAATATAAATCGTTTTTTTTTTAAATGTGAAATTATGTTTCAGAAGTTGGTGACATTGAATTCATTCATGACATCTTACCATTATTTCCATCTGCAGACTTTTTTGCCTTTCTTTCATTTCTTCTCTCCTTTTGATTTCCGTCTTTAAAAATACAGAAAAGGTCATCTTTGAGTTCTCTTTTAGTTTCGGTTTTGCTAAATTTTTTAATTGTTGTGGAGTGTTATATACAGTAAACTGTATACACTCACCATTAATTCCTTGTGAGCCGTTTCCCTTGTTTGGTGAACAGTTTCTCTTTCATTTACCCTTTTCTAAAAACAAACACAAATAAAAATAAAATACACAAAAAAACCCCCCAGAAATAAGTAAATTACATGTACATTTCAGAATAAAATCAGTGTAGATGACACAGACACCATTTATCATGAATATTTGGATATCAATGAAACTTACCACCAGCTCTCCGTGAAGCTTTTGTAGAATTAGTTGGCGGTCTTGAATTTTTTTCTAAAAATTCCAAAAACACAAATATGAATTTATTACAACTGTATAACAAATAGACTATAATTTTATATCTTATCTGATAACTGTTTATATTCTAGTATCAGTATGTTTTGCTTTTGTAAAATTCTTACCATTATTTTCCCCGACATTTGGGGACATCTTCTTGATCTTAGTCTTCTCTAAAAAGAAAAAAAAGTCACATTTCTAAATATCAGTACAATGTCATGTACTTAAATAAAACAAGATTTATGTCAATATAAATCAAATTTGAATTTTTTAGCCCTTTGGAGATTACTAGTATTTTTAATTTGTATTTCATACCACTTGGTCAACGAGGATGAAGAATACAATTTGATTTCTTTTTTCCTTGTCCTGTAAATAATAACAATAATGAATGAATGAATGAATGAATGAATGAATGAAAATTAACGTTAATACAAAGTACTTGTATATAATTTAAATAGTTACCCATGCATCTAACGTTGTTTTCCATTTGGTCTGGTTTACTTTCTGCAAACATTGGAAAAAATCTGAATTGCATGTTGAATCATTGTACATGTAATTTAATTTGTTTCAATGTAACAAAAATGTTATTTAGAGCGCCACATTTTGAATTTGAAATTGACGAAGTATTATATCACCGATATATGTAGAAATGATTAATTTAAAAATTGACAGGTCAATAATGAATACCTCCAATTTTTTAAGAGATTCTGCCATATAATCGTCTTCTCGTTCTTTCAACTTTTTCTGAAAAAAAGATGTATAGATAATTAGGTAAGATAAAATTATGAAAGTGCTATGCAAATCTAATGTATGTACATCTAATTTATTTATACAATTAACGAAGTTGTAATCAAATACGGAATATTAGCATTGTATATAAATTAGCAAAGTTTCACATTTAACGTTGCTTTAATTATTGACATAATCTTTTATATACAAATGATTATTATATAGAAAATTTTCTGACTTACGAGCACTTCATCTTGAATGGTGAGCAATTTTGTGCGACTTTCTCTGATAATTTTCTGAAAATGAAAACTTTTCAAAATGATTTTTCTTTCAAATGAAATTGTTTACGTTCTCTCACTTGGAATAAGTTTCTATACACGTCTATAGTTTGAACCATGTCATACATACCATATATTTTACGGCCATTCTTGCACTTCTATCCATCGGCAGAATTGTTCTCTGCAACAGGAATTTTATGGATTAGTACATGTAATAAAAAACTTAAGCATACTGGTAGTTTGGTTTTTTTTTTGGTCTATGAACGGATTAATTTTTTAAGTTTTAAATATATCTTACCAACAAATCTACTTGGATCTTATTTATCAGCTGGGCATTCTTATCAGCGGTCACTATCTACAAAAAATAGGATAATCACTCATTAAAGCTCTTGTCACAGTGATACCTTAAGACGCTGACACAAATATAAAAATTGAACTAAGTTTATGTATACTGACGAATGTAGATACCTTAAGTTCTTTCGCCTCATCTCTTTCAGACGAGTTCTTTGCAATGGCGTCAAACTGATTCTTTACCTTAAAAAAAATTAACAGACTGAGAATAAGCAATTAGTTCATCATATCAGAAAAATCCTTAAAAAAGTACCGTGTATTCAATTTCATTTTATAGTTACGCATGTGTGCAAAATAGATAATTGCTCATTAATTTATACACATAAAGTTAACACAATCATGTTACTGCTAGTATGTTTGGGAAGTTTATATTGATTATTTACATATTTATTACAAATTCTTAACTAATATCATCAGATACTAGTAATTCATGCGTCACTGGGAAGCGTTATGAATGGTCTATAATACCTCTAGTTCTCCGTTAGACTCTTCAAAGAAATTGTAGGCATCGTGTTGTCGAAGTTTTTTCTGAAAATAACGGCACTGGGTATTACAGGTATGTGTTATATATGTATATATGCTTCATCTAGATATAGTAAACAGTACAAATAAAACTGTGCATATATATCTTTGTGTTATACATATATTTTTTGACTCACCAATAGCTCCATCTGGACAGAAGCCATGTTCAAATGGTTCTCTTTTATGGATTTCTAACAATGAAAAGTAAAAAAAAAAACATTACCGAGAAAACTCTTTACTAAATTACTAAATTAGGATATCGGTGTATTCATTTAAATTAACGGTATCTTTAGTCTGAAATAGAACATATAAGTTCACTAGCAGAGAATAAATCTCAAAGAGACGCGAAACAGCAATTAATCGATCAACAAATCAATGAGTCATACCATCCATTTAACAGCCATCTGGGAACTTCTTTTGATGGGAAGAATCTTCTTCTGTAACCAAAAAATTATAGAATTAACATATCTATCAGACCAGAACATGCACACAAACCATACACGCGAATTACTTCATATTATGTAAACACATTTATCATATACATGTGTCAACACTGAGCTATTTATTAATTTACCAGTATTTCTGCTTGAATTCTTTGAATGATTCTTCGGCTTTTTTCGGTCTTCAGCTGATGATATAAATAACGTGTAAAGTTAATCTCCCTGTGTATTACTAAAATAATTATTCATTTATAACGTGAAAAGTTAATCTCCCCGTGTACGTATAGCTTAGAATTTTTTACAAACATGGCAAAAAATTCTATATATTAATGTTAAGTGCTATTATATCTTATGGTATTAATTTTGATATGAAAAAACTCTAGATATCTGCAATTTAAATTCTATTAGTATATTCCACATCGCAATAACTGATAATAACATTTACCTCTTGTTGTCTCTGTGTCTCTTCCTCTGTTCTGTACAAATTCTCTACGATAACTTCTTCGCGAAGGTCCTCCTTAAAATTGAACAGAATCACATAATCAGGCCATAGAAAAAAAAAACCCACAATTTCTACACCATAAACAAAAACAAATTATATATATAATATATATCTCATTATCTGCATGATATTTGGCAGAAACCATGCACATCTATGTATCAACGTACGAGATATTGTGCTGCTGTCAACTTCAATTTTAACTCCGAAAGTTGATCCATTCTTTCCATCTAAAAGAATTCAAGCGAGGTGAAACGTCAATTATTAAGGTCTTCCGTTTCCAACGGAAGACCTTGTACTGATTCTGTTGGAAATTCTTCATTATTATTTTTCTTCTTCTTTTTCTTCTAGACGTTTCTTTAAACTGTAATATCTCGCTTGTTTGTCATTAGATTTCATTTAAATTTTCAGGGTTTATTGGAAATGACAATAGCTTACTATAGCACAAAATGTTGTGAAATTGGTACTTCCGGTTTTGAGTTATTCCCCTTTGAATATTTTTTTAGTGGGTCTCGTGTACCTGCAAAGGCTCCGAGTTGATCCGTAGCAAGTACTTTTAATTTACAAATCTTAAATGTAGACATCTTGAACGTTGTCCTCCTAGTTTTACATGTTTGATTAACCCACGTTTACTTCTTAAAAAATTACATAGAAATTTATGTTTCAAAAAATGTTAAATTTTGCTTATATATTTGCTCAATAACTTTTTAGTTGTAAATTTTTTCTAGTCACATATAGAACAAAAGCTGTGCAGAATATTAAGAGCTTTCATTTGATACCATAAAAAAGGGGCTAGCCCCTAAAATGAGGGGTCTAGATCCCTTAAAATTCTTTGCCTCATAACTCTAAAACGGTAAATTTTTCGATATGGGCGTCGCTGCAAAAAATGTTGTTTGTGACTTTATTGATCTCATAAAACTGTTTTTGTGTTCAGGTATTGCATAATGAGGGTAAAAAGTAATACGTGTTGACCAGTTCTCGCGGCAATTTTGCCAAGTAAACGAAACTCTCCCTTGCCCGCGGCCGAGAAAATCGGTCACCATGGTCGCGGATGGGCTACCTAGCGGTCAGCGGTTATCTAATACACAAGCTTTGCTTCTCTCAAATATGATTTTATTTAGCCGCAAACTCAAGAATTGTTTTAGTTTTGATTACACATAAAAGTTTATGGACTAAACGATTAGGTGTCTATTAAGAAATCGTTCAGTTAATTAATAAAAGCAATGTCATTCTCAATCTAAAGCAATATCAGACATAGATCAATTGTGGGTTTCAAGTTTAAAATAAAGAACTTCTATTTGATAGAATATGGTCATTATACTGCAAACTTTTCAATTCTTCCTGGGTTCTAAGCTGTGCGTTGTACCTTTACGTAATCTATCCTTCGTCCACGGCCGAGGAGATCAGCAACGGCTGCACTAACTAGCGGTAAGCGGTTATCTAATACACAAGTTTCGCATACCGCGACGTACACTTAGATGAATATAAACGTGTTTGAGTTTATATAGTCGTAAATACAAGAACTGTTTTAAATTATTAAAAAAATTGAGTGTAAGTGACTATTAATGAACGATTTACTCCAAATCGGAAACATCGTCAGACATGAATTAATGGTTGGTTTGTATATCTAAAAAAATTTAACCCCCCCCCCCCCCCCCCAAATATTAAATGATGATCATCCCTCGCCGAGGAGATCCAGCGCGAGTGGACAAGTGATCCGCGGTCGGCTCGTGTTCTTCTACATGTACCTTATCACGCGTTCATGTTTCATATTTTGCACGGACAGAACTATATTTTATTATGTTTTCAACTATTATAGGTTTAAGATGAAAAGATAAATTTATTTTACTTGTACAGTTGATTAAGTAGTTTAAAAATCAAATCAAATTATAATCAAAGTTCCATGTTACATGTTTGCGGTAGGTGCTAGCACGATAAAAGAATGTCCTGAATTGTCCTGAATTGAGGCATTTGGTGATTATTTTAAAGAATATTCACATTAAGTTTTAAACAACTTAAGATTAGGTTCTATCGGCCACATATTAATCACTCTGTAGTTTTTTCTACATGGTTGTTCGTTTCAATGTGGAACGAACGCATTGCTGCCCCCCCCCCCCCCCATCCTCCCGCCCCGCTGACAAGTGCTCGCGCTGGATTTTTTTTAAGTTGGCGAAAAGATATCTAGATCTGTCGAAAATCATTTTTGGTGACTTCTCCTTATGTGTAACATTTTCTCCTCAACGTGTATCGTTTTCCCACCCGTTTGTTTATTCGGTCAGTCTGTGTTAATTCAATCGCCACGTCCGACCGAAAATCTTGTGTCGCTTCTCAGAACATATGTAATTGAGTAACAGTTGGAAGGGTGCTTTTATAAACAATAAGACTATTATACGAAGTCAATCATCTTCACATTGAAGATGTGAAATCGTAACCTGAGAATGTGGCTAATAAATTAACCTGTTAAACACGCTAAACTTCTATAGTTATGAACATAATAATTCATAATGTATTATAATTAAAAGTTTGAAGTCAAAGGAAATTTTATCCTTGGGAAATACGACTACATTATGCAATGCAGTCGATCGCCATAGAAATCATCAAAGTACTGCAAGTGTCGACAGATTTCTTATTTCTTTGAAAGACCATGATAATTCACTTAACTTGCAGACTATAATATAGCGACATATCTGCCTCCCAAAAATATATGCGCTTCTCAAAGTTACACTTAAGTGAGATAGATGTGCGTTATTGGGGATTTTATTTATTGATAATTGTATGAAAATTAATTTAAAAAAACAACTTTTAATTGAAGTTGTGTATTATGAGGTTGTAATGTAACTTAATTTACTTACAAGGTTAGCTACAGCCACTGGAATACTAAATTTAGCTGAACAATGAATACCCAATATATTAAAATACAAGATAAATAGATTCCAGAACTATAATACTATGCATGTGTATATAAAGGTTGCACCCTGATTTGTATGGCTGTAGGTGGGGAGGTAAAGGTGTATCGATGTACATACAATGTATGACTGCACATACGGATTCCGGACCGTGGGTACAGACGATACCCATGATAGTCCTTTAATATATCAATGCGCAGTTTGATCTAGAAACTGACCAGTTTCATAACTTCTTCGAATTTCTCTAACACGGACTGTCTAATTCCTTCCCAGAATTCCAATTTACGCATATGAATCATGAGTACATACTGTTTATAACAATTCTTGCTACCCTTTGAAAATTTAACTCGCCATTAAACATCTCATTTTTTAAAGAATTTTTGAAACGATTACACAAACTGTGTTCGACAAATAGTTTTTCTTAAACATTTTCTTCCTTTCTTTTTCAAAACACGTTTTATATACAGGCTTTCAATCATAACACGTTTTTATAACAAAAGCAGAACTGAAAGTTTAGTCATTATAATCGTTTGACACCATATCACATATATTTTCAACCTGCAGCAACAACGGAAGACCTACTCGTGGCTTTGCCACGAGCTCTGCTCTAGTTAATATACTGTTTGTAATTCCATAGAACAGCTACATTGTGTATGAAATTTTAAGATATTTTTGTACAGTATATTTCATCTATCATAATAATAAGAAACAACTTATACACTATTAATACTAGCTAGATTGTTACATGTAGACATAGTTTATTATGTAGCGGTTTAATTTTTCAGTGTATTTATTTATTACCATGTATGCACGCCAAATTTTAATTAATAAAGTTATAAATCTCTAAGTTTTAACGGTTTATTTCTGAATCTACGTAAAATCATAAAGTGAGGTCGGTATAAAATATCACTAACCGCTTGGCCCAAATCGTCATCTCCAAAATAAAACAACTTCTCCATTTTGAAATTCTGGAAATGTAAAACTCGTCGTATATATATATAGATAAAGTATTATTTTTGAAAAGATGTTTGATAATCACTTGAAATTCCAACAAGAATTGCTAACCATACCTTGCAATCACTATTCCTCCCTCTACCTAGATTCCTGTTTGTAGCAACGATTGTTACGTCACTTGTTTTGTTGCGTCATACTCGTCATGACGTTACCTCAAAATAACATTCAAATGTTGATCGGTCATTCGGACTCCGGAAAGGATGTGAAGCCATAGAGCTTTATTTCTTGAGTGTCATTCTCAATCAACAAAACATTATTAATGACAATAAGGAATGGAAACTTAAATTAATAATTGAAATCATGCAGATCTAACGTTTAATATTTTTATAAAAATTTAATGCATTTTTAAATCACAGTCATAAACTTGGATAGAAAATTGAAAGTTCTCTCTTAGTTGATTGTTTCAAATTTATTTATATACAGTTCAGGCAACGCGGATCCCGAAATTACCCCCCCCCCCCCGCGTGGTTAGTTAAATAAATCCTTTCCGCGTTACGTGCCAGTAAAAATGCAATGAAGTATTTCTGTTTACACAACCGAGTTCATATACTAATTCAACTTTACAAACACAGTATCTCAGACATTAGATCATACATCACAAATCGTGTTACAAAATACTTTATTGTTAGACATACTTCCTTTTTTTCTTTACTTGAAAATAAAACTAATAGAACGAAACTGCTTCCTCTTTTTTTATGAAATAAGTGCCACTCAATTGTGCTCGTTTTGAAAAGGTGTTATAATCTGTATAACTATGTGATTTCACCTTTCTGAAAAGTTGAGATTTTTCTTTTAATTTTGAATTGGTGATATTTTTTATTGGATTAGCTGTTATCACAATAAGTACCAAGAGGGGACTTCATAAGAAGGTGGCGATCAACGCAAAAAAGGAGGCCCACAGGCCTTGACGGTCACCTGAGTACCATTACCCTTAGATTGACATGTCAAAGAGTCTCATATTTGCATTTTAAGCTTCATATTGAAGTCAAAACCCTAATCTGAGACTCTTCTGATTGTTACCACGCTTTTATTATATGTATATGATATTTCAAAAACATTCACTCATGAGTCAGGGTCGGAGGAATCTCGGATTATCTATACCTTCTAGCTCCAGGGGCCAAAAATTGTACATGCAGTAGACTTTTGGTGATAAGAAACCTGTTGGTTTTTAACGGTCAATCTTTAATAATATTCACAGCTTCATTGTATAAGCACGCAAAAAGCATACAGCTCGTTTCTACAAGTTTACAATGCACAGGATATTAAAGTTAAATTCTTAAAATACATATTTAATCCAATATTGCCAAGCGACAATTAACCATGTATGAAGTTCAAATTGATAATGAATGACACGCATCAATTAACTTTAGTAAAAATATAAAAATCTTCGAAAAAATTAAGTCTAATGCAACTTTGAATACTTTGAAAATTCAGGACTTTCTGCGGCCATCAACAAAAATTTCAAGAATTTCAAAACCTGAACAACTCTTCAATATACTGACCAGATAACATCTTTCCATGACATGAGTTTCTTTTCCACACATCTCAGAGATCAGAAACCCTTGACTTGGGAAGATTGTCATATAAAATAATTTCTTTTACATAGAACTGGATCACTACATTAAGCCGAAGTGCCCGGAGAAAACCCACGTTTATAAGCGGGCGTCTACCATACCCTGTCACTTACAATCACTGTCGATCACGGGGATCGAATCGGGTCGCAGCGGTTATAAGCGAGTGCATTAAATTTTTAAAAAAAACTTCATATCTACATGTACTTTGTTATTCATTAAACGAATTCTTAAAACATATTTAAGAGAAATGACCAAAAAAAATTAATAAATTGTAGCCATCAACTCCATTTATAAAATAAAGGAATATGAAGTAATATTCATCAATTCCCCAATCATATTTCCCATGAGAAGAAATTGGGGGAGGTAACTCGCGTTGAAAACAAGAACAGTTTTTCACATGGACAAGGTGAGACGCTGTACCGCGAGGATGCGCGGTTTTACCCGAGTTACTTATAATAAACCGCGATCAATTTCACACCACGAGGACTCGCGCTAAATACGCAAACCGCGTTGGCCGTAGTGTATGTGCCAGCACCCTTCCTCCTGAATAATTTTCTTAAAGAAGGCTATGTAGCATCAAAAGTAAACACACTGATTGCAAGATAATATAATATTTTATTTGTTATATTGCAAGTCAACTATTCCTTACATTTCAAGTGAAATTATCCCTGAGATTTCACGTGTATCAAGTTTTAATGAAGATCAGAGCTTTTAAAACATCAATGCACCAATATAAAAGCAAGCTTATATAATAATAATAGTAGTATGTAAATGAATATATTCCTTCAACATTTCTCAGAAATTGCATTTATAAAAAGGAAAGAAATAAATGTGAAAATACATGTATAAATGAAATTAAAGAGTCTATAAATTCAAGTAAACTGCCCATATTAGGAAATATTCTTGTTAATACATGTATTCTTCAGAAATTTTATAAAACTTTGGATTTGCATTTGCAAAGGCAGATCACAGCTTCAATAGTCTTAAGTCTTTCACATGTTCCTGAATCATGTTCCACATCAGGTTTTGATACAAAGCTTAATGTGGATTCAGCACTTATCACTGGTCATTTACATGTCCCTGAATCACTTCTCCGCTTTTTCATGCTTTGATTCCCTGGTTGATGTGGATTCTCCACTTTTTCTAAACGTACTAAAAGCGGTATCTGCTGGAGCTACGGAACTGTAAGTTTCGTTCACAAAGCTATTGACATTAGAATCCACTTTGTCATCGCCCTTTACACTCCCTTTGGAGCTCCCAGCTCTGTTTTGATATTCTGGAGAACTTAAATCATACGTTTGCGTCTTCGGAACTATTTTCAACCTCCAATAGACGACAGCCACGACCATGATCAACAGTGCCACACCAACGATGGCCACAGCTACTATTATACCGGTTGACAATGTCTCTTTCTCCTTGACTATTACTGGCACCTGAATAATACAATGTAATTAATTAATTAGAGTTTTAAAGCAAAATTCAAACATCTACTGTTAATCTTCACCTTTGAACATGCATATTCATGAACTATCATGAGTACTAATATTCAATTAAGAAACAAACAGCGATGTTAAAAAGTTCACCGGGATATATGAACTTGGTTGGTCACGAAGGGCTTCTCAGAAGATTTGATCATGTACAAACCAAGTTCATATCATGGTGAACTTTTTAACATTGCTGTTTATTACTTATATTTACGCTTGAAGAAGACAAATCATTAATGTAATGGTGTTTTTATGTTTACAATATTACAACCGCAAAGCGATAAGCGTGTGCGGTTATCATTGTGACATCACGGAAATGTTCACACAAAATTGACAGTTTTCACTATTCTATAGAATCATATAAGGAAGCGTATTTGCAAATGTATATATTTAAGGTATTCCATCCATAACTAAGGCGAATTTAACACTTTTAATTGATCAAAACTACATCAAATTCGTAATTTAAAGTTATTATGAGGCTTACACAAACCAAACTCTGGAGTATGTATGTAGTCAATCAAATGAATTTTTTGCAGTTAGAACTTTTTAAAAGAGTTGTCTGCCCTTTAGGAATTTTTTTTAAAAATCATTTTCTGAAAATATGTATGGTAAATTATGGATTATTTTAGCATATTCGAAGAAAGGAAAATTGTTTGCAACTTTTAACCAAGAAAAATGTGAGAAAATTACTTGTACTAAAGAAATGTATCTAAAAATGCATTTTCCCCATAGACTTCAATGTTAACTTAAGCATATAATAAATTTGTAAATATTCAATTTCCTTTTAAAATTTCAAAGGTGAATCTTTATTATTTAATAAAACCCTTAAAAACACACTAAGATTTTCATGATCAAACTTGCAGTCTATTAGATATGACATATGATAGTTATGGATGGACTACCTTAAGGATAAATATTGGGTACATGCTTATACATGTAATTCAAATTACTGGTACTGTGGTTTCATCAATATTCGCTGAATACCAATTTTTGTGGATTTCGTTGTTAAGTTTATCCATGAAATTAAATGTTCATTATAGTGGAATTTCTACTATCATTTTTTGTTTTCCCTCGCACTGAAATGTCACATTTTCATTGGATTAAACATGGCACGTGATTGCCTCATATATCTCTATGTAGGTTCTGTGAGGATTAATATTAGGCAATATGGCCGTCATTGGCCGCCGCCTCACCTATTTATCTCGATATTTCATATTATTTAACACAGAAATCGTGTTTAGTAAGTCATTAAAATATTTAGAGTAGTGGCCCTTTGGAATTATTTTTTAAATTAGAGTAGTTGCCCTTTGAATATTGACGTCACATTGTTGTGTCTGGAGCAGAACAAAATGGCAGCGTCTAAATTTGCTCAAATCTCTGCAGAAGTTTAAAATTGAATAGCAACAAAACATTGTAAGTAATATGGCTGAAGCAAAGATTTTTTAAGCGTATTTGAAAGGTGGTATTGATAATTTTGAAGAGTTTAAATGAGTTTAATTGGACGAGATGTAAGGCATCTTGTACATGGCTTTGCGTAGATCACCGCTATTTGTGAATGAATATGTCGCTTGATAGTCCTCGGGAAAACAAAACACTTATTAGGTTAGTTACTGACTCACTACGGAAATATATTGGGTTGATCAATCTCATCGACGGCTCGGCTTCGCCTCGCCATCTATGAGATTGATCAACCCAATATATTTCCGTAGTGAGTCAGTAACTAACCTAATAAGTAATAGTATTGATAGGGTCATGCATTGGCCACGAATTTACGTATCCTTGAAACTGTGATTTTCACTTTTTCCACGAAAATTGATATCCTTGAATATTAATGAAACCACAGTATGTTATATAATGTTATAATGTAACATTTTTCAGCCCAAAAGGCAAATTGGAAAAAAATCATTATTATAAGGGAAAGGGTTGATGTTCTGGCCTAAACCTGCTCTTGAGACTGCTTTTTACCTGAGCTCCACACTTGGTCCCATGGTAATCCACTCCATCCACAGTCAAGTACTTGGACAGCTGCAGAGCAGTTCCACGGAAGTTGAATACTGTTCTGTTCTCCACGGCGCCACATAAACTGTCCACTGTGGAGTTCATCAGGCTGGAACCTCCAGAGACCTCAAAGGTCACAAAGATGCTTCCTACAAAAAGGCAAGAAGACAGTCCATTTTGACATCAAGAGACCACTGATAAAAGAACCATATAGGCTGTATGTACATAGTTATCCAAACTAACAAATTTACACTGAAAACTAAACTTGGAGATCTTTACTTCAGTAAATTATAAAATAACTTTAATTTTACAGGTAGTTGATAAAAAAGTATGTGTAATTCTTCACTGTATCATACATTTACAATATACTGGTATCACTAAGACTTACAGATTTAAATTTTTGCAACTTGTAAGTACAATGTCAATATAAGGAGTCATAGAACTAAACTGACCTTTTTCAATTTTGACTGAGTTCAGAATGATGTCCGGATAAAGCTGGGACAAATAGTTGCCCATCATGGCCTGGAACTGCAGCTGGTATCTAGATCCAATAACTGTGTCATAGTCAGCATCAAACAACAACCCTATTCTCTGAGAGGCATTATTGGAGGATGATATAACATTTCGTTTACGAATATTAATCAGCGTTTGTTTTTCTAATGAATATTCAGCAGGATCAGAGGTCACTCCTATCTTTAGGATCACCATGCCTGGTTCAGTGAATCTGATGCCCGACAGAGAAGCAAGGCCCGTGGCGTCATTGAACTCTGTAGAACGATCTCCACTCATTTGGCCACGATAGTATTCCATCCCATCCAATGTAACATTTACAGCCCAACTGTGATTCTGTTAAAAGACGTAATGCAAGAAAATTCAACATGCTGAAAACAAGCAATTGGGTTTGGTTTTTATTGAAAGACCTAAAAAAATTTACTGCGATAGTTATATAATTCAGGATTAATATTAAAACAAAATTCAATCAATAGAAATAGTTCACCGTAACTTACAGTAACTCATCAATATTTACAGTATTTTTTTTGGAGGGGGGGGGGGGGAGAGGGGTATCAGGAGATACTAGTCACATCCCAGTCAAACTGCTCTGTATATTGCATATTATTCGTATTATTTAAATTATTCACATACCCGCCAGTTGATTTTCTCTACAACCTGGGAAGTAACTCCGTCTTGCAGCTCTAGTTCAATAGCTACATCAGAATTTTGCAATATGGTGGTTGTAATGTTACGGATATTGACCTTAAGAGGACGTCTTGTCAGTGAAAATTTGGATGACGTCAAAGAGAAGCTGGCAGCGGCTGGATATGTCACTGCAAAATCCAGGACAAAATCTGTGCCAAAATGACTGATGGCCAAGTCTGTGAAGTTTGCCCAACCATTGTTGTATTTGACAGTGGTAGTTCCAACTAGTTTAGCAGCTGCATTACCGGTGCCAGCTTTAATGGTTGCTGTAATCAGCCATGGATTTGCCAGGGTTCCCAGCTTATTAACGACATTTCCCTGTTTTAATTATAAAGAGAAATAATAGTTCAAATTTCATCAAAATATATAAATGTACAAAACTAAAATTCATTGAATTAACATTTCTAGAATTAAGAATATTTTACATCAATAATGTAATACAGTAATTTGTTCACTTGCGTAATGTGAAAATTGATCTTGTTTTTTTATCAAAATGAAATTGAATCTCAAAATTTCCCTTACAGATACTTCAAAATGGTTATCAATAAATAAAAAGAAATTCACCGATACAATTATAAGTTAAATGATCTCCATATGAACACACTGTAATTTTTTAATGCAATTTAATGCTTTCCTGCATTTACATAATAAGCATCGTCAGATGTATTTCAATATAAAAAACATATTATATACTTCAAATCTTACAAGTAAACAGGTCTGCAAGTGTAACATCTGCACGACGAGAACAACTTTAATGTTAGAAAACACCTATTTCGTCTAATGGTACTGTAAACCAATTTTTACTGGCGTGTGGGAAATTTTCGTGCAGTCAGTTTATCACCAGTAATTTGCGAAATGAAGTCCTCGCAAATAAAAGCTGGTTTATAGTATAAAAGCTGGATTTTTTTTTTATATTTGAAACTCACATCAACATCATATATTTGAAATCGTGCAGGCGTGGAGAATGGAGCACCTTCATGCAGTGGTACAATGGGGCTATGCAACCTCATTTGGCTTGGCTGAACCAGTTTTTCATAGCCCTCATTTTTGTTTTCCTTCGCCACGGTCTGCCAGTTGGGGTCCTCAGGATCTGGGGGCGGCTCAGAAATGGCTACCCCTGTGGTGTTGAGGAGGGTCTTTAAGGTTGAACCAAGCTGGACATCATTAACAATGGTTGTGGTTATGTTCTGTAGCTGGTCCGTGGACAGATCACCTGCACTTGCTGTTGCGTTGAGCTCTAGACACAGAAAACTTAATATATCATACATGTTTACTAGTACATGTACTACAAACTTTTCTCATTATTGCATTTTTTTCCTCTCTTGGTGATAAATTATACTACTATAAAATCCATCTGAAAAATGCTTCTTTAAAGTCCATCTATAAAATGATACCATTTAATATATGCACATGCTAGTTTATCCATACCTTGAGAAGGGGGATTGCTGATCTCGATTTCCACCCCTGTGATTTTACCGGTGGCTCTCTTCCTGCGACCACTGACTGATGATGTCTCCCTCACAATCTTTGTGATGCGCACGCGACTGGCATCAATGTTAAGGAAGGAGGCTAGATTCATGATGATATTCTCCCCATAAAACTCGTTCTCTGGCATCGCTGGTAGTTGGAAGGACACTATAACTGTCTTCACTGTTATAATCTCCACTGGAGCTGGCCCTTTGATCATCAAAGTAATGATACCAGTATCTCTGTTGAAATAGCTGGTCCCAGATTTGAGTGCGCACCCTGTGACGTTAGGCTTGTAGTAGTCTGGCTGTCCAACAGGAGGAGGATCAACAATGTATTTTTTTTTGGCCCCTTCAAATCGAGCATTTGGAGGCAGGATGAAATTGCCATCATGGTAGACGTCCAATCTCCAGGGCTGCGAGTACCATACAGACAGGACAATACAGTCGTTTGGTTTGGCATCCAAGAAGAAAAAGCGAGATTTCTGAGGTGAAACACTTGTGTAATGCAACAAGAATTCCTTTCCTGAAATATTGAATGAGTTTAATTCAAAGCACAGATTTAGCCTTCAACAATGTTAATTAAAAGCAACTTATATTTCTATAATCATTATGAAAGCAGAAATCTTGAGCATACACTGGTCACTAGAATAATATTTTCATGACTTTATTTGAATTCCCAGAAAAGAGAAAGGTGAAAATCAAAACTAAAATCTTCCATTCATCTGCTTTACAGACCAGAGTATAATTTAAAATATGATAATAAGCCTTGGGGGTTGCTTAAATTAAGCAATTTTTATCCATTTCCGAACAAACCTGTAGCTACGATGGCTTGGAAGGTGGACAGTCTCTTCCTACAGGTGTAGCCACTGCACCAGCCGTGGTCCTGGGGTCCGTTGATCAGGTCCAGGTATCCATCGCCCAGAATGGCGACCGGGGACAGACGGCGGGTCTCTGTGTCAGCGTCCAAGCTCTCAATGACCAGTGTCTTGTAGTTCAGTTCGTGGCACTCGTAAGCCTGCCAGGCGCTCTTGTACTGACAAGAGGATCTGACGATTCCTATTAAAAGAACAAGGAGATCAAGATTTTTATTCCTCGTTAATATAAAAGGCCCCTAAGAAGCCCTACTGTAAATATAGTATTTTTAGCCTGTATGATATTTAATTTGGCAGAAAATGATTTTTCAACAAGTTAGCATGGATCTGAATTTGTATATTTCTGAATGTGCCTATTTTTATACATGTATGTATTATATCATTGGTATTTAGCCAAGCTCTTGATTTAGTGGAAGCAGTTTTCGGCCAAAAACACTAAAAAGATTACAGAGGAAAACGGAATATGTTTACAGTATTCAAAAGTGTAGCCTGAGCAGCATTGTAGAAAAATGATATAATTTTGTAACAAAAATATCTAAAGTTTTCAGTCTCAAATTAATATTTGTTAAATGTAGATCAAAACATATCACTGCATTTCTTTGAAAAGAGGTTCATGGTCCTAAATGCTAACCTGTGTAATATGATTCTGATCTATGATCTATCTTTATATCTGTATTTGTGTAGTATATGGGTAGAAACTTTGAATGATTGAAAGTTTAAAACAGAGGAATAAAGTGATGCCTCTTATGGATTGTACATATGCACCTTAGCACACTCTTCCAAAACAAGTATTACGACATGAAAATAATCTAAAAGCATAGAACTCAAGAAATTCATGCTCTACCTTTATAAAACACAATACATAATTTCTTAAATTTAAAAAAAAATATTTTGAATACAGTAAAACACACTTATAACGATCACGCTTATAACGAATTGACGCTTATGGCGAATCACTCGTAATTCCCCGGCCAAAATTCTATCAATTCATTTATAATTTTTACGTTTATTGCGAAGTTGAATATAGCGAATTCACGGATATAACGAAGTAGTTTTTAATGCACTCTAGCTAAAACAACACAGATTTCCCATTGTATATAGCGAATATCGTGAGTTGTGTTTTCACACATTTTCACCTGGACGCGAACGAAGATTGGTTTCACACAGGTCCACATGGACGCATGCAGCAGCTAGTACAGGTGTCCGCTTGTGTTGTATTAGCAAATGAATAATTCATTATCAATAAAGATAAAAGTGAGATTGTTGCACGATTTGTTTTTTGAAAATGCCAATTAACAATAATAAACAACGTTTATAAAACATCAAATGTGTACTATAAATAGAATTTGTCATTTCCCACTAGTTTTAAATATCTCTGATAGAGGCCCGAAGCGGGATAATTTTGACATTAAGTGAACTGTTTTCTCGTCGCTTAAACTATCAACGATATGGGTAGTTTTAAATGAACTTTTTTCATATGATGATCTGGGTTTTCGGGTAAATTTTATCCTGTTCATTCATGAGACATGGATTCGCCATCCAGAAAACGGAAAGCTATTTCTCTTGAAACAAAATATCAAATAATTTTGGCGGTGGATGAAGGGAAAAAAGCAAAAAAGACATTGCAAGAGAATTCGGCATTTTACCAAACTCTCTCAGTACAATTCTTAAAAATCGTAGATACTATTTTGAAACAGTTTGATTCTTCGCCTCCTTCTAAACGACGATGTTCCCTTAGCAGACCTCATGAGAACATGCGCATATGAAATAAGTACGAAAGATTACGTAGACATCGACAAAGAAATTGTTTCCGTCCAAAGTCTGACTGATGATCAAATTATCGATGCAGTTACTAACAACGACGAATCTAGCGACGATGACAGCGAACCTGTTGACCATGAACCATCAGCAGATGTTTCAATATCCACAAAACAAGCGCAAGTCTACATGAAGATGGTGCAGGCTTGCTAGAGCGATCCGACAATGTTCCCGACTCTGTGTTTAAAGCATTCTCTGATAACACTTGAAAAAGCAGCAAATTCTAGGCTAAAAACAATCAAAAATTCAAGAATTTTGTTCAAAATTAAATTCTGCATTGAATACTAAACATTTCCTGTCAATAAAACATGTTTAGAGTTGATTGTTTTTTTTTTTGCTTATAGCGAATTTAGATGTTAGTTTGAAGATACTTCGTTATAAACGATATAACGAAGTATGTTTATAGCGAAGTAAAATTGCAAGTCCCGAGCGCTTCGTTATAAGCGTGTTTTACTGTATACATGTGTATACCAGTGCACATTCTCAAAACAACTGTGTGAAATAATTCTCTAAAGACAAGCATAAAATGTAGGGGTTTTACATGATATGTGTACCTTTGTGAGGAGCTATCTCTGCAACAGGAATTCTGCTCCCATTGGATCTAACAAGCATCTCTTTTGGGATTCTGTAATCCCCTAATCCCATCTTGGGATTTCCATTCCATTCATGCTCTGATTGTGGGATGACAAATCCCGGGGAGCTGAGGAACGTCCCGTCTAGATCCTGCAGGAGACACTTGACCTTAGCGTCACAGGCCATGTCTACACAGTTGGACGAGTCAATCTTCCTGCAAAATTGATGAAAATAACAAATTACATGTAGTTTTGAAACTCTCAAGAGTAAAAACTTCATGATAAAAAAATTGCCTTAAAAATCTTCTGTTAATTACTATGATTAACATAATATTCAGTAATAGGACTAAAATGTGAAAGAGCACTTGATGTTTCAAAGCAAACAAGCATTTATACACACCATGTATATATGAATTTTACAAGTAAAATACCATTGCGGAAAAAAAAAAATTGTGAGTGCAAGGTCAACTCTATTAGTCACTAGAAAGATTTTACCCTATATCAGATCTCCAGTACAGAATCTTATTTTCCTCTGCCATATTGTGGAACTGAATTCTCTCTGTTATAAATGGGTGGTTTCCATCATCATTTGCTTTATTAGGAGCCACCGCCCGATCCCCTCGACTGTTACATTTGTTGGAGAACTTGGAGAAAGTCACATCTGAAAGTTGTGCGAGAAATGCCTATTTATTTTATACAAAGATTTATAGCATTTTACATAATGGAACTGTACACATAACTATATAGAAATGGTAATGTTAATTATGATGGATATATACAATATTTAGAAATTACCAAAGCCCCTACCTTGCAAGCGAAATATTCCTTTGATGGTTTGGTAGGACATTATTCCAGAACAAGGCATGTTGGGGCAAGCATTGCCCCCTGAGGTAAATGTTGGCATGGTTACGCCTACACGTAAAGGAAAACTGTGACTCTTTATTTTCTCTCGGCTTTTGATAAAGTTGAAATCGGACCTGTCACCCCTAGCAGTAGAGCAATTCAGTTCGTCTGATGTACCGATAATCAGAGAGTCAATCACATTGGCATACTTGTCTTGGAATCTGTGTGATAGGGATGGTGGACCCTCAACAAATTGGAACACGCTGACTCCATTGTCAGCCGCCTTTAGATTTCTTACAGAGGAGCTGGCAGTGCCCTGGTAGAAAATCCCGTAATCGAAATTCTTCCATACAGTGAAATTAGCGTACATTGTGCATTGTTTAAGATAACCTGGAAAGTAAAAAAAAGAAAGGGGTAATATTTCTTAAAGCAGTATGTAACAGATAATATAAATATACAAATTATCTGACTTCCAACCAACCTGGCAGTGGATTGATAGTAAGCAAGCCGACCCCGACCAGAGCAGTATGGGCGACGTTGCCCGTCCAAGAGTCTGCGGACGAGACACCACAGGGTTCCCCAGTGGTCCGGAATCCCAGCCTCTCTGCTCCTCCGACATGGTTGTTTTGTAAAACCAGATTGGTGGCTTTATCCAAATTGAATGCCCCGTTATATCGGAAGTTTGAGCTCTCCCTGCGACCTTGATAAGATCCCTCCCATTGAACCTTGGTCACAAAGTTGTTTCTGATGATGGATCCATCTCCTATTGCTTCAACAGCTAAAGAAATAGGTAAGCAAAAGATTTTAATAGTCAAATGACACAGAAAATCAATCCATATCTAATAATGAGTCAAAGATTAAAGGGAAATGTTTATGAAAGTATGTTTACTGAATACTTACCATACCACACTGTGTCTGTTATGACATTGTCTTCAATTGGAAGTTTGTTGGTAGCATAGGCCATGATTGCCGGTGAGAAGCCCTTATGGAAGGCACATTTCTTTACATAGGATGGTTTTATGTTGGACACAGTACCAGCGTCGATGTAAGCTATGGAGCCGTGGCCATCAAAGGGTGCCACCCAGCCTTCTTGTCCAGAGTGGTAAAACTCCACATTGGAGATGCGAGCATAGCCTGAAAATGCAGATAGAGTTTTAATTTAAATTACTTAAAATATTCAAAACAGATGCCATTCAAAATGATTTGCAAATTCTGATATTTTTAGTAAAATTAGAATTAATATTAAAAAAAAATTAGCTAATTTATTAATAATTTAATTTTCAAAAACCTTAATAAATAAATTATGGTTTTTCAATCCTCAGCCCCAAAGTATTTTTTCATCATTAATATGTTATCTATCCTTCAAACATTATAAATGAAATAAAAAAAAAAAATTTCTAATGGTATCCACGCATTTTATGAAATAATTGTAGTTTTGGCCACAATAAAGAAAATGGAATAATTACACAAGCTGAGATCAAATAAAGAAAATAAAAAGTGGTTATCTCATGCATCAGTGGCTCGAACCCCGGTGCTTCGAGGGTTGAACTGCTTTACCTTAATGTAGTAGTTCTCCCTGGACCCACTAAGCTAAACAGTTTGTTGAATATATGTGGGAAATATTAACACTACTAGGATCGGAGATCATTAAACAGAAAGATGGTTAAAAAATCATCAATAAAAATCATTATATTTACATTTTCCAGTGTCTTTGCCTTTGATAACACTACGTATTGATTTTGTACTATATAGCTCATAATACAAATGACGCCAAATTGAGGCGCCAGCTGGGTTTGCTTATTTATATTTAAATATTTAATCGGACTCTATTGGATTTGATCACGCCCCGACCGAAATTATCACCTCATAATACTCAAAGAATGATTCCTTATTCCTTATTTAATTTTAAAGTTTTTCAGGTTTGTTGAAGAAAATAATGAAAAAAGTAAACAATTTTAATGAAGTGATTGCTGAATAAACTTCTCCATATTTATAGGAGTTACGAATTCCTGTAACGTTAAAGATGTTTGTCTTAAAGGTAATCTTTAACTTCTCACCTATGTATAGAAGTTTGCTATTACTGGGGTCCTGGGTTTGGCTGACCAGAATTCTGGCCCCAAAAGACTGGCTGTACAGTTTGTTGTAGCTGGCCCCCTCCACACGAATATTTCTGGTCAACAGACCAACCTCAGCCGCCATTGTCATTGACTCGTTGCCTGCAGTCTCTGTGTGGGCTAAATCAGAGTGTCAACGATGAAAATATAAACATTTTACTGGTAAACCCACCTTGCCACATAGCTATAGAACTGCGATGATAACAAATATTTATTATTGCATTTGATCTTTCTTATTTCAAACCTTCGCAACATCTATTTTTTTCAGAGATCACAATTTGTGTTACATTTAAGACATTAAAATTAAAAATTAATCCTTTGCATATGGAAATAATCTATCAAGGAAACAATTTGTCAATTACAAACTTAATTTTTTTCATTCTGTGTGGAGAACTTACAATTCTGCAAAGAACTTACCAATATGCTTAAACTTTATTGTGCTATTCAGACTAAGTGTTTTTCCACCATTTGTCACTGCAGTTATCGCAAATGTTTCTTTTTCCCAAATGGAGAAATCCGTTGGAGCAATTACAATCTCCTCCCCAACTTTCCATGTGACATCTGTTGCCAATGTGATCTGTCTGTCGCCAGGATTGGCTGTTTGGGCCAGCAATGTCCAGGAAGTTCCGACATCTTTGCCATGAAGGTCAAGGCCACCAAACACGCCTGTGAAGATAATAATTAAGAAAGTCAAAAATCTTGCTTGAATCCGATTTCCTTTTAATGAACTTGCTCAAGAACTTAAACTGAAAGATATTCTATTGGAAATACTAGTGGTATATGGAGGAAAATAAACAATTTATCTGATCAAAAGGCAATATTGGTTAATTGATTTATTGACGACGACAAGTTTTTTTAATGATAAGTTTAATAATATGTAATGAATCACTGACTGAGCCTCCCTACCTATTGCCTTTGATCCGACCGGTGGGCCGGAGGTGGTGGGGTAGGGTCGTGTAGAGTGCTCCCCCTCAAGCAGAATCAGGGCCCGACCAAGGAACGGTTTATCTGGCCATCCAATGATCAGACGTCCTCCCAAGATTACAATGTAGGTACAGTTCAGCTCAAAGTTCCTGGTGCCGTTTGCATCGTCCAGTTCTAGTACTCCATAGAGAACCAGTTTACCCATTCTTGGTAATGCTGTGTCTGCTACTACCCACTGATCTAATGGTTTTTCAAAATAATTTTTTTTAATGAAAATATTAATTTGCATATTTCATAGATTAAACTTTGCATTACATTCCACCTAAATTAAGCGCAATAAAGAAAAATGCAAAATTAATCAATTTTCGTCTGGCCTGAGTACAGAAATGATCAATTAAATAAACCATAATTGTGACCAACCATCATTAAATTTAAGTCCAACTAAACAGCGGTAACTGTTGTAAAAATGATATATCAACACATTGAGAGAAATGTTTGATAGTCTGATACATGAACAATCCTGGTACTATTCAAAGGGGATAAAAACTGAATTTAACATAATATCCAAACCTTTACTGATTGTGACATCATCACCGTCTTGAGGAACTCTGCTGGCATTGGCCCATGTATCAGATTCTGACCAGGACTGGAAGTCGTAGGGTCTGCTTGTGACGGGGGGTACAGTGTTGGGGTCAACAGGAGGCTTACAGTCCACGTAGTAGCACTTGTAGGCACGGAAACTCACACTGTAATCATTGAAGTCTGCGACACTGCGCCTTCGTCTGGAGGCAGGTTTCTTTGAGGAAACTGGAAGTCAAGAGGATTGGAAGAATTTCAAACAATTATTAAGTATCACATCATAATTGTTTGGAAATTAGCTGTTTATCACCTAAAACTAGTGCGCTTATGTCAACTCAAATTCATCAAACAGGATACAATGTTTGGTTGATGTTTGATACGATATATGATATTCAATGTTCCTTCTAATTTTCACTAACTCCAACATGGACTCATAAAAATGTCACAAACTTTTCAACAATGACCTTGAAACATGACTTTGAAATTCATAATGCAGACATTCTTTTTGACTGCTGATTAAAAAGTAAAGGTTGCAAGTCTTAAACAGATTAAATAGACTAAAGAATAGAATGACTGGGAAAGACACTTATAATATTAAGAGGCTTAAAAATAAAGATTGCAATTCTTTAACAGACTACACAGACTTAAGAAAAAAATTACTGGGAAAGACACTTATAATATTTAAGAGAAAAGACAGCGTCTACTTACTTATGTACTTGATTTCATTTTCATTTTTGAGATATTCCCATTGTCCATGTACAGTGTTGCCATCAATGTTGCGAGTGGGCTCGATGTTGGTGCTCCCGTCTAGGAAGAATCGGTCGGGTCGTACGGAGACTTTCTGTCTCAGGATGACGTACTCGTATCCTCCAGTGTTGTTCTGTTTTTACAGAAAAATTTACATCAAAGATTTTATAGATAGGCAGATAAAATTCAAATGCATTTCCTGTTCTATACAGTCCTTTTGGTGAAAACTTAGACAGGGAAAGGGAAAGAAATGAAGAATAAACTTAGATCAGTAAATTTATTAAAGAAAGGGAAAACAAACTGTATTTACTTTAGGAAACCTGTCAAATCTTCCAGTGTAGCTGATGTTTGTTATCTGATCTGCATCCTTAAAATAATAGGAGTATTCCTCTCCATCCACAAACACCATCATCCAGCCAAGTTTGTGTGTTACAGCCTTCTTCCTCCATGGAGCAGAGTCATTACCATAGCGATTCTTAAACACAAAATCTTTGTAATCTAAAGAGGATGGACTAATGCCATTGAAGGAGAACCGATGGTATTTGACCCCTGGTGGGCAAACTCTAGCTGGAGTGCTCCCACTGAAATTACTGAACTTGGGAAATGACACACAGGTAGGAGGCAATGTGTCTGAAGCTGAAATGACACTTTTTCCTACATTTGCTGCAATGGAGGCTGAATCTCCAGTTTCACCTATCAGAGTTCCATCCAAATCTTTCAGGACTCCAGCCCATGGCCATGGGTATGTTCCTTTATTCGGAGCTGACACCCACTTGAGATTTTTTGTCTCATAGTAAAATCCTCCACAATTCACGCTGCAAGTTCCATCAATCCTTGCAAAATCAACCCCTACACAATTGCTCTCATCAAAATTCACAAAGCGGATACCATCTAATGTTAGCCCATTTCCATAGGGCAGAATGAAGCCAGCTCTTGTACAGCCCTGTTCTTCTCGAGTTAGACTTGGAGCATGACCAACAATAAGCAAATCCTTAAAAAGCTGGTCGCCCTCAATGAGCAGTTTCCCTTCATAACCTGCCTTCTGGTTGTTTACCAGCACAAAGTCCCTGCATTCCAATGCTCCCCCGTTCACAATCTCTGCTCCTTTCTCATTGTTCCAGGCGGTGAGGGATTCAAACAAAGACATAGCAGGAGTGCTTGACCCACATCCTCCTCCCTCCCTGGTCTTGATGGTGGTGAAAATCCACAGACCAAACCAGCCGTTGGAGTGAGCCGTGTTGTTTCTGAACACACGTACAGGAATATGTTGAGGACAAATACTGTTATCAAAGGATGGGCCGTCTGGATGTACATGCATTCTGTACCAGAATCCAAAATGAGTGCCACCCACTGCCCGGTTATGCTGGATGGTGTTGTCTGGATTAGTGACCCAGTAGGCAGCAGGGGTTATATCATCATTCTGAAGGCTGCTGGATTCTCGCACAAACATCAGCAGATTGTATTGCACTGTTGTACCAGTCTCGATTCCATCCTCAAAAAAGAAGGCTCCGCCCATCACGTTATAGGCCACATTGTGTTCTATGAGAAGATTACGTGATCCATGAATATTGATAGCTCTGTTGAATGTGTTATAGATTCCACAGCCTCTGACATAGGATCCATTTGTATCTCCATTCAGATGGAAATGAATGGGATATCTTCCCAGTCGGAAAGCTTGACCAGCATGGGTCACTTCCACATATTCCAGACGAGCGTGTGACATACTTCCAGAATTTTTGGGAGAGTGGATCATGATTTGAGCTCCAAACTGATCGCTTCCCATCTCTTCTCCAAAACGACCTTGAAAACAGGTCTGTGTGGCAAATTCACCTAGATTTCAAACAAGAAATGAATGTATGTTAATATAAAAAAAAACAATTTTATCAATTAAGTACCTACAGATCAAAACCTAAGACTTCCAAAGCTAAATATACTGTACCTGTATCAAAACCATCTGGACAAGCTTCAATTTTCTCCACAAAATCTGGATTACTATCCCCTCGAACAATTATGTTCCGTGAAACCATCCCCACTTCTGCTCTGAACTCCACGTCAGTGCCATCAAAGGTCTCTGTGACCCCAAGATGTTCATACTTCAGTGGCTGTGTCAAGGTCACGGTCCTGTTGTCACTGGCGACCGACTGGATGACCATGAGCTCCGTCTCCTTCTGGGAGTGCCTGTGACTGGTGGTTGCTATGACAACTTTGTCTCCAGCTTTCCATGTGACAGCCTCTCTCAGAACAATGGTGGAGTTCCCTACATATGCTGTGGCATCCAGTGTTGTCCAGGTCACTGGAACAGGTTTGCCTAAAACAAGAATTTTTTGGCAAGTTTAAAAGAACATGCACAACAAAATATACAAAAAAGATCAATTGATCAATTACATTACTAAACAATAATTAACTATATCTCTCTATGGCTGGTTGGACTGTATTTGAACTGGGTTTTTTAAAATAATAGTTCTAGTATTTTGATAATATACACAAGTACAAGAGTGACTGCCATGTTCTGAACCCACCATGTAGTTCTAGGTTGCCCTCTCTGACAGCCAAGGACTTGGTGCCATAGATAGGGTACTCCTTGGTGCGGTGGTTCCCATACAGAGTTATCTCAGCTTTGTGCTGGAAAGGTTCTTTCTCTGTACCCACCTGTACGATATTTTAAATATTAGTCTGAAGTTTTGAGACATACTATGGAACCATTAAAATTCAAGGGGGTCAATTTTTGTGGATTGCTTAAATTTTACAGGTTCATGGGGACGTAATTTTGTGTTATATCTTATACATAAAAAGGAAATATGACTTTATAAATCAAATTTATTAATTTGTGGAGGATGTTAATTCTTGGATTAGAGGCACCCACAAATTCCAAAATTGAAAATTGAGCCACCACGAAATCTAATGATTCCACAGAAGTAGCAGTATGTAGTTGACTGTCATCTGTAAATATTCAAGTACATGTATCTAATAACTGCTAAATAATTTTCACAAAAACAGTTGGTAGCAGATATAAGATATAGTTTTTTGTAATTCTCTTGACAAGTATTTTTATATGAATGTCTGAACCCACAAATACTGCACAAAAGTTTCAATCACCAAATTTCCTAAAATAAAACGGTCAAGTCATTACATGTACATGCTTATATCAAGAAAAGCATAAATAGTGACAATCATGACATATATAAATACATTCCACTATATGTGCTTACTTGCAGTAGGCCATTTTTAACTATTAGGATATTCACTGCTTTCAGCTCAAGGTCTTTTTCATCAAAGATAAGGGCACCACCTGCAATGGATTTTTAAGCACGTAAAAATGGTGTTCAAATGTGAAATACCAGAACCTGGATATATCTTACAACAGGGGTGGTGAGGGTTTCATGTTGTGTACTAACTGAAAATTAATTCCTAGCTTTTCGATTCAAACTAAAGAATAGTCACTTTTGAAACTTACACATCTCAAAAAAGTCAAAGATAGTAAACACTATACATTGTGAATACACCAGAACCAATTTGATGCTGCATTTAAAGTATTCTGCCTGAACTCTGCTTACATATGTACATGTATAAAAATTTGGGTGTATATATACATGTATATTGCCACAATAGAGCATCTATGAATGAATAAGCTGGTGAATTATTTGTGAGTCGATCAGGACCTCAATATTTCTAATTAATACCTTGAATGAGTAGCAGGGTGAGCTTCGGGGTACTGACGTCCAACAGAATGGTCTGTCCCGGGGTGATGACAACCAAATCACCCTCCTTTGGTAAAGGACCACCTCCCCAGGTGAACGGAGAGGACCACACATCTATGTAGAAAAACTCAGCAGAGCTCTGAAAAAAAAAGGTTCGCATCATATGTTCATTATTTTACCGTTCTAAATAAAGATACAGTAAAACAGGCTAATAATGAAGTGCCAGGGATGGGCGATTTTACAGTGCTATAAACATAATTTGTTTTACCCGTCAAGTATACAGCATGTTATAAAGTCGATCATGGAGAATGAAAATCACTTCGCTGCAAACAGCAATTCATTATAAGCATGTTTGCTTATAATAATCGTGTTTTACTGTATGCTTAAAAAAATTGCAATATGCTACATTTTTTAAAAGATTTAGTTTTAAATCATATTGATTCACATGACACAGTAAACATCTTTCAAGCTTTTATAGAATATACAACTAGACATATTTAATACTGTAAGAATAAAGTATATAATAAACAGGAACAGGGTGTGTGCATTTAGCATCAGAAATCACCCACCTGCATGGCTTTCCCATTGCCAGAAACCTCTACCCTGACATTAGCTTTCTCCGACTTCTTGTGTTGGTTTGTCACACATGTGATCTGTGTGGGAGACACACTGTTTACATCACACACTGTCCCAGCAATGGTCACCGACACATCACCCTTCACAGATCTGAAACAACCCCAAAAATCAACAGCCATCATTTTTCAATTCCAGAGTATATTGCATTCATTTCATTTGTAACAAAGATTTTGCTCAATCAAAATTTTTCTATATATAACTGTACAAAATAAAATTGAAAATTAATATTAATAAATACTTTTCAGAAATTTCTTCTTTTCTTACCCAAAGCCTGTTCCCTGAATAGTTAATGTAGTTCCCCCTGCTGTACCTCCCCTGGCTGGGGTTACCATGGTGATGTTTGGAGTAATGGCGGGGTTGTAGGTGTAAGCATCTACTAGAGTCCTGGATACTCCATTACTGGTCAAATTCACCGTACAAGTCAGGTTTCCTTCCGTGAAATATGTGTTTATGAATTATGATTTGCAAGGTTTTAAGAAAAGATAATTTTTAAAATTTTTAAAAATAAGATAATCAGTTAAAATTAAATTGATGGAATTAATTCAAAGTTTAATACTGTTAAGATTCCATATTTTATGGGAGTACTTAATTCCGCAATTCAAACATTAAACATTTTGCATCAAATAGGAATATAAAATCGCTAACACCTAAGTTTTATCATATTTTCATTTAGTTTACATCTGTCCAAAAAAAAAAAGAAAGATTTTAAAAGTTGCAAGATGTCTTTCATGCATTTTATGCGGATATTAATTCCTCATGTTTAATTAGGAATCTATAGTAGAACACACTAATTTTAATTTGTTTTTGATTACAATTTTATTGTTAACAGCTACCCGTAAGTTAATACTTTATAACTAAAATTTAAACTAAATTCTAAAATTTGATTCATACAGGTGAATGCATGAGCAAATTCCCTCCCTTTAAGTATTTTTTAAAGGATGCATTAATTGTGCATCTCTGAAAATACTAAAAGAATTTATAACAATCAAGTAAGATTTTAGCTTTACCTGCAGCTTTTGGCGTTCGACATCGGAACTCCGAGGTTGACTGGTTGGCGGAGAGATCACGCTCACACTTTCTGTCACAAATCCAGACGGATGTGGAACTATCAAATCCAGATCCAGAAATAGTCACTAACTGGTCACCAGCAATACCACCTAAAATTCAAAGACAAAGTTTCAATGCATTTCATTTAATTTATCCATCAAATTATAAACATATTTCTACTACTGATCTCAAGAAAACCTAAAAGTAAATTTATCTTCAAAGTGATAGTTGTTGGGTTAAAAATGCTTTCCTTAAATTCTAGTTTTCGCAGAATGCAAACTTTTATCATAGTAATACCAAAACTATTTTCTTTCAAAGTAAATTCAAGTTGCCTTATTTTCAAATGTCCCTAACTGACATTAAAACTGACCTGTACTTGGAGAAATAGAGGTAACAAGCAGTTGGTATTCAAACTCAGAGCGATTGTCTGAGTTTCCTTTCCCGTCCACTTTGACTAGTACAGGAAAGGATCCTACAAGGTTGGCTCCGGCAGTGCAGACGATTTCTGTCTCCGATGAAGAGCTCACAGTACAATCGGCTTTGTCGATACTGACGGTTATGTTTTCCTTCTGACTGACAAACCCAGTGCCGGTGATGGTAATCTCTGTGCCTGCTGAGCCATTGGTGGGACTGATGGAGGAAATATTAGGGGAGGATTGGTTACTGTAGTTAAAGGCCACCATTGGGTATGATATTGTATTGGAGATAATTCCAACATTCACACTCTCTTCTATTCCATTCAAAGGTGTGATACAGCTCACCATGGACAAACTTGTACTGACAATCCTGCATGGCTTGCCTTTTATAGAGACAGTGGTTTGATCCTTCACAAAACCGTTTCCAGATATGGAAATCAGAGTTCCACCATGGATGCTTCCCTCGGCGGGAGAGATTTCTGTGATCACTGGGTTTCCTGTCACCCTGATGCTTCCCCTGGCTAGACCTTTCCCAGCCACTTCCATAACCACCTGGTTATTCGAACCTGCAGGGAGATTGCCTACTGTACACTGAACTGAGGAATTTGATACAACTGTCACTTCACACCTTTCTCCTCCTATCTTAATTGTAATGTCAGCTGTTTCATTCCCAAAACCACTGCCTTCAATTTCTAGAGTTGTATCAGTTGTTCCATTCACCGTCATGGGAGATACTGAGGTCATTTGAGGAGTGAAACCTGCATCATAGGTAAATTTACATGTCCCTTCACACACTGCTGGAATCTGTTGACCTTGTGAGGACCTGATTACGACCTGGACATCTTTTTCACCTTGACCTTGACTTGTACGACACACAATTTTACTGTAGGTGACATTCATTAAACCACAAGAATACCCTCCAATGGTGACAGACACAAAATCTTTATCCATGGAAAAACCAGACCCCATGATGTGAATCACTGATCCCCCAACTTCTGAACCTTTAGAGGGCATGACCTCTGTCACAGAGGGCTTCAGGGCAAATGACCTTTTCATAACACTGTTAATGGCCACCAAAGCGTACCCAAGGTTATTGTGCCTCACTTTGATTGGCTGAAGAAGTCCAACTGAGGGAGAATTTGAGTTATCAATGTTACACACGACATCTGGTCCACTGTCTCCGTCACCAACACATTTCCCATCTCCGAAACTGATCTCGTTCTGACAGTCATTATTGGACAAGCCTGTACCTTGTACTGTGATGTTGGTATTAACTGTGCCATTACTTTCGGACACCCCTGTAACTATGGGAGTGGCACATGTCCAGAATTTAAAGTTGAACTTGCTGGGGTTCCCTCCAGTTGGTTCTGGAACAGAACAGTTTGACAATGGTGTCAGGTCTTGGCTACATCCTGCTCCAGGAGCATTAACTGCTGATGAAGAGGGTGCTGCAATGAATGAAACGAAGGCTCATGATCAAGTACTATTAGCGACATACAGAACTGAAATGAAATTTTGTAAAAACGTATTACCCATTAATTCTACACTTTTCAAAATTTGTGAAATTAAAGGGATAATACTCAATAAACTGGATACAGACAATATTAAGAAAACATGACTTCAATTCTTACACTGTGGTGCCACTCTGTCATAGACTGCTTCAAATCCATTGACCTTGACACTGATCTCCGCCACATAAGAACTGAGATCCTCCACCGTGACACACCCCCGGAACCACGTGGTCTTGTACTGGTCCACAAAGTCACTCCAATAACAGTACCTGCCAACCGCAGTGAACTGATGACGGAACACCCCTGGACAAAAAAAAAATTTGTTAAAGTTGTAATATAGGATTTGTAACTCCCTCTTCCCCTATGACTTATTCTATTTCAATAGATCTTAGGATAGAATCTAGGTTAGATTTTAACAAATAGATACCTCTCAGCAAAATAAATAATATTAGAATATATAATCATTATAGTATTATATGAATTTCAAGATTATGAATAATACATAAATGGTTAACTTTGGTCCAACTGAAATTAAAGGCATTGCAATAATTTTCTATGAGCTTTTGACAAAGGCAAAATCTTGCACAAGAGCACAGAGAAACCTGCACATAATCTCAGTGTAAAAGTTAATTTAAAATCCATCACCTTCTCCCCATTTTATTTGTTGAAGAGCTACATTTCTTCAACCTCATTCACAATTGGTGCACAAGCACTTTATAACACTTTGCAATCAGAATTTTTTGGCTCCTATCACATACGTTGCATGAGCTTTCGCATTTGTTGCATGAGTTTTTGCAATCAAATTTTTTTGCTCCTATCACATACTTTGCATGAGCTCTCGCATTTGTTGCATGAGTTTTTGTGGTCACATCAAGTCTTCTCAAAATAGTGGACATGCACACTATTCCGACAAATGTGCTCCAAATAGTTCAATGCAATGACAACATTTTGTATACCCACAAGAGCAATGCATAATTTTAAAGATCATAACATTATTCACAGCTGTTTATGCGTGTGTTGTGCAATCATGAGATTGTGATTATTTACAAGTTTACAAACCATATCTGATTTTTTCAGTTTCACGAATATTTTGTCGCTTCTGCTCGTGCGCCAATTTATTGTAAAAGGGGCGTTAAGTTAAAGTACAATTCAACTCCATGTACCTGATTCCCTCCCTGGTCCACTGTTGAACCCTCCTTCCATCTCCTCCACTGAAAGTTCATCCTTGACCTCCACGACCCTAGGCTTCATCCCTGTGATGTAAGAGGCGAAGCTCCACTTCCACTCCACTATGTCACCCACCTTGATAATCAGGTACTGGGGATTCCAGGCATATCCACTCAGTTTAAACTCTGTAATGAAAATGATCAACTCATTTAAATGAAGTTTTAGGATAAAATGGAGGAAAACACTTCAAAATTTTATTCATGCTTTTGCTCCGATGTACTAGTAATCCATGCTCCATACACCCTATGGAAAATCAGTTGTTTTATTTTTTCTAAAATGTTGTCAATTCTTAAACTGCATCAAATAAATGGTTATAGATATTAAACAGAAGTTTGTTATAATGATGACATACGTGGATGGATCCCTGAGTTATCCACACGATGGACTTGTGCTGTGTCCTTGACCCGACAGGTCAGTTCTGTGACCTTGGCTGTCTCCACCTCACACCGGTGTCGACCTACCATTACAGAGTTCCTGGTCTTGTTCAGAGAGAACCCGTCCCCCCGAATGGTCAGCATGGCCCCCCCTCTCAGTGATCCGCGGAGGGGGCTGATGTCAGTCACAGTCAATCTCCATTCCACAGAGGGAACCTCATTGGCACTACATTAAAACAATGCAATTACAGTATAACTTGACCATATATAAGAACGATTGAAATCAAACAAATTTACAGCTGTAACAACTGTGTATTTCCCTCAAATTTCAAAGTTGAATAAACATGGGGAAAAAAACATTCATTATAAAAAAAAGAGTAAGAATCACTTTAATAAAAGTCTTTTTGGGGTTTGTTTTTTTCTTATTAAAATGTTTACATTAAAAGTAAATGTTTCATGTTTGACTCAAATTAAGTATTGTTCTATAAGACAATGCAAATTCATACAGACTGCGAGGTTCACGAGAGCCTCATTATCATGAACATTTCTTGTTGCAAACAAGTCCTTTAACGTCTTTTATTTTCTTGAAAATCTACTCTAATAGTGAAAATTAGTCACCACAAACCAGTTCATCACAACAAATACATGTAGGTTTACAGTATATAGATGGCAACACTCTTCGTAACAGACATTTTAAATGATAGCACTGCATAACAACTTCTTGGACCCACCTGTTTACCCCCACTCCACTTGGCCCTAGGAGCTGCACAGAGTACGCCCCAGCCGGTCTGGGGGGTAGGACCACTTTAATCTCTTTGTCCGAGGAGTTTGTGTAGGTGACCGGGACATCCCCTATCCTTACAGACTCCATACTGCTCAGACCAGACCCCTGTATCGTGATCTCTGTCCCTCCTGTGGGTACGGGAAAAAAACTCAGTTGTAAGCTACATGTACATGCATTTGAATTACACTGTAGAGATGTTTCGATTTCCATTCATGTGAAATTAATATCGTATTAACTGATGTGGTTTACCTGCTACATAAGTTGCATTGGGCTCGATAGAGGAAATCACAATCATGCCCTCACTAGAATACTCCAGAGATTTAGTATGGGTAACATTCGTCCCAGTATTTCCTTGTTTGACAAGAACACTTTCATTTTTGCTCTCCGACTAAAAAGATGAAAAATAAATATTAAATATAAATTCTGACCAACAGTGAAAAAATGGTTCTCAATTTTTAATACACAGTAAGATGTGTTAATTGAGAATAGCTATATATTGTTTAGGCTTTTTCAATTCAGCACAGGAAGACTGAGAAATCTCCATTTAGAGCAATTCATCTGTCTAACTGATAGAACTTGAGTTGTACTCACAGAAGGGGGGATGAGACACACAGTCTGGGTGGTGGAACTTGACAGGGTACGGCAAGCCTTACCCCCCACGTAAACCTCATCCTTCTTGGAGAATCCAAATCCTCCCAAGGTCAAATTCAGTCCACCTAAAATAAAGACCAGAAGATAATGTAGCACAAAGTCAATAAAATGAACTGGTACAAATGACTGTATAATTATATGTATAAAACTTTAATCCCAGAAATTTTTTCCTCATTTTTAAAGAATTTTAAGAAACAAGTGAAAAGCTGTCAATGTGACAGCAAACCGGATTTTCTTATATGTGAACTGCATCCATAATCCATGTCAACCCTGAATTGATAAACTCTACCTAACATATCCAGAGAAATGCAATATTTTGTCAAAAAATGACTACTGGTAAGTTCAAAAGCTAGTATATTTTTCATAAATTATCAGATATCAAAATCCTAGCAATATGCACACCTCTGATATATGTACTATTGAACTGCAAAAGAACAAACTTCCTATCTTGAAAACTGTAGGAGGAGTGATCTGTACAATAAAGGTACTCTTTTGGCAGTTGCCAGCCCGCCATTTTCATCATTTCAATAACCGGATTTTTCTGTTAGAAAACCTGGTTAAATATTGTTGGCCAAATTTTCCAGTTTAGAAAACAACTCTGACCACACTCCATCAAAATGTCCTTACCACCAAGAGAGACAGAGCTGGGAGCCATGGACTGGATGCTGAACTGGTAGGTAAACATGACACTGTTGTTGGTGTTATCCGCGTTCCCGAGTCCCTCCACGTTGACCATCACTGGGAAGGTCCCTGTTTCTCCGTCCCCTACTCTACACACAATGTGGGTATCATTGGACGAACTGGTCACACAGGCTACCCCTCCTATCATGACACGGTTGAGGGTGTGGTTACCATGGAAACCTGTGCCCGTAATTGTAATCTCTGTGGATGTTGGAAAACCTAAAAAGAAATTTGACTAATGAGTTTTCAAATATCTATATGATTTGAAGATCAATATGGATGAGAATGTACGGATCACCATTGAAAACGATTTTGTGATTTGACCATTCTGTTTAAAGGAAGAACTGCTGCAAACTAATTACATGTACATCCAGAGTAAAAAAGTAAAAAATCAGAAATCCCCCATATCTGGCTTCCAGCCTAATGGTTACAACATCATTTCTATAATCATTAAAGTTTATTTTTACATGGCAAATACATGCAGTGCATTGAATATTTCAACTTAAAGTGTACACTTTAAATAATATATATATGTTGATGTTACATCTTCTGTTCAAAAGAACTTTGGACAACTGTATCTTAATCACTCACCTGTGTCAGGTGACACTGAGAGGATGGTGGGCGTGGCCGATCTTGACCAATCCCAGGAACAGTCCCCGGAGCACTTGGTGGGAATGTCATTGATATAGGCCATAACCTGAGGGGTGTCATGGGGGGTGACCAAAAAGTCCCCTGGGATGGGGTTCAGCCACACTTTGCCGTCAGTGACCGTCTTAACATCTACTGTCACGTTTTCACCCTCAGCGTAACTTGTAATCTACAATTTATACATATGAGGCATTCTATTAAATATTACTATCTTTTTGAAAAATAGCAAGAGATCTGGGGCTGTATAGAGCATATCTTCAAATGAGAATTTATATTCTTTCATTTTCTTTCACTTATTTAGATGAATGAAGTTTTAAATACTATTCAATAGCAACATGTAAAGATATGTCTTAATCTAAGCTCATGAGATGATTGAATACTGTAGCTACCAACAATGCTAACTTATGGTAATTAGCGGAAATCTTTCAAGTGAAAAGCAAATAGATTGGAAGCAAAAATTGTTATAAAAAAAATCTAACTAAGATACTTGTCACAAACAGATCTGAGAGTGGACAAAATTTCTATGACACCTGAGCAATACCTGTAAGGTTTCCTGGTCCCCGGCATTGGAATGGAATCCAACATGTAGGTCAAACTCTGCACATTTTCCGTGTTTGTAGGTGTTTAGATTGCCCATTTCTGGTAACCCCGACTGTAGGAGGCTTGCCAGCCTCGCCCCATCCACAGTGAATGGAATGCCTTAATGATCAATTGAAAAAAAAAAACATAGTGAAGGTGACTTTAAAGGGGGATGGTCACGATTTTGGTCAAAAATTATTTTTCCGATTTTAATATTTACTATGCTTTAGAGAGGCATTCTCAATAGGCAATGGAAATTTGAGTTTCAATTGTTAAGTTATAAGCCAGTTGCAGAGCTTGAAAATTTTCGCTGTGGAAACAAAGCGTTTGTTTCAGACATTTTGAACGCTGGAGTAAAAATTTCAGTTGTAAACCTAAATCGAACATGTTAAATGTTAGGAACTGTTTATATATGCTTAAGATAAATAAAAAGACCGAAAAAGATTTTTCACTGGTATATTGAACATATGTAAAGAAAAACAGGGCACGAGCCTTGTTTACATGACAAAGAATTGTGAGCCCTTTATCTTGCTTATAACTCTAGGAATGACTCTCAAACTAAATTTATTTGATCATTAAAAATGCATTTCTAAAGCAAAACATAAATATAGAATTTGACCAAAATCGTGACCATGTCCCTGTAATGGTGAAAACCAGAGTTCAACTATACAATTCAAAACATACATGTATATTAAAACAATAGCCCTTGATAAACTTTTAAAGTATGCTTTCTGAATATACCTGCAATTTCCCACAGCTGTAGTTGAGGCATTTGATAAAAAGTGTGGGTGCTTTATAATGCATGGCATATGGCATGTCTAATGTACAATGTATAATGTGCTAAGTACATAGGTGTTGGAACTTTTTTGCAAAGTTAGACATAACATAACCAAAACCATTTTTTTATTTTTTCTTTGCTTGTCAAGATTTCTGAAAAGAAAGTCCATGCAGCCACCCCCACCCAAACTTTCAATCTGCTTCTGAACATTACATTAGAGAAAAATTTCAACTAGCCAACAATTCCTAATAAATTCAGGAAAGGATGGACTTTGAACCTGCATGATCAAGCAATAGATGAGAAATCACATCTTTGTTTAGATATATAAATACATGTACCAATACATACCGTCCATGGTTTTGTTGCGGAAGGTGACAGAAAAGTTTCCCCTCACAGGGGGAGAGGCAGAGGACAGCCGGGATACACTAAGAACCGTCCCATTGGAAATCTGTAATCAAATATAATCTCTCCAATTATTTCACATCAGTCAAATCTGAAATTTTATATTTTGCTACTTTGCACTTGCTTTGTTATACCTTACTATACTGCATATTTATATTTTGAACTATATAACATAATTATATATCAGAATATTTATATAACTACGCATACGTATGCTTAAAAAGGCATTATATGCATAGATTTATAGACACGTATATTCTTATTTCTCAGTTTTATCTACTTTTGTCATTTATGACCCAGATACCAATATAAGAATGTAAACTTTATCAATTTATGATTACATTTAAAAAATGTTTTGTATATAACAAACTTCCGATCCAGGGGGCCCCTGGCACCCCAGGTGAGAAATAGTTATAGAGGGCCTCTGTGGAGGTTTTGCCTCAAAATCTCTTTTGTATGTTATGTTATCAACTTATGTCATTTATGTTTCATATATCAATATAAGAATGTAAACTTTTTCAATCTCTGATTATATTTAAAAATGTTTTGTATATAACAAACTTCCGATCCAGGGGGCCCCTGGCACCCCAGGTGAGGAATAGTTAGAGGGCCTCTGTGGAGGTTTTGCCTCAAAATCTCTTTTGTATGTTATGAAATAAATGGAAGACGATATAAAAAAAAAAAAAAAATCTGAAATTTCAAGTAACAGGCAAAGGGTAGTTCACAGAATTCATATTGCATTGATATTGTGCTACTTCTCATGAATTTTGGCCTACAGATAAAATCAACAACGACAAAAATCAAACTATGCTTTCCTACCTGCCCTGGCACCACCGCTAACAAAGCAAAGTTGTAGGAGCAGGCCTGTGGTATGAACTCCACATGATAGACTGTGGTCCCATTCTCCTCGGTTTTGTTTACATTGACTCTATCTACCAGCTGTCCACTGGGCATCACCGGCCTCAGTCTCATCAGGTTCACATTCTCTACAGGACAAGGAAATGATACACATTTGATGTAAGCCATGAATGCATATTAAATTACATTTTACTCCTACCACCCAAACAAACATATGATACTGTACACAGGGCTATTTTTGCCTGTGCCCCCCCCCCCCTCTTTACTTACAAACGGTTTTGCCCCATCTTGAATTCGCCCAGAAGTAGTTGTGTTTAAAGAGAGATAATTTGATACATAAGAATTCGCCCAGTCATAAATTTGCCTGCAGACAACAAGGTTGAAAGGGGTGAAAATAAAACGGGGCGAATATTTTCCTGTGTACAGTAATCTCCTCCCCACTTCTATGATAGAAGAAAAAACATGAATTTTCCTTCCTTGTACAGTACCTTCTTCCACACTGGTTGGGTTTTTGCCGATGTAGACCTCGTCCAGATAGAGGAAATCCTCAGACGTGTCTTTCCTGACTTCAATCAGAAACACTTTAAACACTGTTCCAATTATTCCTTTTTTCGCTTCAGTTTCTATGTCCACGCATTTGTAGTTCCAACTGCAAATATTAACAAAAAATACATAAAATATCTTTGTCACTTAAATACATGTATAATTGATTAATTTCTATCAATAAACCATAACTTGCATTTATTTATTTATTATATTACCTTTACAATATTTTATCTGTAATTTCAATTTTTGGGGTAATTTTTGACATCTTTAATTTTGTGACAATGACAATGTAATTATACAGGGTCATATTCATATTATTTTGTCCTTTAGATAAAGGATTTTTTTTCTAACAAACTAATTTCACGATAAATTTTAAAAGATTTTTTTTTTTAAAACCAAAAGCTAATTGAGTTCTATACCCAGGAGATTGTTTAAATGTGACTGATGGGTAGGCATATTGGTTGTCCACTGTCGCTCCTTTGTTGTTCTTGTATGAAAATCCCAACTTGAAGAAGTTCTGCAGCTTCCCGCGATACGCAAAGCAGACCTGCAATGGAAAAATAACTAGTAAGTCAAGTAAAAGCATTACTGACTAGCTTCCATTTTTTGTTAAAGGTCACGATTTTCAACATTATGATTTTCTTTCATAATTATTGTAAATGCTTGATATAAAAAAAATGTTAAACTATGTGTATAGTAGAATTTGGCCATAATGCATTACTATTTACCAGCTAGGATATCAACATGAGAGCTCAACACCTGAAAAAAAAATTTCTCTCCACTCCTATGCGTGATTCTATGATGTCACACAGACCTATGATGTCACACAGACCTATGATGTCACACAGACCTAATCATGGCCAATGATGTAAACAATGCATTGGAATAGTGTAATTTTCAGTACGTAGCTTATGGAGTTATTTTTATCTATTTCTTGTATGCATGAGTGTGTCTTCGTGTTCAGATCAGTTTTCTAAATTGAATTAGTTTCAATTGGTTGTTAATGATTGCAATAATCAGCTTTTCATCAGTGTGTTTTAAACTACAACATATTTCTTATTCGATATATATAAAATGATTAAATTCTACATTTAAAGAGAACTTCTGCATTTCAATATCTTTAATTATGGACCAGACATGATTGCACAGCTGACATACAAACAAACAGACAGACGGTCAAGGTGATTTCTATACTCCTCCCCAAACTTTGTTGCAGGGATTATATAAATGAAACAATCCTTAATTTAAACCTACCACTTTTGCATCTTGTCCAAGAGTGATTCGATTGCTCCTGTCATAGTAAATATAACTGGGATTCAGGATACTTTTCTTCCCACAGAAAGCCTCAACCTCCGAGGTAATAGTTCCTTTATGCATAGGACCAGGCCGACTTCCCGTCTCAAAACTGTAGTGGAGCTTACTGACCGGGTCTCCCAGGGCCTTGGGGCACCTGCTTTCAAACATCTTACCAAGTTTTTCTTCCATCTATGAAGACAAAAACACAATGATAATCATTACAGCTGGAAAAATTTACCTTCATGCAATCAATAAAGACACAAAGAAAAACATATTAAATCCAGTTCAATCACTTTATTTTTATCAAAACATTTACATGTAACTTATAATTGTTATAAGAATCAATATTTTATAATTGGAGACCTGTAATTGAGTTGGCTTTCCAGTCAATAAGGGTGAGATAACTCCTGCCATCTGTAAGGTGAAGTGTTCACCAGTTGCTTCCCCTGCAAGAACTTCTTCAACAGTGATATTCACTTTCAGCTCTGTGCTTCTCATGATCACCTTCAAATCTTCAAAGTCACCTGTAAAAAAGATTCATTTCTTCACCTTACTGATTTCTTCTTTGATGCAGAAATGCACAAAACCAAAATAATTCAACGTAATGCATGCTTGTGTTGATGAAATAAACTCGGTACTGTGAGCAAGCTCACAATTGATACCCCCCGCTAAGATAAAAATTATAATGCGAGTATTTTTCCAATTATAGAAAATATTGGATGAATCTATTTCACCGTCCATTTTCTATAAATAACAACTGTTCTATTTTTTTAAAACTGTTGGTCATAAGCAATATTTGTGTGAAGTAAGAACATTCAATGCTTCTCCATAAGAAAGATAATGACTGGACACGAATTTTGCACTTTTTCTGCCAGTGACCTTGACCTTGCCCAAATGACCTTGGGTCAAGGTCATGACACACCCTGAGGTCATAAGCATTCTTTGTGTGAAGTAAGAACTTCCAATAATTCTCCATAAGAAAGATATGGACCGGACACGAATTTTGTGTTTTATTATTTTTTTTCCCAGTGACCTTGACCTTGCCTGAATGACCTTGAGTCAAGGTCATGACACACCCTTAGGTCATCAGCAATCTTTGTGTGAAGTAAGAACTTCCAATGTTTCTCCATAAGAAAGATATGGACCGGACACGATTGCACAGACAGACGGACAGACGGACGGACAGATGGACAAGGTGATTCCTATATACCCCCCCAAACTTCGTTTGCGGGGGTGTATAAAAAAGATTATACTGTATGATTGATACATCGGACTACATGTATAATTGACAGTATATTCAATTTAGCCATTTGTTTATTTGGCAGAATGCGCATCAGCTTATATTCACATTCATTAACCAATATTTATAATGTAAATGAATACATAGACATATGCAGAACTTTCATTACTACAGAATCAAATGCCAACAAAAATTGACACATTACATGTATATTGACTCAAATTCGGTTCTACTTGCGTATATATTTTTGGAGTTTCCCTTTACCTCGATTTGAGATGAACTCTATAAAAGTTGTAAAGCATCCATTACTCAGAGTCTTATTGATGACATTCACTTGTTCCTTCGAATCAAACACTGGCAGAGACTTCAATGCATTTTTGATACCACTTGTTGTGCTCTGAGGTGTTAAAACATCTACAATCAAACAAAAAACAAACTATAATAGTCAAAAAATCAGCTTTATGGAGTCATATATAGGTACAAAATTATATCTAGACAATGTAGTAGATTAGATCCTGTATAAAAAGATTTTGTCCAGGGTCCAAATTAGCTCTTGTCAAAACGGCTTCATGTGAACAAATTGATCGATGATTATAAATTACAGGAAACTTTTTGCACTAAAATCTACATGCCCTGTTCATTGATTGGTCAAAATTTACATTGACTGAAACAGACAGGAAATTGACAGGACTGAAATCTACACACCCCGTTTATCAATTGGTCAAAACCCACAGAGACCTTAGAAAAATCACAGACTTCCATGCACAAAATAAAACTGAGGACGTCACACTCAAATTCCATTATGAGACAATTTGAATGATGTAGATATAAACAGTAAAATGCTTTCTTTGATGACTTATGCGATCTTTACAAAAAATATTGACATAGCACACTAACACATAGCACACTAACTTGGGTTATGTATTTTTTCTGCAATGCCACCACCTTCATATTCCGCATGAATCAGACCAAAGAAAGCATTTTATTTTTAAAATCAAAATGGCCATGCAAATTGCAATAACCTCGTAAAATGCATGGATAACATAAAAAAAATTTTATTCTAATACAAATGTAATTTCATCTATTTAGTTTGAAGGATAAATAACATATATGTTTATGATGATAAAAATACTTTGAGGCTGAGGATTGGAGAACAATAAATATTCTAAAAAACTACTTGTACACAAAGATGAAATTAATGAGTACTCAGAGATCATCTATACACATGTAACACAGGTTAAAAAATCAAGTCGGCAAAACTAAATCAGGACTAAAACCCTGGGGGTGTCTGACTTACTGAACCAGCACACCAACCTGAGCTACCGAGACCCAATTTATTGACTGAAAGTTAAACACGTGTTAACCTTGTAACACACTGTTACACACAGATTAAAGAACATTTTGTAGATTAAAAATCATGGTCTACCTGTATACACATTATATAATCCAAGCCTAAACATCAAAGGGGCACCACTCTGCAGTGGATCGCATATTTGAACTTTCTGAACTTCATAGACCCCAGGACGAACATTTTCGGTGACCAGTGAGATACTCTGGACTTCTCTCACAATTGTCGATCTAACTGCTATTATTTGATGTTCTTGGTCTGCAAACGATGTGCTCTGATTGGTCAGTTCTGTCTGATGGAATCGGGCAGCGACGTCTACACTCCCTGGTCCCCCGTAGTCTCTCTGCAATATCACCATGTAATGTCTGGAAAAAAATTCTTCATTAAAAATAAACTCTGCATTATTGAAGCTTCGTTATCTTCAAATCACACTTTGTTTCGAATGAATTTCTTTGGGGGTATTAATTCTTTCCGTGCAAGAATTGTTTCTTTGAAATAGGCTTTCCATGAAAATACTTACGCATCTCCGGCCGTTAGTCTGAATTTCTGTGATATCTGTTCATCTGGATATTTGAAATAAGTGTTAAGGTACTTTCTGACCTTCAGAAGTTGTATCTGTGAACAAAGTTTACATTATGCATTTTTAAGCTTCATAATAGCAATACACTACTAATATACAACTCAGCTAGGATCAGCAGTTAGCAAGCATTTCTAAACATTTTTTTAGAAAAGAAAAAAAAAACCAAGAAATATTGTTAAAGAAAAGAAAAAAAATTTGATAAAAATTTGAAATGAATTAAACTTTCTCAAATTTGATATCCATACATATCAAAAACTGTAATTATTCCACTGACCTTGACCTTTAAGATAACTACGTCATATAAAGAACAACCACCAACAAAATATACTGAACAACCAACATATCTTCATTTAATTACCACTTCATGTCAAATATACGCAAAATAAACATTATGTGTTTTATGTCACTTTGTAAATTAATCTCCTTATTGTTTAAGAGGGCTTGATGGTACATGGCCATTTTTAAACTGTATTGATCTCCTTTCCAAGAAGAGCTCTATATAAAAATATATGAAAATACCCAAATTTTTAAGGTAAAATACATGGACTTTTTCTTTACACTTATGAATAGTTTATAGCTTATTAATAAATTATAAGTCAACCAATGGTTATTTGTAAATCATCCAGTCTCCTTATCATAAGTCCTTACAGTTCTAACAGTGACCATTGACCCAGCTTTCCTTTTAACCTCTGACCTTGAAATTTTACTTGACTATGATATTCAATAGGTCAAGGTCAGAATTTTCAAGAGAAGGTGAAAGAAAGATGGATGGATAAAAAAAACCCAGTGATTTGATCTGCAATCTCAAAGTGGTAAAACTCAACGACGACTTACTGTATCATTCGGGTTTGTAGTATTACTGAAGTAAAATAACCCAATGTCATCAGCCTTCATGGCAAAAGAGTAATCTCCCGTCCAAGGAGGTACAAAGAACCCACTGTGTCTGGTGACAAAATTTTGATACGTGTTATCATAGTATTTTGTCCTATCTGTGTGAGATTTGATGTAGTCAGTCATGTTCTCATGGAAGTCTAGAACTTCATGAAGACGATCAAGATGTCGACCAGTCTTATTCCAAATCTCCAACAATAATCCACGATTTCCTTAAATGCAAAATCAACAAAGGCAAATGATTTTTTTAGGCAAATGATTCACAGATTATCGATAAAAGTTTAATGCAACAAGCATTATAATTTTTTAAAGAATTTGCAAAAACATTAAAGAATAACCTGAATTGGAGGCTTCAATTATACCTGAACTGAAGTATTTAGGAATAACCTGAATTGGAAGCTTCAATTATAACTGGACTGAAGTAAGAATAATCTGAATTGGAGGCTTCAATTATACCTGAACTGAAGTATTTAAGAATAACCTGAATTGGAAGCTTCAATTATAACTGAACTGGGGGTAAGGGTTTTAACTCCTGTCCAAGCCATGTTATGTTTATAAGGCTAAAGCTAACTAAGCAGATGAGACTGAGATACATGCAGTGTATTGACACCCCCTGTATGGGACATCAGTCAGTCACTCTCAGCATATTAGGAAGTACCCTTTGTCAGCAAGGTAAATGTTCAACACAATGCAGATAAAGTGTTTTGTCTAAACTGGACACAACATGCAACTAGCAGAATCTGAACCATCAACCTTTTGTTTACTACCGTAATTATCAAACATAGGATCACTAAACCATATGCTCCATGTTAAACAAAGGCCTACTGTACCTGAGCTAAATTACCTGGGAGTAAGCAATATTAAGTAAGGAATACATGTACCTGGAAATTTGCTGTAGATCACATCAGGTTTGGATGGAGTCTTGCAAACAATCTTAGTGTCTGTAAGGGATTGGACCTTACAGTTTTGACCTATAAAATAAAAAAAAACATACATAAAGTTTTATGTAAGTAAAAAAGACTCATTTTGTAAACATTCTAAATTTCAACCGAAGAGTCATACTTAACATGTATACATAATTGATAATCAAAGGTGCATTCCATGTTTTCATGATGCATTATGATAATTAATACATGTACAAGTGTGTATTGGAACATTAAGAGAGCTGGATGGTGAAGGCAATTTTTGGACTTTATACTAACCTTCTTCAGAAGAAGAGCTCTACAGAATTAAATGATCAAATCTAAGCAAAATCAAAAAGTTATTAATCAATTAAGGTAAACAGACCTGCTATTTTCACTTTGGCAGGCAATCTTGTCTGGTCAAAGTTCTTTCCAGTGATTGTGACCATGGTGCCCCCACGAACACTGCCCACAGACGGATGGACGGACATTATCTCCGCGAACGACTGGAACAGATACAGCTGTTTGGTCCTGCTCAGGTACAGTGAATGTGGTCTGCAGGCCCTGAACAATGTCATCAAACAAAAATATTCTTTAACACTTCTAACATTTATCCACTTATTAAATAAATTACATACATTACCATATATTTAATAGCCGAATATATTAATTCACACTTTTTTTTCAAGAATATTTATTTGGGAGAAAGGGGTGTGTATCATATACACCACATTGGATTTTTGTGGTTTTTATAGATTTATTTGATCATTTATTTAAACCATTTTTATAAGTGTTACTATACATTACAATATGACGCAGGAAAGCTATTGTCCATATATTTTCAAAATACTAATATAAAATATAGCTTTGATGAGGTATCCCGGTCTTACCTTCCAAATGCTCCACTCACAATATAACTGACATTTTGATTACCTACAATGATCAAATTTAGATGATCGATAAAATTCAAAATGAAAAAAAATATTATCCAAAAAAAAATGCTTGCTCATTCAATATTCAAATCCAATTTCACACAAAACAAGGCTGTTGGAAGCACATTTATATGTTTGACGATACAAAATTGAGGAACATCTTCTGATTATCAATACATGTATTACTAATATTTTCACTGACCTTAAAACAAAAAGTCAGGGAATGAAAAAAAAAATTCCTTTTAAGTACAATTTCCATTTGATTATATACATCAAATCAATTAACCTAGATCCCTCATAAATAACACACATCATTTAAAATTTAATCAAATGAATAATTTTCTAAATGATTTGATGATAGATATTAAGGTGGAATAACAAATGGCTGACCTCTCATTGAAACGATATTTCGTTTCATTAAAAGAATTTTTTTGATGGCAACATGTAACTTACTCCATAGCCGAGTGGATTAGGACCTGGGTCTTGTGATCCATACATCCTGAGTTCAAATCCTGCAGGGGCTTTTTGTTGTTACTTACTGAATTAATTTTTTTAATCATTTTTTATCCCAAACTGCAATTTGTTTGCTTATTTGACATATGTATAGTTTATTTGTCATTATATCTTTCATAATAAAAAAAATTACTGTAAATATGAGTGATTTTTCTAGGTGTGTTATTCCACCTTAACACAGTCATATATTTCTGTTGATATACAGTTCAGCAAAGACTGAGAAATGAATGTTTCTTACCAACAAACTGTCCATTCATTTTACATTTCATATGACCATTCCAAGTTGATTCATGATTCAGAGAAAATCCAAAGCTGTAAAAGTTAAACAGTTCAATATACGAGTTAACATTCTCAGTTTTAAAATATATATCTATTATCAATTGGTTGACCAGTAAAGTAAATCACTTCATTTACAGTAAAACACGGTTATAACGAAGCACCAGGGACATGCGATTTTGCTTCGTTATAAGCGTAATTCGTTATATCCGTCAAGCTTACAACATGTAATATAGTCACGGGGAATGAAAGTCACTTCGCTGTAAGCGTCAATTCATTATAAGCGTGTTCGCTATAACCGTGTTTTACTGTATTTGTTAAAATAACTCAATCCACAGGCTCTTAAAACACAGTCAGATTTTGTTAGTCTTGTAGATTTTTTTATTTTGAGGAGTACTTTAAATATTCTGTTTTGCATCAAATCAGGAGAATGTAAAATTGCAAGCACCAAATTTTGAGCATGTAATGATTTCATATAATTCAAAACTGTCAAAAAATGATTGCAATATTTAATATGCCAGGGGTGCTTAATCTCAAGAATTTATGTTGTTATTAATTAATTCATTGCATGCCGGTACATTATTTCTTTAGAGTCTCCTCAATAGCGACAAATTTTTTTCTTAATTATACATATTTGGTTGGGCTGTTAACACTTTATAAAGTCTGCAAAAAACAAAAACAAACAAAGAAACTATTCCAACTCATTTTATGAGTATATATTCTGTCACGAGTAAATCTAATTTTTTATTACACCTGATGAATAAATTCTCTATCATTAAGTTCAGAAGTTAAGAAAATTGTCCTCCAAAACAAAAGATGAAAATATATTAAACTGCAAAAAATTTAAACATAGCACATACCATGCAGATTTGTACATTTCTTTGTACAAGCCATTTAAATTGTGACATTAGCAAAATATTTTCAATAAATAAAGTATTTATAGAAGTCTTTATTCAGAAAAGCTCGTTACAAGCTGAAATTCAATGATATTGTAGTATCTCTTTCTCAACTTATATTTTCAATCATCAAAATCAATATATACTCACAATACATCGTTGGCACCCTTCAGACTGCAAAGTTGAGGTCCCGCATAAACCCTGGTGATTTTTTCCGTTCTTCCATTTTTGGCCACTACCTCGTTTGTGTCAAAAAGGTCGGTGACGATTCTTCCGCTGATTTTGAGGATACTCTGAGGGGGACCAGAGCTTGGCTCGACAGAGGTAATTGTTGGAGTATTGTAAGCTCTCACCTACAGAAGAGAAATTTATAAAGAGAAAGTTACATGATAATAGGCGAGCAATCTTATGAAATTAATAAATGGGAATCCTGCACAGAATTGACTTCAGCTGACTTCAATATGATGCACAACTTCCTCATATAGAAGAAGTATTAAAGATGTGAAATGGCCCTTTAATTTACTTCAAATTATGTACGGTTATGTTCTTATCACTAATACAGTTTTAAAGATCTTTTACTCGCTTTGTATAAATATTGAAATGAATGAAAAAATAAAAGGAATACTTTTTCCGCCCTTTCTGACCTGAAATCTACATCTAGGATCAGTTGCGTATCTACAATGATTCACTATGGGGACATCCTCTCCATCCACATTCAATCTCACATAATAGTAATCAGCTCTCATCCCAGGCCTACAATTTTAGAAATAGAGAGGTATATATATAATTTTGAGTATAAATTCTCAAATCAATGAATATGGTTTTAGTAATATTTTTTCCGATCTTTTTTTAATCAATCTACACATTAATATCGACAGTTTTACACTTGAGTTCATTTTTATGCAGACACTTACATGTAACATGTAACAAAGAGGCATGGTAATGATTTTGGTTAAATCTATTTACAATGCTGTAGGAATGATCAAGTGAAATTTGAGAGCCAGGCATTACCAAATAGAGTTACAGGGCTCATCATTCTTTGTCAATTATATGTAAACAAGGTTCATGCTCTGTTTTTGTTAACTACGTTTATTATGTACCGGTAAAAACAAAAGCGCTTTTTTGAAGCTGATTTGTCTATCTTCATATTCTTTTTAATAAGCATAAAAAAACCAGTTCCTAATGTTTAACACATTTATTTAGGTCTAAAACTTGAATTTTTACTCCAACATTCAAAATATAAACATTAGCTTTCAATTGTTTGCATGTCAAAGAATTTTAAGCTTTGTAACTCACTTAAAACTCAAATGATTTTCAAAGTTTGGTTGCCTATTAAAATTGCCTTACAATTGTAAACATTTTAACATTTAAATAATAAAATATATTTTACCAAAATCGTGATCATGCCACTTTAACACAATATACATATAAACCAATATCAAAGTATCCAATTTTTTCATAATCAAAATTTTTTTTTAAAATATGTCCTATCATTTTAATTTTCTCTTTTCCAAATGGTCAGCAAAAAATGTGAAAAACCCCTCCCTTTTTCAAGATACATATGTACCAAGATACTGGATTTATAAATCGTACTTGGTAAAGCAGAGAATGTCTTCCTCGGTGGTTCCATCTTTGTTGACCGGACAGTCGTACGACATGGAGGAGGACACCAGGCGAACTTTGTTTCCCTCGTTGATGTTGTCCTTGGAGAACCCCTCCCCCCTGATCAGAATTCTCGTCTCCCCACACAGACTGCCCTGGTTGGGGGTCATTGACTGGACCAAGCTTCCTGTGATCGAATGGAAAACATTTTCAATTTGTTCTGTCTCATGATGTTTTTTGCATCATATGTTATGCTTAATATAAGTTTGATAATTTGATAATCTAAGCAAAAATTGCATCATTTACGGAAATGAAAATAAACTAAGACTTCTCTTGTGACACCCCCTTCCCCCAAACAACCACCAGTTTTATGTTAGTTACAAAGGCCGAAGCTAAAAACTAAAGGATTCAAAGTACATAGAGGTTTGCATTACAAACAACATGAAAGTTGTCTGGTTAGAGAGAGAGAGAGAGAGAGAGCGAGAGAGAGAGAGACTCATGATTTATACGGTATTTACCACAAAATGGAATATCGCAGTACTCCCATCGTCTCCTTGGATCCGTTGTGTAGCACCAAGGCTTAGTTTCCCAATGATCTTTAGGGTTTCTGCAGTAATTTTCGTGGGCGCTGGCCCCTCCCGGTAGATTTTCGGCGTACCCAGAATGTCTGTGGGGTGACTGTGAATCCCACCGTTGACAAGTTCGACCGGAAGGAGTGGTAGAAATTTTACCCCGATAATCTAGTCCTTTTATCGTCTTTTTGCAGTCTTCCTCACCTGAAATACGGTAGAAAAAAAGCTGTTAAGTAAATAAACGATATCCATCAGAGACGTATATATAGTTACGTCACTGGGTCCATATATGGATGCATGAAGACCACCTGGAGGAATATGATAACCTGCCGCACTTTGATTGTTTATCAGTTTGTTACTAACTGAAACACAATTTGCTATGAAATACTTTAAGTTATATGTATGGTGAGTATACACATGAATGAAGGTTCGATATTTTTTCTATAGATACAAATTAGATTTTGGGTATTTAGGCCTATGTATAGTACGTACATCAATATCCGCTGGTACTAATCGTTGTGTACTGTGCGCATTCATGCGGAAAACGAAGTGATTTACTTTTCCAGTGTGTAACTGTTGTTTATTGCATGTTTAAAGTTGTATTACTTGAATGAGTATATTAGCTGAACATATCAGTATTTTTGTCCGAAAAATCTGACGTTTCTCAAGAAAACGTAAGATATTTCGGACTAATCAGCATTTGTAACATAGATGGTTTTTGTAGTCATGGGTGGTCAACAAATTAACCACGAGATCTGCCTTAAACTTTAAAATAAGATAATTTTGGCCAATAGTAAATGAAACGTGGATGCTAGATGGTCGTTGCCATTTTAAGGCTATATTTACCTCATTTGCATGAAGAGCTCTGTAAAAAGTATAGGAAAATGCTAATATTAAATTGTGTTTGTATTTTTTTCTTTGCGAAAAAATAGTTAATGGCCAAAATTATCTTATTTTAAAGTTTAAGGCAGATCTGTTGACCACCTAACGTTTTGAGAATGATCAAAGAAAAGAACTCGATCCGTGTTCAATCCGGTGTACAGCTACCAATATCTTGAAGAATGTTTAAAATCAATGGCAACATCATTTAAACCTTAAATGATGTTGCAGTTGATGAAATTTTTGGCGGACCTCAAAAATTGGAAACATATACGTCTTTTTATTTCAGTAAAAACTACACACAATTGAAAGTTTAAATAATCAATTATCCAGTGGAAAAAGTTGAAAGTAAAACTTTTATCACAAAGACTAAGGACCCCCTTCCTCTTTGAGAGTGGGTGGGGTGTGGGTTTTCAGAGTCGTGTGTGCTCGGTAACCTATATCAGTCTCGGTCTGATAATTAAACAAATTAAGGCGATATTCCACACGCATGATCTTTTTACCACGTGATATTAGATGAAGAATAGCAATATTTATAAAAGTTGCGAACAATCAAATAAAACAAAAAAAATAATCTGTAAAAAAAATCTACCTGAAGTAGAGTGAACCACGAGACACAGGAAAGAGACCCAGATTATCCATCGGGAGACAGAAGTATCCATGTCGTCGTCTTCTGGACTTCAGAAAAAGTTTTTCAAAACCTCCCGCGGCCACTGCCAAAAAAACCCCCATCCAAAAACAGGTACATGTACACAAAACACTTTTCCATGAAATGCAGTACCATACATGCACTTAAAAATGTACTATATACAGGTATATTGCGGTAATCATCCTACAAAGTACTACGTTGTTAAGAAGAAAATTGCATTATTGATGAGGAAGCAGGCAGGTAAAATTCTCGGAGCTATTAAGGGCGATCAATAAGCATTTGGCCCCGCAAACTAATTGCCATTTAATCGGCTCGAAGATGTCCGGCACAGTCTCGTAGTTTTTCTTTAGAAGAACATTACAAAATCATAACTCTTATTTTAGAATTGCAAATTACAGGTGGGTAACGTCTTCATTCCTAAATGGGAGGAATTTCCCCCCTTCACTCTTTTATCAAATTAAAATGACACTCCCCTTACAAGTAAGTGCTATATGCATGGAGCCTCTGGTTTCATGTTACAAATTATCCACAACATTAAGCGTCAGTTAGACTGCCAGATTTGAATTGCACGAAATGGCTGGTTTATAGAGTAAAATTGATACTTTCATTTATTTAAAAGGAACGTGATTAAGGAAGGCAATGATGACCGCCAGATATGATTATGATTACCAGTGAACGTTTTCGATGATCACCTTAAACATTAAATAAACTTAAACTTAACTGACAGTCATGTATAATGGAGAGAGAGAGAGAGAGAGAGAGAGAGAGAGAGAGAGAGAGAGGGGGAGAGAGAGAGAGAGTCTCTTTCTAACTGGTTGTAAGAAACTTATACTCGAGGTTTTTTTACTTCTCTATTATATAAATATCACCCTCAAATGCAGTGACGTGCAGCTTTTGTTTTGCACATCAGTATTATAGTTACACATGTACGTTTTCAGGCTTTTGTTTGTTATTTTTGTTATTGTTGTTGTTTTTCTTCTTCTTCTGAATTTTTGTGATTAAGGATGTGGGAAAACAAATGATACAGTGAAGAACTAAGCTTAATCTCACGTTTTTCAATTTAAAGATGATAATTATGCATTTCCCCCAAAAAATGGACAACTTCAACTTCCTATACACAGGGTAAACCTTTTTTTTTAAATTAAAACCTGCCCCCTAACCTCATCGTTATGGCTTTGCTTTTTTCCTTCTGAATTCAAAGGCAATTGCTACATGTTCCATCAAAATACACATAAATTTGGTATTCATTATTTCACAAGTAAATGAAGCGAGCTACATGTATATTTATACAATAAAATGCTTTCTTTGGTGATTCATGCGGTATATGAGGTTGCGACATTGCAGAAAAAATACTTTTCTTTTAACACATGGCGTGCATACAAAAACCCACTTCCCCCAAAAATAATTGGCAACTTCCTTTTATCATAAAACACTCAAATGTAAGCAGAATTAACCTTTTGAGCAGATTATTATTAATTTAGAATTAAGTAACATTAATAGAACAAAGTAATCTCACAAGAACCATACTGAACTTGAGAAAGCTAAATGAGAGAAAAAGAGGATACCAGAATATAATTTTTATACCCCCCCCCCACCCCGCCCCCAACCACATTATGGTTAGGGCTTTGAATTGTTTCCCTCTTAATTCAAAGGAATGCTATACCCAATAAAACCAATTGCATTTTTGTGCATTGTTTCACAATTCAATAATGTAAAAAAAAAAAAATGACATTTAAAATAAAATACTTCCCTATATGAAATGTATCTTACCTGCAGGTCCGCAAAACGGAGTATTATCACACTTCTCCCTTTATTTAAAGTCGTAAAAACGAACGCATGGGATTCATGTAATCTTTATAACTTCCACGCCTTATTCTATTGTAATGACAAATGACAATGAAATTACAGCGTATTACAGAGGCTGAACGACCAAGACAGAGGCATGTCATCCTTAAGACGCTAACCGGAAGTGTTTCAGCAACCATTAAGTAACCGCTGCATCCTCAACCTGTTTAGTTCATGTCCTGATACAGCGGCGGTCATAAATTCATACATTATGATATTTATATATATACATGTACGTGAATGCATACATTGTTTGTAAGTAGACAGCGGGTTTTATAAATACATGTACGAAGTTCTTGCTCTGCATCAATAGTGCACATATACTTAATATGTATTATAGTCATGTTTACATGTATAGGTAGTGTACATCAATTAAAGAATACTCCCCTTAGATCCTATTGGATTTTATAAATAATTGAACAGCTCCCCAAAATATACTGTTAATACTAGAAAGTTCAGTGTGTATTCTCATTATTGACCCACATGACTTACATGAACTTCATAAATAAAGTAGATGTACATGTAGTAGCAAACACGCCTCTTATCTTAGAATTACGAAGTTTCTTCCAAAAAAATGTGCTATGTAGTTAGGAACTTCTATTCTCATTATTTAATACACTTACCATGCAAAGAAAATAATTCAGTTTATCCCCCTCTCTATACACTCTCTCTCTCTCTCTCTCTCTCTCTCTCTCTCTCTCTCTCTCTCTCTCTCTCTCTCTCTCTCTCTCTCTCTCTCTCTCTCTCTCTCTCTCTCTCTCTCTCTCTCTCGTAAATAGTCCGAACAATCTAAGTGAAATTAGATGTATCTTGTTTAAGAGAGAATCTATGGAAAAAACTTGAGATGCATACACTTCAGTGCTCGTTATACTTTCCTCTGAATTATTGAAAATTTGTCTAAAGCAGTTCGCAATATTACACTTTGTTTTTAGGGAACCTTGAACATACCTGGGTAGATCAGCCAACAAGTCATTCCAATCCATGGTTAAAGCCACGTAAGTCTACCAAAATACATCAAAAGTAGGTCGTAATATTATTCTAGTAGTTACTGTATCCTCAACAATGGGAACTTTTCGGAATGATTTGGAATTTTTTCATCAAAATTTATTTATCATTTGGATACTTTCATATTGTTTGCATTAAAAGCAGAATCCCTGTGGACATATTTACAAGCCACTAGATGGGATAGAAGGGCGGGCGTTGTAAAACACTGAAAAATCTTGGACTTTCCTTGGAATCTAGTAGTTTGGACAATGATATATTTATGATAATGGAAATTTCAAAGAAAACGTGACGGAGATGAGAACATGGGTTAGAATATTAATGGTTTTATGTAACACATGATATAACATGATCACCATAATAACCCCCCCCCCCCCCCCCCCCATTGTTGAGTCATGGTTTGAATAAACGATATTTGCACATTATCAAGGAACCTAGCAACATAGTTCAGATTATTATTTATTAGTAGATAAAAAAAGGTTGAAATAAAAATTTCAAGGCACGGTATCCTACAATGATTTACCGGTTCCATTTGTCAATCAAAAGCACGAATGTTGTGATTAACATCGGTCATCATGAAAGAATATATTCTTACCAGAAGGCTATATCTAGTGTCTGTTAGAAATTATGAGAAATTAAAAGCGACTAATAATGTAATTACTAAATCAAATCTGTAAAGGGTTTATTTTAAAACACACGTAACGTTAGATAATAATGCAGATTAAAAATTCCAATCTATAAAAGGTTTCTTCATTAAAAGTTATTACTTTAATTCTGACTTGAATGGCGTTCCAAACTTTTTTATTCAAGAGCATGCATATGCTTTGCAACACCGTCGGCTATATGTTTTAATATTGATTATAACAGAACAGCATGCCCACTTTTGTTTTTAAAAAATTTAATGTTTATCAATACTATATAGTAGACCTTCTTATGTCTAATCTTTATTTGCAACTTTTTACCTTTACAAGAATGAAAATATAGACCTACTTTTATCTAACAACTGTCGTCGGAAAACGATGACTCTCATTAGAGAAAGGGGTTTTTAATAGTCATGATTCTGAATTAATCATCATACAAAGAAACATACACTCGTCTGTATAACAAACATACTCACATTGACACATTCCCACTTTTCCGCATCGCTGACGCTAATACCATGACGTCATATTACATACATGGTAAGGCGATGCGTTCGACGCAATATTTCTTTTAAAATTCAATTTTAATGATCACATGAAACTCTGTCCAAAGGTTATCAATTCCCCAATTTTAGTTATATTTCAATAATCATAGACACCTTTGTGCCAAAATTATATACATGTACGTTCATTCACTACAATGAAAAAAGAAGTCCAATTTTTCTGGTTAGAAATTTCTCCTTCTTTGCTCTAAGTTGAATACACAACATAAAAATGAAAATGTCAACCGGGGTTTTCTATGGCAAACGGCATGAAAAGAACCTGCGTTAGCGGGTTATGTAAATTTTTTCCTGCAATGATCGCTATTACCTTCATAACCCGCATGAATCACCAAAGAAAGCATTTTATTGTTTATATTAATTTACATTTTTCTTTTATAAAATTGATAAATTGATTGTAAAAATAAGTAAAATTTACTAAATCACTGTTATTGTACATCGGTACATATTATACGCCAGCTCAAGAAACAGCCAAATGGACTTTGAGTCTAATATCAGTATGATTATTTCCTGCAGTCTGTTATTTTTCTTAGATCGCTGTAGGTTTCGACCATGCAAATGATAAAAGGGGCGTGTAGATTGTTTCTATAGAGCTAGGGATTGACTATACTTTTCCGTAAGAAATAGAGGGAAACATACTCGCTACAGAAGATGAAAATATAATTTAATATTAGTAATATAAATCACAGAGCAATGGAATGAATATCATTTATTTTACAACGATTGATAAAAAAAATTCACAACTTATATAAATATCTCTCGTTGGCAGGTCATTGATGTGGATAGAAGCCGGATTACCCGGAGAAAATACATAAGACCGTCATACCCTATCACATACATGTGAACAACCACAGTCGATCACGGAGATCGAACTCGGGTTGCAGTGGCGAGTAGCGAGTGCATTGTCAACTGAAAAAACTGCGCTTTATAAACAATGTTTTGTTGTATGGGTACAACCTTATTATCAAAGTACTGAAGTACTGAAAGCCGGGCTCTTTTGGTGTGTCTTTATGCATAATGTGTAGTAAAGACTGAAACTCTCTCTATCTCTCTCTCTCTCTCTCTCTCTCTCTCTCTCTCTCTCTCTCTCTCTTTCTCTCTCATGCATTTAATTTCAAATTTTATAAGCGGCTATAAACAAAAATATGTCTGTCTAGTAGAAAAATGTTCAGCAGTTGCTGCCTTGAATTTTGCAACAAGCGTTATATATTCAATCCCCATTTCTTCCACGCGCAGCAAAGTAGTTCATGGAAATTCATGCGCTTTAAATGTGTCCAAAATGCAGTCTTGTTTTTAGAACACGTAATTAATAAGAAAACTAAAAAAGATAGACAATTCTCTCGAAATAAAAAAAAAAGAAACAGAAAGCCAACACTTTTGACAAATCGTGGCTCTTTCTGTAACTATTTGGTATAGCGGAAGCTTTTACTTTGACGCTGTTTGTTTTTTTGTTTACTTTTAAAGTTGTGCTATTCATAGTTACATTGGCGACTTGCTTGCCTACAGCCAAGACTCTGCTTTCAGCAGAGCCCGGTTAAAAATGATTTACTCAGTCGTTGCTTCTGTTATAATTTTGTTTTACAAAATTTGTGTAATATTAGTACAAATTTTTAAACCTTTGTCTCAGTCAGTGAGTAACAAAATAAGATTTGTTAACATTTTATTTGTACATAATTGTACGTCTCATAAAGAACACTGTGTATTTTGCATTTAAAACAATGCTCTCAAGAGGTATTCTTCAAATAGTTCAATAATCTTTGGAGTCTGAAAGCAGAGGAAGCCAATTCAATCTACAAAATAATGCGAAAAATGCAATTCATGAAGTCATCACGAGATTTCGTCATTACTAACTTTTTAAATTCGAACCAAGCCCAATAACTTCACAAAACATGAGTGACACATTTAATGGGCGTGTCTCATAGTGTAACCGAAAACGGTATTGGCTGCGCTGCGTAGTAATACATAGCACGTGGTACATTAAAAAATAGTAGTTTTAAAATAATGTTGTTTTAAAGTGTACAAATTGGAAATAATATAAATATAAGTAATAAGGAATCATTCTTTGAATATTATGAGATAATAGTTTCGATCCGAGCGTGGTCAAATCTATCTAAAGCCCTTAGGGCTTTATTGATCAAGCACGCCCCGACCGAAATTATCACCTCATAATACTCATAGAACGATTCCATATTCCTTAAATATAAATTCGGGGTTTGATTATGATATTTGCTTAGGTTTTATATTATTTTGATGATGTCGAAGAGTTTATTACCTTTTGGAATTATGCATGTGTTTTGGGAGTTAATCTGGTACCAATGTGCTTTCTTGACGGAGAACTGGTTGACGTCACAGATACAGTTGGGTTAGTGATTGTTACCAATACTACATAAAAACAAAACCATAAATTAAACAAAAAGATTGACCTGTCTTCTATCATACAACAACAGCATCTTCTCTAGCCAAGGTTTTGTGATCCGCACCGCTTCCCACAGCGAAAAAAAAAATTTATATTAAATATTGCATTACGGCTTTGCGCATCTGTCGACTTCGAAACTTCTCAGCATATAGGAGTCAAATATTGTCAACTTCTTGTACGCATACATAAACAATCTATGAGACGTTTCTACACATATCACATATATGAAGCATTGACATTCGTATCTTTTTAATTTACCCTTTTTTTTCGCTCAACAAGTACTAACTGTGCAAGATACATGTAACACTAAGATTAGCTGATTTTTTTATTAGTTTATTATTAGTTGATTCCTTAATGTAGCTAACTATATATATAGTTCCTTTCCTTAAAAAGAGGCATATTCTGAGGGTGCATCTTGTAAACTTGTATATTTTACCAGAAGACAGAAAATAATTAAAATATCATAACATCGTCGTTTTATATAATTATATTTTACTGACTTTTTACTGATTTTGTAAGTATCCATTACTCATACATGTATCTATTTATCCATCTTTAAAATTCATTTTTGAAGAATAAGTTTTGTTTACTTGGACATTGTTGACTGTTACATGAGGCAGTCTCTAGGGAATTTCCATAACACGGCAGTCCACCACTCGATGGGGAAGGTTGGTCACATGACCTGAGTCGAACATGAATCCCAGCCCCACAGGATTTGTCACAGGGCGTGAACTGACCCCAGGTACTCCAACCGCCATTTACTTTTCATGAACAAAAAGCGACCAGGCCAAAATAAAATATTTACAATTAATCATTTATCAATCAATTTTACATGCTGGTTATACATGTAGTATTTTAATTAATTCAGTTTGAAATGAATTTCATATTTATTTATTTTTTGGTCTGTAAAATTTTAATTGTTCGCTTTACCTGGACACGTGTGTGTGTTACATGGTCTCGATTCAGTACGATGACTTGAGCCGCCGCATGCGTATACGGAATGTATTGATCTGGATTGTGAGCCGTTCCCACAAGACGCGCTACAGGGGCTCCATTCCCCAACACTATAACTACTGGAGCCTGAATGATACATGTAAATGAAATTTAAAACCGACTAACGAAGCACAAACGTCATTAACTGTTAACCTTTATATTTAGTCTGTATCAAAGATAAAAAGTTTTAGGCCCTGTCACACAAAGTTGAGTTAGCACACAGTGATAACGGCGATTTAAAATTCCTGGAATCGCCGTAGGATCGCAGAAAAAAATTGTACAATTTTATTTAAAATTTTTACAAGTGACTATGCCAAAGCGTCCGCACGGCGACCGAGGCGTTTCTACATAGCTACTGCGGCGTTCAACCAAGTGATTAAGAAAATAGAAATAAACAAACCAGAACATTTTTCACATTTTGCTACAGGATAGCTTCCGGTTCCTACAAGATGTTCACCTGGACCGCAATTAAACCAAAGGCCATGAACTGGTGAATCTGCATCAAGTCATAAAAGCAATATGTATATCATACTAAAAGAAACCAAGTTTTCAGCCTCGTAGAGTGCAAAACAAATTTCAAAAATGTTTTATTCAAATAAAAATCTATATAATTTTTTTCCGAAATAAATTCTACTTACCAATAAATAAATTTATTAATGTGGTAAAAATTATAAAAGATCCAAAAGTCGTCAAATCCATGAGGAAAAAATCTTTGGTGTTCTTCAGAAGACACTGTCAATTTTAATCACGTATATTTGTGTTTGTGTGTGTGTATATATATATATATATATATTATATGTTATCTTTTCTTATCTGTCCTGACGTCGTATATGCATAGGTGTCGGAACCGGGGAGCTAGAGGGGTCGTTTTTTTGCTTGTCAAGATGATTTCTCTTAATTAAGTCTTGCCCCCCTCTTTTCATTTGCTTCTGACACCACTGATATGTATACATGTAGAAAAAGTCTGAGAAGTTTGAGAACCCACTGTTGCATAGCTAGCATTGGGCTTTCTGCCAGCCAAGGGTTAACTGTCCACAACTGGCTTGCGAAGATGAAGTGGGGGGGGGGTGGCTGTAGTCAACTTGTAGAGGAAAGTTATCAGAGCTCAAGATGAATTGGACTTTGGTCAGCAAAAACAATTCCATTCTCCTCTCTTACATGTTATTCACACCTTTCTTTGATAGATCGGTTTTGTTTGATATCATTATGCGAGAAGAATTGGCGACCAATGGGAATCGCCACTGTTTTTCTGAAAAGTGAAAGTATCAAGGTTATTTTTTGTTTTCTTAAATTTAATTTTTTTTCCCCCAAAACGCTTGTTCTTCTTTCAACTATTAGTATTGTGCAATTTATTCAGTTCCCGTGGAACACTAGCAGGCGTTTAATTAATTTTTGATGTGTCAATGAACTTTTGTTACTTAATCTTCGCTCCTCCACGATACACAAAACAGGAGCGGTATTAGCAGTGGTTAACAACAAACCCGCCTGTAGGGTTTTTATTAAGACTGGCTTTGCTTGCAGTTTTTCGTTTACCACCTCCCAAGTGAAAACCATCACTGTTTGAAAATCTACATGGATGATTTTGGTCATGAGCGTTGAACTCGGCGACATAAGTTCGTATCTTTAATACTCATTAATTCCTTCATTGTGGCAGGACAAAGGAAGGAATTAAATAGTTATACAAATCGATGGAATTTGTTTTAAAACTAATAATATTCTTTTCCATTACACGTAGATGCGTTTATTACTATTTTCAATAAACATAAATAAAATTATATGATAAATGTTCAAAATAGTTGGCTATCGCCATATTACTGTTTCATTCCGGGGAAGAATTTTATTTTACTAACTTGACAGCCTATTTTGCCATTCATTGTGCCGAGTTCAGTTGAAATTGGCTCAGTGGTTCTATAGAGGAGATGTAGATATTGTAAAAATATATAAATAAAAAATTAACAGATGGGCAGCATGACAATCGTCGGACAACAAGTGATCATGCAGAAAAGTTCGTCACACTGTTAGATATCAGGACTTTATACAATAATATTAAAACTGATAAAAAATAAACATTTTATCATTATCATAATATAACAAATTATTAAAGATGTATACCCATTACCCACAAACTTAACACCTTCTCGAACCATTTATATATATGTTCCACTGAATTAACTTTCTTTTCACATTTTCCTCCGAATTATATTTTATAGTAAATAATTTTTAGGTAGTATATTATAGTACTTTTGTTAAAATAAAGAAATACAAAATTAGAGAATACTAAATATTTATTGTTTACTATGGTCAGCTATGTCTGTGTAAGATTGTTAAAACTAAGAATTGAATTTAAACAATCTTTTGCACGCCGGTTTGTGGATAGCGAGCTCCAAAAATGTTACCTGTAGATTAGACTGCCCGCATTTGAACTTATACACGCTACGAAGTTTTCGTTCAGCGAGTACATTCGAGAGGGTAAATGTTACTTTTTTACCCCATAGGAGGTAGGTGATGAGGGTAGATAAGATATAGTGAATTTAATTTGGAACTCTCTCGGGTATACATATTGAATAAAAAAACAGTGAAATGCCAAAATTCATAATTATACATTTATATGGAGAAAATAACCCATAATATAATAGTAAAGGGGATTGATAGTTGTGACACACGCGTGATACATATATACATACAGTACATATATATTTTTTTTAATTTACGGATCCTTTTTTCAGACTACATGTAATTCATCTATTTCTTTTTTCGTGTGAGGTTTTTCTACTTAATATCTTAAGAATGCTACATGTCCGTGCCATAACAGCTGTTATATTCACAAGGAACTGGTCAACTATGAATGAAATCTCTTTCTTTTTATTGGACGATAATACAACCAATGAGATTGGCATACATATCCTTGCAATATTGTGGAATCATTATTATTCGTGGGGGTCAATATTCTTGAGTAGCCTTAATTTTCCTGGTTCGTAGAGTTAGTCATTAAATGTAAAATTCTTATTGATTTTCAACGGTAAATATCCAAAAATACCCAAAATTTGGGTTTTTGAAATTTCTTAAATAAAAAAAATACATTTTACATAATATTTATTTTAAACCTTTACTTAGTATTGAGAAATATATTTTGTTACCAAAAAACATAAAAAAACAAAGAACAAAACATAACAAAAAACAAAACAAGCAAAAAAAAACAAAACAAACAAACAAAACTATCTACCAACAACAAAGTTTATCTAAATATATAAATTAATAGACAAAGTCTTACAGTCACTAAAAAGTATATAATAGTTAAAACTGCATTGTAAATATTAAAATGTTGGTCCTAGTTGGCTAAACCTGTAGAAACAAGTGCAGTAGTATCCCCCCCCCCCCCCCAACCTTTCCGTCAATTAATTTTCCACTAATATTTTTGTAATACAGGTGACACTCGATGGCTCGAACTTCGATCTCTCGAAGTTCTTGATCTCTCGAATGGAGCTCACGGTCCCGATTTTTTTCTCTACATAACTAAGCAAATTTACTCTTGATCTCTCGAAGTAAAACCTTGGTCCCGTTATACATATTATTTTCATAGTTTTTCACTCTTGATAACTCGAAGTGGTTGCTGTGTACACTGTTTACATACTCTTTGGTTTAAAGGAGTATTTGACCATCTCCCAGTCTCCACTGGGAGAATGATGGTGATTTGAGGTTCTAAATTTCATAAAAACCTTTCTGAGCTTATGTGGCAATATATTAATGTAATTTTCATAACTAAAATTTTTCTTAAATATCTTGAAAATTTGCCCTTTTGACGAGTCATTAATTTCACTAGACCATTTTTGGATATATTGGTCTTGTAACCTTTGTTTTTCAATTGTAGAAATCCACTTTACATTCACTATATTTTGTTAAGACCAAATATTTGAAAAACCACACATATCTAAAATATTTTTAACACCTGCAATCCAAGAGTTTGACAGATTTCCCCTTTGATATTGCAAGACCAAAACTTATATAAAACAGATACAATTTTGCTTTTTGTTTGTAAATAACTTTGACCAGTAGGAAATCATTCTGGTATATACATTGATACGTACAGAGAAACAACCTGTTTCCCCGTTAACCATATAGGATGGTGTACTACTTCCAAGGGTTAGATAGGTAATTTGTAACTGATCTACTAATTTCAACAACTTGTGAAAGTTACGGTAAACTGCTGTTTATTTAAAATATTCTAACGTTATGATTAAGAAAACATACATATGCTTAAAAGTTTTTTAACGTGAAAAAATACCTAAATAACACTTAAAAACCACACAACTAAATTCTGCATTGTTTAAATTGAAGTAATGTAGCAGAATTTATGTATGTATGGTTTTTTCTCTCCTTTTGAAAAATACGAGCTTTATATTTGTACTAGAGCCACCAAACCATCAATCAATACAAGTAATCGAACGCTCTAATTTTTTTCTTTTGGATTTTTGGATTTCTGTGCATGCTCGTACGTTGATTGATACAGTGGTTATGCAAGTGATCGACAGCTTACGGTGGTACAAGACAATTGTCGATATTGATGTGGATAAAAGATCATTATAATCAAAAGACTTTCACCGTTTTAAAATTTTACAATTCAACAATATTTGACCCGAATATAGGTTCAAAAATTTTTGGAAAACGGAAAAAATTACAAAAGGCCAAGCGGGATACGAAGTTATAACTTACAGATGTTCCATAGCTAACGCCCACACTCATTACGCTACGCTGTTAGGTGACACTTTTAGAGGTAAACAATTATATAAAATTGTACTAGATTTTTTCGATGGGATGTACGTCACTGTATCGAGTTGTCTCATACCACCTTAATTGTTGACGAAAATAGTCATATACTAGTATCTAATTCTATTATTTATTATTCAGCGTTGATGAAATGTAAAAATATACGTGTATTAGACTTTTGTAAATACTAGTATATGAAGTTTTACGAATTGCTGAGGCATATAAAAAGTTTTGTTTTTAGATGAAGAATTTTAAAAGAAGCAAAACTGAACAAACTGTAAAACAATTCAGATAGGATCAAGTACATGTAATCAATCTGATACTTAAATTCAACTAATGAACACTGTCTAAAAAATTATAAGAGAGAAAAACTGCCTTTGTTTTGGTAAATGCTTCATAAATGGTGTTGTAACATAATTTTTTTTACAACATCAAAATCAAGTTTTAAGTTTATTTATTTTCTCAAACCACACAAAGATGGTACACAAGGTACACAACATAATTGTCCCAAACAAATAAAATAACGATCAGATGAGGATGTGTACACAAAAAAAAAGGGAAAAAAGAAGACAAAAAGGTAAAAGAGTGTAGATAACATCAATATATACATATATACAAAGGTTTATTCCCACTTAGCCAACATTCTGAAATTCTCAATTTCCACCTGGCCAACATTTTGATTTTCACACCTGAGTGATCAGGAGGCTATAGTCTGTTCTCACATGTTATGTATTTGTAATCAATCACCTGAGAATAGTTTGTTGAAAAAAATAGCATTTAGATGATAATCAGAATTAATAAATAAAAATAACCAATTTTTTTTAAAAATATAGATTAGCAATTTTCTGCAAGATCACTGCCCTAAACATTTTGTATGTTTAAACCAATACGGGCACTTGCATGATTAAAACGTTTATGTAAGTAATTTTAAACTGTTGAAATTGGATGTATATAATATATATACATAAATAAGACTGATCAGCAGTTTTTAAAGAATAGACTAGAAACACGTTTTACTATGTTGTAATATAATATCATATTTAATAAGACCCCATTACAATTTAACGCAAATAACACAATTTTGTATCTCATGTTCATGTGTATTTTAATGGTTTGAGAGAATAAACACATTGAAATTGAGAAGCATTATTATGGCCATTAATTTACAGAATCAAAAGCCTGAAAATTATGAGTTCTTAATTGTTTATGGACTATTAGTTGAAAGACTAAAAAAATCAAAATGCCCAATATTCAGTTGCAGGTCAACTTTATAGAAAATGACACCGGAAGATTTTATCTTCATAACTAATGATGTGTTGATCATCATACAATGAATCTTATTAAATATGAAATATACACCATTAAAAATATAAGCACTTTACTCTAGCGTTTTTGTGTTTTGTTAATTTCATATTCTGTAGATTGGAATTAATTTAAATATTAATTAATATTAATTATTTAAAATTAAAATTTCAAACGTGATTCTTATATTTACAAAATTTTTACAATGCAAAGTTTAAGCAAAGTTAGCTTATATAATTACTAGTATCTCAATTTATGATGAAAATAGACAAACCATGATATTTGTATCCAAATTAAGGGCATGAATTATAGGGTAATATGTAACAATTCATTTTTAAAAATTAACATTTTCGTCTGAATTAATTAAATAAAATAAAGTACTGGGACAGAAGCATTATTATTTCTCCTACTTGAATTTCATCTGAAAACAGACTATAACTTACCTGTAATTAAATTCTTTTGTTCTCCACCTACACCCCATTCCCACTTGGCCAACACAAATCTATCTGTATTTTACCTGTATTTTTTCAAAATGTTGGCTAAGTGGGAAGACACCTATACAAACATGAAACAAAGAATCATGGAGGGCAGACAGTTTCATTGATTTTTTAAATGAAAATACAGAGTTCTTGAGTGTTTCTATGTTTCTTAAGGACATAATTTCTTGAAATTTGAAATCATTTGGTCTGATACAGTATTTGTATATAGCACCATACATACATACATACACATGTGTGCATGTTCACAAAGATGATAGGCTTTATAAAAAGAGCCCGAAAGAACGTGATTTATTGTAGAATAACTTTTTTCTAAAACCAGCATGAATTTCGGTAATCAAATCAACTTCATTGGCATACATTTCCAATCTCTAAGGCAACTTAACAATGTATTGGGCGGTAATTCTCTGCTGATGTAGGATCATCTTTGTTTTTGTATAAGGGTTTAACAATACCCAGTAAAAATTTAACTGAAACAATGCCAGTATCTAACATAGCATTTAAAAAATTGTTATACATTGAAGATAAAAATACTGACCAGATTGATACGATATCTTCATTAATTACATTGCCATACAATTTTTAACTCTTTCTCCAATAAAAAATAAAATCAGAGGATGATTGTTTTATATGTCACGACCATAAAATATTGAACCCGAGACACAATATAAATACTTTTCACGGAATTCAAAATATTATATGACACCGGAACTACAAACTTAAGACATTTCTATACGTTTAAGTAAAAAATTCTAAAAAAGGCTTTTAAACTTATCTCCACTTTCCTTACATACATGTATATACTTGTCAAACTATGAGTAGGACTCATAGAAAAAAGATCAAGATGAAGTTCCCCCAAAACCTCACATCGACGTTGATCCAGTGATGACCACAAGATTCTGCTTTGACTCTAAAAATGAAGATTCCAAAAGACAAGCCAGAAACTATCTCTCCTGGAAGAGAGCTCTTGGAGAATATAGAGGATACATCCTCAGGTAGTGTAAATTCCAGTCTGCAAAATCACAGTCCCTAGTGGTAGGGCGGGGCCATGATGGCGGTTTGAATTTTTACATAGGAATATATAAAGAAAATCTTTAAAAATATTCTGGGAAAGTTTTCAGTCCAAAACTCAGTACTGGGTGTGAAAGCACAGGTTATGCAGATTTAAGTTTGATGAAACCATGATTCCCTAAAGAAAAGTTGGGGCCACGAAATGGGGGGTATATAGGAATAGAGAAAAATCTTCTTACAGGTACAACAACAAAAGGGGCTTGGTATTTACCAAACAAAAAAGAGGTGGATAAAAATTGGCAGATTTTCAAATTTTGTTGGCAAGATCTACTGTACTTTGTTGTCAAGATATTTTGATACTGTAATGCTAATTTGACCAGAATTAAGGCAATTGTTGCTCAGGTGAGCGATGTGGCCCCTGGATCTCTTGTTTAATAGCCTAGTCATGATTCTGAATTAATCATACGAAGAAACGTACACTCGTCTGTTTAACAAACATACTCACATTCCCACTTTTCCACATCGCTGACGCTAATATCATGACGTCATATTACATACATGGTAAGGCGATGCGTTCGACGCAATATTTCTCAATTCAATTTAAATGATGACATGTACACATCATTTAACAGGTTTTATACCGAAGACCTAATATGCGCGTATAACTAGCAGTAGTAATTTCGTTGAAAGTTTTATGTGTACTATAGTGTTAATCCGTACATACGTGTATAATTTAAACCCTGTCCCAAGGTTCTCAATATTTCAATAATCATAGACACCTTTGTGCAAAAATTATATATACATATACATTCATTCACTACAATGATGAAAAGTCCAATTTTTCTGGTTAGAAATGTCTTCTAATTTTGCCTTAAAGTTGCAATACACAACTAAAAAAAATGTCAACTGACGTTTTCTATGGCAAACGACCTGAAAAGAACCCGCGTTAGTGTGTAATGTAAATTTTTTTCTGCAATGATCGCTACCTTCATATCCCGCATGAATCACCAAATCATTTTATTGTTTATATTTACATCTTTCTTTTATCGAATTGATATATTGATTGTAAAAACAAGTTAAATTCACGCCGTGAGAGCGCGGTACAAACGCTAATAAACGCAGAAGAAACGTGATGAGAGCGCGATGAACGCAGCAACAGCTCTTTGGGGTCGCTTTGTGAACGCAGCCCAATGAAAAACAACTTGTTAAAACGCTGTGGATGCATAGTGAGAGCGCGATAGAGACGCAGTGAGATCCCAACGGACTCCGAAAGGTCTCCGTGCAAGCGCAATTGACTTAGCACTGCGTCTACACTGCGATTAGCTGCGTTCCTTGAGCGCGCGAACGGAGCTGTCGTGGCGCTGTTGGAGACCTTAAGACGTTGTCACTGCGACCTCACTACGCTTCTACGGCGTGTGCATGTTCAAAGCCACGGTGCGCTCCGCGACGAACGAAGATACGGCGCTGTATGAGACTACGGCGTTTACTGTGGCGTTATACATTATTTAAGGACTTAGCGGAATCGCCGTGAGGACGCAGCTCCGGTGAGACAGGGGTTTAAGAAATAGAGGGAAACATACTCGCTGCAGTAGATGTATATAAATCACAGAGCATTGGACTGAATGTTATTATCCCCTCGCGCAACTTGTTGCGAAGGGGATCCGGATATAGCATCGCTTCCGTGCGTGTGTGTGTTCGTATGTGTGTATGTATCGTGTGTATGTATGTATGTGTGTGTGCACTCCATTTCAATTTTCTAGTAAATTAATAAAAAACCTTCCAATAGAATTTCCTCAACCTTTGCACAAATATGCCTCATTGTAAAAGATTAAAACAAATGCAATGTCATATTAATTGGTCAAATTTTTATGCAAAAACTTAGATAAAATTACACCATTGTAAAGGAGGGGGGCATATATTATGACAAAATTCGTTCAAAACTAAAAGATATTTATCATTGATTGCACACTTCTGTAAAATAACAAATAAAAAATGCATGTGCCTTTCCAAACCATTAATACTATTACAAATTATTATTTCATTAAATCAATGTCATAATCAATTTTGTATACGAGTTTCAATCGAAATTTCTGAGTATGAGTTATCAATCTTCCGCTTCACTTCTCTGAAACCAAAGTGAAAGTAAGCAGTTCAAATCAACAACTTGATATTTTTTGGATTTAGAACTGGTACAGTTAAAGAAAATGTAGGTTTTGCAGTAAAGGAGGGTTAATAGAATGTGGTCTTCTCATTAACATAACTATATATTGCTAAATAATGCATCCCTACACACAATAACTCAGGATGCTCCGCTTAGCGTATTCTCTTTTGAGAAGTGGACAGGCATAGCCTACATCCTACGTCTTTGGTTCTGACATTTACACGTTTTCCAGAATCAAAATATGAGGGCTTGCGAAGAGAAGTGGATGTAGGCTATGCCTGTCCACTTCTCAAAAGAGAATACGCTTAGCGGTGCCCTTGTTAATTTTACAACGATTAATAACAAGTTCACAACTTATATAAATATCTCTTGTTGGCAGGTCATTGATGTGGGTGGAAACCGGAGTACCCAATCACATACATGTGTACAACACAGTCGATCACGGAGATTGAACTCGGGATGCAGCGGCGAGAAGCGAGTGCATTGTCAACCGCAGTACATGTACTTGGACACTCACTGCGCTTCATATTGGACATAGAACAATCATGCATCGATTAAACAATGTTTTGTGGTATGAGTACAACCTTTAATATTAAAATGATTTACTCAGTCGTTGCTTCTGTTATAATTTTGTTTTAAAACAAAAATTGTGTAATATTAGTACTTATTTTTAAACCTTTGTCTCAGTCAGTGAGTAACAAAATAAGATTTGGTAACAGTTTATTTGTACATAATTGTACATTTTATACATCTTGAAGTACACTGTATACATCTTGCATTTAAAACAATGCTCTCAAGCGGTATTCTTCATTTTTTAAAATAATCTTTGGAATTTGAAAGCCGAAGAAGCCAATTAAATCTACAAAATAATGCGGTAATACAATTCATGAAGTCATCATGACATTTCGTCATCATTAACTCTTTAAATTCTTAGCTAATAGTAATCAATGCATTTCACATTTATATAATTTCAATCAAAGGAAAATGGTTTATCAATCTTCAGGCACGTAGCATCAGGGGGGGCAAGGGGGGGGGGGCCTGGCCCCCCCCCCCCCCCCCCCACTTTTTCTCGCAGCAACAAATTTTTTAAAATTTACATATAAAAAAATGAATTATAATGGAGTTGGCCCCCCACTTTTTTGGAAGTAAGGAAAAAATTGATATGAAAATAAGGAAATGAGGAGTCAAATTGAATTTAGTTCCCCCCCCCCTCCCCACGGATTAGGAATTTCATGATTTGGAGGGAACAAAAATTTGGTAGAGAAGAATTTTTTTTTTGGAAGTATAGTTTAGTCTCACCCCCCCCCCCCCCCCCCCGGATTAAGATTTTGAAGATTTTTGGAAACTTTAAATTTCCTTTTTTTTCTTCTTTGCTTGTCAAGATTTTTTGGATGGGTCTGGCCCCCCCACTTTCAAAAACGATGCTACGTGCCTGAATCTTAACAAGCCATACGTACATTGTTAAATTTTTGTACTTTATAACGTCATAACGTTTATAAATAGACAAAACTATTTATTCCATGATTTCACTGGACGACAAAAACACCAATTAGATGCATACACTTTATCTCTTAAACAATTATATACACTGTCGATAATGGTACATCTCAGGCACCTTGCAACGAAAGGGACCGCCTTGCATTTGCAATCAAAATGTATTAATATCTAAGCTCAATGCTCCCTTAGTTTTTTAAGACAGTATTAAAATATTTGATGAAGTTGCCCCCCTCATTGACAATGCTTCCTGATATATGTACATGCAGTGTACAATAAAATACAAATAGACTATTTTCATGCATGTTATATATTTAATTTATTTTCAAAATATATCAGGAAGGACACATTCGGGAAACGTTAACTACTTTTTCTGTTCAACGCTAAAGCCACTTATCCCCCCCTCCAACAAGTGAAAAAAATACATATTTACAATTCTTTGATATGCGATATGATGCTTTTATTTTGATATTAATTTAGTAAGATATTTGTGTAATTTTTAATGTGATAAATCATATTTTTATAGTGACTAAAAATTTAAATCTGATTAAAATCAGGTCCTCAACCGTCTTCCTTGGAAGACGGCATTAAAAGTTGAATAGTTTACACTCTCCGGATTGTGCACTTCCTCTCCTTTGTGATTGGTAGAAAATACATGATGTGAAAATTTCCATTTATTTCATTGGTTAAAATACTGTTCGGCACAAGGGAGATAATTATCTGATGCTCTTTTTCTAAGTATAATTTTTTTTTAATCAGATTGAAAGAAATTATAAAATATCTATATAAGGGGATTAGTTTATAAATGAACTGAGAAAATTGTCCGAGTATGTTTTATCCTTTGGATATAAAGACATGTTTTATAAGGGGAAAAATACCATAAGCACTTTAAAAAAATTGCAGAGTAAAAAAATTGAATTTGATCTAATGAAATCTTTTTAAAAAAATGATACTGCTACAGTCAGTACTACATTTTAGCAAAAGGTCGCATAAAATATGAGCTATTGAGACGTGTGTCGAGCTATAATACAGTAAACCACACACAAAACCATAAAATGCCGCATTGCGATACATATTATATAGTAATCCAGTCCAGCAAAATGTCGCATATAGTGCCGGTAATAAAATACACATTCTTTTCCAACTGATTGTAGAAAATATACATATCATATAAATTGACAAGAATCACAACTTGAGCTATCAAATAACGTACAAAAAAGAGGCCCATGGGCCACATCGCTCACCGGAACAACAGTTCCTTGTAATATTCTATTTTGTAGCATATGTTATTTCCTTTTCAAATTTGAACCCCTTTCTGGGGCCCCATTATTGGTCCAGTGTGTATGGTCGGCTTAACAATTTAGAAGCTACACTATTTGAGGATCCTTGCATAGCAATCCCACAAACTGTAACAGTGTAGTTCTCGAGAAGATAATTTTTAAACATTTTTCCATAGATATTTATATGTTAAACTTTGAAACCGTCTTAGGGCCCCATTATTAGTTTATTAAAGAGTTACATTACATTATGGTTAAGGATGCTTGCAAAGTAATCTAACGTATTGAAGCACTGTAGTTCTCCAGAAGAAGATTTTTAAACATTTTACCTCTATATTTTTATGATAACTTTGAACCCTTTCTGGGGCCCCAGTATTTAATCAAGTATATACTATTAGTATTATAAATATTTACCGTATACCTTGATCTCAGATTGAGAGAACTAATATAGGCTATTTTTGCCTGCTGTTCAATCCAGATTCATTTATATACTTATATGTATATTTTTGAATAAAATATTCCTTAAACTAATCAAGGGTCACGGCTTTTATAATTTAGAACCTACACTTTTTTAGGATGCTTACTTAGTAATCTAACAAACTGAAGCATTGTATTTCACAAGAAGAAGAGTTTTGAACAGTTTACCTTTTTACTTCTAGGTTAAACTTTGTACCCCTCTTGGGGCCACAGTATTAGTATGCTTGGATTGGATGCTTGCATAGTAATCTCACAAACTGTTGCACTGTAGTTCTTGAGAAGAAGATTTTCAAACATGTTCCTTATATGTTTCTATGTTAACTTTGAACCCCGCCCGGGGCCCCAGTATTATTCTAGGGATCCCGGCTTCCACAATTTAGAATCTTCACAAATGGAGGACGCTTGAATAAAAATATCAAAACTGTAGCTTCTTGAGAAGAAGATTTTAAAACACTCTCCTTATATACTTCTATGCTAAACTTTGACTTCTGGGGCACCAGTGTTGGTCCAGGTGTCACGATTTTAACAATTTTGAATCTACAATAGTCAAGGATGTATGCATTGTAATATCCCAAACTGTTGCATTGTAGATCGTGAAAAGAAGATTTTTAAACATGTTTCTATATATGTTAAACTTTGAACCCCGACTTGGGCCCCAGTGTTGGTCCGGGGCCACGATTTTTACATTTTAGAATCTTCACTATATATTCAAGCTTTTGTATAAATATTGGAATTTCTGGTGTAGTGGTTCAAGATTGAGAAGATTTGCCAACATTTTTCCCATGTAATTCTTTGTCAAACTTTGAACCCCGACTTGGGCCTTAGTTTTTGTCCGGGGGTCACGATTTTTACAATTTAGAATCTTTAATATATATTACAGATTTTGTATAAATAACAGCATTTCTGGTGCAGTGGTTCTTGAGAAGAAGATTTGTCAACAGTTTCCCCATGTAATTCTTTGTTTAACTTTGAACCCCGTCTGTAGCCCTGGTTTTCGTCCGGGGGTCACGATTTTTACAATTTAGAATCTTCACTGTATATACATACAAGCTTTTATATAAATATTGGCATTTCTGGTAGATTTTTTACAATTTTGAATTCCCTTTTAATAAGGATGCTTTGAACCAAGTTTTCTTAAATTTGGCCCAGTGGTTTTAAAGAAGAAGTCAACAATGTGAAAAGTTTACAGACGGACAACAGGTGATCAAAAAAGCTCACTTGAAACTTCGGTTCAGGTGAGCTAAAAACTTTGTTGGCACATGAACAACTAAACCACATACAAAATAAAAATAATCTGTAAGTACTAGAGCAATTAAACCACATTCAGAATCAAAGAACTGTCCGTACTTATAGACAATGACTTAATTAACATGAGTACTCGAGCTATCAAATCAAATAATTGAAAGTGCTCCAGCTATTAAACCAAAAACAAAATTAAAGACTATCATTTTGAAATATTTTTTGCATCTCGTTCGAAGTAAATGTCAAATATGTCAAAATTACTGTTTGTTCCTGCGATCCACCACATCACCAAAAAGGAAAATCCATATGAAAAAGTAATGATAAACAAAAATCAATATTTTATCATACACTGTAGATTTTAGTTTCTCTTTTTTAAATCAAAGAACAGGTCACCAAAAATTAGAATTCTTCAGTTTGGAGGTGGAAGAGTCTTTAAATGCAAGTTTTGGCATTAGTTCTTGATGCAATCTTTGATTTCTCCGTCTAATTTTGAACTGTCTAAGTGGTTAACAATAAACCAGCCTGTAGGGTTTTTCTTAAGACTGGCCTTGGTTACATCTTTTCGTTTTCCAGCTCCCAAGTGAAAATTGCCGCTATTTGAAAATCTGCATGGCTGATTTTTGTCTTGAACGTTGAACTCGGCTAGTAGATAAGTATCTTTACTCTTCAAGTCCTCCATTGCGACAGGACAAAGGAAATAGTTGGACAATTCGATGAAGTGTATTGTTTTGTTGTTTTTGTCTAGCATGGATTTAGTATTTTCGCATGTATTTGGTTTTACTTTTAATTTATCTTGTTTTTCATGTTTCAGATTTTCTTTGCATTTTCCGTCGCGAATTTTGCCTGATACTAATGTGTCCAACTTTTCATAAAATAGTTTCTTCTTTGAGGTCTCGCTTTCCTTCTTTTTGATGAATACGACTATGTAGCTATGCCTTGTTCTCGATTTCGTATCAGCAAATGCAGGCAACCTTCCTTTGAGAAGATTGAAAGTAATTTGTATTCCCTCTTTCACGAATATGATGTGCTTTTCTTTGAAATCAGGATACAGCTCTCGTTTTCTTCGATGAGTTGATGCTAAACTTTCTTAAAATGAAACAAAAAATTGCAATTTTTTAATATTTTTTCTTTCATGATAGAAAGTTGTGTGATCATGTACAAAACTGTTCAACGAATCTCAATAATAAACTTAGAACGCTTCACAAGTCTTCATATGAGTTTCCCTTAAGCAGAAAGAGAGGTTTTACTGAATCTTATTAATAAGTGTATTTTGATTGTGCTCATGGAAAATAATTAATACCTGGAAAGGAATTCTAGTATTAACAAGTTTGATTGTCTATTGAAAATAACCCCAGCATTATATAGGCCTAACCAGTAAAAGGCAGAATGTTTACATCATTTTTGGGAGTTGATTTTAATCAACTCTCCTATGCAGTTACTCTGGTAAACCGGAAGTTAAAAAGTGTTTAGACCGATGATAAAACGTAGTTCATGTACTTGAAAATAATCGATAAATTTGATGTAATGTATAAAATTAGAAGCATTGTTTTTCAAGGAAATTTGCTAATGAATACCTTAAATAGAATCAGATTTTAAATGGTACAAACAATTTAGACAGTTTTGTAGTGTAATGTATTCCTATGCCAGAGTTCGATTACAGTTGTAATGGACAGACTATCCGATCTAAAAATAGAACCGGTTCTGGTGCAGACTTTTCCAGTTTTTTGATACAGTCATAATACATCGTAGAATTTGATGGCGTTAATTCTATCTTTTAATTTAAACAACGTGATGTATATGGGTTTTCCGTCTAGAGCTCAAATTTTTGTCTGAAAAGCCCGATAATTCATAAAAGGAAAAAAAATGTGTGTAATCATTCAAATAGAGCTAAAAAAATACTACTTTTCATGCGAAATAACATATCGCTGATATCAAAATAAATAATAACAATAAAATCAACTCCTGTTAGACATCAGTACTTTTATGAAAGTTTTATAGAAGAAATCTGACAAAAATCTGATGTTACGTATATTATTTTAGAGTGGGCTCACTATCACGTTTGTAACTTGTATTTTAAGTGTCAGACCAAGCTATTTTTATACTCAACTTTTGATAAAATTTTGTCTTAAATATATTGGAAAATATTCATTTTAATTTCAAACTTCTTTCTTTTCTAAATAATAGTTTATGAAAAAAAATATTTCAGTTATATCTAATGAGTCATTTGTAAACCACACAGTCTTAGACGGTTCGAACAACGAAGGGAGTGGAGCTTGGGGTTGGGGTTGGCACATCACGTTATCAACATAATTATGGACGTGGTTTTATGCGCTAGCAGGATACTGGCGACCTTTTTGTTTTTCATAAACACTGTGGGTATAATTAAAACTTTGGTTATCTTCAGGCATGTTTACGAAAATGTCCAATGATTCTTCTTAAAAAAAAGTTTCTAAGACACATCTTCTATGAAAAAAATAGGTCTATCCTTAGTCAAACTTAGAGGTAAAGACCAAAGCTACCAATATATAGGCTAAGGAATCGCTCCTATTAAAATGTTTAACCTGTTCCAAAAAACTTTAGCATCTGGAAGCCGACTGGTACTTTGAAACCTTAGATGCACCTTACATACATGTACCACTCAAACCATGTCTGGTTGTTATTGGACAATTCGTTCCTTAGAAATAGACCAGCTCTAAAGAATCACCGGTATTAAGCAACTGACCGTTACTGCAGTAACTGTCATCCAACACAATGGGTCATAACCCCAAAAAGGCATAAAAGAGAAAAAAACTGACGCCAAGGATGTAGCCTAAACTCGGGTAAGGTAAGAAGGAAGGGTATGGATGATAATGGTACTCCTTGCGGTACTCCTACTAGTAGTATCTTATGTTTTTAAACTCGCTTGCACTTCACTAGTTAAATTCAACAAAAATACGTTTCAAAATAAATTAATCATAAAAAAAGAAGCTTTTACAGAAAATTCGGGCGACTTAACATTTTTCCCTAAAAAATTATTACAAGATAAATGTATTACAGGTCAGTACTTTATAAATCATATAAGTAAATCTTACTTGAATTGACTGCAATAAAAATATTAATGAGTGATACGACTAGAAGAAAACTGAATCTTGATCCTTTGGAGTTTATCTGGAGAAAAGAAAAACATACATTGACAATCTACATTCTTTTGTTTTCTTGTAGATAAGATTCCTTCATACTATAGTTACCATAATGAAAAAATAAGAATAGAACGAATGAAGAAAACTACAGAATATTTGTTAAGTATTACCAAGCAAGATAAAAAAGGTACTAGTAATTCTTTTTAAAGGTATATTGCAGTTCGTATAAATACGATTTATACGACGGCTGAGAAAAAAAGCAATTTTTGTGGAACAATAAAAAATTTCATCATATTTTTGCAAAACAAGTATAAATAGAAGTCCAAACCATATTGGAACTCGGTGTCCGCGGGTCAGTGTATTCTGAAGCTACAGCGCTGAAAAGATAAACAGATATGTCGATATAATTAGTTTGTCAATGCAGTTTAAAATAATCAATTTATTGACAAACTGCATGTCCTAAAATGTAAAAAGTCACAGGGTAAGAAAGGCGACTGTGAACGCCTTTTTACGTTCAGATATGATATCAAACCATTTAAAACTTTTTTCCCGTATTTATAGAAAACTAATCAGTACTTACAATACTAGTATATGAAGAATACAATGTCCACTTTACACTATGCGTTTATTTTTCACAATGAATTAAAAATGATCATGATAAGTATAATAAGCATCCTTCCTTCCTTGTTTATTTAAGTTGTAATATATAATCATTATACCTTTTTGGTGTATAATTAACTTCCCACAGCGTTGCGTTCAAGTTCATCGTCGCAAACCATGGTTTTTGTTCAGTATAATTTAAAGCATTAATGATTTTTAAAGCTTGGCAGTTAATTAATATGTTTTGGCTGTGAAGAAATAATCAAGAAGTAATACATTAGACATTTACATAAACTATTTCGTACTTCCTGTGTTAATGATATTACATGAATATTTTTAAAAGTGTCTCTAGTTTCTGTAAAAAATTTCCCTACATTTCATATTGTTTTTAATTCGTTGAAATTGTTACATAACGATACTTGTAAAATGTAATGTGCAATCGACACTATACCAATACTACTTTTTTATGATATGGGGTTTCATGTCTTCTTGATATAGTAGTGCACATGAGAAATTAAAAACACCCTGTGTATTACATGTGCATAATCGCTGGCCAAGTGTTTCTGATCTACACCTCTCCCCTTGCTATTTTGGTACGGATAACAGTTCTAGTTCTACTTTCTTGATTATTCAAAAAAAGTAACGTATTTTAATTTTTATTAAACTTTCTGTTCATTCTGTGACAGTGAAGGTACCGAAACAAAGCAAGAAGAGGCTTGACATTATGTAGCATCTCGTCTTCCTACTTTTTAGTGGAAGTTAACAATAAAAAAAACAACAAAAAAGTTAACAATAAAAAAACAACAAAAAACTAGATGCTGTCATTAGACATTAGTCACTAAATACCACTTTGTACCTGTTTTAGCAAAAACGAAGGTTACATGCAATTTCTGATAAGTTTTTAAAATTATAATTTTCATAAATTGAGATCTCATCCCATAATACACATGAGTGGCCCTTTATGTACACTTTGGGATTGAACCTTTTTGCATATTTGTCTGCACTGAACATGCACAATTCAATCTGCGATTTGTTGACCCCAGGTCGCTTGTATATCTCCACGCTCATTAGAAAATTTTGTCTTGGAAGACAAAAATTCTTAACCGATGAGCACGGGCATCAAAAAAACTTTTTAAAACTGTATAACAAGTTACTGACAATTTTTATACGGTATATTTTGTTGAATTGAACCATTCCCATATCCAGTTTACATCGTCGACATCGCAATGTTGATCAACATCGTGTAGACATCTTGTCTACAACGTACTTCTCCTTTAAATCCATTCATTACTTTCCAAATGAAAGCTGAATACTATAAAACTAGTAAATAACAACACATTGTGTGGAATTAGCAACGACACGCTGCAGCTATTTAATATTTGGCATATTAAAGGTACACACACATAATTATGGCATAAAATTGGATCACATGATTTATTTATTTTAATAAAACAATTCTGAAAATTTAAACTTTCCGCTGTATACGTGTCGTCCTAAACTGGTATTTAACACCTGAGCAATTCTTTATATAGCATTGCTAATAAACCGGTTCTTAAGAACCAGGTGACACAAACAGGTATTCGAATGAAAACCTTATATATCCGGATAGTTAATTCATTATTATACCAAGTAGAAATTGATTTCTGTCTAATTCGTCCCTCAAACGAAAGAAATCATATCTCTTAAATCCTGTTTACATTGTCGACATTGTAGATATTACATCAAATCGACATCGTGTGCCTTCTTTCGATGACGATGTAAACTCAATATTGATTCAACATCGTCGACATTGCGATGGATGTCGACAATGTCGACGATGTTAACAGCAAAGAAATATCGGCAATGTTTGCGATGTAAACTCAATATCGGTTCAACATCGTCAACTTTGCAATGTAATGTGATTTTTGAAAACACCTTTTACTATTTTTAAAACTTTTAAGACCCCAAATTATATTTTGATTTTAATAGATCATTCGACAATTAAGAAAAGAGTAAATGTAAGTTTTTTTTTATCTTAAGCAATTTTTGAGGAGGGGATCTGAACCCCCCCCCCCCCCACCCCTCTCTAGATCCCCATCTTAAATTTAATTTTTCAATCTTATTGCACTGGATTTGTTTTATATGACGATATAGTGCATTACCAAGAGTCGTGTTGAATTAACTGTAAGATTTTAAAAAAATTAAAACCCTTATTCCTCTATTTCAATCGGTTAGCTGTGGTTAGACAATGCTAGATGTACAGAGTTTGTCGCAAGTCTAGTATTTGGTAACGAACATGTAGAGTTATCTTTCTTAAAATATTATATATCAATTAAGCTTACTTAGCAATAATTTTTATTCCTCATACCACTATACCTATAACCTTATAGTTTTACAAATGAAAACTCAATTTATTCAGTTAGAAATAAACAGTACAAGTAAGCTATGCATTGAAGTTGAGTTCATTCAAGTCCATGCCTATTATTATGGTCGCTTATTTTGTTACTTGAACTAATGTTTTAATCATATTCAAATCTATTATATTTAACTGCAACATTAACTTAACATGTACTATGACTATACCAAACATTAATACATTAAATAGTTAGAAAACTTATATCATATTAGATATTAGTAATAATATAAATCACAGATCACTCATTCATTGAACAGTGTTTTGTGATATAAGTACAACGTTAAAATTATTCTGTTACATAAATAATTTGATATTAGTACATATAAAGAAATCTCTCTCAGTGAGAATAGAACAAAATAAGATATGTCCACACTTTATTTGTACATAGTCATGCGCTTTAAAAAGTACACTGTGTATCTTGCATTTAAAGCAATGCTCTGGAAATTTCTCAATAATCTTTGAAGTTTGAAAGCCGAAGAAGCCAATTCAGTCTACAAAATAATGTGAAAATTGCAATTCATGAAATCATGACACTTTTTCATCCCTAACTCTTTTAACTCTTAAAATTCTTAATTTATTAGTGATTTTCAAATTTGATTGAAAATCAAAAAAATTACACTGAGTATGAAATTTTACATTTTGCATATTTTTACATATAAATTAAGGGTTCAACAGACTTTAGTAAGATTGTTAAGGTTGTTATTTTGATGGTGTTGAAGAATTGATTACCGTTTGTAATTCTGTCTTTTGGAATTTAATCTAGTACCAATGTGCTTTCTTGACGGAGAACTGGTTGACGTCACAGATACTGTTGGGTTAGTGATTGTTACCAATACTATAAAACAAAATCATCTTAAATGCTAAACCGATTATATCTTCAAGCATACAACAACAAAACAATGAACTGATCTCGTCATTTATACATGTACATGTATATATTTTTTTAAATTTTGCTTTTTGAGTTCTCTGTTGAATTTAAAATCGAGTTAATTCCTTAACGCAACTAGCGTTTCTTACCTACAAAGAATGAGAGAGATATTTTTTTATGGATGAAAGTTAATAATACAAATATTATAAGACTGCCGTGTTGTAAATTTAAAATGAAAATAAAATGTTATTATTTATGAAAAATATGAAATCATCTTTATCACTATTTTTAAAGAATTATTTGAAAGGTAACTAATTAAAAAAAAAAATCTATGGAACTTAGTGTCCAGAGAAAACAAAAATAGAGTGAACAGCCTACTGAAATGATTAGTCATTTAATTCTTCATTTAATTCTTGAAAACACAATCAATATCTTTAAAAATAAACCAAAATCTAAATATGTCAATTTTTAAATCGTGTTTTGGCATGCTCTTATGAACTTTTTTTTCAATTCAGAAATTACCTGGACATTGTTGACTATTACATGAGGCTGTCTGCAGAGAATCGCCGATACACGACAACCCACCATTGGAGGGGGATGGGTGATCACATGACCTGAATCTGACCTGTATCCCACCTCCACAGGATTTACCACAGGGCGTGAACTGACCCCAGGTGCCCCAGCCGCCATTTACTTTCGCGGAAAAAGAAATTCGTTGAATTAAGTAATCAGATATACAGTATATCATAGAGACATAACAAACAACACCCCTACTTAGTGTACATGTATTTGACTCGTTTTTTTTTTAAAAATGATAATTATTAGCAAGTTGCTTACATTGTAACATATTTTAATTTGCCTGTTATAATTAAGAAAGATTAATAATTCATATAAAATATTTTTCATGTGCAGGTCACAGACAGAGTGCGTGTGTGTGTGTGTGTGTGGGGGGGGGGGGGGGGGGGTGCGGGTGGCGGCAGTGATGGGTTGTAAGTGTGTAAGGAGTTTAAGATAAGTTTATTTACCTGGGCACGTGTGTGTGTTACAGGATCTTGACTCCGTCGTCCGACCTTGCCTTCCACATGCATTGACTGTAATTATTGTTCTGGACTGTGATCCATGCCCACAAGTCAGACTACAGCGGCCCCATTCACCTACATTAACACTACCCGAACCTGCATGAAAGATAAATTCCTAAATGAAATAGGAATGTATGCAGTAGCATTTATCCTCTTTTGAACAATTTTACTAGTAATTTGTCATTTACACATATAACAAATATGGACATTAATAAGAATAAAGACTCTAGGGTGAAAATACATGTTGGATGTAAATACATTCTTATAAACTATGTAAATACATTCTTATAAACTATCTACATGTAAGAAAGCACCTTATGCACGTAGCGATAAGGTGGGTTGGGGTGCCCCATTGTTTTTGGAACCTTACATTTTTCTCATTTTCATATATAATAATAGAAATATAATTTTTAAGGAACTGGCCCATACACATTTTCAAGATTAGTATATGAATTAAATTTGAATTTTTCATAAAGATATGAACAATTAAATTTTATAACCTGCTAGCGCTACTATTGAATATATGTTGCTTAATTAGTTATCATTGGGAGTTTTTTGCGGACAGTGTGACAGAAAGGACAGAATGTTAAATTATGGTCGGAATTTCGATCTTTGGAGACAATAAGATTAAATAAAATTTTCAAACCTTGACATTTTTCACAATTTCCAATTACAGGGTAGCCACTCGGTGATTGAACAAGATGCTCATCCGGGGCGCACAGGAACGCTTGTACTCGTGAATCTGTATCGTATAAAAAAAATTCATAAATATTAAAGTTTGTTTTTAACTGTGACTTATTCAAATATTCATTTAAACATATAAATAATAAATCTATCATATGATTCATTCAACGATATGCCTCATTTAGAGTAAACAACACATTCAAATTCAGATGGCTCAATTCACAAAAAGATTTTTTTATTGAATCAATGAAATGAAAAAAAAAAGCTGCTTTAAATTGGTTTGGATGCAAATGACAAATACATGTATTATAAATCGTGAAATCGTAGTTCAACAATGAGAAATATTTAACAGAAATATTCAATATATCATAAAACAAAAGTTGGTGTTCTGATGAAAAACATAGATTTCAAATTCTTGCAATGATTCTACTTACCGGTGAATATCGCCAATGTCGTAAAAATCACTAAATGTTGCAAAATTGACGAATTCATGAGGGAATACTTGATATTCAAAGTCAAATATACATGTACATAAACGCAATTATTTACAAAGCGAGTGGTCGAACTGAATATAACGTAATCAGTCAGTCTATATATACATAGCCTGCATGCACGTATCTTTCCTGTAGAATGTACTTCCTTTTAGAGGTTTTAAATCCAAATTCCCATGACCCATATCGTTTATCAAATAACTTGTACTATATAGATTTGCTATTCTGTAATTCACTTTCTATACGAAAGAATATTTTCCGATATTTCGCAAGACAAAATTAAAAACAATGTAAATTGTATTATTGATATCTATCTAGTTAACATCCCATGTAGAATGCTTGCTTCCGCAGTTTTTAGAGAACTTGTCAACTTGCATGCTGATATATGAAGACAAGTGCTTGATCGCCGGCTTGGCATCTCTCTTTGAATCCAGCCTCAGGGGTGGTCAACCAAACTGAAATCTTGTGTGTTATTGCTCGCTTTCGAATTCATTTCACTTACCATCATGCTTTTTAACAGAGAGAATTTTCTATCTTGTGTGTATTTCCATTATTATTCATGAAGTGTAAATTGTTCAAAATGGATAGCTATCTCAATATGCATATTACTGACTAATTCATTGCGGGGAGGAATTTTATTTACTAATTTCAATTTGACAGTTTATTTTCACTATTTTCTTATCAACTCGTACGTGTAGCTTTATCTTAACAAATAAAACCCTTTGCCTAAAAATTCATTGTGCCAAGTTCAATTAAAATTGGCTCCATGATTATGGAGGAGAGGAAACAAATGTTAAAAAAATATCAGATGGGCAGCATGACAATCGTCGGACAACAAGTTCGTCATACTGTTAGATATTAGGACTTTATACAATAATATTAAAACTGATAAAAAAAAAAAAAAACATTTTATCATTATCATCATACTATAACAAATTAAAGATTTATACACATACAAACTTCACACCTTCTCGAACCATTTATATGTATTATAGTACTTTTTTTTTTAAATAAAAATATCAAAATTAGAGAATACTTTGGAGCTCTCTTAGGCATATACATTGAAAATATTGAATTGCAAAATAGTGAAATGCCAAAATTCATAATAGCATTTATATGGAGAAAATAACCCGCAAAATGATAGTAAAGGGGATTAATAGTTATGACACACGCGTGATACATATAATTATACATACAGTATATATATATTTTTTAATTTACGGATCCTTTCTTAAGACTTACTACATGTAATTCATGTATTTATTTTTTCGTGGGAGGTGTTTTTACTTAATATCTCAAGAATGCTACTTGTTCGTGCCATAACAGCTGTTATATTCACAAGGAACTGGTCAACTATGAATGAAATCTTTTTCTTTTTATTGGGCGATAATACAACCAATGAGATTGGTATTCATATCCTTGCAATATTGTGGAATCATTTTTATTTGTGGGGGTCAAAATTCTTGAGTAGCCTCTTAATTTTCCTGGTTCGTGGAGATAGTCATTAAATGTAAAAGTCATATTGATTTTCAACGGGAAATATACAAAAATACCCAAAATTTAATGTTTTTGATTTCTTAAATAAAAAAAAATACATTTTACATACAATTTTTATTAAACCTTTACTTAGCATTGAGAAAAAAACAAAAAAACAACAACAACAAACCCCCCCCCCCCAAAAAAAAAACAAAAACAAAACAAAACAACGAAAAACCCCAACAACAAAGTTTTTGATTTCCTAAATAAAAAAATACATTTTACATACAATTTTTATTAAACCTTTACTTACCATTGAGAAAAAAAGCAAAAAAACAACAACAACAACATCCCCCCCCCCCAAAAAAAAAACAACCAAAAAACCCAACAACAAAGTTTTTCTAAACCGACCAGCTCATGAGCTAATATTTGCCCGAAAGTTTCTTGAACATGTATACCCCCAGATTGTTTGATATAATTTAATTACAGTAGTTATTTTTGCAAACACAGGAAAAACAGACAAAGTCTTACAGTCTCTAAAAAGTTTATTGCTAGAGCTCTCGAGCGCTAGAAACTACGTTAGTCTTTATCACTAGAATTCGCATGCTCGAATCCATAGTAGGGGATTCTGGGAATACTGAACTTCTGTAGATAAACTGTACCATTTGAATTTCGTTTTATCATCTTCACATGAAGTTTTGCGTTTTATTGTAAATGTCAAAAAGTGACGGTAGCTTAGGTCTAATAATGCATATTATAAATAACTATCTTTATCTTAAATTCCTTCAAGCTCGGAAAACAACCTCGGATATGTTTTCCGAGCTTGTCGGAAAGGCCCGAGAAAATTACGATTGCGAAAAAACAGTACCAATGGTTCTTGAAAATGTTCACCTCGAAATTGAAATTACAGTACATACATAATGATGAAGGCACAGTCAATAAGCTATGCTGTTGCCGATGTGAAGCCCACTCTAGATTCACAATTAATTCTAAATATATTAAATGAGACCCCACTCCAGCACAATTCCAGTACACACAAATTAATTAATCGATTAAAAATAATTAACCAACGTTTTAGAAATCTGCTTCTGTGTTTTATGAAGGCAACAGCGCTAGCACACCAATCTTTTAAAAAGATAAGCTTGTAATAGTTTAAACTGTTGGTCCTAGCTGGCAAAACCGTAAAACAAGTGCAGTAGATTTTTGTAATATTTATGGTTTTCCTCTCCTTTTGAAAAATACGAGCTTTATATTTGTACTGAAGCCACCAAACCATCAATTAATCGAACGCTCTAACTTTTTTTTTACATGGATTTCTGTGCTTGCTCGTACGTTGATTGACACAGTGGTTATACAAGTGATCGACAGCTTAAGGTGGTACAAGACACCTGTTGATATTGATGTGGATAAAAGATCTATAATCAAAATACTTTCACCGTTTTAGAATTTTAAAATTCAACAATATTTGACCCAAAAATGGGTTCAAAAATTTTTTGAAAAGGGAAAAAATTACAAAAGGCCAAGCGGGATACGAAGTAATAATTTACAGATGTTCCATAGCTAAAGCCCATACTCATTACGCAACGATGTTAGGTGACACTGTTAGAGGTAAACAATTATATAAAATTTTACTAGATTTTATTGTTTATTTTGATGGGATGTACGTCATTGTATAAAGTTGTCACATACAACTTTAATTGTTGACGAAAATATCTGATATATCCAATTCTATCATTTATTATTCAGCGTTGATGAAATGTAAAAATATATATTATGTAATACGTGTATTATACTTTTTTAAATATATGAAGTTGTTACGAATTGCAGAGGCATATAAACAGTTTTGTTTTTAGATAAAGAATTAAGAAGAAAAGCTGAACAAACTATAAAACAATTCTGATAGGATCAAGTAATCAATATGATACTTAAAATATTCAACTAATGAACACTGTCTACAAGTTATAAGTGAGAAAAACTACCTTTGTTTTGGTGAAAATACTTCATAAATGTACTTGAAACATCGCAGATTTTTTTTTTAAATACGTTTTGATTGGTGTTTTTTTTTTTACAACATCAAAATCAAGCTTCAAGTTTATTTATTTTCTCAAACCACACACAAAAATGGTACACAAGGTACAAAACATAATTGTTCCCAACAAATAAAATAACGATCAGATGAGGATGTGTACACAAAAAAAGGTAAAAGAGTGTAGATAACACCAATATATACATATATACAAACATGAAACAAAGAATCTAAGGGCAGACGTTTCCAATCCCCAAGGCAACGTAACAATGTATTGGGCGGTAATTCTCTGGTGATGTGGAATCACCTTTGTTTTTGTATAAGGATTTAACAAAATAAACTAAAAATTGAATTGAAACAATGCTACTACATGTATCTAATATAGCAATTAAAAATTTTTTCATACATTGAAGATAAAAATATTGACCAGGTTCATACGATATGTTCATTAATTACATTGCCATACAATTTTCAACTCTTTCTCCAATAACAAATAAAATCAGAGAATGATTGTTTTATATGTCACGACCATAAAATATTTAACCCGAGACACAATATATATACTTTTCACGAAATTAAAAATATCATATGACACCTGTACTACAAGAAAGAACTATATATGATAAGAGTTAAATTTGGCCCCCATAATTCACCATTTTTTAAAGTGTTTCGGTTACAATAAAATGTTATGTTATAATTTAGAAGACTTCATTTAAAATATATTTTTCACATATTTGTTTGATTTATTTGCACTCATTTGCAGTATATGACGTCAGAAGTGACGCTATTTCAAAAATTCAATCAAAATCAGTCGAAATTGACATTTTTCATATCTTTTTACGAATGGGAAATAAAGAGCGCATGCTTGAACCAGGACAACTTTTTTGTCACTTATTAGTCTTGGCTAGATACATCTCTGATTAGGATATTTTGTTGGTTCAAGCATGCGCTCTATGTTTCCTGAAAGAAAAACCTCTTGAAAACAAGCTTTTTTATGCTAAAATGCAAAAATGGCGGGAAAAGGCTGTCTTTACAATGCCGTATTTCTAAATTGTGGGCACTTGAATCAAAATGAACATTAAGTTAAAACATCACATATATATCTGTACAAAGAAAACAAAGAATTACAGTAAAATAATGAAATTACTTTTAGGGGGCCATTTTAGGCCCATACCATATATAGTCCTTTCTTTACGTTTAAGTAAAAAAAATAAATCTAAAAAAGGCTTTTTCACTTATCTCCACTTTCCTTACATACATGTATATACTTGTCAAACTATGAGTAGGACTCAAAGAAAAAAGATCAAGATGAAGTTCCCCCAAAACCTCACATCGACTTTGATCCAGTGATGACCACAAGATTCTGCTTTGACTCTAAAAATGAAGATTTAAAAAGAGAAGCCAGAAACTAATTCCCCTGGAGGAGAGCTCTTGGAGAATATAGAGGGCGGCCTTCAAGAAGACATCGAAGTATCAATCACAACAGTCATTTATTTTAACTGCCTTAAGAAACTAATTTTAATTAATTCAATTCCGTTCATAATTTAGTTGAATGTATTTTTTTTTTGTAACAAAAGTTCACTCCTAAACAAGGCGACCAACACATATCGTCATTCAGACATCAGCAAACTGTTGGACAGATAGCAGTATGTTAACTGTTTAAAATCAATTTTTTTCCTTTTTCCATTTGGATATTTTTATATATTTTTATACAGAGATCTTTAAAGGAGATTGATACTGTCTACAAATGGCCATGACCATCGAGCATTCTTAACATTAAAATAATTCAACATTACATGTATTTAAATCTAGGTAACTGACAACATTTAACTGTTCTATCCATGAGCTCCTAAGTCACTTTGAAATTATAACGTCAGCGATTTTTTTCTTAATTCACTGATGCCCATGCACAAATGTTTATAAAACTACAATTAACCAATACATAAATGAAATATTGACTAAAGGAAACAAAAACTTGTAGATTTCTGGAAAAACCCTTAACATTTACTAAATATTCTTTTAACAGGCAACCAGAGAGTGGCATCTGGATTCAGACGATGTCAGATATGGTTTACATCGAACGTATTCCGATCAACCGCCACAAGAATCTTGAACCGATATTTATTGGACTAGACTTGGTCCTTGTACCAACTGACCAGCCAGCTAATAAACTGATGCAAAGTGATACATGTTTATGTCCCCTTTCTACAAAGAAAAACAATTATGAAAAAATCATGAAAAATACATCTCATATTTATAGATTAAATCAAAGAAGTGGTCAATAATACCAGTGTATTGCTGTTAATAATGTATAGTACACACTGTCTTCATTGTTGTGTTTTGTATTTAGAATGGCTGGACCATATTTTAGGTGAACGTGATGGACCTGTGCTGTTGTTGCTGCTGCACGTCGCCTCCAGATCCATATTACATAGAGGTATTTAATTTTATTTTGGTATATATGCAACAGGCATATTTCGTAATCTTGATACAAAAAAAAATAATCATCAGATGCGGGGTACTACATGTAGCTTGCATTTCTTCTTTTTTCAGAAGAAAGAGAATTACCAACGAGCAACTAGGCAAGAAATAAGAGAAAATGAAGAAATCAGACCAGAAGACCAAAACATGGAGAATATTTCGTTAAATCACAATGCTAATACGGAAGAAGAGACTAAGCCAAAACGTGTTGGGGTACATCAATACTAAAATATTTTGTCAATATTGTCAATTCTTTAATTTTTATTCTTTTAACAGGAAACCAGAGAATGGCATCTGGATTCAGACGATGTCAGATATGTTGTACATAGAACGTATTCCGATCATCCGCCACAGGAAGAACCGATATACATTAATATTTCAAATAATTAAAAAATGAATACAAATATATATCCCCTAAACATGTGGCGATTTTTAAGAAAAGTGTAAACTTTTTTTTATAAGATACATAGCAGACAAGTGTACAGTTTCAAGATAATATGTCGACATATACAGATAGATATATGCATTTATGTCCGTCCAACCAAACGTTCTCAAGATATTTATTGGACTAGACTTGGTCTTTGTACCAACTGACCAGCCAGCTAATCAACTGATGCAAAGTGATACATGTTTATGTCCCCTTTGTACAAAGAAAAACAATTATGAAAAAATCATGAAAAATACATCTCATATTTATAAACTAAATCAAAGAAGTAGTCAATAATACCAGTCTATTGCTGTTAATTATGTATAGTACACACTGTGTTTTGTATTTAGAATGGCTGGACCATATTTTAGGTGAACGTGATGGACCTGTGCTGTTGTTGCTGCTGCACGTCGCCTCCAGATCCATATTATATAGAGGTATTTAATTTTATTTTGGTATATATGCAACAGGCATATTTCGTAATCTTGATACAAAAAAAAAATAATCATCAGATGCGGGGTACTACATGTAGCTTGCATTTCTTCTTTTTCAGAAGCAACTACATGTAGGCGGGAAATAGGAGAAAATGAAGAAATCAGACCAGCAGACCAAAACATAGAGAATATTTTGTTAAATTACAATGCTAATACGGGAGAAGACGCAAAACCAAAACGTGTTAGGGTACATCAATGATTAGGGTACATCATTACTTCGCTATATTGTCAATTCTTTAATTCAATTTTCTATCTATAACAGTTTAAGATCAATTTAGAATTATGATACTAGTAATACACAGAGCACAGCTGAGGAGAATGATTTTGAAATTCATATTTATCATGTAACATTTTTTTTTCAGAGGATGAAGAGGATAAGACGATTTTTTAAACGTCTCTTTTGCTGTACAGCAGGATCAAAGTACAATTTTAAGCTGTGATAAAGTTTGATTTTTTATCATCTTTACCAATCTGCACCCTAAAAAGAAATGTTACTTGTTTGAATTGCTAAAAATATCTTTAAAGTCCCTGTCACTCACACCTTCCTCACTCTCATGGTAGGTTGAGGTCATACTGTATAAAGGGGAAATATTCGCCCCCGTTATATTTTCGTGCTTTTTGTTCCCGTTGGCTGCGGGCAAAATTAAGACATGTAGGATCATATAAGTACATTTTGGACATCCTGGAGCACATATTGTATATGTCCCTGTTCTCATCTTTGATCACACATGGTTTATCTCCGTTAGGTCATTTTGGAGCACACAGAGTACATCTCCTTGTGCTCTTCCCGTAGCATCTCTTTGAGCTGTAATGTGTAGACGTTGTAGGAACAACTGTAGGAGTAGACCGGCACAAATAAGTTTAAATCAGAGCAATCCTTGGATTATTTCCATTTTAAGCAATGATTTCTGTCATTTGGACTGGTCCCTATCCCAGTTTTCTTCACACAAAGAGACCTTCAGGGGATTCACTTCTTTGGATGTCCTGTTAGCACCAGATGTGAACTTAGTCAATGAAATCAGAAATATTTACATTCAGTGTATATTCTTCTTATTTTTGCATTGAAAATCAGAGACGTTCAATTTCCTGTGAATACATTAGCCTATTCATGCGCTATTAGCACAAATGTAAAAGTCATCACGCGTTTTGAGCATAATTATTTGAATGTAAGATGAAAAAAAACCCGTTCAAACTTAAATAACCAATTTACTATGTACTTATAAAAAATCATATCTATTCGTTAATAAAAAAAATTTCTCTCGACAAAGTCCGTATTCTCCGTCTCCCGATTGATCATTCAACATACAAGCGTATAAGTTAAGCTTACAATCAATTCATTAAACAACTGCATTTATAATCATTGTGTAATAAAAGTTATTAGTTACAGTTTATAGTAACCCTTTTCTTAATTTTAACTTGTACGTTGATCGAATTCAAAATCGACGCCTTTTGAATATCTTACTTCCGTCCGCCCTTTAGATATCTATTGCATATCTAAGGCAGCAGATGCAGAATGGGGATGATTTTATTAAAGACATTTGTAATGCACCGTTTTGGTTGAATCGGTTGTAAGCTAAGGTGTTGAAACATGGATCAGAGGACGAAGAGAATCGCAAAAAAATTTTATCGATGAGTTTTAAGCAAAAATTGCATCTGATTTGACAGTTTGAAATAAATCCAGATGGCGGCGATGGGTACTATGTGTATTGTTAAGTATAGGGTTTTATTAATTATGAATTTATGAGGAAAATATATAACGTCAGGTGCTTTGATATTTATATGCATATCTTAAAACAAAGATGCCAGATCCAAAGTAACTGCCCGCCCTACACTTTCCGCCTTAACGTTATGTAGTCAATCCGCATTCTTGGTCACCCTTTTCTCAATCTGGAAAGTTCTATCCATCAAAACTTAAATTGCACATTAAAGAAACGAATTGGCTCCTTATATTTATTCAACATTTCTCATATCTTAATTTCTATCAACACCCTAAATAAGTTCCCAGTAAATGTATTCACTCTTTACGTAATCCGTCAACATCATTTCATTGAAAGCATGTATTTCAATGTAAATTCCCACTGACATGGATCCACCAAAGCGTGTCCATCATCTTCTTATCATTTTTGCTATTTTGGACTGGTTTTTCGAGAATGAATTTCAAAGTGGCTTTTTAATTCATTTCACAATATTTACTTTTTAAAATTATCGCAAGTAAGCGAATAATTGATGATTTAAGATATGATCTGGGTTTTTTTTTGCATGATGTAAATTGATTGAATAAGGAAGAATTTTTTTAAATGCGGCATCTGCTTAAATGATTTATACATCTTATTATACGGATTGAAGGTGACTTTTCAGTTTTGCGGGAAGAAAATATGATTCATCCCAATGTGCTTACCTGAACCGATGGGGGAAGATCTTTCTCAAGTTTCCGCAGTGGTGACTTGGTGATCCTCACTTTCCTTTCTACTGGAACATCTGACAGTCGACGGAGTGAAAGATACCAGCCCTTCAACTGCATATCATGGATGGTACCGGTCCTTTTCACCAAGTCTGCATCAAAGTCATCAAAGCTTCATACAGGGACCAGGTTATTTCTTTGGAACAGGGACAGGAAAAGGTGCCTGCATATCCCCCACATCCATCTGCGCTGGGTTAACGTGACAACTTTCTTCTTTAGCGTTTTCACAGTTACCCCTAAAATGTTGAAAGTATTGTACTATTTGTATTTATTAAGCTATTCCAGTCACTCAGTCTCAGGTGATAACTTTTAGCATAATTACATATACTTAATAACAAGGCCGTCTTAAATCTTTGTAATGATTAAGCATATTTAGGAAAATATGATATTGTTTAATGGCTTTTCATCACATGTATTACAATGTACTTAGCTTATTGGAATCTATTGCCTATATAAACACTTTATCTTTCGGAAATAAATTTAAAAAACTTTTATTAACCGGTACTTAATTAGTCTGAGCATGCATACGCAAACTCAACTTGTATGTGTGTACAGTATACATGTATACATTTATACAATAAAATGCTTTCTTTGGTGATTCATTCGGGATATGAAGGTAGCGACAGTGCAGAAAAATACATAACCCGCGTTTGCAGGTCATGTAAAAAAATTTCTGCAATGATTAATAACTTCATAAACTGCATGAATCACCAAAGACAACATTTTATTGTTAATATTAACATCTTTCTTTTAACTTATTAATAAATTGATTACGAAAAGTAAGTAAAATTCACTAAATTAATGTTAACTTAATGTACATAAGTCGTTAGCTAAGAGAAACAGCCAAATCGTCTCCTGTGACACTTTGAGTCCGACATCATCACGATTAGTTCGTGCAGTCCGTGATATTTCTTAGGTTGCTATAGGTTTTGACCAATCGATAAACAGGGCTTGTCAATTTAAGTCCTGTCATTTTCACATCAATTTCAGCCGCTGTAGATTTAGACCAATCGATAAACGGTGCGTGTAGATTTCAGTCTGGCTGTTTCTATAGAGCTATGAATTAACTATAGGTTATAATTTCCGTAAGAAATAGATTAGAAGGAATAATACTTGGTAGATGTAAATATATTTCTGTCTTAAAATGGTACTATGTAATACTTGCATATAATATTCACTCTCACATATTTATCCATTCACAACTTCCTTGGATATGCAAGTTGTAAAGGCTCATATTTTAAAAACTGCATTGCACATAAAAATTAATGCCCATTCACAAATACTTTTTTTTAATTTCATAACCACAGAAAAAAATTAAATATTATGTCTTCCCATTTGTACACGTATGTTGCAAGTTGTTTATGGCTCCTGATATATTAGACTTCAATTTCTAACTTCACTCATCCTGTAGTGTATAACTGGCCTTAGACCAAATCGTTTAGGCCTATAGTATAATATACAAACGGATGTTATTAAACGGGGTGCAGAATAACTTGGCACCCATTTGTAGTTAAAGGCATAGTCAAATTTTAGTGACATTATACGAAGTAGACAGCAGTGGAATATTTGTCAATTAAAATTATATAAATAGGCATATCAATATAAAAACAGGATTGCATTTGTATAAGATATAAGATTTAACAGTAATATTCCAGTCATCGTAAAGAATCTGAAATGATGTGATACTGTCACCATGAATTATTGTATCCTGTACCTCCATAGACTTCACTGACTTTGCTGCTAACTTTTCCATCTTGGAATTGAACATCTTCTGTTATATAAGAATAAGATTGATTATGTAAAATTGACAGTCAGTAGATGTATATAGTTGAGGAGCAGACAATAGGTTATGATGGAAGTTGCTCTTACGTCTACGAGCAGTCCAAAGCACTCTTAAAATGATTTTCGTACAAGTAAACAAGAAATAAAATAGCTGCCGAATTGCCATAATTAGCACACGACGCTCGGCGAAATTTTCGTCTTGTCCACAAAGGATTTTCCGGGATCAGCGAATCCTCTTGATTATTTAAATGATACAGAAGTTATAAAGAGTTATCGCCTACCTAGAATCTTTTTGTATAGACTCAATCATTGATTTGGTAAGTGAAGACGCAGAAAGGATGACAAGACGTAGCCTTTAGGTCACATACCACTATTTTTTACCCCGTGCTCATTGACCACGCAAGTAGTTCCATTCTAAAATTGTATGTATTATTTCAAAAATTCCTAAGGGTATTAAATGGTCGACTTTGGTTCCTTTTATGGCATGGATGGAAAGAAGAAGGTTTGAAAAAAAATACAGGCAGGAAAAAATTTAGAAAAATTATCTTTACAGGCGCAATAGAAAGGGTGTCAAGGGGCCAATGTTTACCCAAATTCAAACGTGAAAGTGAATTTTTCATGGTAGGGGTTATTTTAGGGGCCATATCTCAGTCCCCTCTCGATTGATTTTCCTGTAGTTTGGATATGTTGTTAGACTAGTGTCATTCTATAGGTAAGCTGTATTTGAACTCATTTGAGCCGGTGGATTTTTTTTTATGATTTATTTTTGTATAAAGGAATAAGAGGGAAAAATAATTGTGGTCTGTGTCCTTTACACAGGTATTGAATATTGTGAAGCACGAGTCCGACTCTTTCTATACATATTTGTGACATACTTAGAGTTAATCTTTCTTTAAAATTGCAATGCAGTTTTTGATAAGACGCTTTGATTTGATATGAAACATACTTTCAAGTGAAAAAAACAAAACATACTATACATGCAGATGTATCCGTTATACACTTGTAAAAAAAAGAACATGTGAAAAAGTAAGCTTAATTTCGTTCTATGGCTAGGTATTATACTCTGTCCCGAGTTTGTGCTTCCACGACTTTTTGCTTGATATTTCAATAACAGTAAATACCTTTGTGCTCAAACTACGTTTATCCACTAATATGAAAAATGTCCAGATTACTTGTTTTGAAACGCCCCCTCTACCGCCTCAGGTTTCAATACACATCCAAAAATTGAAAGTCTACGGAGATTTTGCATTGCATCAGCCATTAATAAGCCCGGATGATAATGTTAAAAAATTGCGCGATGTATTCCGAGTGTATTCCGAATGGAGAAAAGATCACAGTAAACATTTCCCATTACAAATCTCCGTAAGAAAATTGTTTTCGTTCATGTGAAGTTTTATGAGTGAAAAGGGATAATTGTTCAATGAAGATAGCTTGGATATACTCACACATTTCACTTTCATCGATTTCAATTGTATTTCTTTCACAGATATGTGTATTTTTTTTTTAAAATCATCAAAAATTGATGGAAGCAATAACTAAACTTGGGACAGACTATAGTATGCTGTAACCCAGAAAGCATTTTTTTGCTAGCGAATGGCTTTCGTTCCACTCCGTTACCGAAGAGCCTATAAAAAGTATACTCTGTCCCGAGTTTTTGCTTCCATCGGTTTTACGTATCTGTATTGAAACGCCCCCTCTACCGCTTCAGGTTTCAATACACATCCAAAAATTGAAAGTCTACGGAGATTTTGCATTGCATCAGCCATTAATAAGCCCGGATGATAATGTTAAAAAATTGCGCGATGTATTCCGAGTGTATTCCGAATGGAGAAAAGATGTAAACATTTCCCATTACAAATCTCCGTAAGAAAATTGTTCTCGTTTCTGTGAACATTTATGAGTGAAAAGGGATAATTGTTCAATGAAGATATCTTGGATATATTCCCTTTCATCGATTTCAATTGTATTTCTTTCATAGGTATGTGTATTTTCATTAAATATCATCAAAAAGTGATGGAAGCAAAAACATGTGACAGACTATAACATATTTATTAATAAGGAGTTCACCATTTAAAGTACGTCAAGTTTTGTCCAATTGTATCAAGAAATAAGGAAATTAGAAAAGAAAACGTTAAAATTTCAGCCGATAACTGGTACAGCGCCAGTATACATAAAGCTTATGCCACTTATGAGCTTCCATAGAAATAGAATTTTACTGCATAACATTTAAATATCCTCAAATATAAGCCCAAATCCATTAGAAAACATTCAAGATAACTTGTAAAATTATCAATATAAAGTAAAGCAAAAAATTCACAAAAAGTTGTTCAGATAAAAACAAGCCCATGTTTACATTTGACTTGTTGCAGACGACAATACTCCAATATGAAAGATTCAACTATTACACATAAAATTAATATGGCTACTGAAAAAGGTATACACATGTAGAAATTATCTTTTTTACAGAATACTAAACAAGTTTTAAATCATTACTTACTCTGTGGTAGGTTAAACTTGACAAAAAATACAGAGCGCGATGTTTAACCGCATAAATGGCGGGCTTGCCAGTTGGTATAGCAATTTTACCAAAAAACACAAGAGAGTTCTAAAATGAAACATCAATGATTAAAGAAAGATAACTCTAATTCTAACAATTGACAGAACTCTCTCTCTCTCTCTCTCTCTCTCTCTCTCTCTCTCTCTCTCTCTCTCTCTTCTTCTTCTTCTTCTTCTTCTTCTTCTTCAAATATGTTTTAAATTTACGTCATTAATCTAAAACCTTCATAACCCGCATGAATTATCAAAAAAAGCATTTCACTGTTTAACGTATATTTGCATCTTTCTTTTAACTAATTAATGAATTGAGTGAAAAAGTAAGTAAAATTCACTAAATCACTGTTAATCAACATCAGAACGTTAATTAAAAGAAACAGCCAAATCGTCCCCTGAGAGACTTTCAGTCTGACATCATTATGATTATTTCATGCAGTCCTTGATTATTCTTAGGTCGCTGTGTCGATTTCAGTCCTGCCAGTATCCTAACAGTTTCAGTCGCTGTAGATTTCCACCAATCGATAAGGCGTGTAAAATTCAGTCTGGCTGTTTCTATAGAGCTATGAATTGACTATAGAGCCATTTTAACAAGACCTTGGACTTTCGGTTAGACGAAGCTATCTATTTCTTGCGTCAAAACAAGTTGAAAATGACGCGGTTTCAAGCGAAATATGCACCAATTGCGTAGTCTTAACTCAAAAGCCAGACATATCTTGTTGATTTCAAAGAGCCAGGGCTGAGTGGCCAGCAGTGAAATAGACAGGCCGATACGTCACATTGCTGTTTGACACAACTACCCAAAGTCCAAGCTCTTTTAAAAATGGTTCTAAGTTTCCGTAAAAGTATAGGGAATCATATTTTGTAGATGTACTTGACTGTAAATATATATGATTGATTGCAATTTACATCACCAAAATCAGGGTGTGATTTTAAAGGGTTCATTAAATAATAAACTAAAGATCCCCCTTTGGAATTCTTAAAAATTTTACAACTTTATCACATTTTGAAATAAACATTGATGTTCTGGGGGGGGGGGGGGGGGAGGTGGGGGAATGCATTTTTACATATATCTTTTAAATGCAAGTAATTTTACTTGAAATTCCTAAGTAAAATATTCAAAAGTCTTGTTTTCTTTTAAAATGCCTTACATGATTTCTTCCTAATCTTTTTTAAATATTCGATTCAATTTAATTTTTCAATTTTTCAATTGAAATTGATTCACAAAGTTCTTTCAATTGACAACATACATACTCCCGAGTTAGGTTAATATCAGTTTTATAATAATATTATAATATACTGATCAAAATTTCTTACGCCCCAGTTTTATTATCATTTAGATAACTTTGACATCAGTTTTTAAGTCGTTGCCACTATCGACTGTTGTTAAAACTAATAAACTGTACATGTCAAAAAATTTGTAATCGAGTGAGAAATTACTCGACCATGACCGAATTTGTTGAAAAGCGCGAGGTGCGTGTTCGATATGTTTTTAGGATTTGTTTTTCGACACGACTCGTTTAATTGATTCCCTGCTTTTAATTGATTAACTGCTCATAAAAAACATAAAACCAATTGAGTAAAATACGGCGCATGTCTGCCTAAAGCTCTTCAAGATTAATGATCCAAGAGAGTGCGGTTCACAACACGTTTGTTTTCTTTCAGAATATCTGCTTAATTTATGATTTTCATCACAAATCGCTAGATTTGTTAAAGACAACAACAAAATCATTCTAAGGCTTGACTGGAAACCAATGCAACTGGAAGTGTTGAAGACCTACCATGTACATGTAACGGCACGTCAACTCACCTTTCAGATAGCTAGACACCGCACAGCACGCGCAACTGCACGTCATCTTTTAAAGTCTGTCCCAAGTTATTGCTTCCATCAATTTTTGATGATTTCTAATAAAAATACACATACCTGTGAAAGAATTACAATTGAAATCAATGAAAGGGAATATATCCAAGATATCTTCATTGAACAATTATCCCTTTTCACTCATAAAATTTCACAGGAACGAAAACAATTTTCTTACGGAGATTTATAATGGGAAATGTTTACATCGTTTCTCCATTCGGAATACACTCGGAATGCATCGCGCAATTTTTTAACGTTATCATCCGGGCTTATTAATGGCTGATGCAATGCAAAATCTCCGTAGACTTTCAATTTTGGGATGTGTATTGAAACCTGAAGCGGTAGAGGGGGCGTTTCAAAACAGATAATCTGGACATTTTTCATATTAGTGGATGAACGTTGTTTGAGCACAGAGGTATTTACTATTATTGAAATATCAAGCAAAAAGTGGTGGAAGCAAAAACTCGGGACAGAGTATAGAACACATTAATGGCCTGTGGGCCTATAGGTGGGACGAGATAAATCCAAGACCGAGGTCGTTCCTTAGCATTCGAATTTTGCAAAACTAGATCACATAAACAAATGGAATAAACTTCCACAAAGGGTTTTTGCGTGGACCCTGAGGTCCACGCAGAAAATATATAAGCGAGGTTAAACCGGATGCTATGGGGAAAATTCAGCCTGCGCATGAGCTAGCCTGGTTCCTGTGCGTAATGGGTAGCTCAGGGAACCAGGCTAGCAAACGTTTATCTGAATCGGGATCGGGATTCCGTGCCATATATGCACATTTAAGTTCAAAGGCGCTGTAATTGTAAAGCTGTCGGTAAACAGTACAGAAACAAAGTATTCTTTTTGAAAAAATGATTGGCATGTGATATGAACTATCAGTATTATGAAATAAGTTAATGTTATGCCGAAACTACAACATGCATCAAATAGCATAATTTGCAATGTTTTGATTTCTGAATACACATGTAACTTTACTTTATTTTTATAGTAGGCGAGGCTAGAGAACTTCCCGATTAAATTTTTTGTAAGTTTAACTATGATTCAATAATTATGTCACTGTATAAAAGTTTAAATCTCAAGAAAAATGCATCAAAATAAGATTTTTTTTAATTTACACAAAGCTGTCACTACATAGTTAACGAAGTAGTGCGAATCGTAATGTGTGCGCAAATAGTAGAATTCACTGAATGCCTGATACTATACATGCAAACTTCATTCATAGATAGATCATAATTACTTTAGAAGCATGCACCCTTTAAATTCTGAGATAAAAGTCAGGGCTATCTATACATACATGTATACGTAATACTACGTACAAATTTAGTGGTTAAAGCAGAGGGCTAGAGTCGGTGGAATCTCTGATAATTTTAAGGCTTTCACGTTCTCGTTGGAAACACATGCAAATGGTCCACGTATTGTAGTCCTTTTTTAAAGGACAGCAACTTGTTTTAATTCAGTTGTGGGGCCTCTATGAGATGCCGTTATTAATGGAAAGGGGAAAAACACGTTGTGGTTTTAAAGCTGTGATTTTTATATCGTGGAATACCTGTACTTTCTTGTTTTTTTTTTTCAAAAAGCACTTGAATAAATTTTGATCGAGTTTTTTTTTTTTCAAATAATGCTTTGTTAATCTCTATTCTTGATATTTGATAATCGTCATGGACAAAATAATAAGAATTAGGAACAGTGTAATACAAACACTTGCCTGGGGCGTTAGAAATTTTGACCAGTGTGTATGTATGTGTTTATAATGTAGAATCAATCAAAATTGTTAATTTCACCTCAGTTATGGCTTGACTACCTAAGTCTTCTATGGAATTAGCATTTTCGCGGGTTTTAACATATCTTGCTCAAAACGTTCTTTGCATTTTCCGAGAATAACTTCGGATGATACATGTACTATTTAAAGTGTTCATGCAACTTCTCAAAATGCTTCAGCTTCTCTTTGTGGTCAAGCTCTCCTTGCAATAAAAAAATATTGCCTAAAGTTTTGATAGTATCGAACCAAAAACCTAAAACCTCTTGTTAGACATCAGTTTACCTAATATCTAATGTTATTTAACAACTGAGCCATTTAGTCACAATACAGTCTTTTGTTGCGACTTTGTCCCAGAATTTACGGACCTGTATTATTTTTCTAAGATGTCCATTTGTTGGGATAAAAAGTGTTTAGATTTTATGTATAGTGTTTCATCTCTCCTCAATTTTTTGTCGATCGAATTTGATTTATTTTCCATTAAACTTTTATTGTACTACAAACATATGGAGCACATACATGTACCCACTCTATAACAGAAAAGGCACAATTTAGGTGTTAATTATTCACACTCGCCATCAATTCTTTGTTAACCATTTCTTTTTCTGGCACACATTTTCTCTTTCTTTTACCCTTTTCTGACAAAAGCAATAAGATATTTAAGATAAAAAAAGAGAAAACAATGAAAATAGACAAAGAAAATAGAAAGACAGGACCGACCACCACCCCCTCCCCCGTCCTTCATCTCAACGCCAAAGTTTGACTAAAATACTCTATGTTACGTCTGGGTTTCTAATTCACACCACTCCTCTAGCTTGCTTTGTTGGTATACATGTAGATCAAAAGCTCTTTCTTAATCATTAACAAAATAATGTGCATGCGCGGATCCAGAAAATTTTTCCGGGGGGGGGGGGGTGTCCGAAGGATATTATTAATTGTGTTTGCCAGGGGAGTCCGAGGCATATTTGCGATAATTTTACTATGTAAATTTAATAATTTTTTATTTTCCAGGGAGGGGGGGGGGGGGGGGGGGGAGTCGGGACCCCCCGACCCCCTCTCTCTAGATCCACCCATGATGTGTTATATTACAACTCTCTTCAATGACTTCAATCAAGTGAGCTTTTCTTTGTTCACACTGTAAACACAGTAAAGGTACCGATCTAAAACAAGCATAAAGCATGAAATCATGTGGTATCTTGTCATCCCACTCGTGAACGGATGTAGACAATCCAAAAATAACCACACCTTTAATGCTAGTTTTAACTCTAATTTTTAAATATTTTGATAGGTAAATTAATTTCCTTATAAATCCGTTTAGTATAATATTAGTATAATTTTTGGTATATCACTTATGTTGTGCATACACGTGTCCTTAACTAAATATTCAATCTAAAGTTAACATTGCTATATGACAATTTGTAATTTAACGATTTTTAAAATTTTATTGATAATTGGGAAAAGACACGTGTTAATACCATAACGTATAATTAATTAATTGATTTCTTCGGCTTTTCTACACTCAAAGTTTGGGTGAAATTCATACATAGAATGGTGGTCAGTTTGCTTTAAAGAAAACCTTTCCTCGATCAACTTAGCAGATTATGATATCAGTACAAATGCACCCCCCCCCCCCCCTTCCGACAACTGACACAAGATTGACGTCATCTTAAGTACATGTATTATGTGATAAATACCTAAATGTCGGTTATATGATTTGTACTATACATTAGCTAGCTGAGATCCTGTCACATTTCCTGGGTTTTAAAAACATTTATATAAATTAATTTACAAGAGGCATATATATTGGTCTTTAATCCAATCGTTCGGACCCCTCGATATTTTAAAGCCTCGGCAATATGTCTAAATTAATATTTACCCAATTAAAAAAAATGAACGAGAAAAAGTTATTTTATAGCATGCAGTTTTTAGGTGTAGAACCGCTGCTCTTTGATACGCTATACAAGATCCATGTGCATATACATGTACATGAAGCGTATCGTAGAGGAGCGGTTTAACAAGTCCAATTTTAATTAGATTTTAATTTTAACAATAGGTAAATTATGGGCATTTTCATTTACTACATATACAATGAAAATCTATCTTGTTAATGTGGGTACATTGTTTTTAGTCTTGTCGCCTGCGAATTCTACAGAAGAATGTAAATTCTTTCTCTTCTTGCCGGAAAACTTCAGAAATCGATTTAAATTTTTTAAATTACAATTTTTTTACTTCCAAGTTTGTGATTGGAAGACACGGTTTTGAATTTGAAAAGTTGAGCCATCGTTTGAAACACGCGATAATTATGTCGCTGTTCCTTTTTCACGTGTGCTACGAGGGTAGCGATAGTTACGAAAAATGAACACTTTCCTTTGTTAGTTTTTACGGGATATGAAAGAAGCGAGCGTTGCAGAAATAAATATTCATTGATATTTTTTTCTGCATTGCCCGCTGTATACTTTAATGCCCCATGTAAGTATATCAAATCTCAGTCGAAATATTAAAAAAAAAGAAAAGAAAAAGAGAACGACTATTTCTGTGAATGAATCAAATTGTTACATTACAACTAATATACGTATACAGTTTAAATACTGTATGTGTACAGTTGTACAACAGGAAATTGACTAAATACGCAAACTGAAATATATCATCATTTCTGTAGCAATCTTTACTGTAATCTTCTTCCTTTCGACATAATAAATTCCCTGCATTTCATCTATATCCTCATTGATTGCAGGCCCCGAATTTTATTTGGCGATTTTTATATGTAAGGTGTTTTTCAAAACTTTCTTTAATAATAGAGAGATAATATTTCACTCCGCGGAACTGCAGGTAAGATATTATACTATATAAGCTATTTTTTGTAAAAGTTATCATTTACAGGTGTAATCAAATAGATTATCATTTAATTTTATCCATTATAACAGAAATATATCAAAGTGTCATATTGATATTTTTTTTTTTTTTTTTTTTTTTTTACATCTTACAAAATTATTTTTATATCTTTAATTTTAGTGACTTTTAAGTATTTTGATTTCGTTAATCAAAGAAGTTAAGGCCATTTATCAGTTTACCCAGTAAGAGGTTGTTTAATTAATTAGTGATATCATATCTTATCAAATTTAAGCTTTTTGAGAACCATTTTAACAGAAGCTTGGACTTTGGTAGGTCTGTCTATTTCATTGCTGGCCACTAAGCCATGGCTATTTGAAATCAATACGATATAGCTGGCTTCTAAGCTAAGACTTCGCAATTTGTGTTTATTTCACTTAAAACCAGTGTCATTTTAAACTTGTTTTGACGCAAGAAAACGATAAAGTTACATCCTGCCGAAAATCCAAGGTCTTGTTAAAATGGTTCTATTTTACCCCATTATACCAGACATTCGATTGCCAAAGCCTCATCCACCGTTTTAAATCCTTCTCTAAAGTTTTGACTCATTTCTTTCTTATGGAACAAAAAATTAAAGCTTTTAGAGTATATATTTAAAAAAAAAACTGCTCAGCGGTTTGAGAAAATTTTTTTATAAAGCAAATTATAAATCGCAAGGCAACTGAGATATCCATCCATCCATCTGCTTTAATTACCATAAAACAATACGCAAATACATATTATATGATCGACAGAAGTGCATTAATATAACAGTAGATTGGATATCATAAATATGTCTTTTTTACGTGCATATTAATTTTTGGTACTAAATCTATTTCCTTTTGGTCAACACGACTGTACGTATGTTAGTGAAACGGTCGCCTGCTGTCCGTCACGTCACAAAGTGACAAAACAAAAGAACGGAAACTGTCCAAACTACACCCTCTATATATCAAACTGTCTCAATTCATCCATCAATAGGGTGTTACGGGAATATTGCGTTTGCTTCGTGTGAAAATTCAAATTTCAGTAGTTTTAGGAAAACCAATAAAAAGCTGAAGAAGATACATGTATAACTTAAATCTACAAAAAAAGAAAAGAAAAGAAAATCCCAAAATTAAGAGTAATGCTTAGAATTAATAACAGGAATACATTTCATGAAAAATTCACATCCTCTCTGTGCATTATTTTTAATCAAAATATATAAGAGTAAATATACTAAAATATAATCTGAGAAATATTAACAGAACTCCGTACATGAACGATATATAGAGATGTTCTTGTGTGTTTGTTTTCTTTAAGAGGCCGCGGGAGATTTTGAAAAAACTTTTTCTAAAGTCCAAAGGAAGGACGACATGGATACTTCTGTCTCCCGATGGATCATCTGGATTTCTTTTCTGTGTCTTGTGGTTCATTCTACAGGTATTTATTTTTTATTTCTTTAGCCCCACCTTTCGTACATGTTTCCTTGCATATGTGCTCTCTAATCAAGAAAGCAAATTTTCTACAAAAAAGGGAAAACAAAAATATGTCATGATTGTTTTCTATTGTATGCTTTTATCAATCAAATACAAAGCTAGAATAGAACAATTACATTGTAATTCAGTTAGCTGGGGAAAAAATATTAATTCGTACTTGTGTATAATTCAGGATTTCAGCTTTTAAAATGGAACAGCCTAGTGGACATATCACCACAAGCTTTTGAATACATGACACTCAAAATGATTTATTATACTTTCATGCTAAATATTGAAATCTGATTGGTTTAGACGCAGTTGGTAATCCGTTCTATTATCCTCAGCGTTAGCAACACACTTGGCAACGGGTAACACAACGAATTGTTACATGCGCGTAAATTATGCGCGTACGATTCGCCGTAGAATTCACTTCATTTCTATAATAAAAACAGTAAAATTTTCTTTGAAAATAAGACATTCAGTTTAATAAAATAAATATAGTGCCTGTTTGGGAGGGTAACTGTTGAAATTGACACCCGTCAAATTCAACAGTTACCCTCCCATACAGGCACTATTTATATACTGTCATATTTAAAGGGGCATGGTCATGATTTTGGTCAAATTTTATTTTTCAGTTTTTAATATCTACAATGCTTTAGGAATGCATTTATTTCTAATGATCAAATGAAATTTGGGTGTCAGTCAATGGGTTTTAATCAAGATACAGGGCTCACAATTCTTCGTCATGTAAACAGGGCTCGTGCCCTGTTTTTGTTTACATAGGTTCAATATAACAGTAAAAAATCTTTTTCAAGCTGATTTGTCTATTTTCTTGTTCATTCTAAGCTTAATTAAACAGTTCCTAACGATTAACACATTCATTTGAAGTTTAAAACTGGAATTTTCACTTCAACATTCAAAATGTAAACAAAAGCTTTGTTTACATAGCGAAGAATTGTAAGGTCTGTAACTTGCTTAAAACTCAACAAATGAAACTCAAATTTGTTTGCCTATTAAAAATACCTTACTGAAGCATTGTAAACATTAAAATAAAAAAAAATAAAAACTTCTGTAATACATGTGCATTTTCCAACTCAATATTGATAAACTGTCATTAAAATAAGTTAAAAAACGGGTTAAAGACATCAGACATTAAAAAAAAAATCGAAAAGATAACGTTAACTTAATAAATCAATAAAATCAAATAAACAAATAATTAATGAACCAAAACATATGATTTCAAAATGAATTTATATCAAATCTGTTAAAAAAAGGTTTAAAGTACTTGAATTATAATGCATATATTAAATTAATCCCTCACAGGAGTTTCGTACTTTAAAAATTTATTTAACCTCTCCCTCCCCCTTTCTGTACATCATTCCCACATATTAACCAAAACCAATCACCTGTGTAAATTTCAGAATTTTTGCGATGTGGGAAGAACCGGGAAGATTAGGTGCCGAATACTTTTTTTCAAGGAAGGGGGTGGGGTCAGACTAAAGAAATTTGGATTTTGCAGGGAGAAAGGGGTCTTCACCCCGATCCCCCCCCCCCCCTCCACCCCCCACCCCAGCTCCGTGCATGTGTGTGTTCAAGTCTTTCTTTGTATGTTTTACCCCTCCTTAGTCCGCCAATACTGATCCAATCTTTTAAATAATGCTTTTGAACTGAAAATTTGTAAGGATGTATTGCAAAAAAACGCGCCAAAGTAAATGGACTAGCCCAACACCCCTTGGACATGAACGATTCCAATAAACTTGCAATTGCAGTGCAGAAGATAGCCTTACTGGCTGGAAAGGAGAAGGTTACATGTACTGAGTACATAGCAGGGACGTATATAGTAATACTATGTATCTGTCTATGGTAAATAGTGAATTCAGGAATTGGGGATGGCTGCATCATGTAGTTATCGAATTATCCGCAATGCCCAAATAAATTACTTAGGGATATAGTGGGGGACCGGGAAGGGGGGGGGGAGGGGTTATAATCATTATAGGGTAACTAATGTTATATATATATGTAAGTCCGTACGGAGGAACTGTATTTATTTTTCTATTTATTAAACGCAATTGCTCTGTCTGTATGCGCAATTGCCCCACAGACTTTCAGGTAGCGAAAACTCAATTTTTACTTTTTAAAGGAATTACTGTTATAACATATCATTGATTCTGTCAGGGACGTATATACTAACACAGTTAGTATATACGTCCCTGTGAATAGCAACTGCTCTGCTGGCATTATGATTTTCCATGATGTGCTAGCCTGCATCATGGAATATGCCAGCAGAGCAATTGCTATTCATAACGCCATGTTCACTAAATAATGTTGTTTATTTCTTAAACATCTTCATGTATTTCTGACTGGGTATGAAAAACAGTTGAGTTTACAAGCCATCTACAGAGAAACTTCTTGATTTCATTTCATTTAGGTGAAGAGGACTGCAAGAAGACGATAAAAGGACTAGAATATCGGGGCAAAATTTCTACCACGCCCTCCGGCCGAACTTGTCAAAGATGGGACTCGCAGTCACCCCATAGCCATTCTGGGTACGCTGAACATCTACCGGGAGGTGCCAGTTCTCACGAGAATTTTTGCAGAAACCCCAAAGATTCGTGGGAAACAAGGCCTTGGTGCTACACGACGGATCGAAGAAAACGATGGGAGTACTGCGATATTCCCTTTTGTGGTAAATACTGTAACAATCTGTTTTTTCTCTCTTTTCACTCTCTCTCTTTCTGAAAATCATTGTTACAAATATTAATCATCCATCCTATAAAAAAAAATTATAAATTGTAGTTTATAAGCCCTATGGTATTAACAATAGGGTAGGTACATAATTTTTCAACTCATGCTAAAGACTTTACATGTACATGATTATATAAGAAACTAAACTTTTCGATTTAATCAAAGGAAGCTTGGTAAATTCAATAACCCCCAACCAGGGCAGTCTGTGTGGGGAGACCAGAATTCTGATCAGGGGGGAGGGGTTCTCCAAGGACAACATCAACGAGGGAAACAAAGTTCGCCTGGTGTCCTCCTCCATGTCGTACGACTGTCCGGTCAACAAAGATGGAACTACTGAGGAAGACATTCTCTGTTTTACCAAGTACGATTTTTACCATGCATATGGTAAAGTTTAAGTCTTTAAATGTGGTAGAATTTTCAACTTGAAGATCATGAAAAGTTTTTATGTGGCATCCATTATGCGAAAATTTATCTTGTGGGTTGAGCTTATAGAGTGATCAACAAAGCTTTACACTTTTGATGGTTAAATTATTGTTGTGTATGTCACGTTATACATCATAATACTAGTAATAAACTGCAAAAAATAACAAGTTTTTTCTTACAGTCAGCAGTTCAAAAAATCACAAGTCAAAATTGCAAAAAATTGATGTACCGGTACATGCATGTGTGTATTATGGAATCAAGGAGGCAAAACTTTTTTAAAAAGCCAGTCGTAAATCATATCTCGAGTATATTTTGGTAAACTCTTTAATATTGCAGGCCTGGGATGAAAGCTGATTACTATTATGTGAGATTGAATGTGGATGGAGAGGATGTCCCCATAGTGAATCATTGTAGATACGCCACTGATTATAAATGTAGATTTCAGGTCAGTAACAGAAGTATGGTATTCTATATTCATTTGTTATTTTTAGGTGTTTTTTGGGGGGGGAGTGGGAGCAAATTTTAAGATATAAAAATCAGTGGGTTTGTTTTGCTGATAAAGAACAAAATAATAACTTTTTTTAAAGGTGTGATTTAATGATATAGATATACAGTGGATGGTATGCATTGTATACTGTACACATACAAGGTTGTTATTGCCCAATAATTTTTTTTTGTATAATATACTTGAAATTGATATAAACTCTTTTTCTTATCAGTACAGGTGCATGTAGATAAGATGAATTTGATGGTTAATTTCTCTTCTGTAGGTGAAAAGTTACAATACTCCAACAATTACCTCTGTCGAGCCTAGCTCAGGTCCCCCTCAGAGTATCCTTGAAATCCAAGGAAGAATCGTGACCGACCTTTTTGACACCAATGTGGTTGTGGCCACCAATGGGAGGTCGGAAAAAGTCACCAGGGTTTACGCTGGCCCTCAACTTTGCAGCCTAAAGACTGACAATGATGTATTGTAAGTATTATTATAGATGAAAGCAAAAAGTAACAAAAAAGAAATCACGTGTATACAGGGTTATTTTTGCCAAATTTTAATTTTCGCCCCCTCTGCACTTGTAAACAATTTTGTCCCATTATAGCGAGTCTAATTATTTCTACCCTATTAAATATTTTGATGAAATTTCTTGCATGATGTTTTACTACTATATGAATTATTTAAGATCAAAAAATAATTTATAATTTTTATAGTTTATTCCAAATTTCCTACGGGGTTGTTTAGAGTGTTTACACTTTTTACTATGGGACCATATGGGAATCTGTTGAAAAAGCGCTAGGTTTTCACAGTTTCCCCATATTTTTTATATTTCTGCCCTAGGAATTTTTATTTCTTTCAAATATGAAAACTATTCATTGAAATAAGTCAACAAATGATGAAATATGATAAAATGTTTACCTTATGGTTTGGTCCAGCAGTAATATCAAAGTTTTTTTTTTTTCTAAAAAAATTAATTGGGATATTGAATATATTAATTGGCTTTTATAAATTAATTTTTAATGAAATAATACTTTTTAATTAAGATGCTAACTTTGAAAATTATTACCACCTTGAATAAATGAGCAGATGGTACTTTTTCTTTGGCTTTCTGCTTAGTATAAAATACCGTACATTGATGATGAGTAAGTGCCGTTTTAGCATTTTACCATTCATGAAACCACAATTTCTCAACTAATAAACGTTGCATATCATGTTACTTTGGTTTAAAAACACAATTCACAAGAAAGTTATAACTTTGCATCTACAGTTGCATAGAAATAAAAGATGACCATTGTGCAAAGTCATGCGCACCAGAACTGTACTTGGCCTCCTTAAGGTGGTAAAGGACACCTCCATATTGTGATGTATTTCTGATCAAAATAAACAACAAAATGAAATTGTTACCTAACAGCATAGCACAATTTGTTAGGTCGTTAACTATAAAAGTCATGAGTTTGAATCCTGCTGGGGCTTTTAAAATTTTTCACCTTTCCAAAATTTTTTCAAAACTTATTTTTGGTCAAATATTGTGAAATTTGAGAATTCTCAAATGGTGAAATTATTTTGATTTTTGTTTTCTTTTATCTACATTAATATTGACAGGTGTCCAATACCTCCCTACACAGTTGTTGTAAAAGAGATAACTCGGCTGTCTCGTTTCAAATCACTCCGTCTTAAATTCACCTGTTGAAAACTATAGGGCAAAAGGGGCAAAAATAAAATGGGGGCAAATATTTCCCTGTATACAGTTTAAGATTCAATAACACACTATTCCATTGGTGTGTACTAAAAAAATCTGCATGACATTACATTCTAAATTTTTAGATTTAATTGTTATTTATGAAGACATTTTTGCAACTGGTTATAGAGAATCAAATACACTACAGAATGTATACTTATTAAGACTGAGTTGAAACGGTTAATGAGATAATTTTTAACAAATTTCTTTGCTGTTTATTAAGTGTAAACTACTGAACCCAGCCTTTATTAACTTCTGTTCTGTAGCTGTTGAATTCATATTGCTAAAGAAAAAAAAATACATTACAGGAAAAAAATAATGCAAATAAATGTTTAGCTATGCATGGCCAATTATTTAAGATTTGCTGGAGGGTGTTTTAGTTGTGAATTGTTAACAAAAAAAAAAAAATTATGTATATACCATGGGCCAGTAGACCCAGTGATGACTGGAGTAATTACACTGTTCAGCTAAATGATTCTAGCTGTTATAGTGATAATATTGATTCATGCATAATTGTAATACATGTATATAAAACTGAATAACTTTTACAGCTTTGGATTTTCTCTGAATCATGAAAATACCTGGAATGGTCGTATGAAATGTAAAATGAATGGACAGTTTGTTGGTAAGAAACATTTATATTTGTCAGTCTTTGTTAGACTGTGGATCGACACAAATATTCTCTATTTTTGAATCTTTTAGACAGTCAGTGATATAGCCTATTTGACTAGATTTGAGATTGTCCGTGTTCAAGAGACGGGATTAAATACTTGACGTTCAAGTCCTTTGGAGATTTCACTAAAAAGGTTGATTTTTTTCACTTCCTGACTTTTGGAGATCAAAGGAAATGCTAGAAAGGGTACATTGACTTCATTGTCGGAAACTAAAAATCAGTCAGAATGTAGATAGTCAGAAAGTTTACCACTGTATATTGATGAAACACAAAGTGCTTCATGCAAAACAGTGAATGACATGTTTTTATGATGAATTGGATGAAAAGAATATGTCATTGAATATAACCTGTTCAAAGCACTGATGTGATATTTCGTAAACTTTGGATTACAATGATCAGCTGATGTTTATTCTGAATTTTTCATTGTAGGTAATCAAAATGTCAGTTATATCGTGAGCGGAGCTTTTGGAAGGTAAGACCTAGCTACCTCATCAAAGACATTTTAATGGGTCGGTGCTCAAGTTTTTAATTTGAACATGTTTCTTGATAATTGTGCAGCATTTTGGCCATTCTCCCTGAAATGTTTTATGAACTGAACTGAAAAATAGTTGATAATGAAACAATTTCCACTGATTTTATTTAATATGTATGTTTAACTTTGTGGTCTGACACAGATGCATTCATATTTATCAGCTGTTGGAAAACAAAAACACCAGAAACACATTTAGAAATATCATTTTGGTGGATATTACAATTATCAAAGAAAGTTTTTGTTTGATGACATTGTTCAGGGCCTGCAGACCACATTCACTGTACCTGAGCCGGACCAAACAGCTGTATCTGTTCCAGTCGTTCGCAGAGATAACGTCCGTCTATCCGTCTGTGGGCAGTGTTCGTGGGGGCACCATGGTCACAATCACTGGAAAGAACTTTGACCAGACAAGATTGCCTGCCAAAGTCAAAATAGCAGGTCTGTGTGTACTTTGTTAAGTGACTTCTAAATAATGAGCAATGCATTTTTAACCATAGTTTTTCATTGTGTGTATTTATGAATGTAATTTACATGTTTGTATTTCATGTAACCTAAGTTGCCAAAAAAAAAGAAAGCTTTTTCTTAATTTGTTTTACTTGTATAATTCAGGGTTTAATTTTTGTGTTGTTTGCATATCAAAAGAATGGAAGGAATTCATATTGCACTCAGAGCAGAATATGTTATAGCGAAGAGTACATGGGATTATATGTTCACTAATGGCTTTTTATGCATAACTCTTTTATTGTCATTAAATAGGTCAAAACTGTGAGGTCAGATCCCTAACAGATACTAAGATTGTTTGCAAGACTCCATCCAAACCTGATGTGATCTACAGCAAATTTCCAGGTAATGCATGCATAGAGCAGCCTGAAAGTATTCCTTACTTAGTATTGCTTACTCCCATTGAAGTAATTCATGCTTAATAGTTCAGGTTTTCCGTATCTAGTTTAGGTAAACCATACTTCAGCTCGGAATTAATAATATGTTATTCATTGAGAAGTTTCTTAAATCTTTGCATGTACAAGTTCAAAGTTGATACTTTTTATTTGTCATTGAATCTATAATACCAATATAGCTGTACAGAAATGTAGATGAGCTTGTTGCAGGGAGTTTGATATATCCGTTTATTTTTGCGTGTCACAAAATATGCGAAAAATGGGAAATTTGTAAAAAAAAAAAAATTTATTTGCATCAGTCATTTATGTGATTTTTAATGATTTCCTATAGCAAACAATACTGATAAAATTTCTGCATGTTGTATATTTGGAGATCTAATAACGCTCGCGGTAAAAGCGAAAATTAGATATTCGCAGTAATAACTGCATTTTCGGTATAGATTTGACATGATTGTTGTTTTGTTATATTTAGACAATAAGAGACAATAAGAGAATTAAACTTAAATATGTATATATGATATTGATTTTGCATTTAAGGAAATCGTGGATTATTGTTGGAGATTTGGAATAAGACTGGTCGAGATATAGATCGTCTTCATGAAGTCCTAGACTTCAATGAGAACATGACTGACTACATCAAATCCCACACGGATAGGACAAAATACTATGATAACACGTATCAAAATTTTGTCACCAGACACAGTGGGTTCTTTGTACCTCCTTGGACAGGAGATTACTCTTTTGCCATGAAGGCTGATGACATTGCGTTATTTTACTTCAGTAATACTACAAACCCGAATGATACAGTAAGTCGATTTTGGTATTTATTTCCATGTATGGTCGTCTACAACATGAGTCAGCCATCTTCAATACTTGAGTTGTGAATGTTTAACTTTTCATTAATCAATTTGAAAATTATTTTCTTTATTTTCAAAAGCATCTGATTCGTCAGTTTTATTTTATTTTTTATAACTTTCCAAAATCATTTATTGATGCTGTAATCTTAAAAATGCTGAATGTAAACTTTATTCGCAGAGACAACTTCTGAAGGTCAGAAGGTATGCTCCAAGTTTTTTCAAATATCCAGATGAACAGATATCAAAGAAAATCAGATTAACAGTGGGAAACTCGTAAGTATATTTAGGTCACCTGAGTGACCTATTGCTCTTGGTCCACCGTTGTGCGTTGTCTGTTGTGTGTTGACCATTGATAATTAAAATTTTAAAAATATATTAGGCACATTGTTACCATTTTTGTTTTGGAGCATCTCTAGGATAGAATAATTTTTAAAATATAAAATTTATGACCTTACCACCTCGGGTGCATGTGCTGGACCAAATACTGTGGAATCATTCAAATTCATGGGGGCCAATTTTGGTGGGTATTTTTCCTATTCATGGAGATAAAGTTAAAGGAGTCTCAGATTATGGTTTAGACTCCAAAATGAAGATTAAAATACAAACATGAGACTCCTCCTTGACAGGTCCCTTCAAAGGCTATGGTACTTTGATGACCTTTAAGGCCTATGGATCACTTGTTATGATGATGCTTATAATTATTGAATTCCTGCATGAAAAGAATTATATATTAATTAAAGTATTCTAATATTCATTAAATATAAAGAGATTTTTTTTTTTTTAAATTCGAATAGAAGATGAGCTGTAATTTTCTTATTAGTCCCTTGCTCTGCGGGAGTGATTAGTCTATCTGTCTGTCTGTCCATCTGAGATCATATATCATCTCTCAAGCCTTGACCCAATCTGGATTATACTTCACCCACAGAGTACCTTTTGATAAATGATGTGCAGTGACCTTAAACCAAGTATCTAGATCAAAGGTTAATGTCATAGCAAAATTATGTTAAAATCCATGATTCTCTTGACTAGGTACATTATTGTCTCATACTTCACCCATAGAGTGCCTTTGGTCAGAGGGTGTGCAGTGACCTTGAATGAAGTTTCAAGGTCAAGGGTTCAGGTCATGTCAATCCATGTAACAAAATCTTTGTTTAGAGCTGAGCATACATACTTTCTCCTCAGCCCTATTTGTTCATACTTCAAATAAACAGCTTTTGGATATAGGATGTGCAGTGATCTTTAATGAAGTTTCAAGGTCATAGGTGAAGAATAATAGTAGATTTCTATGAAATCAAGGTTTAGACCATAAATTACTTTCCATTGGCTTAATCTTGTTCAGATGAAATCAACATTTGTAGGTAAGAGGGTGAACATGTTTAATGGGCTTGAATCAAAGTTCTATGCCAAGTGGAAAAAGTCTTGGTCATACCGGTATGTTTATGGCAAGCAAAATCTTCTGATATGCTTTTCATTTTCATTTTCCATTATATAAGTGGGGCTCTTTGAGATGGTTAACATCATGGTAATGTCTAGTCTCAAGAAAACATTTTTTATTTATACATAAAAATGAAGATATTTATCACACAGTTTGCCTCTAAATGATGTATATCTTTCCAGATATCGCATGGTAATATTGCACAGAGATTACGGGGGACCAGGGAGTGTAGACCTTGCTGCCCGCTTCCATCAGACAGAACTGACCAATCAGAGCACATCGTTTGCCGAACAAGAACATCAAATAATAGCAGTCAGATCGACAGTCGTTAGAGAGGTCCAGAGTATCTCACTGGTCACTGAAAATGTTAGACCTGGTGTCTATGAAGTTCAGAAAGTTCAAATATATGATTCTTTGCAGAGTGGTGCCCCTTTAATATTTAGGCTGGGCTTCTATAATGTGTATACAGGTAATAAATTGTTACAAATTCTTCTGTAATCTATGTACCAATGTTGCTGAGTATTGATCAGCACTTCCAAGCACTAAAAAATCTATCTATTTAAACTGCATGATTTATTCAACTAATGTTTTGCAATGTTCTTTAAAAGAAAAAAAAATCAGTGGTTTTATAATGGCAAATAAGTTTATAAGAGCTTTTTCAAAAATGCCACCCTTTCTCTTAAGTTTGCTTATGTTGTTCGATATACATTATGAATGATATTGTGTATTCACCTAATCATCTTGTTGTAGATATTTTAACTTCCCAAAGCACAACAAGAAGCATCTCAGATGCCTTGAAGTCTCTGCCATTGTTTGATTCTCAGGAGCAAGTGAATGTTGTTAACAAGACTCTGATTGATGGATGCTTAACCATTTTTGTCAAGTTCATCTCAAATAGAGGTCAGTAAATCCAATTTTTATTGAATTTAAATTAATGATTTGTTCTCGGACACCATGCTTCAAATGTTGCTTCAATGATTAAGTAAATCGTCAGTTTGTTGAAAGAAAAAAGCAGTGACAATTTTTTTTTTAATGAAACAGAATACTTGTAATAAAATTGAGTTATTCCCCTTTTACAAAAATTTTGCAATTGGTATAAAAGTGAAATACCTGTGTGCCTTATTATATTTTCAAAATTTAGTTTTAGAAACAAGATTTAATATTTTTAATGACTAAGTTATTCTTATTTCGATGAAAGTGACAAATGGCCATAGAAGCCATATTACAATATGCATCTACTTTGCAGGTGACTTTGAAGATTTGAAGGTGATCATGAAGAGCACAGGGGTGACAGTAAATATCACTGTTGAAGAAGTCCTCACAGGGGAAGCAACTGGTGAACACTTCAGCTTACGGATGGCAGGAGTTATCTCACCATTGTTGACTGGAAAGCCAAATGAATTGCAGGTATATATCGTTTCCTTAAAAAGTTAGGGAATTAAAACCAGTTTCATATTGGTTTGATACCAATTTTTAACAAGTCTTCAGTCAAATTGAATGTATTTTGATCACAGTGCATTTGAATCAAACCTTTCAACAGCAATAAAAGGATTGCTGAGTCATTGAAATACCATGCCACAGAAATATTCTACAATTATAGTTAGGTAAGTTTTTCCTAGTGTATCATTTTGTTTGTGTTTTTGAAGATGGAAGAACAGCTGGGTAAGATGTTTGTGAGCAGGTGCCCCCGAGTGTTGGGAGACCCGGTCAGTAAGGAGCTCCACTACAGTTTCGAGACGGGAAGTCGGCCTGGTCCTATGCATAAAGGAACGATTACCTCGGAGGTTGAGGCTTTCTGTGGGAAGAAAAGTATCCTGAATCCCACCTTTATTTACAATGACAAGAGTAGGAGAATCACTCTTAACGAGAACGTCAAAGTGGTAAGTCTGAAAAAGTAGATTTGAAGAGCACCTATATCCCTTATGTTACCCCTTGCCTTATATTTCAGGCTATATTTGTGTTTTGTGTGTTGTTATTTGAATTTTTAAAAATTTAAAGCCTCTTCTGATGAAAATGATGAGAGGGAACAATGTTTGTAATATTTGAAAATAAAACAGCATATCTTATTACATTGTATTGTGTAGATGTGCTGTTCAGCTACCAAAAAACATCTGTAATTTCTTTGACAGGTCTGCTTTGCCTATCGTGGGAAGCTACAGGACTTCTTCAAATTGGGATTTTCATACAAGAACAACGTAGGCAACACAATAGACAACCAATATGTCTACCCATCGGTCACATTCAAACAGTCTCCTGGGTAGGATTTTGAAATTTTATTTTAAAATAATTCTGGCATGTCAATGGATATTTCAGTGATATTTTCTACAGCAAATTCAGGAGTGCATGAGCTACATGTAGTAGGATTTCATTAATTTGTAATAAAGTAAAAAGATCTGTGTCATTTTCATGAAAATTGGAGCAAAAAAAATTCAACTTTTTGTAGAGCAAGGATTATTTTAATACATATATTATCCTAATATATATTATTTTTAATTTGAGCAGTTGGAACTACAAATGTTTAGATATGTATACTGAAGTCCAGAAAGGAAAGATCGGAACAACATTCAGGGTGTTCCTAATCGAGGTCAGGAAAGACACCTCTGAAGATTTCCTTTACTTGGACGAGGTCTATATTGGCAAAAATCCCACTAATATGGATGAAGGTACTTACACTAGTCCAGAAGTGCTGATTTTTAGAATTAGTGTTGACTTCATTTATAAAAATTAAAAAACCAAACCAAAACAATTGGACAAGATTTATTATTAGAGAAAAACAAAAATAGGTTTCCAACCTTGAATACATGTATGTATGATATATATGTGTTCAACAAAATCTGATTTTTCCCACTTGCAATATTTGGGGTAAAGGGAGGAGGAGCAAGATTTGGGGAGCGGGAAGAGGTTATACACATTGGCTTTAAAACATGAATTCCTTTTCCTGTAGAGAATGTGAACCTGATGAGACTGAGGCCGGTGATGCCCAGTGGACAGCTGGTAGATAGAGTCAATGTAAACAAAACCGAGGAGAATGGTACCACAGTCTATCATGTGGAGTTCATACCACAGGCCTGCTCCTACAACTTTGCTTTGTTAGCGGGGGTGCCCGGGCAGGTATGTATAAACATAAGCATACCGTAAATGTATTATGTTTAGTGTGAATGATATTTTGTTATAAGTGATTTTTTCAACATGTTAGCGTAGATTTGACTGAGCGTTAATTTTGTTTGAATGTTTGTATTTCTATAACATTCTTGACATTGAGCGATGTTCTAAATTTAGTGAAAGCTTCTTTTCTTCCGAAAAGTTAAATGTAGGTTCACAATCAAATGCAATTAATCAATGAGCATAATTAACAGTACATTGTACATAAATATGTCATTGAATGTTTATTTTGAAAAATACAACCATTACTTCATTCAGCTGAAAATTCTAAGAATATTTTGCATACAGGCAGAGAAGCCTTACAGTATTTAACTCTGAGTCAGAAATTTTGATTGACAGCTAAGATCCAACTGCTACAGGATCTGACCAAATAATGAATCAATTGTTAAAAATCTTTGCTGACCACTCTGTTATTATAATGATGTTGAATGAAATTATGATAACTTTATTCAAAGAAAACTAAGTCTAATTTTTTTTTAAGGCGTCGAGCTAATGCTCGGCAGCCTTCTAGCGATCGTCTGGATTGGCAATCGTCCAAAAATTCATGCTCTGCACCGCCTTTTTAATGCGCATAAAAAAATAAGTTCCTTGAAGTATTAAACGTATTACAAGATTTGTATTCTTTTATTCAACTAAATTGTGTTACAAAAACCCAACTTTGCCTCCCTGGTTATTGACAACTCATTGCATTAGTATAAATTTGCTTAATCAAGAAATGGCGGATGAATACAATAGGGTGCAATGTAAACATTCATTAAAATATCATTTAAGTTTATCGGTTACATTTCGATTGGAGACCGTGCCCGATACAAATAAAATTTGATATGTAAATTTATTTGTTATCGGGCATGGTCTCCAAAATAATTATAAGCGATAAACTTATCTAGAGATTTTGTTGCAATTAATAAACACGATAATGCAGTTGGTTTGGTCGAGCATTTTAGATAGCACGTGTTGTGGATTTGTTTGTAAACAACCATAGCATAGGTAATCTTGTTTCAAACGGGAATTGAAATAAATAAAAGTATGTTTTATTATTATAATTAGGGACACACTGTTAATGTATTCAAATTATGAGCCTGTGAAAATTGTGCAAAGACTTATTAAAGCAGAAAGAAAATGAATTTTTTTTTGGAACTTTGGAATTTCTTCGATTTTTTGTAACCATGATGAGTTATTGTTTATAAACGCATCACTACCTATTTTATAACGAAATATACTGATTATTGTTTTTGAAACAGCGCAAAAAGTAATTTATTTCCTTTTTTATTCTAATATTATTTGATATATGACTATTATAGTACAGTACAGAAATTCAAATTACAAATGTATTGATATCATTGTATATAAAAGAAAATGTCAGCTCGACGCCTTTGTGGCCGTTCCGGCCTTTGATTTAAAAATCTATTAAGTCATGACTGTTCAAGTGTATTGCACACCATTGTAGCTTTTTGTCCCCCGCCGCAACGCGTAGCGGGGACATAGAAATGCCAGGCGTCCGTCCGTGGGTCCGTGTGTCTGTGGGTCCGTGTGTCCGTGCGTCCGTGTGTCCGTCCGTCACACTTTTTTGTAAGCGCTCTCATGCCTACAAATTTTGACGGATTTTCATTAAATTTATACCAAATGTTTATACTACTATTACCTTGGTCAAGTTTGAAAATCAGCATTGATCGATACTTTTTGTTGGAGTTATGGGACTTTTACCACAATAATGACTCCGTTTTATCCAAAAATTGACCTTGTAAGCGCTCTCATGCCTACAAATTTTGACGGATTTTCATTAAATTTATACCAAATGTTTATACCACTAATACCTTGGTCAAGTTCAAAAATCAGCATTGGTCGATACTTTTTGTTGGAGTTATGGGACTTTGACCACAATAATGACTCCGTTTTATCCAAAAATTGACCTTGTAAGCACTCTCATGCCTTCAAATTTTGACGGATTTTCATTAAATTTATACCAAATGTTTATACCACTAATACTTTGGTCAAGTTCGAAAATCAGCATTGGTCGATACTTTTTGTTGGAGTTATGGGACTTTGACCACAATAATGACTCCGTTTTATCCAAAAATTGACCTTGTAAGCGCTCTCATGCCTACAAATTTTGACGGATTTTCATTAAATTTATACCAAATGTTTATACCACTAATACCTTGGTCAAGTTCCTAAATCAGCCTTGGTCGATAGACTCGATACTAGTATACTGCTTGACCGGCGGGGGACCCAGGAATTCTATTCTTGTTTTACATTGAAATTTTCTTGTTATTCTTAATCTCACAGATTATTATTTATTTAACTACAGATTTCCAATGGGACGGTTCTGAGCGTATCCCGGCTGTCCTCTGCCTCTCCCCCTGTGAGAGGAAACTTCTCTGTCACCTTTCGCAACAAAACCATGGGCGGTATGTGAACATAAATTCAATTCACAGTATGAGTGATGGATACCACAATCACTGTAGATAGTTTTGTTTATGTATTATACAAACTTTTGGCTAATCAGTGACTTGCTTGCATGTGCAAATCAATTTGAATTAATTAGGATGAAGAATCGCATTGTGTGACATTACCATAACAGTTGCAAATATTGAAAGCTATAGTGCTGATGAAATATTTTTTTTGTGCATTTTAAATTGAACTGAGAGCTCTGAAACTAGCTTTTGTCAGAAAGATACATTTTTTTATTGATCATTAAGGCATTCCATTCACTGTGGATGGGGCAAGGCTGGCAAGCCTTCTACAATCGGGAATACCAGAAATGGGCAACCTATACACCTACAAACATGGAAATTGTGCAGGGTTTGACCTACATGTTGGATTCCATTCCAATGCCGGGGACCAGGAAACCTTACAGGTATGGCTCAGGTGTTAAAGAAACTTTATCCGTTCTCAGATCTGATTGTGACAAGTGTCTTGGTTAGATTTTGCTTGTTACTCATTTTGCTTCCAATTTTTTTTTACATGTCAAACTTTTAAGCACTTTAAGATGGCTTGTTCTCTGCATTTTTGCTTGAAAATTTTCACTAAGGTATTGCTCAGGTGTTGGAGGTTAAAGTAAATTTTTGTTTCTTGAATAGATCTGAATCAAATGCATGATATCTGCAGATGTGAGACTTGCAGTTCAACTGAACTGCCTTTTTTGTTCTCTACATCCAGCTGCCTTAGATTTTTTTTTTTTTATAATTAAGGATGAATAAAAATTGTTTTTATTTTAACCAATAATATTCTGTAGGTTACAAGTTATGCGGAGGGTGAGAACGTAACGGTTGAAGTGAAGACAATCAATGATGGCAAAGTGTGGTTAAACCCCATCCCCGGGGACATGTTGGTCACCCCCCACGACACCCCTCAGGTCATGGCCTACATCAACGACATTCCCACCAAGTGCTCCGGGGACTGTTCCTGGGATTGGTCACGATCGGCCACGCCCACCATCCTCTCAGTGTCACCTGACACAGGTGGGAATTTTTATTTAACATAGATATCACATCTAGGTATTTGGAAGGAAATTAAGATATGTTCTTTCATTCTTTAGTGTTGTTTCTTAATTAGATGTGAGACCTCTCAGATTTTAAAACCTTGCTTTTATTTTTCTGACAGATGTAAGCTTAATGAAACTATGAACAAAAATTGGCATTTGCAATTTTTTATTACCACAATTTGATGTAAAACCATTGAATAATAAACTTAAGTAATATATCATTAAATAAATGTAAGGATTCTACAGTAATGTACTTGTATGAAGGATATAAATAGTGTGATGCAAATTTTAGGGAGGGGGGGGGGGGTTTGTGCCAAAAATTTGATTAAATGTCATTTCTGTTAGAGTGGTCAAATATTTTTTTATTGGTAAACTATCTTGTTTTTCAGGTTTTCCAACATCCACAGAGATTACAATTACGGGCACAGGTTTCCATGGTAACCATACCCTCAACCGTGTCATGATAGGAGGGGTAGCCTGTGTGACCAGTTCGTCCAATGATACCCACATTGTGTGTAGAGTAGGGGACGGAGAAACGGGGACCTTCCCAGTAATGGTCAACGTGGAGGGACTCGGGAACGCGGAGAACACAAACAACAGTGTCACGTTTACATACCAGTTCAGCATCCAGTCCATGGCTCCCAGCTCTGTCTCTCTTGGTGGTAAGGACATTTTGATGGAGTGTGGTCAGAGTTGTTTTTCTTTTCTCATTAAATTCTTGGTTTATGCCAATTAATATCTTTATCATGGTTCACAACTTAAAGTTTCATGCTGACAAATTTAAGCTCTGTGGAAAAAAAAATTGGAAAACAGTTTTTGAGCTAGAAATATTGTTGAGGTGTTTAGATGAAATTGAAGTTATAAAATATCTTTTAGCTGGAAGAACCTTGGTTTTGCTGTCAGAGAATGATTATATATTTTGGCTAACCATTTTGTTATGGAATTCTGTAAAAATGAAGAAGAAAAAAAAATAAGGAAGAATAATTAAATTTGTAAGGAGAATGTTAATTAAATAATGATCAAACTACATAAGATTATACATTCATATGTACCAGATCATCTTATTGACTTATTGCTTCTTTATAATTGGAACTTTTTAGGTGGGTTGAACCTAACCTTGGCAGGATTTGGATTCTCCCCCAAGGACGAGGTATACGTGGGGGGTAAGGCTTGCCGTACCCTGTCAAGTTCCACCACCCAGACTGTGTGTCTCATCCCCCCTTCAGTGAGTACAACCCAAGTTCTCTCACAGATTAATTGCTCTTTATGAAGTTTTCTCAGTCTTCTACTTGAAGTATTTCACAAACAAAATAAATTGTAACATATTTCTCATTTTATACATCCTACTGTGTATAGTAATATTTCACTAGCATGTTTGTCAAAATTAATGTGTAAAATAATAATTATATCCATTTTAGGCGGAGAACAAAACTGCAAGTATTATTGTCAAACAAGGAAATACTGGTACAAATTTCACCCATAGTGAATCTCTGGAGTATTCTAGTGAGGGCATGATTGTGATTTCCTCTATCGAGCCCAATGCGACTTATGTAGCAGGTAAACCACATCAGTTTATACGATATTAATTTTCATTTAACTTACCACGTATTATTACACTCCATATTTTTCTATGTTCATTCACTGCATAGAAGTTGCAGTTTCTGTGGAATAGTCTTTGTGGGTGGGGGACCAATGTTTGTGGCTTTCATAGATAACCCCTTGCCCACGAATTTACATCCCCACAAATATATACAAGCATTTGTTTAAAAATTATTAAAATCATCCAGATAACAATTCCAATTAAATTATGTCCCAACTAAACTTTTTCTAGGGTCTACTAACATTGTCCCCATGATTAAAAATGATTCCATGGTATATTATGTTTATCATGTGATACACTGATGTAGTTATGAAACGAAATATGTACATGTAAATACACTTATAAAATACACCATAAAAGTGCTGAAAATTATTGCAGTAAATAATATCACATGAATGGAAATCGAAACACCTTTACAGTGTAATCCCTATGCATGTAGCTTACAACTGAGTTTTTTCCCTGTACCCACAGGAGGGACAGAGATCACGATACAGGGGTCTGGTCTGAGCAGTATGGAGTCTGTAAGGATAGGGGATGTACCAGTCACCTTCACCAACTCTTCAGACACGGAAATTAAAGTAGTCCTACCCCCCAAACCGGCTGGGGCGTACTCTATGCAACTCCTAGGGCCCAGTGGGCTGGCGGTAGATAGGTAGGTCCAATAAATTAATGTCTTTTTGAAATGAATCTTACTTCATACAGACATAAATTTGCCTGTTGCATTTAGATGAAGTATAACCGATTAAATGCTTAGTAGTTTCTTGTAGTTATAATTGGCTATTGATTTTGTGACAGTCAACAATTACTGAGAATCATTGTCTTAATGTAGTGCCAATGAGGTTCCCTCTGTGGAATGGAGATTGACTGTGACTGACATCAGCCCCCTCCGCGGATCACTGAGAGGGGGAACCATGCTGACCGTTCGGGGGGACGGGTTCTCTCTGAACAAGACCAGGAACTCTGTGATGGTGGGTCGACACCGATGTGAGGTGGAGACAGCCAAGGTCACAGAACTGACCTGTCGGGTCAAGGATACGGAACAAGTCCATCATGTGGATAACTCAGGGATCCATCCACGTAGGTCATCATTATAACAGACTGTGGAGTTTTCCTCTGCAAGATTTTAAGATTAAGGAAATGATTTTTTGATCAATTGGAAATAGAGTTAACATGACCGCATCCTTGTTTCTAATAAAAAGGGAACGTCTTGAATAGTTGTCAAATGAAAAAAAAAACAAAAAAGAAGAGATAAGATTTATTTGATGCCAGATTTTCTGATTCAATGAAACATACATTTGAAATTGTATTATTGCTAAAGTGAAGAAATATTTTACAGTTTTCATTATGTTTTAATTATTTAATTTTTTTTAACCTAAATATGTATTTGAACTAATGTTATAATGTGCATCACCAGAGTTTGAACTGAGTGGATATGCCTGGAATCCCCAGTACCTGATTATCAAGGTGGGTGACATAGTGGAGTGGAAGTGGAGCTTCGCCTCTTACATCACAGGGATGAAGCCTCGGGTCGTGGAGGTCAAGGATGAACTGTCAAAGGAGGAGGTTGAAGGAGGATTCAACAGTGGACCAGGCAGGGAGTCAGGTACGGGAAGCTGTGGATTGTACTGTACCTGGAGATGTAGTTTCTTTAACATACAAGTTCTGTTTACAAGTCATTGACATATGGAAAGAGGGATTCATAAATTCTTCATTACAAATCTGTAAACAAAGTTTCTTTTGTTGTAATTGTCCAGGAGTGTTCCGTCATCAGTTCACTGTGGCGGGCAGGTACTGTTATTGGAGTGACTTTGTGGACCAGTACAAGACCACGTGGTTCCGGGGGTGTGTCACGGTGGAGGATCTCAGTTCTTATGTGGCGGAGATCAGCGTCAAGGTCAATGGATTTGAAGCCGTCTATGACAGAGTGGCACCGCAGTGTAAGTACTTAGATGTAAAGAACGTTTAACTAAAAATGTAATTTTTTCATATTACATATTTAACAGTACATCTACGTACATGTACAGGAAATTGCATGTTAAAGTAAATAACACAGATTTATGCAAAGCTGTGAGGCATATATATGTACAATGTTCTGCTAAAAAAAATTACATTAATGTACATAAAATGATAATTATTTGTATGATATCATTTGTTCTAAAGTAAACATTTTTACATTTTAATAGAAAACAACTTTTTGTTTTGTTTAAGCCAAATCCACAAGCTTAACTTGCATCAGTGCTTTAAAAAATCTTTCATAAGAGTGACTACAATGTATCTTGGACTGACAGTATTTTATGTCAGTCTTTAATGCTGCTATTTAAAAATACTTGATCATGAACATTTCATTTCATACAGCACCCGCAGTATCAGCAATTAGTATTCAAGGACTGGGATGTAGCCAAGACCTGACACCATTGTCAAACTGTTCTGTTCCAGAACCAACTGGAGGGAACCCCAGCAAGTTCAACTTTAAATTCTGGACTTGTGCCACTCCCATAGTTACAGGGGTGTCCGAAAGTAATGGCACAGTTAATACCAACATCACAGTACAAGGTACAGGCTTGTCCAATAATGACTGTCAGAACGAGATCAGTTTTGGAGATGGGAAATGTGTTGGTGACAGAGACAGTGGACCAGATGTGGTGTGTAACATTGATAACTCAGATTCTCCTTCAGTTGGACTTCTTCAGCCAATCAAAGTGAGGCACAATAACCTTGGGTATGCTTTGGTGGCCATTAATAGTGTTATGGAAAGGTCATTTGCCCTGAAGCCCTCTGTGACAGAAGTCATGCCCTCTAAAGGTTCAGAAGTTGGGGGATCAGAGATTCATATCATGGGATCTGGTTTTTCCATGGATAAAGATTTTGTGTCTGTCACCATTGGAGGGTATTCTTGTGATGTAATGACTGTCAACTACAATAGAATCGTGTGCCGTACAAGTCAAGGTCAAGGTGAGAGAGACGTCCAGGTCGTAATCAGGTCCTCACAAGGTCAACAGATTCCAGCCGTGTGTGAAGGAACATGTAAATTTACCTATGATGCAGATTTTACTCCTCAAATGACCTCAGTATCTCCCATGATGGTGAATGGAACAACTGATACAACTCTAGAAATTGAAGGCAGTGGTTTTGGGAACGAAACAGCTGACATTACAATTAAGATAGGAGGAGAAAGGTGTGAAGTTACAGTCCTATCAAATTCCTCAGTTCAATGTACAGTAGGAAATCTCCCTGCAGGTTCAAATAACCAGGTGGTTATGGAAGTGGCTGGAAAAGGTCTAGCCAGGGGAAGCATCAGGGTGACAGGAAACCCAGTAATCACAGAAATCTCTCCTGCGGAGGGAAGCATCCATGGTGGAACTCTGATTTCCATATCTGGAAACGGTTTTGTGAAGGATCAAACCACTGTCTCTATAAAAGGCAAGCCATGCAGGATTGTCAGTACAAGTTTGTCCATGGTGAGCTGTATCACACCTTTGAATGGAATAGAAGAGAGTGTAAATGTTGGAATTATCTCCAATACAATATCATACCCAATGGTGGCCTTTAACTACAGTAACCAATCCTCCCCTAATATTTCCTCCATCAGTCCCACCAATGGCTCAGCAGGCACAGAGATTACCATCACCGGCACTGGGTTTGTCATTCAGAAGGAAAACATAACCGTCAGTATCGACAAAGCCGATTGTACCGTGAGCTCTTCATCCGAGACAGAAATTGTCTGCACTGCCGGAGCCAACCTTATAGGATCCTTTCCTGTACTAGTCAAAGTAGACGGGAAAGGAAACTCAGACAATGGCTCTGAGTTTGAATACCAACTGCTTGTTACCTCTATTTCTCCAAGTATAGGTCAGTTTGTACGTCAAGAGTTAGAAAATAAAGCAACTTGAATTTTCTCATTGAAAGATAGTAGTTTTTGTTTTGCCATCACCATAAAAGTTTGGCATGCTTTAAAAGGAATGAATTTTTTGTTTTTTTGTAACCACTAATATTTATAACATTCACATTTAATATTCTTAAACAAATCGTACTGTTGAAGTATGATTATTTGATAGAGGATTGATTTACTATCTCAAAGAAATGCATTGACGCTTTGTCTTTGAATTTCAGGTGGAATTGCTGGTGACCAGCTAGTGACCATCTCTGGATCTGGATTTGATAATTCCACATCCGTCTGGATTTGTGACAGAGAGTGTGAGCGCGATCCCTCCGCCAACCAGTCAACCTCGGAGTTCAGTTGTAAAACACCAATGGCTGCAGGTAAAGCTTGTCGATTATGTTATTGAATTCTTTGTGTATTTCCTGAGATGCCATATTCATTGCAGGAAAGATGGAAAAAATGCTTTCTTGCTTGTTAGAAATTCCCCTTTGTATATGCATGTTAGTTGATTCAATGTATTTGGTTTAGTCATTGTAGGAGCTTTGACTGTAGTTATACAAATGTACTTGAAGATTTAAATGATATCATTCTCTTAAATGTTTATTAAGAGGTCTGTATGGTCGAAGCCATTTTTAGACTATATACATATGTAAACAATTAAATCTTCTTAAGGTCAGACGACACGTTCCTCGAGAATCTTTTTTGTATCTCCTCGTAATAAAGAGTTCCAATAAAAAATATTAATTTTATAATTACTTTAAAAATGATCAAAATTTACTTAAATGTGGTTATATGTCTAGATGGTCGAGTGGTTAGAAACGTGGCCGCTCACTGCCAGAAGCGTATAGGTTCTAGAGGTTGTGAGTTCAAATCCCCGCCCCGGTGGAGATATAGTTCTAATATTGTGAATTTCGCTGTGGTGTAGATGTATTTATTTTTATATCAGCAATTCAAGTGTATTTTCAAGAAGATTATATAGGAAATTGCATACTCTAGTATTTTGCAGAAATGCCTGGTAAGGTACCCTAATTTTTTGCAAGAAGGTTTGTCAAAGTAGTAGTAAACCATTAACAAATTCCTGGAAAAAGTTATCTAAAATTGAGGAACGTGTCGTCTGACCTTAAGATGAAGAGCTTTTTAGAAAGATAAAAAGAAAATGTTCAAATTTGATGACCATCCAGGCCTCCTGAAATAAATGTGCCTTTTTAACCAGGTTTTCCAACGGAAAAATCCGGTTATTAAAATGGTGAAAATGGCGGGCGGGCGGGTGGGCGGGCGGCTGCCAAAAGGGTACCCTCATTGTACGGGTAACTCCTCCTACAGTTTTCAAGATAGGAAGTTGTTCTTTTGCAGATCAATTGTACATATATCAGAGGTGTGCATATTGCTAGGATTTTGATTTCCGATAATTTATCGAAAAAATACCAGCTTTTGAACTTAGTCATTTTTTGGCAAAATGTTGCATATAGGGTACCCTCATTGTACGGGTAACTCCTCCTACAGTTCTCAAGATAGGAAGTTGTTCTTTTGCAGATCAATTGTACATATATTAGAGGTGTGCATATTGCTAGGATTTTGATTTCCGATAATTTATCGAAAAAATACCAGCTTTTGAACTTATTCATTTTTTGGCAAAATATTGCATATAGGCTACCCTCATTGTACGGATAATCCTCCTACAGTTCCCAAGATAGGAAGTTGTTCTTTTGCAGATCAATTGTACATATATCAGAGGTGTGCATATTGCTAGGATTTTGATTTCCGATAATTTATGAAAAAAATACTAGCTTTTGAACTTAGTCATTTTTTGGCAAAATGTTGCATATACATGTAGGGTACTCCATTTCACTGGATAAGGGTTGACATGGATTATGGATACAGTTTACATAAAAGAAAACCCGGTTTGCTGTCACATTGACAGCTTTTCACTTGTCTTATACATGTAATATGAAAATTTCATTTTATAAACACATATTTCACAGATGGAAACCTGACTTGTACGGTGAATTTGACCAGTAATGGAGTATCCAGGACTCTAGTAGATGCTTACACCTACAATCCCGCCATCACTCCAAACATCACCATGGTAACTCCAGCCAGGGGAGGTACAGCAGGAGGAACTACATTAACTATTCAGGGAACAGGCTTTGGGTAAGAAGGGGGGAAATTTTAATTCTTTTGGTAAAAATTATACTTTTCTGCAAGTTGTACAGCAATTGCTTTGCTAGAATATTAAATTCAGTGACTGATACACATAGGTGACCCATCAGTACAATTATCCTTATTAGTAAATTAGATGTGCTAATTAACAGACCAGTGTAGTAAATCACTGAACATTTTTATAACTTTTTAATTAAAAAACAAGAGAGCAATGAATGATTTTAAGAACAGAACTTAAAGTTTTACAGTATATGAAAGGAAGCAGGTGTTGCAGTAGGCATGGAAATTGACAAAAAGAGGGAAAAATTGAAAGGAGCTAGCTAGTATAATTGAAAGCTATGGATAAAAAAAAAATTGATTTTGTTATGTTTTATACAGATCTGTGAAGGGTGATGTGTCGGTGACCATTGCTGGGACAGTGTGTGATGTAAACATTGTGTCTCCCACACAGATCACATGTGTGACAAACCAACACAAGAAGTCGGAGAGAGCTAATGTCAGGGTAGAGGTGGCTGGCAATGGGAAAGCCATGCAGGTGGGTTTGCAACTTCTGATGTTTGCAGAAAGAACTATATATGATAAGAGTTAAATTTGGCCCCCATAATTCGCCATTTTTAAAGTGTTACGGGTACAATAAAATGTTTACTAATTTTTTAGAAGAGTTGATATAAAATATATTTTTCATCTATTTATTTGATTTATTTGCACACACTGGCAGTATATGACGTCAGAAGTGACGCCATTTCTATAATTCAATCAAAATCAGCCAAAAATTGACATTTTTCTTATCTATTTACGAATGGGAAATATAGAGCGCATGCTTGAACAAGGAAAATTTTTTTGTCACTTATTAGTCTTGGCTAGGTACATCTCTGATTAAATTATTTTATTTGTTCAAGAATGGGCTCTATGTTTTCGGAAGGAAAAACTGCTTGAAAACAAGCTGTTTTACGCTAAAAATGCAAAAATGGCGGGAAAAGGTTGTCTTTACAATGTCATATTTCTAAATTGTGGGCACTTGAATCAAAATGAATATTATGTAAACACATCACATATATATCTGTACTAAGAAAACAAAGAATGATAGTAAAATGATGATGTTCATTTTAGGGGGCCATTTTAGGCCCTTATCATATATAGTCCTTTAAAAATCAGAATCTGCAAATTATCATTCTTTATTCTTACAATAACAAATCTTTCTACTTGTTAATTGAAAAGTCTAAGGAAAGTTTACAACTTTTTTTGTGAATCAAGATAATAAATATGAAGAAAAAAAACCAAACCAGTTTTTGAAAATGTATAACTGTCGCATTTTGCAATTTTTTTTCAGCAATGCCATGTATTTTTATTAGGCAGTACAAATTATGAATTGTTAACTTTTTATCAGAGCTCGGCCGAGTTTTTCTACATAGATGTGTGGTCTTCTCCGTTCACCTGGGGAGGCGGTCCTTTACCAAAGGAGGGTGATTTGGTTGTGATCACGCCAGGACAGACCATTTTGCTGGACGTCAGTACCCCCAAGCTCACCCTACTACTCATTCAAGGTAAAAGCAAGGTCCTTAACCCGCAGAATGTGCAGTTTACCTTGGCGAAAAATTTCTAAAAATGCCCAACGCTTGCTGCGTATTAGATTGATTGATTCATTTTTAAAAAAATTTATTACCATGATATATCATATTAAATCCAATTAATCATAGTTTCTCATTTTATTGGATTTTACCACATATGTTGTATGTATGTGAAAATAAGAGTACATGTTCATTGAATAACTCTCTTCAAATTTTATACCCAATTACAAGAAAATGATTTTGGATAATTAATTTAAATGCCTGATGTTTTGTCAAAAGGTAAAAAACTTCAGCAGGGTTTTAATTCTACATGTATATCATGAGATAATTGTGTAACTAATCATTCATTGCAGGCGGAGCTCTTATTTTTGATGAGAAAGACATTGAGCTGAAGGCAGTGAATATCCTTATAGTACAGAATGGTCTACTGCAAGTATGTTTCCTATTTTGCTTTGCATTTTTCCAGGGAAAAAAGTTTAACTTACCTTTTCAAATTGTGGTAACAATGCTTTTTTATAACACCTTTTTGAACTTGAGGCTTGAACATAATATGATTTTAACATGAAAATGGATGAAAATATATCTAGTATAAAGTCTTCATCAAGACATTTTCTTGTTGAAATGTTAAAAGTTATATTGTCAATATAATTAAGGTCTTCTGTTTCCAACGGAAGACCTTATAGTGATTGTAATGTTTCTTATTAATATTATTTTTTTTTTTCTTCCTTTTTTTGTCCACAAGATTTCTCAGAGATGGCTGGATAGATTTTCTTGAAATTTTCAGGACTGATAGAAAATGATAATATCTCCAGGCGTTTTTTTCATTTTTTCAAAACTCATTTCCGGTCGTCCGTTTCCTGTCCCGCGTTAAAAAAGCTTGTACATTCGAGATCTCAGAAACGATAAAGATTTGAACCTCCAAACTTTGAGGGATGATAGACCTATAGTTGTGTACTTCAAAATTAACTACTTTTACGCATTAAATTCCTTTTCAATAGAATAAATATTTAAGCATAAATCTACACAAAAGTAATCTTTGCGATGTTATATCAACAACAAAATTCTACTTCCGGTGAGATATCTCAAATATCTCAGGTAGCTTTTTTGAAACATATTTTGTACAAACGAGATATCAGAGACTATAAGTGATCAAATCACAAGACTTTCATGGATGATAGACATTTGATTGAGGATGTGTTTAACCGGTTTCATTTTGTCTTCCGTCACTTCCGGTCCACACAGGAAGAGTTTAAACAAATCGAACTGTTCATCAGTTTAACTTTTTGTCTTTGATCTCTGTAGTGTGCTCGACGAACAATAAAATGCACACGGCAAGTATACAAAAAATATTTAATAAAATTTACATTAAGCACTTCCGTATGTCCGTTTCCTGTCCCGAGACAAAAACCTTATTTTGATGAGATCTCAAAAACGGTGACGACTTGAACAATAAAACTTTGTGGGATGATAGACCTATGTATGTACATGTGTGTACACTATTCTGTTTTGTTCGGCGTAACTTCCGGTCGTCACCGGAAGCACTTCAAAAATAACTACTTTTACGCATTAAATTCTTTTGCCATAGAATAGATATATAGGTATAAATCTATACATAGGTTATCAATGCAATGTTATATCAACAAAAAAATTATACTTCTGGTGAGATATCTCAAATAGCTCAGGTAGCTTTTTTGAAACACATTTTGTACAAATGAGTTCTCAGAAACTATAAGTGATCAAAGCACAAAACGTTCATGGATGATAGAAATTTTATTGAAGATATGTTTAACCGGTTTCATTTTGTCTTCCGTCACTTCCGGTCCACACAAGAACAGTTCAAACAAATCGAACCCTTTATCAGTTTAACTGTTTTCCTTTGATATTTATAGTGAGCTCGATTCAAATAAATCATGTTTTTAACAAGTTTAACTGAATTTCTTGGGTGTTTCATCTAGCCTGATAAAAAGTTATGTACACTAAGCAAATGTACGAAAAATACTAGCTTTTTTATTCATCACTTCCGTTTGTCCGTTTCCTGTCTCCAGACAAAAACTATTGTTTCAAAGAGATTTCAGACTTGGCAGAAACGTTAACAACCAAACTTTGAGGAAAAATTAACTTATGATTGTACAAATGTTTAACCTGTTTTGTTTAGTTCGGCTTTACTTCCGGTCGTCACAGAGAATACTTCAAAAATTGATTTCGTTTTCAATCTTGTTGTTTTACATGGAAGCAACGTTTGGATATATCATTCACAATAATTATCATATCAACTATTTTCTCTATGTAAGAGAAGCAATGTCTACGGTTAAATTGATTCATGTATATCAAAACGGAAGACCTTTTTGTTGCTTTTGCAACAAGAGTCTAGTTTAAAAGTAAGTTTTAAATAGCCAAATATTCAATGGCAAACACTTCGAAATAACATATTTCTGTATTGAATAGGTGGGTACAGAGAAAGAACCTTTCCAGCACAAAGCTGAGATAACTCTGTATGGGAACCACCGCACCAAAGAGTACCCCATCTATGGCACCAAGTCCCTGGCTGTCAGAGAGGGCAACCTAGAACTACATGGTGGGTTGAAAATCACCGACAACAACAGCAAGAACGAATGTTGAAATAGAATTTCATACAATCTATACATAGATATTTTACCACTTTTATCAAAGATCAGCCATAAAACATAGCTCAGTGAAATTTATACACATTTCACCTTGTTTTCATTGGCGAGTGTTAATGTATTTTATACATGCTTTAATTGCAATAGTATCAATTCAAATATTTTACTGTTTCAGAATTTTATCATACATCGATTGATCCTGATTGTTCTTATTTTATCATATTTTTATTTATGTATGGTACATTTTTAAAAAATTCTTGTTTTAGGCAAACCTGTTCCAGTAACCTGGACAACACTGGATGCCACAGCATACGCAGGGAACTCCACCATTGTTCTGAGAGAGGCCGTCACGTGGAAAGCCGGAGACAAAGTTGTCATAGCAACCACCAGTCACAGGCACTCCCAGAAGGAGACGGAGCTCATGGTCATCCAGTCGGTCGCCAGTGACAACAGGACCGTGACCTTGACACAGCCACTGAAGTATGAACATCTCGGGGTCACAGAGACCTTTGATGGCACAGACGTGGAATTCAGAGCAGAAGTGGGGATGGTTTCTCGGAACATAATTGTCCGAGGGGATAGCAATCCAGATTTTGTGGAGAAAATTGAAGCTTGTCCAGATGGCTTTGATACAGGTATGTATATCCAAGAAATGTAAGAGGTAATGTCAAATTAACAGCTTAATTGCTTGACAAATGTAAGTGGTACTGGAAGAATATTACTTTTTCTGTGGTAACAGCCATAGATTTGTTGTGCATGTTCATGGGTTTTTTTTTAATGGTTATTTTAATATTGAATGTAGAGAGGATTTTGCAGAAAATAATGAATAATTTTTTCATAGCTCTAGATGTAAACTGTAAATACTTTAACATCTAACAAAATAAGGTTGTAGATTCCAGTATTTGATTTGCACTGAGCATATTCAATGAGAAGTGAATATTCAAACAAAAAAGAAGATCAGACCATTGATGAAACAAATGCAATACAATTTTGCAAATCAAAGATCTTTGAATTTGAATATTATGACACACACTTCAATAAATTTGAGTAAATTTTATTTATAAAGGTAAAACTTGCATTTCTATTTTAACAAAGATTCTTTTCTCTTTTACAATCTACTAGGTGAATTTGCCACTCAGACTTGTTTCCAAGGTCGTTTTGGAGAAGAGATGGGAAGCGATCAGTTTGGCGCCCAAATCATGATCCATTCACCCAAAAATTCTGGAAGTATGTCACACGCTCGTCTGGAATATGTGGAAGTGACCCATGCTGGTCAAGCTTTCCGACTGGGAAGATATCCCATTCATTTCCATCTGAATGGAGATACAAATGGATCCTATGTCAGAGGCTGTGGAATCTATAACACATTCAACAGAGCTATCAATATTCACGGATCACATAATGTTCTGGTAGAATACAATGTGGCGTATAATGTAATGGGTGGCGCCTTCTTTTTTGAGGATGGAATCGAGACTGGTAGCACAGTGCAATACAATCTGCTGATGTTTGTGCGAGAATCCAGCAGCCTTCAGAACGATGATATAACCCCTGCTGCCTACTGGGTCACTAATCCAGACAACACCATCCAGCATAACCGGGCAGTGGGTGGCACTCATTTTGGATTCTGGTACAGAATGCATGTACATCCAGACGGCCCGTCCTTTGATAGCAGTATTTGTTCTCAACATATTCCTGTACGTGTGTTCAGAAACAACACAGCTCACTCCAATGGCTGGTTTGGTCTGTGGATTTTCACCACCATCAAGACCAGGGAGGGAGGAGGATGTGGGTCAAGCACTCCTGCCATGTCTTTGTTTGAATCCCTCACCGCCTGGAACAATGAGAAAGGAGCAGAGATTGTGAATGGGGGAGCATTGGAATGCAGGGACTTTGTGCTGGTAAACAACCAGAAGGCAGGATATGAAGGGAAACTGCTCATTGAGGGCGACCAGCTTTTTAAGGATCTGCTTATTGTTGGTCATGCTCCAAGTCTAACTCGAGAAGAACAGGGCTGTACAAGAGCTGGCTTTATTCTGCCCTATGGAAATGGGCTAACATTAGATGGTATCCGCTTTGTGAATTTTGATGAGAGCAATTGTGTTGGTGTTGATTTTGCAAGGATTGATGGAACATGCAAAGTGCATTGTGGAGGATTTTACTATGAGACAAAAAATCTCAAGTGGGTGTCAGCTCCCAATAAAGGAACATACCCATGGCCATGGGCTGGAGTCCTGAAAGATTTGGATGGAACTCTGATAGGTGAAACTGGAGATCCAGCCTCCATTGCAGCCAATGCAGGAAAAAGTGTCATTTCAGCTTCAGACACATTGCCACCTACCTGTGTGTCATTTCCCAAGTTCAGTAATTTCAATGGGAGCACTCCAGCTAGAGTTTGCCCACCAGGGATCAAATACCATCGGTTTTCCTTCAATGGCATTAGTCCATCCTCTCTAGATTTCAAAGATTTTGTGTTTAAGAATCGCTATGGTAATGACTCTGTTCCGTGGAGGAAGAAGGCTATAACACACAAACTTGGCTGGATGATGGTGTTTGTGGATGGAGAGGAATACTCCTATTATTTTAAGGATGCAGATCAGATAACAAACATCAGCTACACTGGAAGATTTGATAGGTTTCCTAAGGTAGATGATGACTTTACTATTTTTTTCAGTTTCTGCAGTAATGCTCTCTCTCTCTCTCTCTCTCTCTCTCTCTCTCTCATACATATTGATGTTGAGAAAAAAATTGTGTCCAAACGTGATCTTCCATGTTTACCATAAACTTACTGTCAGAGTTTCCAACAGAATAACTCTGGAGGATATGAGTACATCATCATGCGACAGAAAGTCTCGAGGAGGCCAGACCGGTTCTTCCTGGATGGGAGCACTAACATCGAGCCTACTCGCAACATTGATGGAAACAGTGAATATGGACAATGGGAATATCTTCCGAATGACAGCGAGATTAAGTACATCAGTGAGTTCATTTTAATTAATTCAGTGTAAAGCAATGTGATGTTGACCTTGATGTAAACTTCATATTTTGCAATCGATTGATGATTTTACTCAAGACTGAAGCATTTAGTTGTTTGATATTCTAATGAGTTCTTTAATGTAGATTTTTTTTTTACATCTTTGGCTTTGCTCAGTAAAAAAATTTTAAATTTTGGGGCATCTTTTTCATGGAGCTTACATCTAGCTTAGACGTTTATTACTGTGGCCTCAACTAAATTTCATTAAAAAAAAACCTGGCCATTAAAATACTTTTATGCTGCATAATTATATAAGTAGACTAGATACGATCTCGTTACGAGTAACGAGTAGGTCTTCCGTTTAATTTTTTAAACGATTCGATTAAAATATCAATGAAATTTCAGAATTCTCCCTCAACCACCTCCTTTTAGATAATGTATACGATTGTCAATATCCTTTAAAATGCTTAACAAAGAGTTTTGCTTTTTAACATACAGCACATTAAAGACTTAATATTTTAGTCCCCTAAAATCTCTAATTACGTCATCAATGGGTTTGGAAATGAGTTTTACAAACAGATATTGCTGCTATCAACAACTTTGCTTCTATAATGCATTACAAAATCTTAATCGTTTTTAAGGTATGAGTAATAGAGTTTAGGAGTCTAATGGCCCCTAATTTAAGGGGCAAGCCCCTTTTTCTTGATTTTATACGAAAGGTCTCATGAATACTAACATTTTTTGTTCTTACATCCATCTAAAATTGTTGATCACTTTTGAGATACAAATGATTGAATATTTTAGGGGCCAGCCCTCTACATCCTTAATGGGGACAGAAATTGGTCTTTTGATAAGTGGAATCAATTTAAATCATTTTTTCAAATATTTTCTCTTCTATGATGTCTAACAAAATATGTATACTTCTCTAGTTATTTTTCGTCAAAGTTTAAGTACTTTGGCCCCTAAAAATCCCTAATTACGTTATAAAAGGGCGTGGCAATGATTTTTTCAAATAGATATTGGTACGATCAACAACTTTGCTTCTATAATGCATTACAAAATCTTTATCGTTTTTAAGTTATTCGTAATAGAGTTTATGACTGTCTTGGCCCCTAATTTAAGGGGCCAGCCCCTATTTCTTGATTTTGTTGAAAAGAACTTTTGATTATCTACCACTTTTGTTATATATGTTTTAACAAAATATCTACTCATAAAAAGATACAGATCAAAACGTATGAAAAATTTGATTCGAAATTCGTACCCAATTTTCGAGCCTATGCGAGCTCATAGAAATGGCGCCACTGGCGCAAAAAAACTACATTGTGCACAACTTCAACCTATGGTCTACCTATCCTGAAAATTTCATACTCCTATCTCTGATAGTCTCTGAGTTTATGTCTGCACAAAATTAGTCGTAAAAACTTACAAAATCGGCCGTAAATCGGAACCGGAAGTGCCGATTTCAAATTTTAAAAAAACTTCTAGAATTATGACCACTGGCAATCATCTGAGAAAAAATGGTCGAAATCGGCCGAATAGTTTTCGAGAAATCGCGTGCACAAAATTCGTGGAAAAAAATAATAATAACTAGATACGATCTCGTTACGAGTAACGAGTAGGTCTTCCGTTCAATTTTTTAAACGATTCGATTAAAATATCAATGAAATTTCAGAATTCTCCCTCAACCACTTCCTTTTAGATAATGTATACGATTGTCAATATCCTTTAAAATGCTTAACCAAGAGTTTTGCTTTTTAACATATAGCACATTAAAGATTTAAGATTTTAGTCCCCTAAAATCTCTAAATACGTCATCAATGGGTTTGGAAATGAGTTTAACAAACTGATATTGCTGCGATCAACAACTTTGTTTTTATAATGCATTACAAAATCTTGATCATTTTTAACGTATGAGTAATAGAGTTAAGGAGTCTATTGGCCCCTAATTTAAGGGGCCAGCCCCTTTTTCTTGATTTTATACGAAAGGTCTCATGAATACTAACATTTTTTGTTCTTACAGCCATCTAAAATTGATGATCACTTTTGAGATACAAATGATTGAAAATTTTAGGGGCCAGCCCTCTAGATCCTTAATGGGGACAGAAATTCGTGTTTTGATAAGTAGAATCAATTTAAATCATTTAATCAAACATTTTCTCTTCTTTGATGTTTAACAAAATATGTATACTTCTCTAGTAATTTTTCGTCAAAGTTTAAGTACTTTGGCCCCTAAAAATCCCTAATTACGTAATAAATGGGCGTGGCAATGATTTTTTCAAATAGATATTGGTACGATCAACAACTTTGCTTCTATAATGCATTACAAAATCTCTATCGTTTTTAAGTTATTTGTAATAGAGTTAACGAGTGCCTTAGCCCCTAAAAAAAGGGGCCAGCCCCTTTTTCTTGATTTTATACGAAAGGTCTCATGAATACTAACAATTTTTGTTCTTACACCAATGTAAAATTGTTGATCATTTTTGAGATACAAATGATTGAATATTTTAGGGGCCTGCCCTCTAGATCCTTAATGGGGACAGAAATTCGTGTTTTGATAAGTGGAATTAATTTAAATCATTTATTCAAACATTTTCTCTTCTATGATGTCTAACAAAATATGCATACTTCTCTAGTTATTTTTTGTCAAAGTTTAAGCACTTTGGCCCCTAAAAATCCCTAATTACGTAATAAATGGGCGTCGCAATGATTTTTTCAAATAGATATTGGTACGATCAACAACTTTGCTTTTATAATGCATTACAAAATCTTTATCGTTTTTAAGTTATTTGTAATAGAGTTAACGAGTGCCTTGGCCCCTAAAAAAAGGGGCCAGCCCCTTTTTCTTGATTTCGTTGAAAAGGTCTTAAGAATACAAACAATATTTGTTCTTACACCAATGTAAAATTGTTGATCATTTTTGAGATACAAATGATTGAATATTTTAGGGGCCAGCCCTCTTGATCCTTAATGGGGACAGAAATTCGTGTTTTGATAAGTGGAATTAATTTAAATCATTTATTCAAACATTTTCTCTTCTATGATGTCTAACAAAATATGCATACTTCTCTAGTTATTTTTTGTCAAAGTTTAAGTAGTTTGGCCCCTAAAAATCCCCAATTACGTAATAAATGGGCGTGGCAATGATTTTTTCTAATAGATATTGGTACGATCAACAACTTTGCTTCTATAATGCATTACAAAATCTTTATCATTTTTAAGTTATTTGTAATAGAGTTTACGAGTGCCTTGGCCCCTAAAAAAAGGGGCCAGCCCCTTTTTCTTGATTTCGTTGAAAAGAACTTTTGATTATCTACCACTTTTGTTATATATATGTGAACAAAATATCAACTGATAAAAAGATACAGATCAAAACGTTTGAAAATTTTGAATGAAAATTCGTACTCAATTTTCGTGCCCAGGCGAGCTCCAAGAAATTGCGCCACTGGCGTAAAACAAAATAATAGTGCACATCTTCAGACTATAGACTACCGATCCTGAAAATTTCATAGTCATATCTCTGATAGTTTCTGAGATCAGCTCTGCACAAAATAGGTCATAAAAAACTACAAAATGGTCGATAAATCGGTACCGGAAGTGAAGACAACAAAAATTTCAAAAACATATAAAATTCAGATGATGACTCATCATCTGTGAAAAAATGTTGAAAATCGGTCGAATAGTTTTCGAGAAATCGCGTGCACAAAATTTGGAAAAAATAATAATAATAACTAGACACGATCTCGTTGCGAGCAACGAGGAGGTCTTCCGTCCGATTTTTAGAAGAGGAAATGACCTTGCCTTTTATCTTCATCAACGAAACATATCAGGAAATGCAGATGTGATCTAAAAGAGCGATGGATGAAGGATTATACACCTGTAGGATCCTTAATTTTAAGGACCAGTCCCATTTTATTTCATATTAAATAAGAGGTCTATTGACTTAATAACAGGTCTAATAACCTGTAATAAAAAGAAACCGAAGAAAAAAAGAGGGCCTTCCTTTGTAAACGGAAGACCCTAATAACAATAAGAATAGAAGGGTCTTCCGCTGAAGACGGAAGACCCTAATAATAAAAGACTGTATTTGTCTAAATCTTAATTGAAGAGTGTTTTTCAACTTGTACTACAGTCCAACAACCCTTTTATGTTGATTATTTTAGTTAGAAAATTAAATAAAAAGCAGAGAAAGAAATAGAGAGAAAGAACAAATCTTGGCTCCGGCGAGATTAGAACACACAGCCTTTGCAGGTGTCTCAAAACATGGCTGACGCGAAATAATTCCCGAATTTGTGTTTGAATTTGGGGCGTTTTCGCCCGGGAGAAGTTTTTGTATGAGATGAAAAACAAAGTGTAAGATGTCTGACTATTTAGGTTTGGTAACAGTGCGAGGTCATTTGAAATATTGACGCGTGTTTTTGTCTGGAGGGGGGTGAAAAGACCCGAGCTTGATTTTCGTCGTGAATAAATCGAAAATAGAATTTTGAGGTGTGGATCTCGGATTCGTGTAACAACTATTAGGGGAAGTCCTAAAACAATGACTGATGCAGTTTACCCATGTATTTCAGTGTTGAGAATTTTTGTTCGTGTCGTTTACTATTATGTTTGACTGTTTTATTTCAGCAGGATTGATAGAATCTTTATAAATGTAGAAATAACGAAATCAGTAACACGTAAATTTATTCGGTAAAAATTTGATGCAGTAATTTCCACAGTTCTAACATTCATAAGTAGTTCACACGCTATCGTAGATTCAGACTAAACGGAAAAAAAGAAATATACATGCAACAGAAATATTACGTGGCTGCACAGGGGCCAAGCCCATTTCAACATTAATTTCAAAGAAACCATACATAAAGAAAGAGGTCGAACTCTGACCCAGATAGAAAACTACCAGCTCGCTTCAAAATCCTAAAAAATCAATTAATCTTTAAAACACTCGCAACGTGCATGTATTTTTCATAAAAGTAATGTCTGAGATACACTCCTGCCGAATTTTAAGTTGATGGGTCTTACAATAGGGGAGATATACGCATTATTCTCTCGAAGTCGCCAGTTTATTTTTACTCGGACATTTACCGGTCCAGAGCTCACGATGGGATTTTGCCTATGACAACAGCAGTATTGCAACAAGTCGAGAAACATTTGCAATAATCTTTTAAAATCTTACATCAAACGCAATTTATGGATTTACTTTTTACTTTTAAAGTTTTCAGAAATAAAATATATAAAATGCCATAACATTTACATGCTAAACACTACATATGTATGATGAGAGAGAGAGAGAGAGAGAGAGAGAGAGAGAGAGAGAGAGAGAGATTAATCAGAAATCGATTTGATCAGAGACATAAATAACATTTACGTCTCTGATTTGATAAAAAAATTTATAATTGTTTTATCTGCTTTTTCATATGTATTATATTTCTTTTTGTCTCAAGTTTTTCTTTGCTGACAATAACTGCATAATAAAAAATTCTGGTAAGTCAGCAAATAAAATAACCTACATCATTAGAAATATAGTAAGATTATTTATTCCCCATTTTCCCGAATCCAAACGATACCCAAGTGTTATGTATAAATGACCAATGTTAAGCATTCAGTTGATAATAAAAATCGGTTTTTTTTTAAATCCCAGACAGTCAATAGATTTGTTATTAAATCATTGAACAGTGAATTTCAAAAAATAACATCCGTAGACAATATCCCGTAACTAGAAAAAAATACGTATTTACTTTTTTTGACGTCAAATGTACATTAGCCTCTAGCCTCATTACTCCATGTTACCTGTAGTAGATCTTTTATAGAGAGAGAGAGAGAGAGAGAGAGAGAGAGAGAGAGAGAGAGAGAGAGAGAGAGAGAGAGAGAGATTTTAGTGTTGAGGAATTCAATATAAACGCAACATTTGTCAATAAACGCATGTATACATGCATACATGTACATATCTAAATGTTTGAATAAATACAAAACAACCTTTCATTTTAAGCCATGTGAAATACTAAAAACGTTGGTGCATTGCTAAATGTTGTGTGTATACAATCATTGAAATGGCGGCATTTCTTTGATGCCGGCAAAGCGATCCAGTGAACTCTAATGCGGTCAAACTGCAGGGGTGCTTCGGCGGCATGTCTTTGATGCCGGCAATGCGACAATCGTCCGAATTTAGCGAGCAGTTGACAGAAAAGAGCTCTATATTTGTACTGAAAAAAAGCCGCTATTATTTTTATTTATGACAAAAAGAAAACGGAAAACATTCAAATCCATCATTATAAAGATAAAATCGTTAAACAAAACACAGTTAAGCAAGAACAAATAATCGGCACTCGGGGACTGAACCCGGGTCGCCTGGACACAAGTCCACCACTCTAACGACTGAGCTACGCGGACTCTCGCTTCAGAACTTTGGAGCCCAAAATCTCGAGAATGCATGGATCGATTTTAAAACAGATTTCATATTCAAAGGTTTTTAGAGTGTCTCTATCGAATAGTAACATAAAAAAAATTCAAGTTCAAAAAATTGAAAAATTAAGGTTTTTCATTTCCTTCCGCTGACGACCGGAAGTTACGGCAGACGTTCGGATATGCGTAGTACACTGCGGCCGTTCACTCTCTACGATCTCTGAAAATTTGAAAGTTCTATCTTAAATACTTTTGGAGAAAACTCGTGAACAAGCAAAAACATAAAATCTTTAATATCTCGGGACCGGAAGTGACGACCAAAAAAATCCCACGTACTTTTCTTACAAATGTTGTCATAAACAAGATCTGAAAGTTTTATCAAAATCGACTGAAGCGTTTTCGAGAAAACGTGGGAGAAAAAAAAAATAATAATAATAATAGAGGAAAAGAAACAAAGCAAAAACAATAAGGTCTTCCGTTTCCAACGGAAGACCTTAATAATAAGAAACAGTACGAAAACTATAAGGTCTTCCGTTGGAAACGGAAGACCTTAATGACACAGGTACTCATTAGATTTTTTAAATCTCTGATAAAAAACTACAAATGATTTGAGCGTAAGTCATGACTTGTTTATGTGTCTCCTTGACTTCTAGTTTCCTCCAATAAACCTGCCTCCAGACGAAGGCGCAGTGTCGCGGACTTCAATGATTACGGTGTGAGTTTCCGGGCCTACAAGTGCTACTACGTGGACTGTAAGCCCCCCGTTGACCCCAACACTGTACCCCCCGTCACAAGCAGACCCTACGACTTCCAGTATTGGTCAGAATCTGACACATGGGCGAATGGCAACCTTCCCCAAAATGATGACAATGTCACAGTCGGTAAAGGTATGTGTAGTTAGTGTAATTCAATGTTTTTCTCCTTTGGATAGTGACAGAAATTTACATGTATCCGATCATCCCACATTTGATATGGATATGTTGATACAGTATTCAAAGATCTGCTCTAAGACTTTGATTTACTGTTTGAATAGTTACAATACTTCAATGATCTTTTCTGCAAGTAGTCAGTCCAGCCAAAGGAAAAATAATCATTTTTCATTTTTTGCCCATACAATGTATATTGCCCCATAACTAAGGCAGATGAAATGCAAACTGTTTTTATGCCCCTACCATAAAATGGCCAATGACATATAGTGTTATCCCATTCTGTCATTGTTTCTTTGTCTTTATTCATTCCAACATCAATATCTTTCTATTCATTATCTTGGCAAGAGTTCCACACTTCAACTCAAATTTGATATGTGGGTTCATAGGATTCCTAGGAATATGCAGGTATTAAGTTTAAATTTAATTCAAATCTGGTGATTTTTGACAGAGTAATATTTCGGTTTCCACTTTCTTACATTTGAAGGGATGTATATTTATAAAGTTGAAATTGCTTGTAGAAATATTTTACCTGAAAATATTGGTTGAATTTGGTCCAGGTTTGATTATCTTGCAGAGTTATGCCCCTTGATCTTAGATAAACAAAAAAGCAGTGTTCTGTACAAACAAATGTAAAAATATGAATGGCATTTGAAATTTTTGCTGTCTACAGGGGCATTAATGGCATTTCAGCACTCTAGGTTCATTTATGAAATATGCAAATTGATATAATTACATATTTAATAAAATTTTAAAACTCAGATCAATGGGTAGTAGCTGACACGGCATTGCCACGGATGGGTAAACTGGTTCTTTATGGAGTACTAGAACTAGACGATGCTAATGGCACCAGGAACTTTGAGCTGAACTGTACCTACATTGTAATCTTGGGAGGGCGTCTGATCATTGGATGGCCAGATAAACCGTTCCTTGGTCAGGCCCTGATTCTGCTACAGGGGGAGCACTCTACACCGTACTTCCGCACCACTTCTGGCCCACCGCTTGGATCAAAGGCAATAGGTAGAGAGGCTCAGTCAGTTTTTGTTGTCTGTGGAAAATACCAGTCCACACAAAGTTTTCTATCACTTTTTAGCACATTATTTTTTCATACTTTAGCTCATTATACATGTATTTTCTTGCAATCAAATGGATAATTCTATTTTTAAAAAAAGTATGTTGTACTGGTACATGTATTGTAGCAGTGCTAGTTTTTAGTTTTTAGAGATATTTTTGGATGAGGTGTGAATATCTTATTTTTTATTTTGATTAAAATTTGTGTAGGTCGTATAATGAGAGCGTATAATGAGAGCGATTTATTAAAATCAAAATACATGTTAACTTTGCAGCTCTGTATAATTTGATATTTAATGATGGCATTACATGTAAGGAATTATTCTGATGTTCCATTAATCCACAGGCGTGTTTGGTGGCCTTGACCTTCATGGCAAAGACGTCGGAACTTCCTGGACGTTGCTGGCCCAAACAGCCAATCCTGGCGACAGCCAGATCACCTTGGCAACAGCAGTCACGTGGAAGGTTGGGGAGGAAATCGTTATTGCTCCAACAGATTTCTCCATTTGGGAAAAAGAAACATTTGCAATAACTGCAGTGTCCAATGGGGGAACAACCCTGACTCTGAACAGTACAGTACAGTTCAAACATATCGGTATGTTCTTTACTTCTACGGTATACATGTACAGAGTAGGTCTAAAGTTATTGTAGATAAATGTGTGTATAGACCTACTGTACCCTTACCATACTGTATGTGGCTGCAATCATCAATTTGAGTTTGAAGTTTTCATTAAATTAAGAAGCAATTGCTCCACTTTAAAGTTTAAATGATCATTTTAAAATTAAAAAATGCACACTATTGAAGAAGTGAATGTTCATGCTCAATGCAGTTTGCTGTTGCAGTTGCACTGAACAAAAATATTCCAAGGTAAAAGGAATCCATTGTACCATTTGTATTTGATGAAGATTTATTTTAACTGACCATGCAATTTGTTTTTAAGTCTGAAACCTTCTGTTGTGCATTATCATGCAGATTATTTATTTATAAATAGTGAAATTTCAATACAGTTTGGTTCAAGTTTCAATTTCAGTCCCGTAGAGCAATTTTACTTATATCTGGGGGCATCAATTTTCTCGGATTTTGTAAAATTGTTAGTTTCACAAAACATAATGTTGTTGAATATTGATGAAACCAGTTTGTAGTGATTGTGGACCATGTTGACAAGATTTATTTTTATTATTTCAGCCCATACAGAGACTGCAGGCAACGAGTCGATGACAATGGCGGCTGAGGTTGGTCTGTTGACCAGAAATATCCGTGTGGAGGGGGCCAGCTACAACAAACTGTACAGCCAGTCTTTTGGGGCCAGAATTATGGTCAGCCAAACCCAGGACCCAACAGATAGCAATCGTCTATTAGTAGGTGAGAAATAGATTTCTTGCTCATTACTTATAGACTGTGACTTGCATGCATGTAGACCATATCATGAAATGTTGGTAAAACACATCGTGTGGTTTTACCCATAAAGATTGAATTTGAAATACTTTTTCAACCTGTGGGTCTTTTTGGTCTGTATAATCAAAGTTATTCAAGGCCTTAATTTAATAAAATGATTTATCAATTATAGCCATGTTTATCTCAAAACTGTGAGAGTGTAATGGGATGAAAAAGTATGTTCCCAAATTAACTAATGGAATGACGTACATAGAAATTTTAATCAAATAATAAAGTTTTGACTCCAAAAATCTAGTTTAAAAGATCCCACTAAACTGATTCTTCTTGGTTTTGAAAAAGGGATTATTTTATTATTTTATACAAAGAATTCATTAGAGAGTATTTCATAAAATGATTGTGATTCTTTTAAGAAAATTTTTTGTTTAGTTCAAATAGAATCACCTTCTATGTTTGGTATATTTTCAGGCTATGCTCGCATCTCCAATGTGGAGTTTTACCACTCTGGACAAGAAGGCTGGGTGGCACCCTTTGATGGCCGCGGCTCCATAGCTTACATCGATGCTGGTACTGTGTCCAACATAAAACCATCCTATGTAAAGAAATGTGCCTTCCATAAGGGCTTCTCACCGGCCATCATGGCCTATGCTACCAACAAACTTCCAATTGAAGACAATGTGATAACAGACACTGTGTGGTTTGGTAAGTATTATGTAACATTTAACTTTTATTGTTGATTTGTACTTTGATAAGGATTCAGTGAGATAAATTGACTGATTGAACTTAACGAATGTTTGAACATGAGTCAGGTACATGTAAAAACTTTAGAATTTCCTGTGAAAACATTCATAAACAAAATTGAAATCTTCAGCTGTTGAAGCAATGGGAGATGGATCCATCATCAGAAACAACTTTGTGACCAAGGTTCAATGGGAGGGATCTTATCAAGGTCGCAGGGAGAGTTCAAACTTCCGATATAACGGGGCATTCAATTTGGATAAAGCCACCAATCTGGTTTTACAAAACAACCATGTAGGAGGAGCAGAGAGGCTGGGATTCCGGACCACTGGGGAACCCTGTGGTGTCTCATCCGCAGACTCTTGGACAGGCAATGTCGCCCATACTGCTCTGGTTGGGGTCGGCTTGCTTACTATCAATCCATTACCAGGTTCGTTGGAACTTGGACAACTTGTAAATTTGTGTTATCTGTTACAAACTGCTTTAAAAAATATTAGCCTTTTCGTTTCTTATTTTCCAGGTTATCTTAAACAATGCACAATGTACTCTAATTTCACTGTGTGGAAGAATTTCGATTATGGGATTTTCTACCAGGGCTCTGCCAGCTCCTCTGTAAGAAATCTGAAGGCGGCTGACAATGGAGTCAGTGTGTTCCAATTTGTCGAGGGTCCACCATCCCTGTCACACAGATTCCAAGACAAATATGCCAATGTGATTGACTCCCTGATTATAGGTACATCAGACGAGCTGAATTGCTCTACTGCAAGGGGTGACAGGTCGGATTTCAACTTTATCAAAAGCCGAGAGAAAATAAAGAGTCACAGTTTTCCTTTACGTGTTGGCGTAACCATGCCAACATTTTCCTCTGGGGGCAATGCTTGCCCCAACATGCCTTGTTCTGGAATAATGTCCTACCAAACCATCAAAGGAATATTTCGCTTGCAAGGTAGGGGCTTTGGTTCATGCAATTTCTAAATATTGTATACTGTAGACGTCTTTAATTCTACGTGTCTAAAATTTCACGATTCCTATGTTAGTACCTTTCACGGTGTTTTTAATTTCATGACCAATCGGTTTCAATTTAAATGAAGATTGAAAAACATATAAGATATGTAATGAACATATTACCATACATTGACATTATTTATTTTCTTTGGAATCATGTTAAGTTAGTCCTAAATCCGTTTAAAACTATTAGAAAAATAATTTAACGAAAAAAATACACACTATTGTATTTTGCGCACCCGACATTTTGAGCCTGAAAATTTGGGGGGGGGGGGGGGGGGGGGGATCTGTTAAAAAAACTGTACGACTTTATAATCAAATTAATCTTAAAAGCGAACTGCTCAATATGAATGGGTTTACAGATATCATTTGAGATGTCTGAAATAATAGGTGGCAATTAGCGCACGTCTTCACAGTAATGGCTTCAATAGGGCCGCAGAGCTGAGGGATATTAAAAGATAATGGATTAAAATGTTTCGTTATGATTAGTTATTTAATTATCATTATTGATACATAATATTTATGCTTGCGTTTTTAAAGGTACTATAATTACGATTTCTGTATAGTGATGTGTGCAGTTCCATTATGTAAAATGCTATAAAATTTGTTTAAAATAAAGAGGCTTTTGTTACAAACTTTCAGATGTGACTTTCTCCAAGTTCTCCAACAAATGTAACAGTCGAGGGGATCGGGCGGTGGCTCCTAATAAAGAAAACGATGATGGAAACCACCCATTTATAACAGAGAGAATTGAGTTCCACAATATGGCAGAGGAAAATAAGATTCTGTACTGGAGATCTAATATAGGGTAAAGTCTTTCCAGTGACCAATAGAGTTGACCTTGCACTCACAAGTTTTTTTGGGGTTTTTTACCGTATTGGTATTTTACTTGTAAAATTCATATGTACATGTAAGTGTATAAATGCTTGTCTGCTTTGAAACATCAAGTGCTCTAAGTCCTATTACTGAATATTATGTTAATTATAGTACCGATAATTAACAGAAGATTTTTAAGGCAATTTTTTTATCATTATGTTTTTACTCTTAAGAGTTTCAAAACTACATGAAATTTGTTATTATTATCAATTTTGCAGGAAGATTGACTCGTCCAACTGTGTGGACATGGCCTGTGACGCTAAGGTCAAGTGTCTCCTACAGGATCTAGACGGGACGTTCCTCAGCTCCCCGGGATTTGTCATCCCCCAATCGGAGCATGAATGGAATGGAAATCCCAAGATGGGATTAGGGGATTACAGAATCCCAAAAGAGATGCTTGTGAGATCTAATGGGAGCAGAATTCCTGTTGCAGAGATAGCTCCTCACAAAGGTACACATATAATGTAAAACCCCTACATTTTATGCTTGTTTTTAGAAAATTGTTTCACACAATTGTTTTGAAAATGTGCATCGGTATATACATGTATATTCAAATATTTTTTTTAAGAAATCTTGTATTGTGTTTTATATAGGTAGTGAATGAATTTTTTGAGTTTTATGCTTTTAGATTATTTTCATGTCATTGTAGATGTTATGTTTTGGAAGAGTCTGCTAAGGTGCATATACTGTAGATTCCTATTTAAACATGAGGAGTTAATTTCCATGTAAAATCGTGAGAGGCAACCCTTGCTGATTTTAAAATCTCGCTTTTATTTTTCAGACAGTTTTGAACTATAGTAAATTATTGCAAAACATTGGTGATCACGATTATATATTCTCGTGATTTGATACAGAACAGTCGAATTGCGGAATTAAGTACTTGCGTAAAATAAGGAATTTACAGTATCCAATCCATAAGAGGCATCACTTTATTCCTCTGTTGTAAACTTTAAAACATTCATAGTTTCTATCCATATACTACACAAATACAGATATAAAGATAGATGCCAATTAAAAAATGCACAAGATATAACTGTTATTGTTTAAATGCATCACTGTGAATCCTTCACAGGGCTAAATTATATTACACGGGTTAGCATTTAGGACCATGGACCTCCTGTTCAAACGAATACAGTGACATGTTCTGATCTACAAGTGATTTCCTAAATACCAATCATAAAATATGTACATTATAGTATAAAAGTAGGCTCATTCAGAAATATACAAATTAATTCAGATCCATGCTAACTTTTTGAAAAATCATTTTCTGCCAAATATCGTACACGCCAATTATACTTTATTTACAGTATGGCATTTTTGGGGGCACTTAATGAGGATCTCCTTGTTCTTTTAATAGGAATCATCAGATCCTCTTGTCAGTACAAAGGCGCCTGGCAGGCTTACGAGTGCCACGAACTGAACTACAAGACACTGGTCATTGAGAGTTTGGACGCCGACACCGAGACCCGCCGTCTGTCCCCGGTGGCCATTCTGGGCGACGGATACCTGGACCTGATCAATGGACCCCAGGACCACGGCTGGTGCAGTGGCTACACCTGTAGGAAGAGACTGTCCACCTTCCAAGCCATCGTAGCTACAGGTTTGTTTGGGAAAATATTATTGATTCAGTGGTAGATCAGATCCAAAGTGCTGAGTTTTAATTAGCACCCCTTGACTCCTTGACTGATGTTCCTATTGTTGATTGTACCAGTATTGACCTGTCCGTCAAACAGGGGGGAGCTTAGAGAGCATACCTTGAGCAAAATGATTATCCTACTTTTTTCATTCCTGGGAGTTTTGATAAGGTCATTAAAAGATCTATATTTACATTTAGTGTATGCGCAAGGTTTTTGCAATCATTATAGACAAATGAGTTGATTATTAGGGCAGAATCTGTGTGCGGTTTTATAAGTGCCATGAATATATATAAGAATGCATTTTGAATTTTTCAGAGAAAGAGTTCTTGTTGCACTACACAAGTACCTCCCCTCAGAAATCTCGCTTTTTCTTACTGGATGCCAAACCAAATGACTGTATTGTCCTGTCTGTATGGTACTCTAAGCCTTGGAGATTGGACGTCTACCACGATGGCAATTTCATCCTGCCTCCAAATGCTCGATTTGAAGGGGCCGACAGAAAATATGTAATAGACCCACCTCCTGTTGGACAGCCAGACTACTACAAGCCAAACGTCACAGGATGCGCACTCAAATCTGGGACCAGCTATTTCAACAGAGATACTGGTATCATTACTTTGATGATCAAAGGGCCAGCTCCAGTGAGGATTGTAACAGTGAAGACAGTTATAGTGTCCTTCCAGCTACCAGCGATGCCAGAGAATGAGTTTTATGGGGAGAATATCATCATGAATCTGGCCTCCTTCCTTAACATTGATGCCAGTCGCGTGCGCATCACGAAGATTGTGAGGGAGACATCATCAGTCAGTGGTCGCAGGAAGAGAGCCACCGGTAGAATCACAGGGGTGGAAATCGAGATCAGTAATCCTCCTTCTCAAGGTATGGAACTAATCTCATTAACATATTTGCAACATAACTGTGATAAGTATGACAGGGTACTACTGTTTGATAGCAATAGTTTTCAAAAATGGAAGAAAAATAAATGGAAGACTGAAAATGATGATTGCCTTGTAATGTTTTTTGTGTAATCAGATATATGTACCATATTTCCGTTTATTTATTATTTATTTTTTTCACATTACAAAATTTTAAACTAAATTTGGACAAATCTGTAACCGTTTTTATTTGTACAATGCATTATTTCTAGTAGCATACAATATCGAACATACTTTCAACTTAGTGTATTTATGAGTCATGGCAAAAGAGACAAAAAAGTGAAAAATAAATGGACATACAGCATTTGATGAAGGAGTTGTACACATGTATTCATATGGGTTAAAAATGTAGAACTTTATTACCGAAATCTGAATTTTTTCATGTTTAATTTTTCTGTGTTCAGAGCTTAACACAACAGCAAGTGCCGGTGATCTGTCAACAGAAGAATTACAGAACATAACCACAACCATTGTAAATGACGTACAGGCTGGATCCACCTTACTAAACCTCCTGAACTCCACAGGGGTGGCCATTGCCGAACCGCCCCCAGATCCTGAGGACCCAAATTGGCAGGTGGTACTCTCGGACACCAATATCCCTTTACAAACATTGGCTCAGCCTAGCGAGATGAGACTGTCCAATACCATTGTACCATTGCATGAAGGTGCTCCATTCTCCACACAGCCTAAACTTCAAGTATATGATAGCAGCGTGAGTGTCTTGAAGTCCATTTCATGTATCATTTTCAGTACTGTAGATTCCTTATTTTATGTTAGTTCAAAATTCTGTGATTCTGCCATTTTGTCATATCAATTCAAAACACAAGAATAAAAACTTGTTAACGACTAATTTCTGTTTTAATCTCACAAAGTTTACAATAGTTGGGAAAAAAATACTTAGATTTGAAAATATGCAAGGAATGCTTTCTTGTCATTAATGCAGAAATTAAATTCTTTGCTTTTAATAAGGAATCTAATAAACATCATCTAAATCTCGATTTATTCAAATTTCAAGAAATTTTATCCGTAAACTTACCAAAAACCTTTACTCCCTAGATACTTTAATACCCACCTGTATTTTTCTTCTCAAGCGCTTGCATGAAGTTTTCACAAGTGCTTTTATGAAATTTTATACATGTAGTACAATGGATTTTTTTTTCTTCTTTATACAGGGAACTGTTATTGATAAGCTGGGAACCAATATAAATCCATGGCAGATTACAGCATCCATTGTTAGTGGCACCGGTAATGCAGCTGGTCAACTGACTGGAACCACCACTGTCCCATACCAAAACGGCTGGGCAAACTTCACAGACTTGGCCATCAGTCATTTCGGGGATGATTATACCCTGAATTTTACAGTTACATATCCAGCTGGTGTAAATTTGTTTACTTTGACCAACTTTTCGCTACCAAGACGGCCTCTCAAGGTCAATGCCATAAGCATTCCAACCACTGTTGTCGCAAATTCCAGTATTTCTCTAGTGATAAAGCTTGAAGATGCAGTTACAAGCCAAATTATTGAGCAAACTCACTGGCGGGTATGTACACGTATTTATTTATTATTGATTCCAATTTACTTCTGGGATTACAAATTATGTTGTCTGCTTTAGTGCATTTTGTTGATGACAAAATGATGTTATGAAGGGTAGAAAAAATACTTACCATGGTAAATTTTAAGCCAGCCAAAAAAGGAATAAAAACTTAAGAACTGAATGTATACTCATAAGGAAAAATTCAATAACAAATTCAATTAGTAACATAGATATGAATGGAATCAATGAGTTTGGAATGAAAAGTTTCATCTTGCTTTCTTTTTAAACAGATAACTGACTGGGAAGTGTGCGTTACATTGGATGGACTGGAGTTCTACAAAGGAAAACAATTTGGAGAGCTCAACACAAAATTCAATGCTACCACGGGTCTGGCTACTTTGTCCGACATCAGATTCACTGAACCAGGCATGGTGATCCTGAAGATAGGCGTGACCTCTGTTCCTGCTGAATATTCATTAGAAACTCAGCTCCTGATCAATATTCGCAGAGCAGATCTGTATGCCTCCTCCAGCAATAGCAGCGCCCAGATGCTGCAGCTGAGGTTTGAAGCCGACTACAGCTCCATTGTTGCAGCCGGATACCAACTACAGTTCGAGACTGTGATCGGGAACTTTCTGATCAGGCGTTATCCAGATATTGATCTGGATTCTGTCCAAATTGATAGTGGTCAGTAAATTCTGTGTGATTTATCAATTTAGAAAACTGCTTCTTCTTCATGTAGGTAATAAAATTGAATATGCTGTAAATACAATAGATTCTCTGTTTTACGCAATTATTAAATTCTTAGGTTTAATCAGTCATCTACAGTACTTGTATGCAGTTAAATGCAAATAACAAATTCTGAATGCCTTTCCAATCAGAATCAGCATCTTTAAAATCAAGTCTATGTAGGCATTTTTTGAGTTGTGTCAAAGTCATATTTCTCAAAAAATTCAATTCTTGAATGGTGTACTATGCATCTCTTTCAGAAGGTGTATAAGAGTTCAAGTAATTTTTTAGTCACTTTGAAATGTTCCTGGTGCCTTAGGTCTCTTTTTTGATAGTTATCGGTTGGTGTGGTGTTGTGTTGACATATTATTTTTTATTCCTTGTAGGAGGCGTAACAATCACGTATCAAATCACATCGGGAGGATCCCTCCAAACAAACGGCACACTGACCTTGTGTGATGCTTTGGACGACGGAACTAGTGAAATTTTTGGATTGTTGAATTTTATTACTTTAAATTAACTCCCCAGCTGAGCTTTGTTGATGAAAATTTGTCCAACGTCTGCATTTTCATTTCATTTTTTTTTTTTTGGAATAGGGGATCATAGTTTCCAACAATGTTTGCTAAGCTTCCTTTGACTTTCAAGTTTTTTTTTTTCTTCAAAGGAGGTGGAAAGGGCTACAATAAGGAATGAAATTAAGAAAAGGCAGTTTCAAAATCTTTGAAAACTTTTAGTTCAGTAATTTATTAGATACCAAAATTTCACCACAATTTCTTAAAGATAGAATTCATGACTCCAAAAATAGGAAAGAGTGACTGCGAGGAAACTTCTTTCTGTAAACAAGAAGGTTATATAGTTTTAAAGGAGGGCAGGCTTGCTTAGTTAAGTTTCACAAATATTGGTTGCGCAGGTGAGCAATGTGGCCTATTGATCTGTTATTAAATATCTCTGTTTACGGGTATGTGGAAATCTCAGGAATATACTGATAATAAATGACATGTAAATTGTTAATTTCATCTCATGATGCAAAGACATGTATATCACAATATACTGACCTAGCGATGTCCTATATTCTAGTCAGTCGAAAAACATTTACATTTGCATTCTTGCTTTTCTTGTCCATGTGTAGATCAATGTACAACATTAAACTAGCTAATTAGAGTAAGATTACAATATGTACCTTTTCTTGGAAATTTTGAATATATTACATGTATTATCAAAAAGTCAACTACTGTTTAAAGAAGGAGAAATATTTGGTGAGGATTTAAATTTCGCTATTTTAGTGGAAAGTATTAATCAACAATGCATTTTAGAGATTACGATATGACGAAATTTAAAAACCAACAAAATTTTATTTGGTTTAAAAACAGCAAAGTTTTCACCCAACGAATATATGTGCTTCTACAATAATTGCAATCCACTTAAAACGACACAGATTGTCATAAAATGTAAAAGATCACATCTTTCATTGATCATTACTTGCACAACAGAAAAGAGGGGGATGATTAACCTTAAACCCTGTACTTGCAGCTAGATTAAACCTGATGGTCCAATATTTGGAAAAATATTATACTATAAGTAGTGACATAGCCATATTATTATACCATCTGTCTTTAACTCAGGATTTTTTCACAGAACATTTGACTTAAGATTGTGAAAAATTATTTCATTTTGTATTGTCTCATCATGTTATGTATTAAAAAAGCATATTCAACTGTTCTGAAGCCATTATTTATTTGATATGTCCATCTGTTCATTTTTTATGATTTTTTTTTTTTCATTTGTCTTTGTAAATAAATGCTCTTGCTTGTCTTGGTCAATTTGTTATTTGGAAATCCTTTAATATATGAGATTTTACCTTGGTAGCTAATCAGATTTTAGTATTATATAATTATGTGAAGCTAGTATAGCAATTATTAACTTTTGGGCCTTAGATTTCAGAAAAAGGTTATGGAACTTTAAGCTCATGTGCTATGATTAGATACTTTGATAGTAATAGGCTTGTAGTACTACAAAGCAAAGTACCTGCCTCAGCTATAAATCACATAGATTTGCATACTGTTAAAAAAGTCACCAAAATTGGAACAGTATGTTATCTGAGTCAGTAAGTTGCAGAGTCACTCAAGGGAACAAAAAAAAACACTTTTAAAACTATTGTAGACAAACATGTACCCAAGAAAATTGTCACAATAAGGCCACGGGATAAAGTATTTATGAATAGCACTATCAGAGTTTTAATGAGGAAGCGCAATCGTATCCACCATAAAGCTGTAAAAACCCAAAATCCTCTACACTGGGAAAGATATAGATACTTGCGTAATAAAGTTATAGATGAAATACGTGCTTCTCGACAGAAATATAATAAAAAAATTTCAGACCAAATTAATAAGTCAATTCCTCCTGGTAAATGGTGGCGAATAGTTAAATCACTTTGTAAATTAAACAACAAACACAAACCATCACCTCCATTGAAAGTCAATGGTCAGACATTATTTCATCCCATAGACAAAGCTAATGCATTTAACAATTTCTTTACAAATATTTCTACCATATCTGTGTCCCAAAACTTAGCACACAATGTACCAGACCCACCTTTACATCACATGAACACTCACTATATTACTGACAATGAAGTATTGGATCAATTACAAGCTATCAATATATCTAAGCCATCAGGTCCTGACTCCATAACACCAAGAATTTTAAAACAGGTTGCACATGTTATTTGCAAACCTTTGGCTAAACTATTCAATATGTCACTAAGTAATGGTGTACTTCCCCACATATGGAAAATCGCAATGGTTACTCCTGTTTTTAAAAATAAGGGTACTCCTGATGATATAAATAACTATAGACCCATATCAGTTACATCTGTTATATGTAAGTTATTAGAAAAAATTATAGTCAAGCATCTCAATAACTTCATTCTTGAAAATAACATTTTGTACAAATATCAATCAGGTTTCCAAAGTGGAGACTCAACCACTAATCAGCTGGTTGAAATCTACAACACCATTGTTTCCAATTTAGACAAAGGCAAAGACATAAGGTTCATATTTTGTGATATATCCAAAGCTTTTGATAGGGTTTGGCATGAGGGTATCATTCTTAAATTAAAACAGTATGGCATTTCAAGTCAAATTATTAACTGGGTAAAAAATTATCTATGGAATAGAAAACAAAAGGTAGTCTTAGATGGTTTTACATCTTCATTGGGTCCTACTAACTCTGGTGTCCCACAAGGATCAGTGTTAGGGCCATTCTTATTCCTATTGTACATTAATGATATTGCCTCTGACTTGTCCAATAATGTTCGACTATTTGCTGATGACACATCACTCTATGTTATTGTTGATCAGGATATTATGGAAGCAGCAGATTCTCTAACAAAGGATCTTGACAAGTTAGATAAATGGTCCAAAAAATGGATGGTTGATTTTAATCCTAAAAAAACTATAAACTTAAACTTTACTCGGAAAAATATTCCTCATCCTACTATTAAATTTGGTAATAATGGTCCTGATATTACAATACAAAATAATCATGTTCATTTAGGACTTAATTTCCAGTCTGATGCAAACTGGAAATTACATATACAAGGCATATATGAAAAGGCTTGTAGTAGATTAAACATGTTGCGTATGCTCAAACACACACTTTGTCGCGATGCATTAATAAAAATATATCTGTCCTTTATCCGACCTGTTTTAGAATATGGCGATGTTATTTGGGACAACTGCAATGATAGGGAATCAGATCTTTTAGAAGATGTTCAAATCACAGCAGCTAGAATTATCACAGGCTTAAGAATCAATTCCTCTAGAACAAAGTTGTATTATGAATTGGGATGGGATATGTTATCAGAAAGAAGAAAAGTGCACAAGTTAATTTTGTTTTATAAGATGGTAAACCACATGGTACCTACTTACCTTGAAAATCTTTTAGAACCATGTATTCCACCTATAACCCCATATCCTTTAAGAAATCATGATGAATCTACTTACACTATCCCTCAAGCCAGAACAACATCTTATTTAAAAAGTTTCATACCATCTACAGTTAAGCTATGGAATGATCTTCCACTAGCTATTAGAAGTCTTCCAAAGTTGGCTTGCTTTTCAAATGCTATTAAGAAATATTTTTTTAAGACTCCAACAAAACTTTTTAATTTAGGGAATCGGAGGGAAAACATTATACATTGTCAACTAAGAAATAATGCTAGCAGTTTAAATGCTGACTTATTTTGTGATTTTATTCGAGAAAATTCTGTTTGTGATTATTGTGGTTTTCATACTGAAAATGCAAATCATTTTTTCTTTGAGTGCCCAAAATATAATGATGAAAGAAATTGTTTCTTTCATCAAATATCTATGTTAAATCTCCAAAAACCAATTACCTTAGATCTATTACTGTATGGAGATAATGATGTTTCATATGATGAAAATGTTAAATTGTTCAAGCTTGTACATGAATACATTAAAAAATCCAGAAGATTTGTGTAAAGAAAATAATGTAATTAACACATATACTGAAAATGTAAACAAAATTATGCATATACCTATATTTATATATATATGCTGTAACCTTATTGACAAAACTTGATAATTCTGTTCTACTTTTGTTATAACCGGTTTTGTCAATTTTATCTTTTTTTTTCCCCTCTTTTTTTCTTTTGTTCACTTTGCTACACAAAAAAATCATGTATTCTTAATTGTATCATTTAACTCCACAATTCTTGTATTTTATACATATGACTACCTTGTACCTAGTGGAGAAGGCTTAAATAGGCTTTGCCTGCTGCCCAATCCTATTATGTAAATATTATTTTGCATAATAAAATATGTTCAAATCAAATCAACAAAAAAAAAAAGAAAATAAGAAAGACCACAATCAAAGGTACAGAAATTGTATTTGTTATAATTAATAGCAATTTTAAAATAAAAAATCGGATAAAATTAACTAGGAAATGTATAAAGGCTAGGTGTAAATTTAACATTAAAAAAATAAATTTTGTTTATCAAAATAAAAAATACGTATCAAAAAATGGTGTTGATCAAAATAAACATTGATCAAAAAATTCACTTTTAATAAGGTGCGTGATATTATGATAATTAAAATATCACACTCCGCTAAGGCAGCAGCAGAAGAATTGTACGGCCCTTTTGAAAATGTTTTTCTGAAACAAAAAGTTAAAATAATATTCACTATAATGATTTTGAATAAATATATACATTAAAAAAAAGTGTTATATTTATGAATTCTCTCTGGAAAACAAGAACAAGAAACTTTATTAATAATTAAAATGATGTCAACTTTGAGTGTATATATGAAATAACATTTCGAATACAATCTTCCTACACAACATATTAATTTTTTGATTTTGAATAAAATTCTAGGCGGCAGCTTTAGTAAGATAATTTCTGTGAGTGATTCAAATGGTTTTTATAGCGAGAAGGATATTAAAATCAAAGTAAATTAATGTTCATGTATGCAACCTCATTCATAAACTACATCATTTTTAAGATAAAAATCTTTATTTCTTATATTCGTTTACTTTTAAAATGATAAATCACGTGGTACTTTTATATCAATTTGCTTTACTTCCAATAACTATTTCTTACATGATTTAGATTTTTTTTCAAAAAGACGTAATTAGTCTATTTGTTAGATTTTAACACCGTAAATTATATAGACATAACTGTCTTGCTGCCGTTAGAAGGTCAGCAGCGGATAAGCACATATTCTTTATCTGAAGAATTTATACACCCGTGCACATCACAATATATTGATCACTAAATGAGATATATCCGTAAATGGAATGAAAACTGTATCAAACTACATACATATACTGAGTGTGATTCCCTCTATTTCTTACGGAAACTTATAGTTAATTCATAGCTCTATAGACAGCCAGATTGAAATCTACACGCCCCGTTTATTGATTGGTCGAAATCTACAGCGGCTGAAACTGACAAGAAAGTGACAGGACCAAACTTGACACGCCCAATTTATCGATTGGTCGAGACCTACAGCTACCAAGGAAAAATCACGGACTGCACGAAGTAATCATGACGACATCAGAATCAAAGTCTCACAGGAGACGATTTGGCTGTTTCTTTTAGTTAACGTACTTACGTACTTTAACAGTAATTTAGTGAATTTTACTTACTTTTCATATCAATTTATCAATTGCATAAAAGAAAGATGCTAATATAAACAATACAATGCTTTCTAATGAAGGTAGTGATCATTGCAGAAAAAAATTACATAACCCGCGTTATTTCTGCAATGTCGCTACCTTCATATCCCGAATGAATCACAAAAGAAAGCATTTTAATGTTTAAGTAAACCATAAATGCATTATTAATTGTAATTCACAATAAGTCATCGTAAGTAAACGTTATCAGGTCAGTCAATTGATTGTTTTTGTTGATATGTAAAGGGGCTATAATATAGTGGTGTTTTTATATAACTTTATATCTCTTCATCATGTTAAATTGATCAGAATACAAAAAAGATACAACTATATTAATACGTTATCAAAAGAAGGCGAACGGACCTTGGCCGAACGGAATTAAGGGCAAAAAAAAAAACACGACACGTACATGAATGTCCTCATGCTCTTTGCTAGAAGATATTATAATGGTACAGTGTGTATATATATCGTGTAAGGGGAGCTGCAACAATAGAATAAGTCTCTCTGTATATAAGCTTTGCTAGTCAGTGGCGTAGCGTACTATAAGGCAAAAAGGCAATTGCCTACACATAATTTTGTAAAGCAAAATTTAAAATTTGTCATCAACTTTGATTAGTTAAAAAATCATAAAACAAATCGAAAGCAGTCATACTTGCACAGGGTCGGTTCTTTAATTAGCATTATAATTTTACTTCGGATTTAATTTCTTTTATACTCGAGGGAAAATGCAAAAAATTAACGATTTTCCATAAAAACACTCATAACTAATTTGTTGAAACTAACAGTTTTTTACTCTCAAAAGTGGTATTTTTGCGTCCTTTTTAAAAAAAATTTCTAGGGGGAGGCCCCCCTAACCCCCCCCCCCCGCTCTACCCTGGGGGGTACCCCCTCCCGCACCTACCCCCTTCCGCGCTTCGCGCGTCAGTGAAGCCTTTGGCTTCAATTTTTGCCTACACTTATATTTGGGTCACGCTACGCCGCTGCTAGTGATATTTTAAATGATGTAATTAGAAAAAATAATTATTTTCATTATTATTGATTAACAGTAGATTGATTACAGTGGAGGAGGCGGGATAAGTAAAATGATATCAATTTTTCAAAAGCTGTCAACAGAGCTATGAAAGAAACAAAAAACAGAATACCCCGGCCACAATCTTCAACTCAAAATGTTAATATTTATGTAATGTTAATGTTCTAAAAAACTATTTTGAATAAAGTTATATTTATACAAATTCACGTAATTTTAATGTTATAGCTTTTTGTTTTTGTGTCATTTTGATAACGTTTACATAACGTTTTGTGCTAATTGGGATGTATCATATGTTAAAGCATTCAACATTTATTACATTCTAAAGTTTATGCCAAAGCTCATGCATCCTTCCATACCGCATCGGAATTTAAGCATGTTGAAAATCTACAAAGCACAGAACACGGAAAAACTTTTTCCTCAATATTACACACCAGTCATTAAGAAATCCATTTAAAATCAATAAATGAATATTTTTTTTAGAGAACTGTTTTTTCATGAGGGGTTTTTGGGAGAAACTTACAAAAATCGAGCAATTTTATAAACTTTTTGTTTTATTATGCTTTATTTATAATGCAAACTTTTAACATGCATTTGAAAAAATTAGAACTTATTCTGTAGGTCATATTTAACATGTATAAATTTAAATATAAAGAGTTTGAAAGACTTTCAGCATAAAATCACGCTAAATGTATAGAAAAAATTCTGAAAATTTTAAGCCAAATTTTACCTTTAAAGCCCTCTATCTAAAATTGACATCACTAACCCCCATGTTTCATTATGTCAAAATGATACTGAATACCGGCAATTTTTTAGACAAACTGCTTTACAATGTAATTTTATAAAATTGTGAATCTTGGTAATAAGAAAGCTTTATTTTTTTAACAAATTGTAGCTGTTGAAGAAGTTGTCTGTTTTAAGTGCAAAAAGGTCACACAAAAAATTTTGCACTTTATACAGATTGTCTTTCTTAATTTCTCTATTAAAATCTGACCATTGACAATAAATCAAAATAATATTTGATGTAATAATACTTTAAATACTGGCAAAAATTAAACTGCATCAAAGGTGCAGAAAGGTCAAGTAAAATGAGCCGTTACTCAGAGGAAAGGAATTATCACACTGAACTCTCCCTTTTTCTTTGTATTTTGGAAGTATGATATTCGAAAGATTTCAATGATACTTCATGAGAAATTCATAATAGAACAACTTGAGGAGTGAGCTCGTAGTAAATATATAATATGTAACAGTGTAATATGGGACACGTACATATAACTGCACGATAGGTTGATTTCTTTTTTCATTTTAATTCATTAATTTTTGATTTATACAATGTGTTTGCTCATTCCGTATGAAGTCATATTTAAATCGGGATCGGGATTTTAATTTTCTTCAAAGCGAACAATCGTAACTACTCGGCCATTTCCCTTAAGAAAAGCGAAAAGAGTTAGCCGGGTAGTTACGATTGTCATGGTGTATAGAGATCATTCGAACTGTAGAGGACTTATGCCGTAATTTTTGACTGTATGCATGCCGTGATTTATTCCACGCAAAACATGAAATTTTCGTCCAAATTCAGTGACACGTTTATATGAGCATATAGTAAGTAAGTTAAGACGATATTTTTTTATTCATTCTGAAGTATAAAGCAATGTCGTAGCTTGCATAATGATATTCGAATTTACGTAAATTGATGGTGTTGTATTAAAACAACCAGACTTTTGAGATTCTGCTTCATTCCAATATATTAGATACAAGAATTAAATAGATGCAAACATTAAGATATAACTCTTTCTCTCTACTTAATTCATGCAAGTATTATGTACCATACTGCTGAAATTATAAAATTAATATGGACATAGTTTACAGTAGTTATCAAATAATTAATGTTTTACTCTGTCCTGAGTTTTTGCTTCCACCACTTTTTGCCTGATACTTCAATAATAATAAATACCTTTGAGCTCAAACTACATTCATCCACTAATATGAAAAATGTCCAGATTATCTGTTTTGAAACACCCCCTCTACCGCTTCAGGTTTTAATACACATTCAAAAATTGAAAGTCTACGGAGATTTTGCATTGCATCAGCCATTAATAAGCCTATGATGATAATGTTAAAAAATTGCGCGATATATTCCGAGTGTATTCCGAATGGAGAAAAGATGTAAACATTTCCCATTACAAATCTCCGTAAGAAAATTGTTTTCGTTCCTGTGAAAATTTATGAATGAAAAGGGATAATTGTTTAATGAAGATATCTTGGATATATTCCCTTTCATCGATTTCAAGAGTAATCAGCAGAGTTGCCAAATGACCTTAAAATCTGTCTGAGACTGTGTCCCATAGATTTTCCAAATTTGCTGCACATTTTGAAAATTCTCTAAACAATTAAATAAAATGACAATGAACACATATTTAACATGTGAAGACATTTTTTATTGATCTACTTGATTATGATGTATTAATAATATCATAATGGATAAGAAATATTTAAGTCAAATAGGCAAAAAAATGTGCAATTTTGGATGAAAAATTACATTTTTGAAAATTTAATTCAGTGAACATAAACAAAGGCTCCAGGTGGATTCGAACTCATGATCTGCGGTTCAGAAGCCCAAATACTTTAACCACTGAGCTAGGACGATATACAACCAAATAGAACGATATAAACAGTTTAACAATTAAAACATTTAAATCGCCATCTTGTGACGTAGTGTCTCATAAAGTATAAGTCTGGGTGTAGTGAGGTACATTAAGCATGGAAATTTCTAGAGGGGTTTTCTAATTTTTGCTAAGCTGCAGTTTTCTCCAGATTTTGCAATGCCTTTATTCTCAGGTTGTGTATATATAGATTACGTGATTTATGCCTCTGATCTTAGTAAATTAAGGCATTGATGCTTCGTAAAATGCCATATTGTTTGAACACATTCATTACAGAGTTCAGCAAGGCTCAATGGTAACATGAATGTATTTAAGAAAATCCTTAAAAACTAACTAGGATTACTAATACATGGAATAATTAGCTTAAAAAAGTTCCTCCAGCTCGTGAGCGCCACTACATTGCTTGGTCGCTATTTCTCTTCAACAAAGGTAACTTGATCATTAAATGGTTGTTGGTCATAAATGTTTACCACCTTAACTACTCCTTAACTCCAAATATACATCTTATTACATTGATAAATGAAATGAATACACAAATATCAACCAACATGACCAACTCACCTCTTTACGCCACTGGATTAAATTTTAATTTCTATGCTAGCGTTTTAATATTTTCAAGACATGATGTACCAAAGTATTAATTTACCCAAAATAAATGAAAGTTACTTGAGATAACCTGCAGTCTGATCTGGCACATTTCATTAACTCTGTTACTCTGATTAAAAATTGATTAAGTTGAATGATAAAAATATAAATCTGAAAATTAGATCTATTAGTTTCTTCCTTGTTGATCTCTTGGATTATTTTTAAATTGTAGATTCCATGATCATGTCAAGAGCATACAAATTGACCAGCATACAGAAACTTTTTATCCAGCAAAGACTCTCAGCTGCAGTCTCTCAGCAAAATCATGCCATCTATTCTCTTGAAAGAATGTCAGGACTCTGGACTCGGTCCATTTTATTTGATTCCTATGCTATGCAGTCTATCGTTGTTCAAAGACAACTTTTGCATACAAGCAGGAAGCAATATGTACATGATGTTGGTTTGATGAACGTTCTGAAGGCTTTACCAACTAACACCCCTAAGAAAAAATTTGTGGTAATTATATAAGCAGAAATTTTTCAGTGTGTTTGTCCACATGAATTGATCAATTAGAACCATTTTAACAAAAGCTTGGACTTTGGGTAGCTGTGTCAAACAGCAATGTGACGTAGACCTGTCTATTTCATCTTTGGCCACTCGGCCATGGCTCTTTAAAATTAACAAGATTTGTCTGGCCTTTGAGCTAAGACTACACAATCAGTGCATATTTCGCTTGAAATCGCGTCATTTTGAACTTGTTTTGATGCAAGAAATCAATAGCTACGTCCAACCGAAAGTTAAAGGTCTTGTTAAAATGGTTCTAACATCAAACTGCAATTTTTGTACATCTACTACCGACTAAGTTAAAGGGTCTTCAAAAGTTGATGACTGTAGAATCATCATTGTTCATGATAGTTCATTTTTGAAAGATTTTGTTGTTACCTTTAACTTGCATATATTAGAGATGCTTGGTCAAGTTTCATATCAAATTTTGTATACGTAACTTAATTGTTGTAAAACAATGGTTTCATTTAGAATCTGTATAGTAATATGCAAATGAATGCAGTTCTTTTCTTGATCATTTAAGCAAAATTCTTTTGGAAAAATTGATTTACAAAGTCTGGTGTTTACAAAATAAACTTTACATAACTGGGTGAAACGTGGTTTTGCCCCTTATAAAGATTTGCCCAGATTTTGAGGCAGATATAATTGTATTTTATGATTATAGCATTTTTTTTTTAACTTGATACAGATAAGAGTAAAAAAGGATCCAAATACACAAGAACAAACTCCCAGCCAAGTTGTGGAGGTAAATCGGGGAATAACTGTTGCTGAACTCTGCCAAAAACTAGAGACTGATTTGGGTAATTGAGTAAAATGACTTTTTGTATCCTTTTTATAGATCTTTAAGTAATATCAGGCACGGGTTTTCCTAGCTTATTTTTGGGTTCATTAACTGGACCCATTCCCAAAGGAAAAATCATTAATATTTTCCCAATTCAAGACCTCTTTTCCCAATCATGTGGCCATAGATGTTGGAAAGAGCTGTTGACATTTAAAGACAAAAAAAAGAGAATTATCATTGAAATAAAGTAATTAGAATCAATGCTGAACATCGCTGATATAACTAAAAATGCAACAAAACAGCTTTTTTCTTCACTTTTCTTTATATTTTGAAGCATAATAATTAAAAAATGTAAAAAGTAGCACTTTAAGGAAAAATGATTATTTTCCCAATATCAACAGTTTACGTCGCGTCAATTTTCCCAATTCTACAGACCCTGGACCCAGTTTAAAAACAGTAGGAAAACCCCTGTGAGGTAATCATTATGGTTGGTGTGTGATCAAATTCTGAATATATGATAAATTTGATCACTTCTCGTCTGTAATGATCATCTTATAATATTCAAAGTATGGTTCCTTATCACTTATATTTAGCAATTGTATGACGCATAAATATTAAATTGCTGATAATATATCTTTTTTTCATTTTGTATAATAATGCTTTAAAACACACTTACATCCCAGCAGTGCATCAATTGCGTGACATTTGCGTCATTGATGAATTGTATTGAGTGATATATTACAAAATTGTTTCGAAGTGTAATCACAAAGATACTGTAAAATGAATATATTGCACAATCAGCAGCATTGTCTAAAGCTATGGTCCTGAGTCTGCATAACTATTTCTCTCCAACTCCTAGCTGCTTGAACACATAAAGAATCAAAAAGCATGATAACAGTATTCATCTGATAGTGAAGTTTAAACTGTTGTTATTGAACATGCAGTGCACTGCGACAGCCTTTGCTTCAATGATATTTCTTCCTCCCTTTCCCTTTTTTCCAGGGTGGGGGAGGGGAGGGGAAGAAGATAGAAAAAAGTCAGAGAAAGTAATGATATTTAAGCTTCGACAACCTCAGCAATAAACAAAATGTTTTATTTAGACAACGATTAGATAATCAAATGTTACATCAAAGGTCAATTTCTGACTTTGCTTAATTTATGTGCACTGGTCAATGATTTAATGAACTGCAGGATATTCTTGTCTGTTGCAACCAAAGCAAGATGGGAGTGGATCATACATGTACACTGTACATATTTGCTTAGGTTTGTGACGACGAATCAGTATACAGTTGTGTTTGTTGCAGAATTCTCTTAAATTTTGAAAGTTTTCATGTTTCTCTTGAAAAAGTTGATGCTCATGTAACAACAAGTGAATTTTATTTTATTTTGTAGATCAAGTATGGAGAACTGTGATTGAAGACAAGGACTTGGCCAAGCACATTGAAAATAAAGACCAAAGTAATTATATATGATCTAGAGTTGATTATCTTCCTTTGAATCTTTTTAGCTCACCTGAACGAAAATTTCTGAACAAGCACTGTTACAGTCATTGTTTTCACATGGCATCATCTTTTTTAAACTTATTTCTTTTTTCTGCAACTGTTTGGCAATTTCAACCTTTTTTAATTTATTCTTTTGGGAAGGTTTTTGAAAATGACTGCATGGCCATGCCTCTTTTTAAGGGATAGTAATTACAAAGTAGTTCATAGGGTACATTTGTTTTGAAAATCTTTCTTTCCAGAAGCCAATGTATCAAAACTTATGGGTTCATGTTTACTACAGATATTATATGAAGAAAAAAAAAAACCAAGTCCTATAAATCAATTGAGATATAAGGGGACCACAGTTTGTTAAATGTGATATATATGGAAGCAGACTAGCTTGTAGGGAAAAAATTACAGTCTTATTTGTGATTTTTCATAAAAACCTTTTAGACATGAATATTTAAGGAATAAGGAATCATTCTTTGAGTATTATGACGTGATAACTTTGGTTGGGGCATGATTAAATCCATTTATGATTCCTTATTCCTTATGTATATATAATTTTTCAGCAGTTGTACAATTAGATATTAGAATATTAATTATGCCAACCCCACTTGCGCCCCAACAATACATTATTTGAATTTATTGGATTGTATAATACAAGATGGATTCTTAGTGTTATCACAGACAAAAACAATGGAAAATTTAAATGTAAATATTTCTTAATTGTTCCAACCTACACTGTGTATGATGAAATTTGTCTTACCCAACCGCTATTACATTGAATTGAGCAAAATAAAGTACTGGGAGTCACTGATACATGGAATGAAAAATAAGATTTAATGAAACATGAAATATACATGTACATTTAAATGGCTAATGACGATGCTTGTTTTCATTTGATTTATTTTTTAGAAATCTCTAATGTCAAAGTGATTAAGAAGCTCTGCAAAATGCTAGGAGTGGTTCCGAAAATACCATCCAAAGAGCGCCTGAGGCAGATGGAAGAAGCATCGCAACAAATGGAGACACCCAGACGGTATGTTCTGTACCGTGGTGTCTAATTTTAATTAGTTCAACAAATGTTAAAGTCTAAGTGCAATTGCAGAATTAATATACAGTAATGCGAGTTACCGTATATAGACTTTTTTTGTTGTTTTGTGAAAAAGTGGTCCCCATTCGTTTCCTTGGTTCTTATACATGTACAATGCTTTTATCTTAAAAACAAAAATTAAACAAATTCAGAAGAGCAGAAGTGGCACTGTACAAGAGAGAAAGAGAGAGAGAGAGAGAGAGAGAGAGAGAGGTTATTTTTCGTACATTCATTTTAAATACATGTATACTTATATTAAATATTCATGCCTTGTGCCTGTGTATTCTGTGCATTGAAGTGTAGATTGATTTCCTGTCATTGCATTGGTTTCACACCTTTGTGTAAAACAATTAGGACTAAAGACATACACAGTTTACTGTAACATTCCCCACTGATACTACATGTTTGTATGCATGTAGTAGCTTCATATTCAACACACATAAAATGATATAAATATATAAATAATCAATTAGTATATTAAGGGTAAAGTAAAATTTTCATATTATGACCTTGATTGTTTGGTAAACATTCACCATGTAGCATGTGCTTGTCACATACTAGTTAAGTGTCTTGAGCATCAAAAAACTGTGGCTTAAAACTTACAAATTTATATGTATAAGAAATGCATTTGGAGTCGGAAATGTTTAAAATTATAAAAAAACAACAAAAAACTATTTTATAGTCTTACCTTACCTACATGTAAATTATAATAGATAGAGATAAGTAAAAATGATAAAAATATCTTTGAAATAATAGCCACTGGTACATGCATATCAATCCAGTTACTAGGTACATGAAAATTGTTAAAATGAAAACAATACATCAGACATGGCCGGTAAAGAGAGACTCTCAATATTAGGTGGCTGTCTTATTGTCTAATAGCGTACAGGTAAAAATCTCCAAACACTTTATTTAATGGTAGGTCACAGGCCACAATGAATTAGCCACAATTTTTTATGTGGAAATTATTAAGTAATCGCCAGAGGAGTGTGGTTAAATGCGGGATCGGGATATACGAAAATGCAGGATATGGGATCCATGTTGCCTATATTGTATCAATGATTGACTATATGCATGTGCACTTTTCTGTATCTTTTTCAAGTTTTATATGTTGTGCCTAAATTCAAAATCTATTATGGTTTTTGAAAAATGCACAGTCATGAAACTACTTGTAGTGATTTTTAATTCAGTTTGAAAATACACTACATGTACCGGTAATAGCTATGATAGACCTTTTTTTAAATTCCAGACCACCTCCTAGCCCCAAGGAGTTGGTTCCTCGTCCACCTGTCATAACAATCATGGGTCACATAGACCATGGAAAAACCACACTTCTGGATGCACTCCGCAAGTCTAATGTGGTGTCAGAGGAATTTGGGGGAATTACTCAACACATAGGAGCATTTACTGGTATGTTATAATTAATTATCTAAATAAAGGATGAAGGGCAAGAATTGATGTACATGTATAAGATTGCCTGCTGATATGGTTTAATACTTTTTCATGCTTCATTTATTTTCCTTGAAGTACCGGTATTTTTAACATATGCTTTGGTGGTAAAATATTTTTTGAGAGGGGGAAGGGGATTAAAATATTGAATTTTTGTTTTAAACTCCTACAACAGACTTTTGAAGAAAATTGTTTAGTGAAGGAATAGCCCTGGTATATATGGCATAAATTTGTTTTTTCTCTGCAGTGAAAACATCATCAGGAGATGACATTACTTTCCTGGATACTCCCGGCCATGCTGCTTTTACAGCCCTGCGGGAAAGAGGGGCCATTGTTACCGACATCATCGTCCTAGTTGTGTCTGCGGATGACGGGGTCATGCCTCAAACTATTGAGTCCATCGAACATGCCCGCAAATATAATGGTACAATATTTATTAAACCACTCTGTTATTCCTTAGACTCACAGGGGCCAAGCTCGTTCTAATATTTATTTCAATGTAACCATAAATAACTTTATTTATGGTTACATTGAAATAAATGTTAAAACGGGCTTGGCCACTGTGCTTAGACTATAGGGTTTATAGCACATGTCCTCTTAGATAAATAACTGCTCATGATAAATACATGTGCATGCTTTTATTAATTGTTATCGATAATGTAATTCAGAAATTTTGTATTATGACAAGAATACTTATTATGCGAAATCCTTTATCAAATGAGATTCTTTGAAAATCCATGAATTACTTGTTATCTAGTATTCTTAATAGATAAGTCTGAATTCTGAAATGTTGTGATTTGACAAAAAATACTTGTTAATATGTGAAATCCTATATCAAAAAAGATTCTATGAAGATCCATTCTTTAGTTACCCATAGTAGTGATTTTTCCCCCATGAAATTTATCTCCCTTGCTAGAAGAAAAAGTATACCTTAGTTCTTTCTTATTTTCATTTTTTACAGTTCCCTTGGTGATTGCCATAAACAAAATTGATCGACCAAATGCTGATGTAGTAAGTGAATGTACCTTAATCATTAATGCTGTGAAGTACATGTACATGTATTTTTAAGGTAGTCCTATACTCGGCACTAAATGGGCTCAATCATTAAATGCTTAGCTTTATATGATAAATATACATTCTAGCAATACATATACAAAAGAAAATATGTATGTTTACATGCTAGTTTGTTTGTTATCACCTCTCAGACGGGTTTACCCCTTTGTGAAAATTATTGACAATTATGAAATTTGGACAGACGTCCGTTTTTCCTAAAAATAATTACCAATTTTGGGAAAATAAGAACTGAACATACAAAATAGAGTATAAATATTTATTTAAGCCATATCCATCAATAATTTTGCGCAAATTTTTGTAAGTAAGTAAGCTTTATGGACCTGATGTATCAAAATAGAATACAAAAAATGCAATGCTAGTATCGCGTTTGGTAATTTTTTTACTATTTTATGGACTCAAACTTAAATTCATGGTGTTTATTCTATAGATTGACATCTTAGAAAAAAGATTTGGTAAAATAAATTATATGTTGACGGATTACTTTTCACGCTATAAGCTCTAAACCAAGTAGACCCTGACAAAAAAATTCGTAAAAATCATGTTTTGCTACAGTTTTCTGCTTAGATCTGTCAACAATGTTAGATATCATTTAAACATTAATTAATTGACGATTGATTAAATTCGAAATAGCTTCTGTCTCTAAATTTAAACCGGTTTTAGTAAAAGAAAAAGAAAAATTCGGGGGGGGGGGGTCAAAATAAAGAAGATATAAGCATACCTGAGATCCTGGTTAATCAGAATCTTCGTTTTTCATTTTACTTTAACAGAATCGAGTTTCTCAACAGTAATCATTTCTATATCTCAAATAATACATATATTACCGTTCTAATTGCTTATTATTGCCATTGTTTACAACAGCGATGTAGTGCAAAACCAATACCGGGTATCAAAAACGCTTTGTAAAAGTCGAACCAATATTGTAAAATCCGTATTATGACGTAGTGCGATACTCGGACTACTTTAAAACATACATGTATTTCGCTGGAATGAATGTACTAGTTTAAGGATAATCAAAATTGCATATCCAGGAATTTGTTTAGGTGGCAGGGGACAGTTTTTTTTATCCAATTCATTGTAGCCAAGGGATGCGTGTCTTCGGAACTCTGTAACTAGAATTTCCTCAGTTCCCATTCAGCACAAATACCTTTAATTCACTCTTTATAAGGCCAATCACCAATTTCTGAAGAAAATTGCTAATCAAAACCTGTAAAATTCTCTACATACTGGTTTTTATGAGATTTTGACCCTTTCATATTTTGCTAATTTTTCATGATTTTTCAGCTTTTTAGACCTCCCCCAGCTAATTCCCTGCAGAGGGTTGACCTTCCGTACCGCGTGCATGCTGCACTATCACATGTCAGAAACTTACCGGTGTATAGTTTACAATGTCCCATCCACCTACTTTTCGTGTTATTTTACCTCCCGTCTGTAACTTGCAATTTCACTGTGTAAAGTCAGCACAACAGTCAAAGCCGCAGGTTTCGCATTTTACTTCTGATTCTCATGTACCTAACATAAGGGGCCTACATATTGCATATCAATTTCAACAAGAGACACCCCTCTAACTAATGATAATCATTAAAAATCATTTCATGAATTTTAGCAACACTCATAAGCCTTCAAGTACAGCAACTCTCAATTTTACAAAAATATTGACGGGTACTTTATTCGAAACTGTCCCTTGCTACCTTTAACATACACTCACATTCTCTGAAAAGTCATCTTGTCTTAAAATTACAAAGCTTATGCTATTCTGAAAAAAAGTACACCACATTTTGCCAATTCCATTGAGGTTTAAGAAAAATATGGCCATTTAAGTGAACCCACCATTTCCACTTTCCTCTATTTAACACAGATTCACAGGGCTCTCCATAAATAAAGCATCTTTACCTAATCTTTTAGAGGTCAACTGTTGTTCAACCTCCTTAAATAAGAAACCTTATTGAATACTACATGCATCTGCTTGATATTATCATGATAAAAGCATCACATCACTTAGAAATCCCTTCACATGTATACCCTCCCCCTATCTTTTGATTTTCACAAGAAGCATTAGTTTGAACACTTTAACCTAATATTATGAAACTTGTGGCAGTTTCCTTGAGTCATTTCTTACACATAATTGAAAACAACCATCACTGATATTTAAAATTGATCTTTTTTGGTAAATGGATGATTTGTAGCATTTTTATTCACAAAAAGTCATGTCGCCCTACATGTGATTTCTTGTTTTCATGAAAAACTAAGCCTATAATCATATTTAGTGGATAACTTATATATTCTGGTTTCTAGTCTCCTTTCAACTTCGCTAAATTAGTAAGACCTACAAGTGTGACATGTGCGTTTAATTAAAATGAAATTCAAACACACCAGGGTACCTGGGGACGGATGAGAATTCCATGAAAAAGGTTCAAATTTTACATGTTTTTCTACATTTTTGATGCATATATACAATAAAAGGGTAAAAATGTGTTGTTTTTTGTTCATTTCAAGAGTAATTATCATAGCAGATGTTATTTCAAGGTCAAATGTACAGTTACATATTCTACATGTAATGGTAATGGAGTCCATTGGAAAGAGGGGGTGGCTTTTTCAATTCTGTAAATACATCTAAAATACCATTTTTTGATAGGAAGGAGCAAAAACTTGAGTTTTTTGACATATTGTATACTTTGATAACTGCATTTGTCTACATGTAAAGTTCATTTGAAATAAAAATATGCTGTTTTAAAAAAATTAGGTGATAGAAGTCTGGTGGATTAATGTTATTTCATAAAATCAGACAGCAAAATGGCTGCAAATTCATAAATTTAATGATTTAATTGATAAAAACTGTTTTAAAGTATTTATTATTATCTCAGTAATTAACTTAAGCCTATTAATTGTCATCAGGATAGGAAATGCCTACTCTCTAAGCCAATTTACTCTAGTGGTGGTCATTCTACACATTTAAGAGGGAGTTACTCCCCTTGAATATTTTGGCTAATAAATGATGTCATGACATCTATAGCCAAGAAAATCATCCATTTTCACAAAATGTATTACTTATGGTACAAAATCCACTCAAAATTACACTTAAAGGAGAAATATGAAAATACCATGTAGTCTTGAAGGTGGCAGGGGACAGTTTTTTTTATCCAATTCATTGTAGCCAAGGGATGCGTGTCTTCGGAACTCTGTAACTAGAATTTCCTCAGTTCCCATTCAGCACAAATACCTTTAATTCACTCTTTATAAGGCCAATCACCAATTTCTGAAGAAAATTGCTAATCAAAACCTGTAAAATTCTCTACATACTGGTTTTTATGAGATTTTGACCCTTTCATATTTTGCTAATTTTTCATGATTTTTCAGCTTTTTAGACCTCCCCCAGCTAATTCCCTGCAGAGGGTTGACCTTCCGTACCGCGTGCATGCTGCACTATCACATGTCAGAAACTTACCGGTGTATAGTTTACAATGTCCCATCCACCTACTTTTCGTGTTATTTTACCTCCCGTCTGTAACTTGCAATTTCACTGTGTAAAGTCAGCACAACAGTCAAAGCCGCAGGTTTCGCATTTTACTTCTGATTCTCATGTACCTAACATAAGGGGCCTACATATTGCATATCAATTTCAACAAGAGACACCCCTCTAACTAATGATAATCATTAAAAATCATTTCATGAATTTTAGCAACACTCATAAGCCTTCAAGTACAGCAACTCTCAATTTTACAAAAATATTGACGGGTACTTTATTCGAAACTGTCCCTTGCTACCTTATCCTGCAACTACCCCTTGCATTGATCGAATAAAGGTAACCCTGTAAACCAAAGTTATATTTGGTCAATGCCCCAATATAGGGTTGTGCATTTACCTGTCATTCAAATGCAATGTGACGTCATCTTTCTTGCTTCATTTATGCCATGGCATCATGGTTTCAACTGCAGATATGCAGCGAAATTTGTCGAATAAAGCTCATTTGAGGTGCAAAATGTGATATTATATTGCAGAATAAACAAAATATATGATAACTGTCTTAAAATATAACCGAGTTTTGTGCTTTGGTCAAAAATGTGAATAGGGCTAGTCAAGCCTCGCCTTCTGTCATGTTTTCTTACCCTCGCCAAAATATAGCTTATATTTCAAGACAGTATAAACCATGTATTTTCTATGTATCTCATTGCAACAGCTCATATGTACAGTGTATATAGTAATGTGAAAAACCTTTAATTTAAATTATAAATGTGGAAATAGGATCGTAGTGTATTCTGCATTTCATAGCAAATAAGATGAAAGGTGTAATTGAAAGATGCTTTTAAACAGTTCAGTTCTTTTTCTAGGAGAGGACATTAAACAGTCTGTTGGAACATGGGGTTCAGACAGAACTGAATGGAGGAGACGTTCCCGCTGTTCCTATATCTGCTCTAAAGGTACTAATAAAACCTCTTTAATCTACATTGAAAGATTAAACATTCAACGTCTTAGTGTACCAATTCTTGAATAAAGCATATAAGATGGTGATTGGAGTATGTCGGGTGGTATGAATTATTTACTTAAAAAGGACTTAAATTTGGCCTCAGTGAATGCTGATGATCAGAATTACGGTAGCAACCATTATTTCTCTACATGTTTAAGTAGGAAGAAGAATGTAACAATTCTACTTATAATGTCATCTAATTGTCTTTACATACTTGTGAAAAATTGAACATTCTATTCTATAATTTACTGCCGGCCTACATGTATTTGTAGTCAGACACACTTACTGACTGTTGGCAATTGACCTCTGATTTGTGCTCTTTTCTGATCATCTTCTTTAGTCACACTTTTAAGGTGGTATGGGACATCTGTCGATATTAATGTGGATTAAAGTACATTATAATTGAAATACTTTCACCGGTTTAGAATTTTCAAATTTTACAATATCTAACCAAAAAATAGCTTTTAAAAATATTTTGAAAGGTAAAAATTGTAAAACCCACAGTGTGATTCGAACTCATGACTTACAGATTCGTAGTAAACCCTCTAACTCACTGCGCTACGCTGTTAGATGACAATATTGGGAAAGAAACTACTTAATAATATATAACTGCACTTAATTTTACTGTTTATTTCGATAAACAATACGTCACAACATGGAAGTGTCCCATACCACCTTAAGAAGATATGTCAATTGGCTATGTATTTGTATGTTTCTAATGATGAAATAAAGCTTAATCAATCTTGATTTGGCAAAGTTCATTGACTGTATTTGATTGGCAATCCAATTAAATGATTGTTGCAACTTGTTACATTGTATGTTAATTATGCTGTGATTATCAAACTTTAGTTCAGTATACAAAATGTACCTCAATCGTTCATTTTTATTAGGGTGAAAATATATCAGAGTTACAAGATACTATAGCAGCCTTAGCAGAAATATTGGATCTGAGATGTGATGTTAAAGGTGAAATGGGAGGGCGTATCATTGAGTCTAAAATGGACACTAAGATTGGGTAATAAGATCACAGTATTACTGTCTTACTCTTATTTAATGTGTAGAAATGTTCTTTTGGTGAGAGTTCATCTGTAGTTGTCAATTCAGGCTATACATGTATCTCTATCTGAAATTTGAATCGATATCTCTATGCAAGATGGTTTTTTTTAAAGATACCTTCTCTCTCTCTATCTATCCCTCCCTCCCCTCCCCCCTCTCTCTCTCTCTCTCTCTCTCTCTGACACAATGTTTATCAGATGCAATTTGATTTATTAATCATATTTAATCATTGATAATAGTCTCGTTTCATAAGAACAATGATTCAAAATTTTAAGACAGCATTTGCTGTCCAAAAAAAGAAAATTCATCAATATTCAGGTATTGGTACATCATTTTAGAACATATATAAGACTACATTTGTAAGTCTTTGTAAACTCCATTACAGCAAGAAAGTTTGTGAAGAAACAAGGTCTCATTTGACCCCCACCTTATTTATTTTATTATCATTTAAAAAAAAAAAAATATTGTTCTTAGTTATGTTTTACATATACATATATATATATATTTGCCATTAGCTTAGTTGCAACAGTTTTGGTGCAGAGAGGAACTATGAAGATAGGAACAATGGTAGTGGCAGGAGAAGCATTTGGGAAGGTTGGTTCATGTACATGTATATATTGAATTTGTTCAGAGATTTCTGTTCAACGATCTAACATTGTTCTGTACTCACTGACAGATGATTCATAAAGAAGTTAAAGTTTTCAAAGAAGAGAGTCAATGAAGATTAAACTGCGTGAATAATTGTGATAAAGAAATCACTGAATTCAGTTGATAATTTTAATGGTTATTTAATGAACTAGTACATGTATAATATGGGTCATGTTTCTCCCAACAGATTGAATTGATATAAAGATTTAAATTTATACTACATTGTGTAGATATTCTGAATTCATTATCAGAAAATTGTAAGAGAGGGAGTAGGCATGACTTGGTATTCTTGTAAAAAATAACTTAATTTAAGTGCAATATAACTCTGTTAGATATGATATGCTGGTTAGCTTCAGAAGTCTGTTTTCTTGATAATTTACTCTTTTTACATTTATTTTCAAGATAAAAAAGATGATAAATAACCAGGGTCAGGCAGTAAGAACGGTGACCCCCTCATTTTGTGCGGAGGTTTATGGGTGGAGGGAGCTTCCTCAGGCTGGAGATGAGGTTATTGAGGTCAAAAGCATGGTAAGCTTATTTCTATGTCATTTTTTATTTACTATGAAGACACATGCTAGAAAAAAATCCCATGCAGTATTAAGGGTGAAACAATAATGTTCATTCAAAGTAAATATGACTTTGTTCATTACCTTGTAGTTGCAATAAAAATGTTGTTCAAAAATAATCTTTAAATGAAAATTGTAAAATGGAGTTATTAACCATTGCAATCAATACTGGTAGCAATAAAATTAAGGTGGTATGAAAGACCTTCATATTGTGACATACTTCCTATTGAAATAAGCAAAAAAATCAAGCATAATTTTATAAACGAATCTGTAAGTCATGAGTTCGAATCCATCAAGAGCTTTTATAATTTTTTTTAATTGCAACAAATTTTGAAATATATATTTTGATCAAATATTGCAAAATTTGAAAATTCTAAACCAGTAAAAGAAATTTGATTATAATGTACCTTTATTCATGTTAATATTGACAGGTGTCCCATACCACCTTAATCAATGGGGGTATTTGACACAATAAGGCAGTGTCTTATCATTTGACAGTAGTTGGTAGTTCAAGTTGCCTATTAAGTGTATTTTAACCATTTGCAGAGGAAAGCTCAAGAACTGATCACAATATCTGCAGCAGACAGGAAAGCCAAGGAGATAGAAAAATATATTCCCATGATTGAAAGGCAGCAAGAGGAGCAGAAAGAGATTCGGAAGAAATTAATGGAAGTGAAAGCTGAAAGTTTCTTCAAGTTCATATTGGCCCGAAGGAAAATTACAAAGGACGGGGACCTCCCATCAACGCTGGGGGAGTGCAATCTACCAATAGTTTTAAAAGGTTTGTAAAGCTATATCATTTGGATTTACATGTGCATGTTGGGATTATACATGTGCATATCATGTGCATGTTGGGATTATACATGTGCATATCAATAAATGTATTTATTATAATGATTACTGAAAAGAAATTATATTTGATATGGTCCAATATTTAATGCTTGGCTGCTCATGCTCCATATTAGATGAGATGCTGCTATATTGAATAGACTAATATGGTAGACTTTGAAATAATTTGAAATATTTTGATTTCTTTTTAAGCTGATGTATGTGGCTCCATTGAAGCTCTACTAGAAATGTTTTCAACATTTGATTCACAGCTCTGTGAACTGCGGGTTGTTCATCATGAAGTGGGCCCTGTTACTGAAGCAGATGTCAATTTAGCCGAAAGTTTAAATGGTAGGTCAAATTGATTGACATTTTATAAAACTAGAATAGTGTCTACCTGTAAATTTTTTGTTCCCTAATTCAAAGTTTGGATGGAATGAGTGGAAGGGGAGGGGGTAGGAATTTTTTTTTGGCTTTCTGCCTGTCTGCTCTTAAATTCAATGCTACGAATTTGAGATGAAAATGTTGAATGTATTTGTTTTTAACATATGCATACGTGTGCAGTTTATATTTAACTCAACCCAGATTCTGGTGTGTGTGTACTGTATACTTTCTTGAATTAAATGTCAGATTCAGTGCGCCAAAAATGTATTTTTATTTATTCTAAACTATGCTAAGAGGTCTTTCTAGAGTTAGGAAATTATAACACGCAGAAAAACATGGTTATAACAAACATGCTTCTTATACTGAATTGACACTTACAGTGAAGTGATTTTCAAAATTGCAAAATCGTCCATCCCTAGCACTTCGTTATTAATAAGAGTGTTTTACTAAACATCAATATATTATTTACATTTACGAATAAATAACAAAACTTTTTGAAATGGTATATAAACATTATAAAAACGTTAATTCCAAACAATTCTATGCTTTAACAGACCCCAAAAAAATAAATGCTGTAGTACAATATTGTGCATTGCATTTTTACTGGTAAAGCGATGAAATTCATAAATCATAGTTAATTATATCCTGACTTTCATTTCAGCTGAAATTTTTAGTTTTAATGTTCCCGTTTCTGAAGATCTTAGAAGGAAAGCGGAACAGGCAAATGTTATAATAAAGGAAAACAATGTGATATACACGCTGATAGATGAGCTAAACGAGAGTGCTAACAGTCGAATTCCACCTTTTATGGAAGAAGATAAAAAAGGTAGGTGATATTTTTGAGTAATGGGGAGGGAATCAAAATGGAGTTGAAGTTGATTCAGGTAATTCATAGAACTTTATTTCCAACTCATCCAAACCTTTCTATTACTCTTTTTCATTTTTAATTGCATAATCTTGATTGTCTTTGCTTTGAACTATTCATCAGTAAACCAGGATACACGTACATTGTACATGAATGTGAAATGATTTTGCTTATTTACACTGTTGATAATATCATTTGAATAGAGGCCAAGAAAGGTTGTACTTATATTGATAGTAAGGTTACCAATAAGTATGGTGGAAACAATTTGATATAACACTATATCTATTAATGAAACTCTTTGCTCTTATCATTGATAATAATAATAGAACTGGATATTACAAATTTGCACTGTATTTAAATTTTCTTCGGCATTTTTTTGCAGGCGAAGCAGAAGTCTTACAAGTCTTTGAGTATAAATTTAGGGACACAACGCGAATGGTTGCTGGGTGTAGATGTACTCAAGGAAACCTGCAAAGGAAACTTGAATATAAGGTTCTCCGAAATGGGGAAGAAGTTTATAAAGGTACAAATGATTATGATACCATCATTCTCATTAAAATATCCTCGCTATCGAAGTTCGGGTTAAAAATAACATGCATAAGTGTTTTATTATTTTTTTCTTTGTTTGCCTTACCCATTTCTAATATATCATAAATGCATGTACTTCTTATTTTATTCTGGTGAACGATGAGGGTCAAGAGGTTGATGCTATTAACAAGTCAAGGTCATTTATTGAGGTTAAAGGCCAACCCCCCCCCCCCCCCAATAGGTCTTTGTTTATTGGGTATTGTGACAAAGCAAATAAATAAGATTATTCAGTTATCGAGGCATACTTTAATTAACCAATCAAATAGCAATTTTTTACTAGTACTACACTCTGTAGTTCCTTGATGTGACTGGGAATACTATACATGTACATGGCTGGTAACTGACACAGTGTAACATTGAAGGGTCAAGGACATAACACAGATATGCTGGAAGTCAAATTTTTAATGATTTAATCCTACTCTCATGTACATGTATGCAGTCAGTCTGACATCAATGAAACTTATTTAAACCCTTCTCAAAGTAGGGTTACACATGTATTTTAATAAAAGTTTCATGTCAATATTAAGCCTGTTAAGCTTCATTTAAAAGCGGAATAGTTCTAGTAAAATGTATTAGACTATAGAAAACTTGACATTTTGTGTACTATTTTCTCTCTTTGTAGGAAAATTAGACTCATTGAAACATCACAAAGATGAAGTTGACACTATTTCGTCAGGCAAAGAGTGTGGAATTTTAGTCAGTGATGAAGATTTCATCTTTGAGCAAGGAGATGTTATTGAGTGTTTTGACTGGAAAGTTGTAAAGAAGACTGTAGATTGGGCTCCAGATTAAATTTTCAAGCATGGTGATTAATTTAAAAAAGGAAAAAGTTTGGACCTTTGACTTATTTATTTCTTTTTATGATTAGAGAATTTCATTATGGAATGAATGAGTTTAAGGATATGTAAGAAATGCGAGTTTCATACCCGAATTAAAGCAAAATGATTGCTAGTAAGTACTTATTACGGGGCCTTGTTTTTTCACTATTTAATTAACTCATTATGGAATAACATATTGTTGCTGGAAATTGTACTAGGCTAGTGGACAAAAGAATCATTTGAGTATAAATACTGCATATTGCCTGCAGGGAGACCATCTTCACTAGCCAAGGGTTTCTGATCCGCACCACTCCTCACGAACCCTTGGCATGTGCTATAAAAAGTTGGGATTATTTCGTCACGTGATCTTCTTGCCTATTTATAGATCGGTGAACTGATGAAAGGTGTCATACTTTTAACATCACTGGTGCAGTAATGGGAGCCCCCAAAGACATTGATATTGACAAGTTGAAAGAAGGAAATCAATGTTGTTTAAATCAGATATGTTCTGCGTTTTTTGATTGGTTAAAGGCTTTCACAGGTCGAGACCACTATATTTTGTGACGTCGGCATAAATTTGCATACTAAATTAGGCATCTGTTTACTTTTATCGACAAACCAATCAGGTGAATGAGTTGCAAGGCATTGTGGGCTACTACAAGTTTCAGTGTATACAAAGCGTATTGAAAATATATACCATTTTGAATTGTCTTTTGGAAACTCATTTTGAATGATTTTTCAGAATTTATGAAAGTAATATGGACAATGATGTCTGAACTTCAATTTCTATGCTCACATTTAAAAAATATTGCATATGAGGACTTATATCAACCTATTTAAATACCCCATTGTCAATGTTCAAAAGAGAGGTACGTCCTATTGAATTAAAAGCAGTGAGTACTGTTTTTTTTTTCACGTGATATATTCATATTTTGGACAACATTAGTAGAACGCGCGTTGATATTTTCTTAAGGGACATTCATCAGAATGCTTAACGGACAAACTACTTTATGCTGCATATAGCTTGCGCTTCTGCGTTTGTATATTTGTGCATTTCTACTACAGTGGCTATTCACGTATGTTAAAAATGTACAGTTACCTGTTTTTATTTCTAGTGCACAATGATAATGTCACCAATACACAATTTTGCAGTTTTTTTTTTATCAAAATCTGTTTGTACTTGTATACGTATGTTTGTCAGTGGTTTGATACTGATCATTTTTGAAGCCACAATTAATCAACTAAAACAACAGTATTTTTTAATGTGGGCATGGAACAAAGTTAATGGTACGTAATCTTTCCTTTTTTCCTTCTAAAGTAAAAATCAAGATGTACAAACATTCCGGCAAGCAATTAAATATTGTGTATAAAACAGACAAATACCACGTGCGTTTGTTGAATCGTAAACACGTTATAGACCGTCATGCATTGCAACTCATTCAATGGATTGGAGAATCAGTTTGCCAAAAATACTGTCACGTGTTAAATAATGCTATCCATATAAGGTAGTGTACCCGACCTGTTTCAGTAAACCCAACGTTTGATAGCACACATTTGACTGTGTATTGTTGCTTTTAAGCCATCATATGTGCTCTTTGTCAGGGATTTGAAACATACATAGAACATATTTTAAACATGTTATTTAGTTCGCTTCCGCGACTAAAAATATGGTGGCAGAAACTTTGTCAAAAAAATTTTTCAATAAAGAAATAGATTTGATTTTATGATGAATTTTCATAAGTGCATATCAAATTGGTTATGCAAGTTTGAATGTTTCGTTCAAACTTACAATGATGAATTTATTTAAAACGCACGATGATGTATATGTGCTCATGTGCCGTGAAAATGCTAAGTGTATTCGCAGGAAATTGAACGTCGCAGATTTCCAGTGCGCACATAAGGGGAAATATACACTGAATGTAAATAAAAGTTGTAAAAGCAAACGATCCAACAGCATTTTGTCGGTTATAAATATAATTATTTTAATTTTGTTCTTTACTGATTGAAAATTATAAAATGTACATTTTATAAAAAGAAATACTGATAAAGTATAAAGGATTGGTGCTCAGGGTCATTATAAAATCTAATAAACTTCCCAATGTCTTTCAAGTACTCATGTGTTTTTATTTTTCTCTCATCATTTTGATAATGACACAGTCATAAAATTGAGAAAAGGAGTAATAAGAAAAAAAATGTAGCTGCAAATTAATTAATTAAGCAATATTAATACATACATGTAGTATAACAATGCATGCCAAGAAGAATCAACTTATTGATTTTCATTGAAAAATGGTAGTTTTAAGTAACAAAAATGTCATTTTGGGTAATGAACAAAAATCAGTTGAGGAGGCTATATGGTCAACAAATTAACCCTTAGATCTGCCTTAATTTTAGGATATGATAAATTTAGGTATAAAATATTAGTAATTAACCCCCCCCCCCCCCCAACATATTTTACTTTTTAAATTTGAGCATTTTATATATATTCTGATATAGCTCTTGTAAAGGAGGCCAAATGTATATATGTATATGAATCAATTCTTCATCTAGCGATAGGAGAGTGTTCGGGAAAATGCCTACCAACATTTGCAGATGTAAAGTAGGCATCGCTGTGGAATAATGACCTTGAAGTCATTGGGGGACTCGAGTCTGTATCTTCGTGAGTCAACAGGTGAACGAGACCTTTGGCTTGTAGGAAGACTCAAGCCTGTGTCTGCGTATATTCCCCTTCCAATATGTGTATTAGTTCCATAGAAAAATGTCGTCACAGTCGTACGCGTGGTATTCAAAATGAGGTTCGGGCGAATGAACGTTAGAACCATCAATACTGTGTAAATTGCCCGCTTCTAATTCTTTCTTACACTCCATCGTCGTATCTAGTTTATCTTCGATAATGTCACTGAAATGCAGAAACAAAGATTTTAGAATAGAGTCATGGAGTGATATACATGTACCGGCATTAACACAACACGTTTTAAATAGAATAAGCATTTATAATTATTTTGGACAAATACTTACATTATGTTCATTGCCTTTGCTTGGGTGTCACTATCACTACAAAAATGCTTAGAATAATACTTTGAAAATATCCTTTAGACCTTGTAGCTACATGTATATATATAGGCATATTATCAAACGCGGTGACTGTCGTGTATACTGCTACTTTTCTTTAAGCAAATGATCGAAAGAATATAAAGTATTGGTTATTATACATACATGTACATGTATATATATTTCACAATAATATGAACATTTATGCCATTATTCCTTTAATATTTTCAATAGTCAGAAACCTGTGAAGACCTCTCTCTTAAGCCCCTTTCACAATTGGCGCACGAACACTTTACACCACTTTGCGATCGAAATTTTTGAGCTTCGCACGAGCTCTTGCATACGTTGCACGAGCCCTCGCATTCGTTGCATACGTTTTACTGGTCGCATCAAGTCTCCTCTGGATAGTGGACAGACACACTATTCAGACGCGACCCAACGCGATCCAAATTATCGCAGTGCAACGCACGAACATTAGTACGAACGTTTTACAACGTTTCGTGTACTCGCAAGAGTGATGCACGATTTTTAAAGGTCGTAAGATGAACTGCTGTTGTAAATGCGTGTGTTTTGCGACCTTGAGACTGTTGCTCAACATGTCTCCTGTGATCTTGCAACGTTTTACAATCATTGCACGACTTATCAGCCTCAATGGTTGGTTTTGTGATATAAAGAGAATCATAATGACTAAATATTTTGGATTTAATCATTTTTGTCTGCATCATATGCTCATGTCGGCTTTTTCATTCCTATGAAATCGCCCTGTCACGTGACTTTCTAGACCAATCAGATATAATAGAATAATCATTTTGAGGTATAATAATAAAAGATGCTGCATCTCTGTTTCTTCATGGGCGGCATAATCTCTCTCTTTCAACTATGTCTACTGAAGGGCGTCGGAAATGGGCGGTATATACCCCCTCTGACTCGCACGAGCATTCGTACCATGGAATGCATGATTGCACGTCCAATCGCATTGGCGCACGTTCAATCGTCCGATCACCTGGTCTCTCGCGCGATCCTATCGCATTATCTTTCAACAGTCGCTTTCATTGCACAACAGTCGCATATAGACGCAAGATATGTCGCAAGGTTTATTGCGTTTACATCGCACGGCGCTCGCTTAAATCGTGCGAATTTCGTACGAATACTTTTTCAAATGCGATTATTTCGGCAACAGTTTACGATTCATATCTAATTTTTTCGGTCGCACGAATATTTTGTCGCCTCTGATCGTGCGCCAATTGTGAAAGGGGCTCTAAAAAAAAGTTATGTTTTTGTTATCATAGCTTAACTTATACTTATTTATACTTGCACATCTTTTCATATTTTTTATTTTGGTTAGAGATCGTTTCTGTATCTTACCACATAACATGTGCCATTTTATGACGATGTAAATATGTCACGGTTAAACTATACTGTTAAACAGTAAAATATTTATAATTTAAAATGTTAAATACATTGCTGTACTCAAAACCAAAACACGACTTTCAGGTATATTTGATATTCCTTGCAGTTTGAAGTCATGGCATCAATATACTACATTGGAAAAATATTGATGCTCGTGGTCGAAGTAGCATGCGACTTTACAGCGTCGTTTTACACATTGTACGTCTGCCAATCGTAAAATGAGGAACAACTTATAGATGACCCATTCAACTGATTACCTAGAACATATTGTTATTATCATAATGAAAATGCTCCTTGATGTTACCGTTGATAAATTATTCTTTTCAGCATATCATGCATTTTAAAATCATGTCTGCGTTATTGAATAGCATTAGAGATTCCATGTCTGATAGCAGTGGGCAAAATCCATAACTAAAATAGATGACATACATAAAGCAAATAAAGATAATTTACAATTGTGATTTAAAGTACCAAGTTTCAAATGAATATAGTGCATGTTCATTGTATTTTATTCATAAAAACAAAAAAGTCAATTAGATAAATCAATTCTGATGTTTGTTTCCAGATCTTGTGCATAAAATGAAAAGTTTTTCCCAGTCGGAATTCTAAAAAAAAAAATGAAATACACGGAAACAATAAGTTGGACAAAGAAAAGGAAAATGAATTCAAACTCACCACTAATGCGTCTCTGTAATAAAACTAGTACTACAATGTACTTAAACATTCAGATTTACATGTAATAACGATGTTTTCTGGAAAGAATGCAATCGCCACAAAAAATATAAATATATATAGCCCAGTTTCAATATATTGAACAGTTGTCATCCTGTCATATTAGGGTATGTTAATGTAAATCTAGCGTGTTTCAGTTTTATTTTCAATTGACGCTGCTGTCAGAAAACTTGCTCATCGTTCATGTATTTTTATCTTTGATTTGTTCTGTTTATTATAGATGGAACAACCGATCTACATGTAGTTTCGTATCCTAATACAATGTACATGTATACCTACAAAAGATATGAAACCACAGACAATGCCTTGATTGAAAGAAGTTTTAAACAACAGAACGATATAAGCATTTTAACTTCCTTGTTTTTTCAGATCGTACACCTGCTATTCAACAGAATATTAGGTCTATTAAGAACTAGATGATGAGGAAAATTTCTTTTCATTTTGTTACTGTTTGTGGATATCTAATTGCTTGGGGAACCTTTGCATATAGTTTTGACATTGATTACGAATATCATTATGAATACAAAGCCAACTCAGTCGTGTTAGGAAAGTTTCCAGTGGTGACCATTGCCAAGGTAAACTTATTAATTTGTGTTATATGTATAAAATAAGGCTTAGATTCTATCAAGTATAATTTGCAAATGCAGACTACATGTAAAAGTGCTTGTAAAATTCTTCATATATAAGAGAAGAAAATTTTTTAAAAATGGCAACACTTTATCTGTTCGCAGCTTACCAATTTCTATTATATGTTCGGTAATTTTGTTCGCCCCAGAAAGTAACTCATACACACACAACAGACTTTTATGAATCGTATCTTATGTTTCCTAATTGGACTTATTGCCTGACGTCATGTAAACAAAGTTTATCTTCTAAAAGACTAAAGCAACACACTGATAAAGTCAGTGGCATTTGGAAAGCAACATTTAATGCATCCTCTAAGATGTAGATTAACGGTTGTAATAAAACGTTTGCCTATGTTATAATAAATGTTTTGCCGATGTTTATTTTGGAATTAAAAAAACAATGCACATGCAAAGTAGCTAAAAGATTCTTCAAATTTTGCACATATGAGTTCTATAACTGGTTTTCATAGGAACTAAGCGAATTGTATAGGTAACTTGTCTTGCTTTATTTATGGGGTATTTGATTTCATTCTTATATGATAGAGTACATTCTTTTGAACATATTACTTTATGTTTAGTTTAGTGCTGCTACTGCATTAGCATTAAACAACATGTTTTATGTAAACTGCGAGTGGAAAGACAAATATCACATTGTTTTATGTAGACTGCGAGTGGATAGTCAACTATCATGTTTTATGTAGATTACGATTGGATAGTCACCTAACACATTGTTTTATGAAGACTGCGAGTGGATAGTCAACTATCATGTTTTATGTAGATTGCGATTGGATAGTCACCTGTAACATTGTTTTATGTTGACTGCGAGTGGATAGTCACCTATCACATTATATAAATAGTGCCTGTTTGGGAGGGTAACAGTTGGAATTGACACCCCGAGGAAACCATTGTCAACCGACGCGAAGCGGAGGGTGACAATGGTTTTCGAGGGGTGTCAATTTCAACTGTTATCCTCCAAACAGGCACTATTTATTTTATTTTACTGAATGTCTAAATTTTAGAGAATTTTTTTACTGCTTTTATATAGAAATGACGTTAATTCTACGGCGAACTGTACGCGCATGATTTACGCGCATGTAACAATTCGTTGTGTTACCCGTTGCTAGGTGAGTTGCTAACGCTGAGGGTAATAGAACGGATTATCAACTGCGTCTAAACCAATCAGATTTCAGTATTAAACATGAAAGTATAATAATGTTTTATGTAGACTGCGAGTGGATAGTCACCTATCACATTGTTTTATGTAGATTGCGAGTGGATAGTCAACTATCACATTGTTTTATGTAGATTGCGAGTGGATAGTCAACTATCACATTGTTTTATATAGACTGCGAGTGGATTGTCACCTATCACATTGTTTTATGTAGATTGCGAGTGGATAGTCAACTGTCAAATTGTTTTATGTATAATACTGCAAGTGAATAGTCAACAATCACATTGTTTTCTGTAGGCTGCGAGTGGATAGTCAACTGTCACATTGTTTTATGTAGATTGCGAGTGGATAGTCAACTGTCACATTGTTTTATGTATAATACTGCGAATGGATAGTCAACTATCACTTTGTTTTATGTAGACTGCAAGTGGATAGTCAACTATCACATTGTTTTATGTAGACTACGAGTGGATAGTCAACTATCACTTTAAAAGGTCATCCCCCGACTATGCTTTACTGGCATTGGTTTCATGTAATACTTTGATGAACTGGGATATGTTTTCGTCTCATGCAACCACGACTATATGGAAGAGAATAGTAAATGATCCCAGTTTAATTTTGACGACGACTTTTAATTTCCTTTTCAGAATCTGATAAGGTTCTCCGGTTGATCCAAAATGTACAATGAATTCTCAATATTGACTTTCAGTCCTATATCTATCACTAGATAATAATTTTTCCCTTACTGAGATCATTTATAGAAATAAGTAACATTGTCGTAACATAGTGATATAAGAAAATTTCAAACATTTTAAATCCGTATTTCTCTCCCTAATATGTGTTATTCTTGTTTCATGAATTGCATGAGCGTAAATTTTAAGAGGAAATCTAATATAAAGAAGCGACAAAAAATTCAAACCTTTACATCTATTCTAGTTTGTTTTGCATGCATTTCGGGATATTTAAACCTCAACATAAATATCCAATTTTATACTACAAAACAATTGGCGGCAGGCCCATCTAGTAGATAACAGGTAAATGACCGTTCAATCACAAACCATTCAAAAGGCATTTATGCTTATTCACACTGATTCATTATTGCCGCTGTCATTTGCTACTTTATCGATTTGAATTGTTAACGTTTTAATTTTTGTTTGAAATTTGATTCGTCCCAGCAGTGACTGGCATTTTATACAACCTTCACATTTTAAGTTCTCTGAAATCAAAACAAAATATTTCAGATGGAAAATCTTTGAAAATCAAAATAAAAAAGAAAATCATGATCATTTCTACGAAAAAAAAAATCACTCTGGATATAATTAATTTTTGAGAAGATCTTTTAAAAATATTTATGAAATGGCACACATTCATCCTCTACATGATTTTTCTCTAAATAGTAAGAAACAACCTTTTAAGTCATTATTAAAAGTAAGCATGTATAATATTAAAAAAAATAATATGTTGAATACAGGTACAAAGTTCAAATAAATCCTTGTAATTAAAAAATCCAAACTTTGCAATCAATAGAGAAACAATGAGTACCCTTGACAAAATTCCATGAGAAAAATAGTAAATCATAGAAATACGTTACAGTTTATTTCACCTGACCATTGTTAAAGACTCATACAACCGATTCATGTATTCATGTATGTCAACCCCCCCCCCCCCCCCTTAAAAAAAGAGAATATTTTCTAAGATGTCATCAAAAAAAAACTCTTGTATATTATTTGGAAAATCACAAAAAGCAGCCAAAATGGTAAGCAAAGGTTTCCGTATCGTTGCAGTTCAGAATCCAGCCGCTGATGCAAAGTAATGGCTCCATCATTTGTCACTTGCAAATGACCAGTTTGACCCAGTCTGCCGGAGGGAAAAGTAATTATAGATTCATTATATCTTACTCTTCATCAATTGACTGATCAATTGCCAAAAAACATAAAATATAACATTCAGAAAATTTATATAGGCTTCCCAGAAAGAACAAGTAGAATGATCTTAATAATAGTTTTGATTTTATTATATATCTCAGAAAAGTGTAATAAAGACCAAGGTTTGATATAATATTTAATATTGATACCGTTTGGATAAGGAATGGGATGTGATAATAATGTTGTTACTGTAAATTAATATGGCTTTTGTTTCTTTTTTTATCCAGCTGTAAGCAACCCGGTGGGATGGAATTTCAAAAGAGGGTAATTTCATTCAGTGGCATGATAAGTAAACCAGATATGGTTTATAGGTTGTCACTAATTTCATCAAAGTTTGCGAAATTGGTTAATGGTAAGTGGCAATTCTCAATTCAAGATGTAACACTCAATTTTGAATTTAGATTTGAGTTTGAGCTATCTGAAGATGGTCTAATTAAAGAAGTAGCACATCACAACGAAGAACATCATGACGTAATTAATTTCAAAAAGGTTCTTGCTAGTGTATTTTCAGCCATACGAAAGGTTTGTTTTTGATATATATAAGTATAATAGATTGTTATGTTAATTAGACTTTCTTGCTCTAAATCGTGTTGAAAAGGCACACTATGATATGTTTTTATAATTGTTATATTCCATAATATTCTGTAGCCTCGAACTTCGACTCGCAAGACATTCAACAACTGGGAACAAGATCATTCGGGTATGCTTAAGTACAAATGAAATGTGTATATATGAGTTAAAATAATGGTTCCGAGAAACTAGACTATGACATCATGTTTTACGCTGTCATAATTCATTTTCGCTAGCCTGGTTTCCAATGCATGTCTGCAAACCTTCAAAAGCGAATATGTCATGGCGGCACATTGCATTGAAAACTATTTAATATACTTGTATCACTGATGGTTTGAAGAAATTTTTTACAGGTTACTTACAACATCGTTATGAAGTGCAAAATACAACTATGGGCTATAAAGTGGATAAATTTCATGAGAGTGAAGGAAAAGTCTATAGAAAACACAGAAAGGTAAAAACAAATATTGCATTAATGGTAAAAGTACCCGTTGAAGGGAAAACCTAGATGTTGCTCGAATTGTTTTTTGTTAGTTTGGATTGGATTTTAATCTTATTTTTATATTAATTCTAACAAGATTCGTTTGCTGTTTTAGTCGCTTTGTCGTTTCCAGTCATTATTTTTTATTATCATCTTTTACCCCAGAACCACAAATTTAACTTCAGCTAAAAGTTCCACAAATTATTATTTCGTAATTTACAGGGTTATATTCTATTTAGATAGGAAAGATTAAGTGTCCCATTTAAAACTGGAAATAATAATTTAGTAACGAATTTTATGTATTTAATATCTCTTTTCTCCAGATCCGCGTGCCCAGTATAATAATAAAAACACCTTTGCATAGGTTACTTGCAAATGTACATGTATATGAAAGTTTGCTCATACCATGTCCTGATTAAGAACCTGTCATTAGAAAAGATATTTATGGAGTCTGTACTTTTTGTAATTATAATGAAATATATAGAAATTTAAAAATTGTTATTATTTTTCACGAATCTCTTAATCTGAAATGGCCTGAATGCCTGCATTTGTTACAATGAATTTTATCCTTTGCAACAATTCTTTTGAAATGCGTTGTATCAGGTTTAATAATTTGTTAAAATATGTTAACAAATACGATTTTTAGTGCATTTCATTTTGAAAATGAAGACTTCCAATATGGCATTCACTTTCTTTAACACCCAAACAGCTAGTTTTAACTTTAAATTTTCAGTGAAGAATTTAAATTTGCATTGTCAATAGAATGAAATATCAGTAAAGAATCTAAAATTGATATTGTCAATTGAAATTTATATTGACAGCTGTAGTACAGTTTATATTTATTTAATTTCAAAAACATATGAATTAACTATCTCTGCAATCAGCAATGTTCGATAACTCTAAATTATCCGGATTTTTTGTATTCGTACCATAAATCTGACTTTGATACAGAAAATTTGATAAGTATTCTAGTATTGATATTACCATTATTCACACAACTACATGTTTGGCTTAGTGGATCCACGGATTGACCCTACTTATTTACTTGATGGTAAAGAGTTCGAACCACCAATACACCAAACTTTTTTTTTTAGACAACTTGTTTAGTTATTCCATTATATCCATCGTAGGCAATTTTACAATAACTTCGTAAAATTGATGGATACCATCTAAACTTTTCATTTGATTTATAAATTTTAAAGAAATAACACTTTTATGATGAAATAATACTTTGAGGCTGAGAATTGAAGAACCTTAATAAGTTCTATTGATATGAAACATTAAAACATCAAAGTTATTTAATAATTTAGATTAATATTAAATGTATTTATAATGAACAGGTGGACTTTGACTCCAAATAATTATGAAGCACTAAGGATAAAAATTTTAATTCGAACTAAATTTTATGAACCCTTGTTTTAAAATGTAACGTGAGAACATTTCTTTTAATATTATCATAAAATTTTTGGCTGATTCTCGTATTTCCTTTCAAAACCTAGCCTATCTAACGATATACACGCCTTTAATATTCACGGAAAAATTAGAAATCTTCATCGGAGGATTTTTGATTATTAAGCATTCTTATGTTTTATTGCATTGTTTAAGTTTGTCTCTTAAATATTTTAAGAATGTTGACCTTAATATATATATATATATATATATATATATATATATATATATATATATATATATATATATATATATATATATATATATATAAACTAGTTTAATGTAAATTTAAGTTGTACATTTGATTTGTTAAAGTAAATATTTATTTTTTATTCTTTTTGATGTTTATCTTTAGACTCTACATTACACCAACACCGGAGTTATTGAATATATACGTGCAGACGACAAAATTATTATTCAGAACAAAAACAAACAAAAGAAACAAGAAAGAAGGTAGTTATACGGAAATTAGGACATTTCACTTCTCCTTGCTTACAAAGATATTCTATTATTTAGTTCCTGTTATTGAAATAAGAATATGAGACATACTGAAAATATTGAAAGGAAACTTCCGCTTTTTCTTTCTTTACCTTTTCTTTAAAGAAAATTCAAAATGAATTTAATTTTTGTTTTCATGGTCGAAGATTGTACATAAAAAAAAATTGAAAACAAGGATTATGATTTAGGAATTTTTTTACTTTTATCTACATTGATATCTTAAAGTGTCCCATACCACCTTAATTGACCTCCTCACAACTTTAGGATCAATTTCGTCTAACACTAGTATTTTTAAAGAAGGAAATGATAACACCAAATTCTATTTGATGATTATGGACCATAATGATTAAATAGAATACAATGACAAAGAGAACAAACGCTCTACATGTTGTAAGCGACCTTTCAATACTTTAAATAAAATTAATTTCTTAACTCACTTTCTGAGAGTTTAATTTAAAATAAAAACTGTTTATAATCTAAGAATGATATATACACTAATTTAAATGTTTCAAAGAATTCAGCTACATTTTACGTATAGTATATCCGTTAATTGATCATTATTTTAATTTAAGGAGCGTGTCCACGATTTTGGTCTAATTTCTTTCTTTTATTTTGATTGTTTACAATGCTTAAGTAATTAATTTATAGTCACCATCTAAAATTTGAGTTTCAGTCATGGAGTTATGTAAACAAGACTTGTGCCATGTGTTTGTCTACATTTGTACAATATGCCGATAAAAGTTCTTTTTCAAACTGATTTGCCTAATATAATGCTTGTTTGTTTTGAGCATGAATGAACAGTCTAAGCCTAGAAATATCTAGTCAACATTCAAAGTGTAAATAAAAACATGACCTGAGCCTTTTTTTTTACATAACAAAGAATTGTTCACTCTGTATCTCCCATAAACTCGGCGACTGATGCTCAAATTTTGACTGACTATTAAAATTGTCTTACTAAAGCATTGTATATTTAAAAAGGGAAAACAATTGACCAAAATTGTGACCATGCCCCTTTAACAAATAACTATTTGGCTTTAAAAACATTAAAAGATGACAGTTTTAAATTTTCAAAATAATAAGATGATCTGAGTGTTCCGCTGATGGAAACTGTTTTCATTAGATATTCCGTATTTGGAGCAAGAGCGATAGAAGAGGAAACTAGAGGAGGTAAAATATTTTAGACAAAATAATAAGATGATCTGAGTGTTCCGCTAATGACAAGTAATGATAAATAAAATGTCTAGAAAATATGGAAGTTTCTAAAATACAACACAAATGAGACAATACAAGTCGGTGAATCAATAAAACATTACTTCTTTGAACTTTGATTTTATTTTCATAATCAGTTTTGTTTTTCAAAAATGTAACATTGTCATTATAGATGTTAGTGATATAGAATCAAACACGAAAACGGAAGTTCGTCTTGTTAATAAAATGTGAGTACATCTACTTTTATATAATTATATCTACATCATTCTACCTATCCATCCATCCATCTACCCATTGTCTTGCTTCCAAAACTTTGAGTAAACAATTTTTTGAAATAATTATATTTTTTAATCCATATTTAGTAAAATACACGGAATGAACCGAGTTTTACCCCTAGCAACAGAATTAAAAGTAAAAGATAGCATTGCCGCTAAAAAGGTATGTTAAAACATATACTAGCTTAAGGATGTGGTTTACTCAGGGCTTAAGTTTTCAAATTTGAATTTTTTAAAAGTTCAATGTCAAAAGTAAAATTATTTCTGTATACCATAGATATAAATAGATATGATAATATAGATTATACATTTGGAACTTTAACTATATTATGCAATTAAGCTCAAGCAAAAATAGGCTTGTGGCAAAACAGAACAAAACAATTGTACTAAAATTTTCAGATTATGTTTTTCACTGTTAACATTAATTAGTTTTTTGTTAATTTAAATCCAAGATGGGTAGAGTTTAGATAAATGATATAGGGCATTCGAACAGGAATATTTCTAGGAACTGTCCCTTAAAATCTATTTTTGTATCTATTTAGGTACACTAACTCTTTGTACACTCTATTTCATTTTTGAAGAAGTCAATTTATTTGTAATATTTTCGCAATTAAGAAAAAATCAATCAAAGAATAAAAGTTAAAAAAAAACAACTAACTTTTTGAAAGTTTTTTTTTTCTCATTTTCCAAACAATGTGCACTACTCAAATAGTAGGTGACTGACTTAGTTTTTTTAAGTGAAAAATAAAACCACGATCAACTATGAGATACAATAAATGATTATTAATTATCATCATTGAATTTTTTTTAACATTTTGAGTAAAGAGCATCCTTAATAAAAGTATTTGTGTTTATGTCTTGCATTCTCGCATCTCCTTGCAAACAAGTCTGTTGGTAATTAATCTATTTGACATATTTTGAAATGTAAATGAAAAAAATATATCTCAAAGCTAGTATATTTATTACAGGGCAAATCTCAAGTTTATTTGATATACGACGAAGTTAAAGAAGTTATAAATTCTAAAGTAGCCTGCATTGAATTAAGCAAGAACACAGGTATTGTATTACAAAAACAGTGTTTGAAAATAAAGATTGTTATAATGTCATCAATGATGATTATGTCTTACTTAGTCTTTAGGGAGATTGCACTACCTGTCTGAAATTAGGTGCTCGATAAGTCTCTTTTTGTTTATCTGGAATCTCCCTAGTTGTTAAGGTAGTTTATTTGTAGTAAGTTGTTTACCTTCCTCATTAATAAATGTAAAGGGAGAAAGGCAAATTATACCTTATATAAACAATGTTTCATGATTTGTTACAGATTACAGCCGAAAAATTCCTTACTTTCACAATAATTGTTTTGAATTTTCAGTCAACGAGAAAAGAACTAATTGTTTCGTTGAGCTATTAGAAACAGTAAATCGACTTCATAAAGATGAGTACAAGAAGCTTGCTTCCAGAGAGTTATCACAGCATTGTTGGAGCAATAACACGATGTGCATATCACGAAGGAATGTATTTATTGATCTTTTATTGGTGAAGGGAGAAAATATCACTCAAGACCTAACCATTCAACATTTCCTGCAAAACAAAGATGTCAACGAAACCGATCTCTTTCGCATATTTTTTCATATTGGAAAAATCGAAGCTCCCACTTTGGTAAAAGAATTTTTATTTTGATTTGGTGTTTTTTCAAACCTGAATAGCAAATTCAATTTTTAATAATTTCAGCATAATTTAACAGAGAATGGTAACTTTTAAATGTATGTTTTTCTTAAAGGAATTTTTGGAGGCTGTGGAAAGACTTTGTCTTGAACCATATCACTCGAAAATAAGTATGAAAAAGAGTTTGTAGGGTCACAAATTTAAATGGTTTTTGATAACGACCAACCAATACTTTTTTAAGATTTGAATTGATTTATCTTGTTTTCCAGGATATACGGCCATGACAAAAAATCAGAAACACGCATGTTTGGCATTAGGCACATTGATTAAAACTTGTAGAAACAATTCCTTGCACATTGAAAAGACGGACATACTTTTGAATTCTTTAAAGCAGTGGTTGACCCTACATAATCAAAGTAAGTTAAACGGATAGTCTGGCAGTTCCCTAAAAATTTTGTTTATACATGTATATTTAAATATCTAAAAATATATAGGCTTTAATTATGTTTAGTGTGATTAAAGAAAAGAGATTATAACGTTTCATATATTTTTAATAGATATAAAATAAAAATCTTGTGAAGATCAATTTTACGTCCTATAATTTCTCAGATCATTTGTTTTTAAATTTGTACGTCATTGTATTTCCCATTAGCTCATTATACAGAACTACAAAGCAAAAGAAGACCCCACCGTTCAGTAGACAGGAATGACCGCGAGCTTCATAATTACACTTACTCCAAGATGGTCTTAATTCATGCTCTGGGAAATACTGGGAGTTCCAGGGACCATCTTCTGACCTATATGCGACCCGGAGAAGGAGATAACAGCTGGAGAAGGGCGGCGATTCTAGCAATGAGACATTTTGGTTGTGTGGAGGTATGCTTTATTAATACACTATTTAGAATTGATGCTTTTAAGAGAAAAAAAAATGAACTGATTGGTCTCAGTCATAAGTAGATGTAAGATTATTGTTAAATCACATTGCCTGATTATCTAAAATTGCCTTGAGTGCACAATGTTACTTTGTTGCGAATTATCAAATCACAACGATAGGAGTAACCAATATTTAGATTAAAATCTAATGAGATCAAGGATAACTTAATTCAGATATTGATGAAAATTAGTTGATATCTTGATATCTTGACATCTTGGAGAAATTGTAGTAAGTTAAGCAAGGGTTAAGAGGGGTATGAAATTGGGCATAGTTTAATAATAAGGGGATATGAAAAATTTAAATAAAAAACGTATTAAAAAAACTCTAAAAAGAAGGAACCCTTACTTTAGTATTAACGATTTATAACATTCTTAGAGTGTAGAATTTTCAAGATTATTACATAAAAGCCACAATTGGCGCATAAAAATTTAAGTTTATTCAGAGATACATGCATGTTTGTTCATTTACTTTTTTTCTAAAAACGATCTAGGCTAAAACATGTCTTATTTACAGATATGTGGTATTTACTATAACAATTGGGGTTCAGTTAGGGGCCTATAACAGGTGTTTGGTTGAGGGTGGAGGCGAACAAAAATTTGTATTGGAACATTTTTTTTTGCAAAAGTCAAAAGACTATTCTTTGCAAAATACCACATTTTATTTTTTCAATAATTGCTGAAAAATAGCCACAATGAAGTTTAATATTTTATATCTCTTGTTTAAACGTACAGAACAAGGCTTTAAAAAATGTAGGGTACATGATACCAAATAAAATGGTCGCGGACTTAATTTCGCTGTATTTACAAAAAAAATGGTTTAGCAGATTCAATGTTGAGTGAATAAATCTTACAAAAGTCTCCGCTTGCCAGAACAAAAGGTTATTCTTTATATGATGAAATTATAACGAAAGTTCTAACTTTGTATATTTAATTTCATCAATGCTCGCCTGTTATGTTATATCTGATTATAAAAAGTTTAGTTTATGTAGTCTTTTTACGTAAAGAATGATGCATACTGCTTCCTTAAACAGAAAAGGGTCTTTTAACACGCCAACATTAAGAGTAATACATTTATGATCAATAATCAGTTGCTGAACGATTTTTTTTCAATTATTTTAAGAGTTCGACAGCACTATTTAATTTGGTTGTGAACGATGATCATTCTGTGGTAAAACAACAAGCACTTGAAATGTTTGAGAATCATCCTTTATCCAATAAAAGTATTCCAGAGCATAGAGATATAATCTTAAGGTATGTTTCATAATAGTGCAATGATATATGCGATAAATCTGATTTCAATCACATACAGAAGAATTACATTGTATGCTGTGGTTTCATCAATATTCGTTGAATACCAATTCTTATGGATTTCGTTGTTAAGTTTATCCGTGACATTAAATGTTCATTGCAATGCAATTTCTACTAACAATTTGTATTGATAGGATTATTGACCACGAATTTGCGCATCTTTGAAACTGTGATTTTCACTACATATATCCATAAATATTGATACCCTTGAATATTAATAAAACCACAGTAGTAATAAAATATCAGAACAACAACAAATAGAATTGGATGGCTCAAATCATACTTGGACCAAGCAAAATCTGCTTCTTTTACAATTCTTTTTTCAGTCGTTTTTATAACTATAAGACTCTGATGAGAACAAAGAGAGGCATTCTAGATGTAGATTTGAAAGATGGTTTCTTTTTCTCGTTAAAACTGCCTGGAATTCAATGGACAAAACAAGTTGGACACGACGCTCTTGGAGCCGCGTTTGGAATCAGTTTAACAAATGAACTGGAAATAGAAATAAGTAAGTTATAAGCAGAATGGATAAATACTCAAGCCAGAAAATTGCGTATAGTAAGTGAAATTGCGTATAGTAAGTAGTATCGGGAAAAGATCGAGGAAAACGTGGCGTTTTTACATAGTAAAACTAAAACAATTAGACGATAAATAAAATAGAATCATCACTTGACTAGACGCAAATGCCAGCAAATATTGTAATGGTCTAAACCGAATTCTGAAGCTTGAGTTATAGTGCAATCAACAAATAACCATTGGTGTTAGTATGTTTTACAATCTCAACGGAAACAGACGTTTGTTCTGATTAATTTAATTTCAACTGTATATGTAATCTATCAATTCTAAGATTTTTATCAAAAAATCTCACATCTTTATAGCTTACAAAATTTGGTTATGGTCATATTTTTTTTCTGCAGAGCTCATTTCTTTCCGGGTCGACACAGAGTGTTTTCTTTCTTTTTCTGTTTAAAGTAAGGACATGTATCAACGTTCTTAGACATAGTGTGTACTTTTGGTCGTTTATTTAAGATCAAATATTGTATAAAAGGGTACAAATACACAGTTTAGTGGCAAAAACAGGCACATAGCATCGGGAAGACCTCTAATAATTAAAAAAGAAAAGTTAAGCGGATACTCCAATATTTTTTTTCTTTTTATTCAGCAATTTTTTTCATTCATTATCAATATTTCGAAAATGAAAATCGGATATAGAAAAGCACCCTACTTAAGACTTGTTTTTTTTTAATCAGCTAGTTGTTTACGATAAATTAAATAGTAATAAATTTTTGTAATTATCGGATTTATTCTTTAATGAAATTATTTTAATTATAAACATATCTTTTGCAGAACCTCTTAGTAGCCATGCCATGATCAATATGTACGAGAATGCTTTTGCCAAAGTAATGGTGGGCTGGTTTAAGGTGGAACAATTATATCTTTTTCGAGCACACGCCTGTTACAGAGGCCATGCAGGATATGATATCAATATTCTCAAGGTGTGGTAAATAAACATTTTATCTATATGTCTAACTATAGAATATACCCTTATAATTATTGATAACCCAAACCCTTCGTTTTAATAATCAGAATACTACAATATATTTTATATGAACTCTTCAGGTTTAATAAGTGAAGTAAATTAAAGCCTTAACCAAAGAGAAGAACCGGGAATTCAAATATAAATATATTGTAATGAATGAGTAAAAAAATAACTAAGATACTCTGTCTTGAGCATTGTTAATTCTAAATGCTTTAATAAATTGTCCCCAGAGATTTGAAAGGTATCTTGCTTTGTTTTAAAGTCTTGCACTGAAATATACAGGAAATAAAATCCTTGAAAATCTTTTTCCTTGAAACTCAAACAATTGATTGTAAAAAAAACCCCCAGATTATATTTCTTCAGAATTTTACAGTTCAATAAAAGTCTTGAAAATGCGGAAACAAACAAATATATTAGGGCTGCTGGTGTTTTTTCTTTGAGACATATTTTTCGTGAAAGTTGTCCCATTAAAGTATCTTGAAATTGCGTTTGTTTTATCTTTAAGTAGCTATATAAAGAATTCTTTAACGTAATTATACAAAGAAAAAAGCAACCTTTAACTAAGAATTTCAGAAACAACATTAACCAAACATCATGAATGATACCACTGAACCAGCGCATGCTGTGCCAGTGCTTGCTGAATAAAATAAAACCACTCTCAACGTATTGACCTAACGCAAATGCTAATGCCTTACAGCTCTTAATACATATGCACCTAATTTCTATAAAGTTTTTTAAGGTCAGACGCGACCTCTCATCAACCCCCCTTTTTCCAATATTCACAATAGGACGATTTCCACCAAATAATTCCATAATCATATTTTCATGTTATATTATACTTTAAAATTTAGAATAAAGTGATCAATTGAAAATGTATAACATTACTTTATTTATATGCATTCATCTGCATTTTAAGGAAAATTCTAAATAGTCAAGCTCCGGAAAAAGCCTGGTACGGTACCTTGAATTTTAGGAAATTTAAAGGTTTAAATGTTATTGAATAACGAATAATATATCAATGAAATTTATATAAGATTGACGAACGTATCGTGTGTCCCTAATTGTCGTATATCCTTAAAACTTATATAAAGGTGTATGCAAGACATACTCCAAATGATAATTAATGAATATATAAACATTTTACTATAAATTTGAGAAAAAACATTCCGTAAATATTTTGTTCGATTGAAGTTGAGAACAATTTGCCATTTTATATACATATATATATATATATATATATATATATATATATATATATATATATATATATATATATATATATATATATATATATTGTAGAAGCAGAAATATTCGTTGTGGATTTAATTTCGTTATTTTTGTTGGCAGTAGAAATCAACGAAATTAAATCCATGATGAATTTTTAACCAAAGTAATAATGAATACAAAGATATTAATATGTCACGAAATTAAATGCCAATGAATTTTTATTTGGTTCATATATATATATAAGCTCATTATGGAACAAATATCAAAGATATCTCAAATATTTCTGTCAACTTTTCTTTCAGGATTTTGGAATAAACGGTACACAGGACCTAGCTATGATATTCGACAGAATTGTAAAAACGGTCATTGACCCAGTGCTTAGTAAAGTAAAGGCATTCAAAACTCTTATTCAATCATATGACAACAAAGGTATTGAGTATATAGTCAACAAAATAATCGAAGTGATAAGGAACGTACCTCTTATCTTAAAAAACTTGATTCAAAAAGCAGTTGACGCGGTGATGAAAGTTGTTGAGTACGGAGGCACTCCTTGGATTGACCAGATAAAGAAAATCGTCACCAAAATTCGATATTTTGTAGAAGACGTCAAGGAAGATATCACTAACTTTTATAGTGTAATTATTTTGAATTTTAAGTTGTTAAGATTTAAAACATTTTAAATTATTCTTGCTTTATTTTTTTGCTAAATGTATCTTATACAACTATTGAGTAAGTTGTTTGAAAAACCAGTATGTAACCAATCTATTAGGACGTAAAAGTTAATGAATTTATTTCTTTTTTAGACCATAGTTGACGCAGTAACTGTGACACTACCATATGTTGGCAAAAACTTATTTGATTCTGTAGCATCAATAATTTCTGCTTTAAAAGACTTCTTGACAAATCCCGTTCAATCAGTAACCATTTTTGGAAAATCAGTTCTAGAGTGAGTAATATCAATTAAGTACAAATTAAACTTATCATACCCGTTATAGCAAAATAAAATTTTTATCTTAATCTTATTGTACTATACAACTTTTCTTTGTGACCCAAGTAGGTCTGACCTCATAGTATTCCTTTCCTTTTTATAGTCTTTCGTTTCCAACTTGTTATTCTATTGTGTCTTTTTATTATTATCATTTTCATTTTAAGCTCACCTGGGCTGAAAGCTCAAGTGAGCTGTCTTATCACATTTTGTCTGTTGTCTGTTCGTCTGTCCTTCTGTCCGCCTGTCTGTAAACTTTTCACATTTTCAACAGTCAGAACCAATTCCAGGGCCAATTTCAACCAAACTTGGTACAAAGTCATTCTAAGGCAAAGGGAATTTAAAGTTGTGAAAATTAAGGATCATAACCTTTTTTTCAAGGGGGGATAATTAGGAAATATTGAACATTTCTAAGAACTTTTCAAAGATCTTCTTCTCAAGAACCATTTGGCCATGACAGCTGAAACTTGTGTGGAAGCATCTTCAGGTAGTGTAGATTCAAAGTCTAGAAAATCATGATCCCCTGGGGTAGGGTTAGGCCATAATTAGGGGGGGGGTGTCATGTTTTTACATAAAATAATTATAAAAGAGTAAATTTTAAAAATCTTCTCCTCAGAAACTAATCAGCCGGGAAAGCTGAAACTGGTGTGGAAGCATCCTCAAATAGTGTAGATTCAAAGTTGTGAAAATCAAGGAAGGTAGGTGGGGCCACAATTGGGGGGGGGGGGGTCGAATTTTTACATAGGAATATATAGAGTAAATCTTTAAAATCTTTCCAGAAAATCTTTCTAGAAAATCTGAAACTTGTGTCTAAGTATTTTTAGGTAGAGTAGAGTCAAGTTTGTTCAAATCACGATGCCCGGGGGAAATCTTTTTTTAAAAAACCATACGCGGGAGTGATAAGGAAACTCTCAGCGATCGATTGAGTAAAAATTCATGTGATCGATACAACGTCAAAATTATCCGCATGATGTCATATTTAATCAGAAACATGCCAATTTTAACTTATCCCTGGTTTAAATTATAAAAACTTCAGGCGCAAAATGTCACTAGAAACTCTTCTAACTGAAAATATCTTCGATTTCTCTGTATTACGTATAATTATCATTGATGACGTCACAGGCATGCTCAATAGAAAAGATCAATGCCGGGAGACAAATAATCGGAATGCAGTGTAAACAATGCCGAAATTAGACATATTTAATACAGATAATAATGCTTAACATGTGATATGCCTATAAAATCATCCTGTTAGAAAAAGAACTAATGGTAGCATAAGAATAACATGGGGGGGGATGGATTTTAATTTATACAGAATCTACATGTATCATACTACATTGTCCAGATAATTTGTATTATGACTCCATTAAGCTGATTTTATCATACCTTTTGTTCCTCAGTTGAGCGATGTGGCCCATAGGCCTCCTATTTTCTGACCCTTTCTCGGCTTTATTTAAAAAAAAATATTTATTGCGATTTCGATGAAATTTTCAGAACGCTTGTAAAGCGATTAAATATACCGACCTGAAAATGTTATTGATAGATGTATCAATACTATGGTGAATTGGGGGGGGGGGGGGGGGGGGGTTGGGTGGTTGTTAAATTATCGTTCATCGATACTGTTCCAAAAGAGTTTTTTTATTCCCGTGGTTTTGGTTCAAAAAATAGTAAACAAAAAATCAAGTAAAATTAAATACGTTTCGAATTTTTTAAAGTCGTACTTGAACTTATTAAGATTTTTCCAGTTTACTCGTTCTTCTTATCGTTCGGATTTTTCTCAATTCGTACGAATGATAATTGCTAACTTTTACTTTTTACATTAACGGAATACCCATTCGTTTCTTTGCAACGAACTTTTACTCTAGTTTATATCTATGTTCTTTATGATTTTGTAAATGTAATTTTAGCCCATCTGAGCTGAACTCTCAAGTGAACGAATTAAATCACTTTTTTACGGTGTCCGTCTGTCTGTTTGTCCGTTCGTCCATCTAAAAACCTTTTACATTTTCAATTTTTCCTCCAGAACAACCATGCCAAATTTAACTAGCATTACCGAATAAAGGGAAGTCAAATTTGTTAAAATAAAGGACAATGCCCTCTTATAAGGGAATATAATAAAGAATTCTTCTATTTCCAGTATTAATGCTACATAGTACAATTAGGTTATGTATGTGCCATGATCAAATACTACCTATTTATTGTTATTTTTCCACCTTCCTAGGGTAAAAACTATTTGAATAAACCAAATATTTGCAAAACATTTATAATTCCCAGAAAGAACAATTTAGTTGAGTATTATAAATATATTGAATTATAAAATATGTTTTAGAGAAGTTTTTTTCCCCACTTAACAGTTTGCAATAATGATATGTTTGAACATATTTATTTATAGATTAACATGTTTTTAATCCGTTATTTTTAGCATAAAGCTCGCACTTGGAATTTTCATTGACGTGAAGAACAAAATGATCGAAACTTTGTCTTATTTAAAAGGTAGGATATACTCGTGTTTCCTGATTATTCATTGTAGTATTCTTTATGAATCAATAAATTTTCTGTCGTCGAACATTGCATTGAATAACGGAAGCATAGTGTTTTGGTTACAGTGTCCTTTTAAAGTGAACAATTCTGTTCTTCATTATAATTACCCTATCATTCTTCAAAGTTACCATTATCCTATTGCATGTATTATACATGTATCTATATGTTAAATTATTTTAGGAGCCTAGAATGTAGAAAAGAATTTTTTAGAATAAATCTTTTTTTTATTCTCCAAAACACATAAATAAAACCGCCGTAGCAAACGTCATAATATTTAATGACAATCTCACTAGAATTTCCTTTGCTTTCTCCCAGGCTTTGGGTCACAAAACTTATTTTAAAAATATGAATATCACAATTTGTTAGACTTAATTTTAATCATGATATTATAAAGATCTTAAGATTTGAAAAACCATAACTTACGGGGGTATGAGAGAAAATGGGGTAGAATGAAATTTAGTATTGTTTGCATCCTTACCTTAAAGGTTAGAAGTTCTTCTTTTATTGACAGGAGGTACCTCTTTCTGGATTGACTATTGGGAAGATTTCAAAGAAATTCTTGGAGACATTCAAGATTTGTTTCGACTTATCTTTAAAAGGAAGAAAAACATACCAGCGATAAATAAAAAAGACAAACTTTCAACAGCTCTTACAGATGGTATTCAAATGACGGTTTGTATAACTAATGCAACACATATTTTGACACTTTGTTATTGTCATATTTTTACAAGTTCAGAGGGCAATCAACATTTTTTAACATTTAGCTTGGTAAATGATGGTTGATAATGAAAAAAAACTTTGCCATTCAAATAGCCGTATTTTTATACTCGATACCACCTTAAATTACATTTCATCACGTAAAGTAAATATAAAACAAGTATTAGCAGAAAAAAAAAATCTAATTTTTGATATTGTAAGGCTATCGTGTTTAAGAGAATATATCAGTCCGGACTTGATTGAAATACTTAAGGCCTAAATTGGTGACAATTTTGTCACACAAGCAAATAACAAATAAGTAAGCTAAATGTAGTTTTTTTTGTTCATAACAACCATCTGGTTACACTACGTTCATCTTAAAAATAGTTACATGTGTGTGAAATTAAAATTTTATAGATTCGTGGTATTTGATAGTTTTAAACGTAAACAATAGATAAAAAGGAAGATTATATGTTTAAAGTTCTTAAATTTTCAAGCAGCATAAGTAGTTCATGAAAGGGTGGAAGATCAAAAAGATAAAATAATCAGAACTTGAAATCTTACAGTTACATTTCACAACAGATTGCACTAAGTCTTACATGCGCTCGCTGGATACGTAGACTTGTTCCGAACACAAATCGTTCCAGCTGTATCTTGGTCTTTTTATGAGTTACATAAACGATTCTGAGACGAAAGGAAGATAAGTAAACAATGATTACTGCGCAGTATACCAGCAAGAAAAATAGACAATAAATCTAGGGAGTAATATGAAAAAAGTATCATTGGGTTACTTAAGTGGTTCCGGAACGACCATATAGAGTGAAGAAAGAGATTAATCTACGTTCTTGGTATATATTCGGAAGTTGTGACGTCTGTGTTATGAAGGAGAAATTGACGTCATATCATATATATGCATAACCTCAGCATAAAAGTTTTGTGTTAACTTCATTTCTTTCTTACGGTGAATAAATATGCGCTTCTAGATACCCGTTGATGAGTCCTGATTGATTTTATCATTACATGATTTTAGAACATAGCAGTTCAGAAACCAACGGAATCTATTAATCTTTTCCCCTTTAAAACTATGTAAAATATTCAAGATCTTGTTGTATCTCATATTCGTAGCATTCTATTCCTGATATTATGTATGACGATTTAAATCATGTATAATATATATTGTATTTGATAAAATCATCTAAATTAAATCATAATTTTTTTTGGTGCCTATCTACGAATCTTTTTTTTTTTATATATCCTTTTTTGTATTTATATCATATTCTTATATACTGATATTTAGATATTTATGATTTTTGTATTTACAGGCGGAACAAACAAACATGATTATAGATTCAATCAAAAAATCATTCGGGAACTTCAGCACAGAATTTAAAGAAACCTTTGATGAGATACTATCTCCATTTGTTAATTCATTCTACTCAATGTTTAATGCTGTAAAAGCAGTAAAATCTGGTTACATGTCCATAAGAAACACGTAAGACAAAAAAAAATTGAGTCTATTTAAATTATAGATATTGGAAAAATACTGTATCATACATATCTGTTTTGTTTTTTTAAAGATATATAAAAATCAAAAATGTCACTCAAAAGATCTTTGGTTCTAAATTCCACATTACATTTCCCAATCATCGAAGACGTCAGGATTCAACTTGTGGTCTCGGTGTTTGGCCCACCAATCAAAATGAGAGATATCAAACACTGGGTGTTGATGTCCAAGTAACCGAATTCTCTGATGTGAGTGATAGTTTCGAAATTTTTTGAAAATGAAGAGGTCTTTTTTTCCTTCTAAAATGTGAACAAAACATGTCTTTTAAGCATCGTATTAAGATGATAGTGATTATGTACCCAATATTTGTCCTTTTTACCCCAATTACTTAACGGCACCCTATTATTTTGTTGATAAACAAATCATACATATTGTATCAATTGGTGCATTTTACATGCATTTAAATTTTTTTTTGGAAATATGCGTTAAGAAATCTTTCTTGAAACTAGTTTGTCAATATAAAATAGTGACAAAAGTAATTTTTGCAGATAAGATGCCCTGTTAATGGTGAAGTTTTCAAGGAGAGTAACAGGGTACTGATCTTACCAACTGACGAAGATTTTATTGACTATGAAATCATTATAGAAAATATCATTCCGGAATCTAACATATCAACAAGTGGACAATTTCTAATAGCGGGTAAAGACATTATCGGAAAAGCTGATAAGTCACCATGTAAACGCAATTGTATCCACGTATCTGTTCGTAAAAAATCTCCAATTCAAATAAGGGACTCAGATTACGAATATATAGATCCTTCTCCCTTTCTGGACCATTTGCTTCCAAGTCCCCGCTGGATTTGGGATTGTCGGGACTACACCTATATGAACGTTTTAAACGTAGTTTCAGCAGATGCAACAGGCGAAGTATTAGAGAAAGTCAGCAAAGAAATTGTTCGATCAAATTTCGGAGAAGACAAAATGAATGGGTTTCCACCAATCGAACCAAAATATCGACCTCCGGACCTCGAAGTTGCCAATCGGTCTGATCTATTTGCCGTGACCGCGTTGGAAAAATTCACAAACGGATTGAAAAGCATAGTGTCCCAATTCACAGACATTGCCAAACAGCTTTTCGATTTTTCAAACAACAGGTAGTGGGGTATTTCTGTAGAATTATACTTCAAACTTCATAACATCACTAACAAATATTTCTGTATGGTAATTATTTGAGTGATTCAATAATTGAGAATAGTATGAATTTTTGATTTGAGTTCATATGATAGAATTTCACAATTTATATTAATTTTTAATTCACGTGTATTTCAGGACTGCATCTAATCTTTTGGATGCTGTGAATATCAATAAATACCCTCTCGGTAAAATTAAAGAATTACTAGGAGAAAAGGTTGATTCAGAAATGAACATCATTTTTGATAATCTTCAACGAATCCGGTCCACAGTTTCAGCTCAGAATTTAGATGGATTGTCCATGTTAAAACTTCAATCTTTACTGTCAGCAAGTTTTAGCTCAGCTTCTGGAGCAAAATCAAAAATGATTACCAGAATGTTATCAAGAACAGAACAAGGTAAACTCACGATTATCCGTGGTGAAGAACGATACGCTTGTGTTTGTTATCATTTCCCCCTTATAATCAAATAATAAATATATTTCATCCTGCATTCTGGAAGTTACTTTGATAAAAAAAAAATTGAAATAAAATTTCTATGATTTTATTAATAACAAGAAAATGTGAAAAAAGAAATAATCAATACACAGGTTAGGTCATTATGTAATGGATTACATAGCAGTATATCATTATACGTATTTAACTTATTAGGTCTTCAGAATTAAATTATGACATTGCATAAAACATGCATGATTTAGTAAGTTATACTCTTATTTATGACTTTTGTTTGGAAAGAGTTTAACTCTTAAAGGCATATCAAAATAAGGCATGAAAAATCTTAATATTCTGAAGATAAAACAATGGTATTTATTATACTATTTCATTTTGTTTCGGCTCGTATTTGACAAAATGAGAATGTTTACAGAAATAATTAATGACTCGCGCAACGTTTCTTATTTTTCGTTGTAATCGTTTAAAGGGTATGCATTATTTGTGACCAGAGGAAAATATGTGGTGTTAAAGTTCGTTGTGTTTTCTTTTCTTGTCATAAAATGTTAACACATTTAAAAATGAACTACCAGGATTATCTACTTCTTTGATTTTGGCAAGAACAGAACATGTTACATGTACAATATAAATCGCTATTAAACAAATTTTGATTAATTAAAATAAAGTTGATTAAAACACCTTACTGTGTGCTTACTCATTAAGTTAAACATTAATTAAGGATTAATGGTTATCTGTTTTGTTTCAGAGTGCCCATCATTTTTAAACACACTTCCAAAAGGCCCTGGTAACCTTTGTTTTGTTCATCTAAGTTGCAACAAAATTTCATGTGCTGTTCAGCTTTTGTATGCCAATCAAAGAACGATGGCAACATTTGATATAAAGATGGATAACTGTTTAAAACAAATCAATGTATCGACTCAATCAACAACGACAGTTCTTGAATTTCAAAACGGTTTGTTACTGTTCTGTCATTTATTATGAGTAAACTATTAATTCATTTTAAAATGTTTTGCTTTGAGTTGATTGCATTCGAATCGTTTACGAAGAACAATAAATCTATGACGAGTAAATAAATGTATTACTTTTTTGTATGTTAAGTTTTACAATTAATCTGAAATATGATTGGACGAAACTCCCAATGCGAAAAAAGGAAATGATGATACATGTGTACTAAACAATTCAGGAGTGTCCCAATGAAAATTATATAAATGAAAATTTATCACTATAAATTTTCTTTAAAACATGAATGCAATTTATATTTCTAGCTGATGAGATCAAAGAAAGGGTCAGACTTGCAGATTTGTCCACAATGATGACAGCAGACCTTGTGGTGTCAGTTTCTATCCTTTGGTCCAATCCTGTAATTTCTTTAAGTGCGGAACTTTGTGTACCAGCTTATATAAGTTGTCTGAATACGATACCCATTATGGTTAATTACGAACTCGAAGAAACAGATTGTTTCACAGGTAAACTTGAATACATGGTGATTGATATTTTCTTTAAGATCGCCCAGGATTATATAATTAATTGCAATGAAGCTGTATATAATTATTCACATTCTTAAATATGTAGATGTATTGTTAGATGATACTGATGCAGTTTTACCAAGCATGAATGACATTACTGTCGAGGACGTTATAGCAGAACTTTCCAATTACAATCTCCTTGATCGAGAAATACTTAAAGTTCTGGATACCATCAGAGAAGCTATGATAAAAGAAGTGGGCATTGCATTTGTATATTTACTGTGCCTTTCTAATGCTTTCAATGAATTTTAGTTTTTATTATTTGATTAAGATTAATGCAATACACGTTATTCAATTTATCAATTTTTGTCTTCTTTAGTTAATCAGTGACCCAAGAACTGTTTTAAAAGTAATGGGAGAAGAATTCAAGAGCACAGTTGACTTTTGTGTAGAAGCAGATATTCCATTTCCTGTTAAGGATTTCGTGGCTGTCGACAGTGATTCATACCCACCATTATTTATAATGGTTGGACCTGTTCCGATTTCTATTGGTAAGTAGATTTTTCAAAAAATAACTTATGCCATGCTCGTATCATGTCAATGATATGTGAACTTGAAGTCAGGTGAAAAAGGTATGTCCAATTATTACACTGGGTTTATGTACTAAGAAAAATTATGAACATGTGGTTTAATACCTACTTTAACATTTGTCTATTGAGATTTTGACGAACCAGATTTAGATGAATATACATCATAGAGCATAGATGAAACATCATTCTTTGACTACAAGGAAGTATAAAAATGATAAAAGCAAGTTTATGACATCTTTTTGTTAAATATAATTTCAGAATTTAGAATTGCAGCATCTCTTGGACTTAAGATAGATATAGGACTTTGTATTTTGAGTTTCAAAGCACAGGTTAGTTGAAGAACATTCTTAAAATCTGGTTTACAATGATGGTAAAATTAGAAAGATGATTATACTTTTTAGAAAAATGGAAAGAATACTGTATTATGTTTAGCTCACCTGAGCTGAAAGCTCAAGTGAGCTATTCTGATCACATTTTGTCTGTCGTCCGTCTGTCTGTCCGTCCGTCCGTTCGTCTGTCCGTCTGTAAACTTTTCACATTATGAACATCTTCTCAAGAACCACTGGACCAATTTCAACAAAACTTAGCACTTAGTATCCTTCGCCTAAGAGGATTCAAAGCTGTGAAAGTTAAGGACCAAGCGCTCTTACAAGGAGAGATAATTAGGAATTAATGAAAATTTTTGATAAATTTTCAAAAATCTTCTTCTCAAGAACCATTTGGCCAGGAAAGCTGAAACTTATGTGGAAGCATTCTCAGGTAATGTAGATTCAAAGTTGTGAAAATCATGACCCCCTGAGGTAGGATGGGGCAAAATGGGGGGGGGGGGAGGAGGGGGTCGACTTTTTACATAGGAATATATAAAGTAAATCTTTAAAAATCTTCTTCTCAAGAGCCATTTGGCCAGAAAAGCTGAAACTTATGTCAAAGCATCTTCCAGTAGTGTAGATTCAAAGTTGTGAAAATCATGACCCTCGGGGTGTAGGGTGGGGCTACAATGGAGGGTCGATTTTTAACATAGGAATATATAGAGTAATTCTTTAAAAATCTTATTCTCAAGAACCATTTGGCCAGAAAAGCTGAAACTTATATGGAAGCATTCTCATGCAATGTATATTTAAAGTTAAGAAAATCATTACCCCAAGGGGAAGCGTGGGGCCACAATGGGGGGGGGATGTCAACTTTCCAAATAGGAATATAGAGTTAATCTTTAAAAATCGTCTTCTCAGAAACTAATTAGCCAGGAAAGCTGAAACTTGTGTTGAAGTATTCTCAAGTAGTGTATATTTAAAGTTGTAAAAATCATTACCCCCAGGGGTAGAGTGGGGCCACAATTTGGGATCGAATTTCTACATAGGAATATGTAGAGTAAATCTTTAAATATCGTCTTCTCAGAAACTAATGAGCCAGGAAGGCTGAAACTTTTTGGAAGCACCCTCAGGTAGTGTAGATTCGAATTTGTAAAAATCATGATTCCTGGGGGTAGGGTGGGACCAGAGTTGGGGTGGAATGTTAACATAGGAATATGAAGAGTAAATCTTTAAAAATCTTCAGCCGGGTGACTATTTAATTTTGTTTAGATTTTGGTTTCTTGACGATTCTTGGCCCTCACAAGGGGTTCAGAGTTTGATTTAGGTTCATATCCCATTTATAAACAATTGTTTAGGATCTTTTTGAGAGCTGCAATGCTCAACAGGTGATATTTTTATAAATCATCCTGTTAGAAAAGGGACTTATGATAATATAAATAAGAATATCCAGTGGAAAAAATACAGGATCTACATGTATTATACTACATTGTCTAGGTAGTTTGTATTATGACTCCATTAAGTTGATTTTATCATACCTCTTGTTCCTCAGGTAAGCGATGTGACCCATGGGCCTCTTGTTTATATTAGAATGGCTACTAAGACGAATTTCTTTTTTCAAAGGCAACACTGAACCCTTGGGCAGGAGCCAAAGCACAGGGAAGTGTGAATGTGAATTATTTCGTCTTCAAAGCTGGTTTACGATTAACAGGTTATCTCCTTGAATCGCAATTTCCAATGAAAGTGGAAATTACATATAATAAATTTCCTTTAGAAGTGAAGTAAGTTGACACAATGGAACGTTATTGTAATAATATGATCGGTTTTAAATTTTGTTTTATAAGATATACAGATCCTAGCGATGAATAGATATAAAAACATAGGTTAACTTCATTTTTAAAAAATTTGTCCCCAAAAAATGCATCTCCCTTCGCCATGATAAGTCAATGACAATTTTTAGATTCGTAGTTGTCCGTTTTTCTATATATATTATTTTTTTAAAGTACAATATGATACACAAAATAGAAATAAACATTTCATTAAACCTGATTATTACTTTTGTTATTAGTATGGCAGGTAATGTACTTTAGGATGCTGATAAATTAGCATACAACACTAAAGAATGCACAATAAATATAGGTTAATATGAACTTATTTTATTTACTTAAACTTGAATTTCTCATACAGAAAAATATCTATCAAAAAGAATTTCAATATTTAAATAAAATTTTGCCAGATTTTGTTCCTTGCTATAAGGTGTAGCAGCAGGTACCATATGAAGTGGGACCATTTTATTAGTACAATAATGTATTATTAAGTTCTCCAATTTCAATCGATACAGTTTAACAATAAAATAATGTGTTTGTTATTCTAAAAAATTCACAATTTTTTATTTAGATTGTTTTTTATAACGCTCTCTGGTTTTTGTTTTTGTTTTTTGGGATTTTTTTAAACAATTCTTGTAAATTTTGACGAGCAAAATTTAAATCAGATATTTAAAACGCTTCGTAAAAGTGAAACCCATATTTTTTCTATAAGTTATCAAATTACTTTATAAAACAAAATATCAATAATTTACATTCTATGTATACTTTATTTCACTAAAGGGGCAGTCTTAATGTCAGTCTTATACCATTGCGGCTAAAACTTGAAGCATTTTGCACCTTGGATTTTTTTGGAATGAGGAAAACAATTTTCCGAGGCACTCTTTGGACCTACTCTTTAAAACCTATTACCGGTAATATTTTCACGAATATAAAAAATGAAAAAGATACAACTCCGCCACAATTTTTTTCACCAGTCGTCAATGTTCGCGGAAATCGACAAAAAAGGGAAACGGTGGTAAATTGTCTTATCAAACAAATTACTGGTCGGAATCATAAAGACCCTGCCTATGAGCTTCAGGTTGCAGCAGACGATGATAAAAGTAACCTGAAATTGTTTTATGCTATTGGCACTCAACAGGGTGGCACTAATGTCCTAGACTTCACAGAAATGGGTGGATTTTCTGTCTTCGTAGCAACTAATGACTTACCGAACGGAATACCTCTATACTGGACAGTGAAGGCAGTGAACAGTCAAGGTTCTGATGCCCGGGTGTATTGCATGCTCCATACTTTTGACAATACTTTACCTGACGGACGAGTTGACCCCTCTTATAAATACAGTTCACACCCGAATGTTTTACTGGGTACCATTACCGTTTTTGATGATTCCTTATTGAAACATACTCATATGCAAGCAGTGGGAATCAGCTCTGGGATGTATGGAAGCGAAATCATATCTTGGAAAAATCTAACGTTAGGAATAACGTCACACAGGGCAGGGGTTTTTAATGCTTTGAAACATTTCAGCATCCCAAAAGATGGAAGACTTACAAACAAACCATTTGCAATTCATTTAACGCATACACCAGAAGAATGTGCTACTAAATGTGTCACCGTAGGAACAAAATGTGTTTCATTTGATTACGCGTATTTCACTGAGTCATGTGAACTTCAACATGTTATAGAAGGACCAAACGCAAAATTACGCATTAGTGGTTCTTACAAGAATTATGAAAGACTTGGATTGCAATACAACTCTTTTGAGAGATACGAAGACATTCCCCTTGAACATGGCAAAGTTTATTTTATAAATGCCCGAATAGGCAACATTCTTGGATATGTTGGTTACCTTCATTCAGTAGGAACAATGGTTGATTTCACACCACCAATGACTGGAGCTCTTGGCACAGACTTTCGGGAAACTTTCAAGGCCGATGGCTGCAAGGCATCGACAGCTCAACGTTGTGCTGAAGTGACATGGAAGAAAAATCATAGGTAACTTTGAAAAAATATAATTAAATTGGTTTTTGCATAATATTGCAATTTCTGGATCCTTACATTTTACTATTTTTGAATCCTTACATTTTTGTATATCAATGTGAAAAAAAGAGAGTTAAAGTGATCCATTTGCACATCAAATTTTCTTTAATGTACTGTTTAAAAAACTTCTCAAAATTTTCTTATTTGATGTAGACACGTAATTGATGGCAAAGAAGCATCAACAGTGATTAATGGCCACAACCCCCTTGTGGATAAAATGTATACAAAATCCAATCACTATATATTTGGTAACTATCTTTATGTTCGTAATCATAATGTGACGTCGTACTGACGATAAAATTTGCATCGACATACCTTGCTCCTTAAAATTAATTCAAAGATATAAATAGAAGCTGTTCTTTTCATACTTAATACCACATGGTTGTATAGATTTGATGCATATATGTCATCATTTTTTGGGAGTTGATTTTAAATCAACTCTCCTATGCAGTTACTCAGGCAAACCGAAAGTGAAACAGTGTTTGGACCTAAGCACAAACTAACACCGCTGATAACATTTAGTCCTTAAAAATAATCGATAAATTCGATGTAACGTATTCTAAAACATTGTTTTTCGAGGAAACTTATTTATAGATGCCTTTTTAATACTCAAATTTTAAATGACACGAACAATTTAGATATTTTTTGTAGTCGTACATTGTATGTATTCCTACGCCAGAGTTCAATATATCCGTAAATCTCCGACAAGCAGAAAGTATCTCTTGCTTACATGTGTATCATAGATCAACAGAGACAGCCGAGCGACTGGTTGAACGAGACTAAAGTTCAATATTGCTTGGATCTATACTATTTCTTTAAAATATCGATCACTGATACGTAGTTTGATGGAATTAATTCTTTGAATATTACACAACATGATTCATATGGGGTTTTCGCGAAATTCTTGTCGGAGAATAATTCATATTTTAAAAACAAATGTGCATAATTCAAATACATATAGGAAACTACTTGCTATGCAAAATAATATATCGTTGATTTTAAAATAAATAATAATCGATAAAATCCACTCCTGTCTGTTCTTTAGTACTTTGATTAATCAATGCTTTTGCAATGTATTTTGTAGTTAATTTTAATGGTTTTCACGATGACGAATCTGGTATATATAAATACTTATGGGCAGTAGGCAAATCTGTTTGCTCACAAGATGTGGTTAATTTTTCCGATCCACATGGATTTTTGCACAGCGATAAACATTGGACAAACAATGGAATTGAAAAAAACCTTCACTTACAGGTGAGAAAGTTTTCAAATAAAAGATTGTTATAGATTTGTCAAATTTCAGTTTAACTGTTTGATTTGAGTATAGAGTAACTTTAGTTTTATAATTTATTGATCTCTCTCGTAGGATGGAAAGTACTTCAACACAATTCAATGTCTGAATAGTGTAGTATTTGGGGGTTCTTTAGTTACAACGGTATGTCACAGTCTACCTCTGATAGTGGACACAACTCCGCCGTTTCTTCATGGCATTGAACAAATCTATTACGACGAGTATTTCGACATTTTGGCAATATATTATAAGGCTGGTGACAACGAATCTATGTTGGCCGATGTTGTGGTTTAGGAAAGACAAAGTACGATGTACTTGTCATGAAGAAATCTTATCATCAACCGATGAATGGGGAAGATCATCCATTTATTGTAATAGAAGGGCTTGGTCTGAAAGAAGGAGTTCCAGCATGGCCAAGAATACGAGTCAACAATGGAGGTATTCAATTTATATCATGTCGAACAGTTAAGAATGAGTGAATATTATTTATGATAAAAACTACATTAAATTGGGCCTCTCAAAATGTGAAACATATCGGCTATATTTTATTTAAATAATAAAATAAGTTACAAATAACATAAATTATTACTTTCCATTTGAATTTTGTTTTCAACCTTATAAGATATTGACACCTTATGACACTTATAAACGTTTAAATAATATGAAAAGTTTAATAAAAGAAAGCGTTCGGCGATTAAAAGTAATGGCTTCGTACTGGAAAACAAAAAAAGCAATATTACTTAAATTGTAAGTTGTATAAAACATCATGCAATAGCATTAAAATTTAATAACTCTACAAACATTGTAATTAGTTTTTTAAGACATTGCTTGAATACAAACTTTTTGTTTTGTTTGTCCATAGTTGGCCTATTTAAAGCGGACAGTGGTTCAAAGCCTTTCATAATTGACAGATCGCCACCAATTGTGGGGTTCGTTATAGATGGAAAAATCCATTTTCGAGACATAACTTACCAATCCAGTAACAAAGAAATTTGTGTTCAGTGGACTGGTTTCCATGATCCTGAGTCCGGAATTGACCAGTAAAATTTTGTCTATCATTCTAATTATAAAATTTTAAGGGAATATTTAAAACTCATACTCTTTGTATCCTCTACATATTTGAATATTTTTCATTATCCATGATAATTTTAAAAGAGACGGTGAAAAAAGAGTTGACTTTCACTTGGATTTTAATAAACAGCATGTATCAAGAATATCATGCTAAATATTATATCCCACTAAAAATATTGCATTTAAGGGACAACGTGATGGTGTTTCGCACTTTTTCACACAATACAATATCTGCATGTGTTAGTACTGTTCTTAAGCACAACACAAAGTATTATTCCACATTGATTGTCTTTAATGCCGCTCTTAATTCTAAACATTCGAAGAGTTCTTCCAATGGAGGTAAGTCATGGCATCTCACAACAAATCATTCCTTTCTGATTCTTTAAAACAAATTTTAAAACATAGTACATGTAAATAAAATTAATTGTGATAATGAAACCTAAAATAATGCATGCTATAAACACACTTGTATTTGAAATTACTAGGTTTGATACCATTCCCATTCTAATATACACAATATTGATCTTCTCATCACTTTTAGTTCTCGTTGATACAACACCTCCAATCCCAGGTTATGCTGTAGATGGCTCAAACTTAAAAAAAGATTCGGTATTTTCATCAGAAATATCCACTAAAATTGTTTCATGGAACAATTTTACAGATCCAGAATCTGGAATCGATAACTATGTCGTATCAATTTACATTAACAATGCAAGGGTTAAAACGTTTAACCCTACAAACCACACTCACTTGACTGACAATTCTGTAAGTATGCAACATGGTGATACTGTGCATTTTAGAATTGAAAGCTTTAATAAAGCAGGCCTTGCAGTAGCTGTTAAAACGGACGGTTTTACTGTTGATCACACGCCACCAAATTTAGTGTTTATTGAAGACAACAATTTAAGATTGAGCTATCAGATTGATGACAGCAGTCTGACACTGCGATGGCAATATCAAGACAAGGAATCGGGGATAAAGGAGTATCGATATTCTGTTTTTGAGTTAATGCATGGGATAAAAAAACGGGTGTGGCCAAAGACATCCATGTACATTTCAATACCACCAAGTTTGACATCACAGCCTACAGAAATTTATTATACTGAAAAACTTGTATCAGGCGCTACATACTCAGTACACGTCACAGCTATCAACCAAGCTCAACTGTCAACAGCTCACGAATCAAATGGTGTAACTATTGACCCGACTCCACCAATAATGTTAAAGGTAAGACCAATATTTCTTTTAAGCAAGTTGTTTTGATTCGGATAATGTTATTGTTTTAAACGTAGACTGGGTAATTTCTCTTTATTCTCTATATTTATCAAAGGTTTATTTGGGTCTTTCGGATGAAGATGAAGAAATTGAAGATGGATTTGTTCAATATGCGAATTCCAAATCTTTAAGAGTGAGTTGGGTCGGAGAGGATCCACAGAGTAACATTAAAAAGTTTTTTGTTGCTATTGGAACGAGACAAGGGGATACAAGCGTGACCAACGGTTATATTGATATGGGTATAGAAACTTCAGCTGATATAAACGTTCAATTATTGTCATTTGATAAATACGGTATAATATACCATGTAGCCGTCAAAGCCGAAAATGGTGCTGGTATTTTATCAAATCCAATGTTTTCCAAACCAATCAAAATCGTAAAAGAAAACGTACCAGGAGTAATTTGCGATGGGCGTGAACAAAACGTGGACAAAGACAGTACAAATGATAAGTTTAGTATTGGAATGCATTTCCAGGGCTTTGAAAGTGAAGCATGTAATATAATTGGATATGAATGGGCAATAGGATCGCAGCCATACCATAGCGATATATATCAGTATAGCAAGTATGGCCTTGTTTACAATGAAACTCACGGAAAAGCACAAACTCACGTTCAATTAGACGAAAACAAAACGTATTATGTAACAGTAAAGGCAAAAACAGGACATAATTGTCATGAAGAATATATCGTATCGACATCCGACGGAATAACCACCGATTTCAGTCCTCCAATGATATCGAATATATTACCATCACATGATGAGGGAACCTTTTTTGATTCTAATTCTCAAAATATATATCAGGCATATCTTGATTCATTTGAGTACAGATGGAATGTAAGTGATCTGTCTTTACTCCGATACATTAATTTCTCGGTCGGAACACTACCGCTTAAACATGATAAACTTCCTTTACGGCCATCTTTAAAGTCGAAAATAGAGCCCGGTGTATTTTTACCAAGAGCAGGGGAGTCATTATTTGTGACAGTTCATGCAATGGATGTTGTTGAGTTTTCTGCAACAGGTATATCTGTGCCAATTGTTGCAGATATTTCCCCACCTTTCATTCAGGTCTTCAGTTGCACAAACGTGATTTCAACAAAACTTTCTGTAGTAAAATGTTCATGGATACATAAAGAGGAAGAAAGTGCGCTAAAGCAAGTAATAATCAGCATTGGTTCCAGGGAGCTATCTGATGATATCATCAGAAACACCACTTTGCCTTCTAATATAAATACGTACAGTGTTGATGTTAAGAACTCTTTCAAACTTGAACATCTCTCTGTAATTTATGCCACCCTTACTGTAAAAAATGTATTGAATCAGTCTCTAACGGAAACGTTTCAGATTGATATTGATTCTTCAGCACCTATAATTGAAAACGTTACATTTGTAACGTGGATAAATCCCGATAAACAACGTGTCAAACAGATATGCCAACAACCCCAAACATACGTGGATGTCAGTATATCGGTCTTAGAGGATAAAGAATCTGGCTTAGATAGGTATGTCTTTTTTGCAAAAAAAGAAGGATTCTAATTCTAAAAGGTTGTCCAATTAGAACTTAAGCAAGGCTTGACACATGCTATATATTTGGTGTTTATAGATTTAAGGAACGATTGTTATATGTGATTGCAAACATAACATTTAATCAATAGTTCTTTACATTACTATATACAAAAAGTAAAAAATAAATTGCAAATAAATCACTGTCAAATGCTTCATACCTGCTTACAGGTGGATTTTGCTTTCAGATAAGACCGGCTTAATTATTCTGAAATACAGAAGTGCAATATTGATGTAACTACCAGATCTGTCTTTTTAAGAGCTCAATACTAATTTTCAAAGTAGTTCTCTAAAATGTGATGGTTTACATTATCATCACCAAATATATGTTTTGGTGTAAAGTAACAGTAAAGTTTGATCAAATTATATCATTTTTATGGAAAACAAACTATAGTAAAATAAATAGATCAAAAAAGCTTTAACTGATTATCAAACAATTATTTTGTTAGAGCTGAGATTTGCCTTGGAAGTAAACCTGGGTTGAACGATATCAAGGACTATCAAGACCTGACTGAAACACATGTAACTATTGATGGTATTTCTTTGTTACCTGGAACACAGATTTATGCCACAGTCAGAGCTTTTAACAAAGTTGGACTCCATAATGTTTTGACATCAGAAGAAATTCAAATCAGTTTAAGTTTTGATCCCATCATTAAAGTTTTGGATGGAACAGGTGGCAAAGATTTAGACTACCAGAATAACCGCCATGTAATTCAAGGCAAGTTGCAAAATATGATTATACCGAGAGTAATATGTTTGTCATCATTCGAATGACACAAATCAAACTAATTTTGAAGACCTTTCGTGAAATAGCTAATATTGATGGGACGTGAAACATCAAACAATCAATAAATTAGATAATCAAAATTATGTTTTTATTAGTGCAGTTTTATTGATGCAAGCTAATAATAAATACCTTTTTTTTTATTTGATACTTTTATAGGCACTTTCAGCTATGTCTATTCTGGCGATTGTCCTGTTATAAGATCGGAATGGTGCGTGGAGGATTTAACTGGAAATATTGTCCTTAACTTCACAGAGATACAATGGAATGACCATTTCTTTTACAACGATGAGCTTGACTTGAAGAATAATTTTTGTTACTTTGTCATAGTAAGGCTAACTGATGCATCAAATCGCACATACATTGGCAAATCAGATGGTATAACAGTTAAAATCCAACTGCCAACTTTCGGTTTTGTAAGAGATGGGCTCGATCACAATGATATTGATTACCAAGAATCAACAACAGACCTTTCAGCAAATTGGGATGCGTTTGGTGACGAGCTGTCTAATGATCATTCGCAGCAGATTGCTTACTATGAAATTTCTATAGGGGAGGACACAAAAACCACTAGCGTTTATAATTTTACAAATGTTGGTTTGAATAAAAGTTACACATTCACTGATGTAAATCTGACATCCAAAAATGTACTTTATTTTGTAATTGTGAGAGGATATAGTAAAACAGGAGAATATGCGGAAAGTTATTCCAACGGTGTACGAGTGGGATACCGTTTAAGTATTATTCCAGGATCAATAGAAGTGAACGAATTTCAGAGAAGTGAAAGTGAAATCACTTTATCATGGACTGATTATCAATCAGATATCGGGATAAATGAGTATATTGTAGGTATATCTACCAAACAAGTTACACGAAATAATAACACTTATTCATGTTATGATTTTCAAAATGGTTTTGTTATGTTTGATGTATACATGCTGAAAGTTGGACTTGATACTTTTGTAACTCTTAAAAACCTAACTCTTCATCACGGAATTTTGTATTACATTACTGTAATTGCAAGAGATGAAATTGGGCAATGCTCTTCTTCGGAGAGCAAGCTCATTTTAATTGACACGACACCGCCTATTAACAGTAATATTACATTCATGATTAATCAGTGGAACGTTAGTGGATTGAAGCAGTTCTTTGTAACAGATGCAAATGAAATTGAAATACAGCTGTTTGAATTGGAAGACCCTGAAAGTGGAATTGACATTATAACTTTTCGATTGAATGAATACGTGGACTGTCCAACATCTGAAAAACAGAGTTCATTTATTCTTATAGAAGTTAAAGCCCTAAAAGACCCAAAAGTAAGAATGAAAAGTTTAGAGTTACAACCACATCGATACTATTACATTGATGTAACAGCAAGCAATAACGCTGGGCTTCAATCCCAATTTAGCAGTCCAGTTATGTTACTGGACACTAGTTCGCCATCTGTAGGTTCAACAAAAATTGGAAATGATTGGGCTCATGAAAAATTGTATCAGTCTTCCACATCGACAATTGAAGCTTTGACAGCAATTGCAAAGACAGAAGATGCCTATCTTTGTGATAATACAAGGACAATTTTCCCTTCCAGAGATGAATTTGCATGGACATCTCTATCGGGAGACTTCTCGCCAAGCAACGTAAGAAGATATAAAGACAAATATATCCTTAAAATCGGGTATAATGTTCCACTCACTAAAATACAGAAGAGTGGAATTAGACGTTTAATAGGAGCCCCGTATGATGGAACAATTTCTATAGTACTGTCGTCTGCAGAAGGAAAAAATATTTCAACTTCAGTTATGATATCAGCTTCAAAAGAAAATCCATTTTTCCCAAAAACCTTTATAAGATCTAATCCAACCTATTTTGATGATGTCGCCTTTAACATTTCTGAATTTGAGAATGGAAATGCAAATGACCCAAATCTGTTGAATACTACAGATGACCCATCAATAGCAGAGACAATATCACCTCCTATTTCAGCAGCCGTTAATAAGACTGGACCAATATACGAAAGTATTAATAAAGATGTTTCCCATGGATTCGGATTTCAAATATTAGGAGATCAACAGCAAGAAAGTGATAAATGGGACTGTCTGTTTTGGGCAAAAGATGCATACGGAGAAATTCACAGATGGGTAGATATAAAAACGAACCCTGTTGATTCACAACTTCAGTATAGCATTAAGATGAAAAAGAGAAACTCTAATGATAAAATTGTACTGGATTTACAATTTTCAATTGACGGAGAAGAAAAGGCCAATATATATGGACTGACTACTGATGAAAGCAATCTCACTATTTTTGTCCAAACATGGAATTTTAATGATTATCGAGAGCCATTAAAAGATCCTATTCATCCTTTTAGATCTCAAGCAATTCTCTTTAAATTGAAAATACCTTCTAATAATACTATGGACTGCATATATGGAGCGGGATTCTATGATAAAGAAAGTGGAATTTCAGAAATATGGGCAGGTGTTTCAGACAATGTCAATACTCCAGGCAATATTCATGAAATGACGTTATATAGAAAAATGTGCACACCTTGCATGTTTAATTGTTATTTCAGTTGTGACGCAAATTGTTCCTTCGACGATAATAAAGTCAATGAATTTGAAATGTTACAAATTAACATTCAAAATTTAAATTTGATGCCAACAGTTCTTTCGAATGACGGATTAAATTCAACTATGCAAACTGAAATTCTATCAATTGTGCAGTATTAAGTTAATGTAAAAATGATAAATTTTGCCGGTCAGTCAGTTACGAGTTCTACAAACCCTGTTATCATCGATATAACACCACCCGTTTGTGAGTATATTCAATGCTTGGACCCAGTTTTCACAGGAATGGAAACACCAACCCAAACATTAGGTTCTAACAAAACCATAGGTGCCTACTGGTCATGTATCGACAATATAAGTGGAATAAAGAACATTTATGTCAAAGTTGGGACTGAAAAGGATAATAAGGGCAGTAAAATGGACGACGATAAATATGAACAAAAGGAGATTGGACATGTTTCGAAAGTTCGAATAGACTTGGATGATAATATATACTTTGATGACAGAACAACTTATTTTGTAAATATTTTGGTTTATAATGGTGCCGGTCTCTCAGCTGTGTACAGTTGTAACGTTTCCACAATTCTTTCACCGCCTGATGTGTCCACTACTGATTCACAAATAATGCATTCCTTGGAATTTGATAACCAAACAGGTGTTGTGTTTATGGGCTCACTAGACCGATTTGGGGTCAAATGGAACACCAAGCGTTATATTTATGATGCCGAGTTATATAGTGAGTATAGAAAGAGCCAATAAAAGATTGCATTGCATTGTCATTTTTAATTATAATAAATATTATGTTAACCATTTTAGAATGGCAAATGGGCACTTACAAAGACGGCGCCGATATAATTCCAAAAACTATCATAGGACTGACTAAAGAAGGAAGTGCCCAAGTAATTGGTGGAGAATTGTGGTTAAATGGCAACAAGACAGGGAAATCTATAGCTTCACTATCCCAAAATATTTGGCGAAATTCAACCAACAAAGAGATAATCAAAACAGAAAGCGATTTCCAGTTTTTTATGGAACCTGGGCGATGTGTTTATCTTTCTTTAATTGCAGTTGGATATTCTCATTTGGAAGCTAATATCTCAACTAATCAACTCTGTTTCATAAGTAAGTCAACATGAGTAACAAAAAGCAATGTATATTTAAAAAACATAATTCTTGACATTTTCACTCTTTTTGTACCATAGGGAAAGACAAAGATTTGGTTATTCATAAACATTCTAAAATCTCAACAATAATTGGATGGATTTCTGATGACAAATTTGAGGAATTACAGCATGTAAATGGAAATGAAATAGTTGTAATTCAGCTAAGAGGTAACTTCGATGATTAATGTTTATATCCGTTCATAAATGTTTTGATATACACGTGTCTCCATAAATTGTTTTATTAAAGAATTTTATTTAGGTGTTAGAATAAACATTTTTTTAATCTTATTTATATCCAAGGTTATGTTTTGGGTGTTACTGTTGGAACTTTATCCGATTTTGATCTCACCACGGAATATGGATCAGCTTCATCTTATCGCTTTAGAAAGTATATCATCAATCCTCACACTACAAGCTGGTCGTCCACGCGGGAAATTCGAAAAAGGTAACGGGCGTTTTGTATATTCGCTCAATCGAAAGTTTTTGAAGTATTATTTAATTACTAACATTTTGAAGAAATTTGATCACATAACATGTAAACAAATGTTCAGGAAAATGAATGCATTCTAAAATGGGTGTTAAATCCTTGATACTGTTTTAAACATTGTTAAAAAAATTGTTTGCAGACTTTTTAAAGAAAATAAATTAGAGGTAGTTTAATAAGGGTTTATATTATCAATAAGGTAAATATCCATACGTCACAGAACAACAACTGACGTAATTCACGCATTATTGCGTGTTGTCCGTACCCAATCTTATTAAGACACAAATGATGTATTTATCAACCAAATTGAAAATAAAGACTACTGCTGGATTGAAATACTGTGCATTATTGAAATATGCATTGGTTAATTTTTCTGTATAAACATCATTTCGTAGTGAAGTTAAATTTTAAACATGAATGGTTGTTGTAAAATAAACATTAATTATTTAAGTCTGTATAGTACTCATAATTATGTAATGTTCAAATTATTGTTCCTTTTTTTCAATCTTTCTCACTTTCTTGCTTATTTTGAAAATATTTACGATTTCATAGCTGACGAGTTTTGGAAGTTGCTAAATACGGTACACATAATTGTTTTTATGTTTCTATGTATTTGCATACGTGTGTTCGTGCATGTCTACAGTGCCACACACCTGAAAGCTCCCCATTTTTCTGCAATGTTATCATATCCCTTATTTTGCATGTTATCCTACAGATACTATCTTATACTATCCTGTCCTATCCAATCATGTAACTTCTTTATTTAGGAAAAACAAATGCAAAAAAATAATAATGATTCTGACAAGGCCTTTTACATACACAAACCAAAAATCTTTCAAACGAGGTTTATGTAACATACACACCTGTACATGTATATTAGTAATGTTAATTTGTAAAAGCAATTTCATGCGATTAGATTATTTTTTTTATAAGATATATTTATTATATTAAAAAACCCTAATTAATAACTTTTAAATCACATGTAACATACATATAATATAAAACATGCTGTTTCAACAAACCTTTTCTTTTGGTTATGTCAATATGATTTGATGAACCGATTGAGCTGGCTGAGCCGTTCGGCGTCAATGTTAACAGAAATTACTTCATTAATAATATTTGTATGTGTAATTGTTTCATTTTTATCATTTTGTAAAATATACAATGTAAATGTATATGGTAAAATGACACTGCTTATTTTGATATTTCAGTATATTGTCATTATTGTACATCAATGTAATAAGGTAGTCCATCCATAACTAAGGCGAATTTTGATTGAGCAATACTACATCAAATACGTATTTTAAAATTATCATAATGTTGACATAAACCCAAATCGGGAGTATGTATATAGTCAGTTTAATGAATTTTTTTTTGCACTACAAACTTTTTTCTGTTATGAAATTAAAAAGAATCATTTTATAAAAATATATATGGTAATTTATGAATTAGTTTAGGATATTAGAAGAAAAGGAAATATCAAATTTTTACCAAGAGTCATGTGAGGAAATAACTTGTACTTAAATTTTATATTTAAAAATACTTTTTCCAATAGACTTCAATGTTAACTTCAACATATAACAAATATGTTAATAATCAATTTTTTTTATAATTTCAAAGATGAATATTTGTTATTTAATAAACCCCTTAAAATCACTTTAAGATTTTACTGATTAAACTTCCAATCTATTAGATATGAAATTTGATAGTTATGGACGGACTACCAGAAATGCAATTTCGCTTGCCTTGTGTCGAAACCAAATTCCGATCTGAAGTTTTACAAATTATTTAATGATGTATAATATCAAAAATAAACAGCGTTGGTTTAAATGAAAATCGGACAAGTCACAATTGCCCAGACAAAAAAATATAACTGGAGATAACCCAAGACTTGAAAGACAATTCTTGTTAAAAGAAGAACTAATTATTATTATTATTTATAATTGCATAAGAAACATTAAAATGATACGTCACCGAAGACAGAAAAAATGTATGGGTATAGTCCACTAATGCATTTTCCATAGGCGGTAATGTTAACGTTATGGTTCATAGCTCCGGCCCTAATTTTCGTTCAGCAACGAGGGACCTCTTGAATGAAAGCTCATCAAATTGTCTCTTTCCTGTTAAAATTTCGTGGTTTGAAGTCAGATTCGTTTTCCGACAAAACTGTATTGAAAAAACTCTGAAAATGAAAGTAAAAGTAGGGAATTTCTCAGTTTTGGAAAGGGTGTACATCAAACATTTTCAATTCTCTTCTTCAAATGATAATTCAATTTTGACACTTGTTTTAAAAATTGCAAATCCTCTTTTCTGACATGTGTCAAGCATTCTGATTTAAAATGTCCCAATAAATGTATATACACTCTGCAAGTATAGGGACTATTTTGCTTAAAGGCACTACTTTGTTGTCCTATGTATGGAAGGAAAATATTAATTTACTAGTAAATATATGCGGGCGAAATTCAAAAAAGACTGAAAATTCGTGTATGCACATGTTTACATATATATGACTGTGTATGTGTTGAAGTATTAGTATGGATGAAAAATATCCGTTAACCAGATAAATAAAATATGTGAAAGTTGATATGAATAAATCAAATAATTCAATTTGGCTTCGAGTTAGCTTGATGAAATGACTTTTTTTAAATGCAGGATTTTCACAATGTTGATCAATTTTGCTTCAGAATTTTAAAACCGATTGGAATCAACTTTTTTATTGCCCCTACTCCGGAAATGGATGTCGAAAGAATTGAAGTTTACATCAAAATCAATCCACAAGACTTTGAATATAACACAGTTCCAGCTCTTCTCATATGGGATAGTTACACCTTTAATTCCAAAACAAAAAGTATGTATAACAACAAAAATAGTTTTTAAATCAATTCTGCCTTTTTAGAACTTTCCAAAGTGATATTCATATGTTGCATCTCTGATTAGTCGCAGATTAAACAGAATAGCTTCCCAGATTATGTTTACAAAATCGAAGTTTATTTTGTGATTTCCTTAACAAAGAAGTTCAATTTGTTTGGTCAACCTATGTACACTGTACCTTATATTTTCAGTTAGAAATGTCTTAATTTTGAGTATAAAACCTACATTGTATTTATTAAAGCCATATAAGAAAATCTATTGGCATAATAGTTAGATAAAGTATTACAATGGTATTTCCTAATATAAAGGTGGGATGTTAATAATTACAGCATATGGAATATGGCGTCATGTGGAGGAAAATTGTGGAGAAGACATTACAAAACCTAAAATTGAAGGAACAATATACAAAGCTAAGGTACTTCAAATCATTTTATCAGTCATGTATATATAAGCTGCTGAAGCTATCCCAGTGATTTTTTAAAAATATTAGTTTTTTGCAAATAAAAACTTATATGATGTACAAAATGACATTTTACTGAAAGCAATAATGTCCAAGAAAAACCCCAAGAAAATCAAGTGTTTTAATGATATTAGCTTTTTTGTTTAATTCAAACCAACATTTGTTTCAGATATGTATGCACGTCTTCCAAATGCCATCAAGGAAAAAAAGATCAACAATAATAAAATTAATTATTCCTTACCAATTTACGCTAACAGCTATGAATGTATCGTACTACAACTCCCCACCTGTAATAGATATCGAAACAATAGTGACAAAAGAAGATACACCGATTATCAACTTCCGAATACCTTATCATGATGATGACCTTGATTCTGTTCAATTCTTCCTAATTCAAAAACCCAAAACTGGATTTGCAAATCTGTCACTTGATGGAAAATTGACTTACTTACCAAAACAAGATTTCTTTGGGAACGAAAGTATAACAATTCAACTTCGAGATGATGCCAGATTACCAGCGGTAATCGAGAAAAGTATTATCATTAGTGTAACGGCAGTTAATGATATGCCAGTGTTTGGTTTTCTATACAATAGTACAACATTTGATGTAATGGCGAACAAAAGTTTAGAGCTGCGATTTGAAGGCAACGCAACGTCGCACTATATGTTTGATTTCGGCTTTGGAGATGTTGACCAGAATGAAACCTTATCGTTTTTGTCAACTGTCACCAACCCTAACGAAGTAAATGTCAAAATAATTCGGAATAGTGCATTACCATTCATTCCAGACTTGTTTGGAAAAAAAGACCTTTTTACACATCAAGAATATTCCGCAGAAATGGTACTTGACAAAGATTTTCACGGAGACTTCTTTTTTTACATTTTAGGATATGACAACCAAAACTTCTACACTGAACGATTAGAAACTCATATCTATATTTTATTAGCACCATGTGACCATGGTATTTGCTCTCCTAAATTCAATGATTCTCCACCATGTAATGATATCTCTAGAGCTACTTCTTTTGATTTATACAAATGTATCTGCTACCCGGGATATACTGGTACATGGTGTGAGAATGAAATAAATGAGTGCCTGCAGCAGCCTTGTAGAGTTTTGGAAAACTGCATTGATCAGATAAATAATTACAAATGTGAGATGAAGATAGTAGCACTTATAGGTATGATTTTGTTTGGATTCATTCTATTTATAATATTGATAATCGCTATTTGTATCAACATAAGGATGAAACAGAAAATTCCTGCTGGTGAGGAGAACATTGAAGTTGCAGATTTTTCCGACGGAGAGATAGACCAATAAATCACACTAAACACGATATTTGCACAAGTTATTGTGGAAATGATTCTGTGTAGGTGAACTTCAAAAGTTACTAAAATGGTGCAAAATGAAACGGAAAAGAAATCTATCAAAAAATGATGTTTAATGTATATAATGCCAAAATTATTTTGTATATTTGTCTTACTTTCATTGTGTCAATTATTACATGTCCAATGAAACACACATATTTAATATAACCAAAACGTTTTTTGAATCATAAACTATGTATTTTTAAAGTGTACATTGCAGAATGGTTTATTTCATTCTTTCCTTAATTTTTTTAGAATAAAATATGTCATTTCGTTATAGTTTCCGTTTATTGATTAGGTTTACGATCGACATGTATTCTAACAATAGGGACTGGGTACTACCGATCTATTGACTAATGAAATCTTAAAAAATCATTTTATCATAAATTATAATTTTGTGTAAAATTTTACTTGACCGTATTCCCATTCCAGTTGGCCTTTGAATAGTTCAGCAATACACGGATATAAACATAAACAACAATCAACGTATTATATTTACATCTATGATTCCCTCGACTTCATGTGGAAAATTATTGTTGCTTTATAGTTTTATAATTTTATGGGACTAAAATCTACATACCCCGTTTATTATGGTCAAAACCTAAGAAAAATCACAGACTGCACGAAATGATCATGATAATTTCAGACTCAAATTCTCATAGGAGAAGATTTAGCTGTTTCTTTTAGCTAAATTACTTATGTTCATTAACAGTGATTTAGTTAATTTAACTAACTTTTTATTCAATAAATTTATAAATTTGTTAAAAGGTGTACATGTAAATATAAACAATGAAATGCTTCCTTAGTTGATTCATGCAGGTTATGAAGGTAGCGATCATTGCTGAATTTTTTTTACATAACCTGCTAACGCGGGTTATGCATTTTTCTGCAATGTCGCCAATTATACATTCCGCATGAATCACCAAAGAGAGCATTTTATTGTTTAAATAAATTATCAAACCCTTTAGGTAAAGAAAATCGTTTGAATGATTTGTGCATATTTGTGAAAATAAGACAGCAACCGATAAAAACTTTGCTGTATATTTCAAAAAGGTTTAATTATTTGGTTTACTCTTCATTATCACGGCTCAAGTTTATTTGTAATATCTGCTGGTTAATACAGTCAAGTCAAAAAAAGATAAGCAGTTCAACGTGCCGGACACGCATTTAATTTTAGCACGTTAGGATTGTGAAAGATCCTGCATTTCAACTTGATTATCAGTGTTTTCTTTTAATCTCAAATGATCAATACTTAACCTGACGTGGATAAAGAGAAGTTAAATTTATTGTTTTAGCTGACAGATCTTAAATTTAGGTCATATGAAACGATATCCTGACCATATTCAGTTATATACGGGAATGAGTTATTAAGTGCCTATTTAATAAGACTGACATTGTTTTTTGAATATTTGATGCAAAATGTGAGCGCCACAGTCGATCAAAATCACTTAATCGGGAAAAGGAACATTGACTTACGCGGCTTACCTCCCTTGCATTTGCTCAATCAGTATACGTACAGAAGAAGAAAATGATGTTTCTATCTCAAAAGGATAAGGATAATTCATTAATCAGCTGTTAATGTTAAAGCATTTCTTTCGTTAAATTTACGGGATCTTCATCATGATTTTACTCTGGTGAGAAGCTGATATTAGATTTATTCATTATAACGACCAATTGAAACTAATTAAGTCATCTGTAGGCTACTACGAAATCAAATGATCTCATTTGAAAAGAAAGACACGTTCATAGATGCAAAAATTACTAAAATCTAATCGATAAACTACTGTAAAATTACACTAGTTTTGATGCATTGTTTACATCGGTGGGTCTGTGTGACGTCATAAATCCACAAAATCAAGAACGATAAGCGGGGAAGAATTTTTTCAGGTGCTCAGTTTTCACGGTTATTTTTCAGTAATGCAAACGCAAAAAAATCTTACATCACGTATTTTAACATTTGTTTATACCAAGCTTTTTATTTATGAAAGAAAATCATAGTGTTAAAAATCGTTTCATATGACCTTTAAACTGAACGTAAAATAGACTTAAATGCAAATATCATGTATTGTGATTTTATCAATATTCGTTGAATTTTTTAAAATTTCAAATATTATTCATCAAAATATACAAGTATTTGACTATTTATTTGATTGACAAAACAATTTTTTCTTATCTTCCTGCTCTTGAAATTGACAATTTTACAATATCCACTTACATTGATGCTCTTTGATTTCTTTTCCACTTTTTTAAATTTCAGAATTTGGTAACACGTATAGTCGCCTATTTTCTACATACTTTCGTTATGTAAAACTAAAAAAAATATTAGATGCAAGACACCCCTCAGGGTCCTCCACATCAATGGAAAAGTGTTTTTTCAAAACAGTACTAGCTATTGTCAGCAGTACATACACGTGTAAATAGATTAAAAACATTCTGAGTTACATGCAAAAAATAATCATACTGTAGTGCACTGATAATTGTTTTAATGTATTTGAACATAATAAAATTTAAGTAAGTATTCAAATTAAATAGTCAACACTTCAACAATTTATCAGTAATCACACTTTGTTTTCGTTATGTAGAATTTAAAAAAAAATCCAAACGAATAAATATTATGAGCTTTAAAGAAAACTTTGATTGAAATATTCACAAATCCGTGGGAAATCGAGTAATTTCATTAGTTTCACAGTGTCCGCAACTCGAAAGAAACGTAATAAATTCATGTTGTCAAGTATATACACAAACTATTCGATGAAATAAAAAAAAAATATTGCATTGAGATTCTTTTTAAATATTAAAAGATATAGTCACTATCACAGAAAATGATTGATGTAATACTCCAATTAGTTTTTATAACGTAACAATTGTTAGAAGTAGATATCAGAATGATGTAAACCAGATCTAATGAAGTACTGAAATCGAATGCAAAATTATGATTTGTTAGGGGTTTGCACTTAGGACTAGTTTTATTAAAGATGACATTTTGACATATAAAGCTAGATTATAATTGTTTAAAAAAAGGATTAATTTGTTTCCCCTGTGGGAATATAAAAACAATTTAATCGTTCCATTTAAAACATAATAAACAGAGTTAAATAAAATAATTTTCACACTACCCCTAAATTGCTTAGCAAATCCCCAAAGATAAACTCTAATAGAAATATCTTTAATTTAGTATTGGATAATATAATTAAGTTTTTGAAAGCCACTCCAATTCCCAATTGTTTCTTAGTTGCTTTGCGAAATTCCTGTCTTGGCTGTTATCTATACTTCGTTTGTGTCTTTCGTGAGATATTTCAGAGACCGTGAAAGGAGCGACCGTTACACGGGAGATGTCCGGACACGTCGACGTCGCCCATCTTTCTATTTTACGTTGAACAGCACCCACAACTTGGTTTTTCCTCACAGAATTTGTCAAATGATAATGAACATTGGTGACCTTTGTGTTGAAGACCATAAGAATCTGAAAACATAATAATCGTTTTAAAAGTGCTCTGTTTATCGTCATGCACCTGTCTATATGTGTATGGTATGCGAGTTTGTGCGTACTTATATGATTGTGTATTTTTCAGCTTTAATTTTTTAAGTTAATAACGTTTGCACGTTTCTCGATTGATTTGCATCACTTACAAACAATCAAGGTATTTACAACTTTTCATTTTTGACTAATATTCTACATACCTTTAATATTTGATTCAACCTTGAGATATCTCCATTGTTTTCAATATAAACTGAAACGTTCCCAGATACACGCATGGCCATTTCTTGTTCTAAAATATTGAGCAATGGGGAGGGATTGTCCATTGGATCGTAAACTAGTTCTTCGTTAGTTTGGGATGAGTCTGGTTTGTACTTGGTCGTCAATGTTTCTTCTGAAATAAAAAAAATCAGTATCACAATATTTGTATCCTTATAGCATGACGGAGCTCCTATGATAAATATTTCTAATCTCTTTTAGTTTATTTTGGAATAGTATCATTACCATGATCATTTTCTCTGAAAAATTGACTTTTTCGTCAGGCATCAGCTTTGCATACTTCTTGATAACAATATCATGTGTAACATTCATCGTTTGAGTATTATCCATGTTAGAGTAAAGTTCTCAATGCTGTTTTTAGAAATAGATTAAACTGTGACTTTCATTCATAAAAAATGTTTCACTAAATATTCAATTAGAGCGAGAAACATTATGACATTTGTTTAACTAGGAATGGTGTTTGTAAATGTTGTTCAACAATCTTTGTGTGCGTGGATTAAAAATAAAAAAAAATATCTTTATTATTATTTTAAAACGTTAAATATTCGTACGAAGTAAAGAATGAAGCTGAACATTTTCAATGCAGGCACTTCCATCATGACAAGCCAACGAATGAACTTCAGATTTAGTATTCTCTGTATTGAAGAATGCTCCAGAATTTCTTAAATTTGGGAATGGTACAGAAGACCCATCCAAAAAGTAGGTAACGAAGTCAAAACACGCTATCGTCTTATCCCTCCAGATTTTTCCTTTATAATAGAAAAATATGAAATATTAGGTTCTTGATAACAGTATGATTTATGTTTTACTTACATCTCCTTCTGTCTGTATTTGGTTTACAAAACTCATAAAAAAGATTTGTAAATCAATTGCATTTTCCAGATTATGAATTGTACCTTTGCCAATGCATCCTCCGCACAGATTCACTAAACAATTGTTGACTTTTTCTCTAAGTGATGCTTTATCTAATGGTCCGTTTCCTATCACTTCATCTAGACGTTTCAGTAGATCTGCGGCAGCTTTTTGTCTTTCAGATTTTGTTGATGAACACAGTGAAGAAAACCCTGTATCTGCACTACATGATCTAAAAGAAATAAATTTTGCCTTTGACAATGGCGTATTGTTTTATCTTCTATAAGTCAATGTTTAAATGATACACAATTCTAAAAAATATTTTCATAAAAGTGTATTACTAAAACTTTGCGATCACTTACCCTTCATTAGAATATTTGATGTAGTATGAGTTCTTTCCAAGCGGTGAAGGTTGACATGCACGTGTTTTGTTTGTTGGTTCAATAAAAGCACCTCCTAGACAGGATACACAATTAAATGACCAAATGACAAAACCCATATCTTAAATAAAATTTTCTTTCGTGAATTTGTTTTGAAGTAAATTATGAAAATGTTCTCTAGTTACCATTTTTGAAGCCGTTTTCTATGTCTTTAAGATACGTGTACAAGTCAGATGATCCATCCTCCCAAACTTTAACAAACTCCGCTGCTAGTGAAGATTCCCGTACGTCCACATAAAGTTTGTCTTCGTGCGCACCAATTCCAAGTATCAACCTCTTGCGGATCAAATTCTGAACGCATGATCTTATAACTGTTAATCCGAGAAGCTTTAGTTCTTCTAGAGTTTTGCCTTTACCAATTTCCACAGCCTGACCAACTGAAAAACGCCATTTCTCCTCAGAATGCCTACTATCAATGTTCCTATTGTTTTCAGATCTGACTCGATATCCAGAACCGCTTTCTACTGCAATACACTCAGTGTAGTGACTACTTGCTTCCTCCATACATTCTAAAAGTGTTGGATCGAATCTAAAATACCTAAATTTATTAGATTTTAAATCAGCTATTTTGTAACAGTCCGAAAGTCTTATAGAGTCATTAAATCCATCCAGAAGTAAAGGATAAGTCAGGCTATAGTCTGCCTCTGCTGGAATTTCATACTCAACCATGTTATCGACAGGGGGTTCGGTTTCGTGCATATTCACATTTGGATAGTTTACTAAAACGCTATTTACACCTTTAGCTGGTCGAACACTTGCCACGATGTGATCCGATTCCTTAGTCACGTGATCAAATCCTGCGATGACAGCCAGATTAGCAAGTGTACTTGTGCTCAGAGACACTCCAGGAGTTAGAGTTAATTTGAGCGATCTGTAATGTCAATAATAAAAGAAGGATTTTGAATATATAACATGTATGTTTTTTTCTACAAAAGCAAATCTCTTTACTATCCACATGAAATGCAAGGTATATACCTTCCAACATTTTGAAGAGCCGAAGAACTTTCTCTTTTTAAAACCTTCACTAATATAAAAAACAATTGTTAATCAGTTTTTTGTAAATACATACATTCTTAATTAAACACTCAAAAAATTTGTTACAATAATAACATCATACAACCTTGTTTTTTGGCAAGTTTATTAAACTGCTCCGCATTCCATGTCATTCTGGTACAAATACTCCCATAGCCAGTGGTATCACATTTGTTTCTCTTGTAATCTGGATGACTTAGATAAATATTAGCAGCATTAGCCCACTGACCACCCTGTACAGCGGTGTTAAACCTTTTCCTTAGTTTCGATGGAAACTCTCCTCTATAGTTTGCATTAACTAATGCAATTTTTGTAGCAGTGTCCAAGTGAATAAATGATTTAAATGGGACAATGCTGTTCATAGTCTTTATGTAGTATCGCCTCATAGTTTTCTAAAAATGGACATAGAACGCAAAAATAAAGTAATTGGAATAACAGTAAGCAATAACGATACCAAACATCTATTGTTTTAAATTTGAAATAACAGAACTTACATCATACAAGTAAAGTGCTTGTTCTTTTGTTAAGGATTGCTTGCCTTCCATTATGAGGTCATAGTCTAGGTTTGGTAAAATTTTTAACAGCAGATCTTTCTTTTCCGATGAACGAAGGCTAAACCCTATTCCTGTAATTTACATGCATTCTTTTAAATATTGTGTATCAAATCTTTTTTAAACTTTTATCTTTAAACCTTATTTATGAGCAACAGCATAATAAATGGATACTGATTGAAAAATATACATAGCGACTAAAAATACTTAAACATTCAATAAGTTAATTGTGCACAACAAATCAGTGTTTTGTCAGTCTGGGGCTCATTACACAAAACATGCCAAGATTTTGACATAAGTAGGGTCATACTTTAAACTTACGCTGAATCTTAGAACCTACGTACTTCGTCCGTAACATAAAGCCAACATTATTCTTATGTTAAAAAGTCATTACTGAAGTGTTCATTTTCCTAATCGACTTCGATGGTATCGGTGATAATTATTTAAGTTAATATACAATTTAAATATAGATACAACTGGTAAGTATCTTTGATATTGGATTGGTTGGTGGGGGGGGGGGGGGGTTTAGAAGTCATTTAAATGGTATATACACAAAATTGAAGGTGACATAGGTATATTGTAGATGTACTTAACCTTATTAATTATGGCACATACATGTAGCAGTGGCGTCGGAAGCAAATTAAAAAAGGGGGGGGGGGCTTGTCAGAAATCTTGATAGGCAAAAACAAACCCCCAAAACAAAAAAAAATATCATTATGGTTTATGTCTAACTGAACCCCACCCCCACCCCCCGGTTCCGACGCCTATGCATACACAAAATTCAATGTGAAATGAGTGTATTGTAGATGTACCTAACCTTTGTGTATATCACTAAGCAATCGATTGAGGTTGATGCAGTTTGTCCATTCTTGTTTTTTGTTTGTTTTGACAAATAACAGTCGTTCTCGAAGGCTGTCTAAGTTTTGTGTAAATTGTTCTAGCTTCATATAAGCACTTCCTAGTTGCGGACTTAAGTCGAAGAATGTATCAAGTCCTACTTAAAAAATGTCTTAGACTTACGCACACTTTATCTTAAGGGCTACAGATTGTATGATATGCAATTTAGTCATCTAAATAAAACTTACCGATTGTTGGGTCATTTGGAACAGGGTAGTGAAGTTTTAGAATTGTGTTGTCACTACCCATGCAAGAAGACAAAAAAGTCATCAAATTACTTTCTCCGGTATTCAGATTCCGAATGTCTTGGTCGATTTTTGTCTGATCCCATTTGCCAGAACAGACTTCGAATATTAGAACCACTTTTAACAAAAGGTGATACTCTTTTCCAGTAAAAAATTGGCAAGGATCGCCTATTGAAATAAATGATGCATAAGTAATTGAACCAACTGACCTATTAAAATTCGATTTTCTTAAAACAAAAATGTATGAAAACTTTTTTTAACGTAGGGTATATTACGTATCTTATTAACCAAGTATCGATAGGTTACTCTCAAATGCTTTCAATAAATAATTATTTTTTGGAATTATCTAATCAATTATCAATTGTTTACAGTCATTTTTGTCTTTAAACTGGTTCTGTAAAGTAATAAAAGATAATGCCGCTATTTAATCTAAAAAATGTCATCATCAACAATTGCATATATCAAAAAGTCATCGTATATTATAATATTACCTCCGCATACATTTCCATACAGGATCATCTTGGAACTATCACCATCGTTACATGCTAGAAATTAAATTCAAATGAAATTATATGTACGACATTTACTGCTTAAGTATATCTAAGGGATGCTTTAAAGGGATAAAAAGTCTAAAATATACCTGGTGTTGTTGGTATGGTAACATCACTTAAAAAAGGATTTAGTTCTGTATAAAAAGTAAAAAGAAAAGAAATATATACTTGTCGAAAACATAGTCAGTATCCAAATTTTCAAACTATATTGTTAATATTCACCCCCCCCCCCCAAAAAAAAAGCACAGCTGCAAAATACAGTGAAAGTGAAGTTGTAACGTTCTTCTGTCCAATTTTTTTCAAGGTAGTATTTATTGAAACGACTGAATACCTGAACAAGCTATTGATGTCCACACACTAGAACTCTCATCTCCGGAACATTCATTTCTTATGCAGCCAATATTATCGTTTCCGTAACAGCAACGGGCGTCCATCATGCAATCGTACTAACATAAATGAATGATTATATACAAAGGAAAAAGAATAAGGTTTTATAGGAGGCATAAAAAACTTTTAATTAGTATTAATTATATGATTTACATTTTTAAACAGAATGACGAAAATCTCTTCTGAGCTTTGCATTCACATTTAATTTAAGGAAGGAGTCTTCTTGTTATCAAACATACTTTTTATAATAAGAAATACATGAAATTTTGACACAGTCAAACAGATCATATTACCAAATGATTCTATCAGATTAATCAAATTTTACCTTTTTGTTTTTGCATAAAAGTCAGGTCAAAGTCACTACCTTTTTCCTCAACGTAAAGGATGATAAAAATAAGTGTAGCTCTTTGTAGTTCTGTAGATCTTTATTTAAGATTTGAACATTCTATTTTTCAATGAAATGATAGAACATCAGAATGTCTATCAGCTTATACTACTGAATTGGAACAAATATTTATACTGAAATTGATATTTATTAGCCTGCATTTCCTCTAGTTTTCTAAAATTTTGAAGATTATTGTTTTATATGAAGACTTTATACAAAGAAATAAATTGACAGAAAAGCTAATGTATTGACCATTTAATAAGAAAGAAAATCTTATTTTAGTGATTATTTCATAAAAATCAAAGTGTAGAATGGGCGCTTTAAAAAGCTTATTAAAATGTAATTTGATAGGCAAATCAAATTTTCTGAAACCCAAGTATCATATCATTAGTTCACATAAGTAAAAAAATCCAACATTAAAGTTATTGTTTTTAAAATGCCAAAACAGACTCAGTTATCTGCAGCAATTCTGAATTGCGAAACATGCGATACTTTCCTACGCCAATATTACGCCAAAAATATAGACCTTGTTAGATTCTAAACATTGATTACTTTTTCTATGCCAAGTTGTATGATAGTAAAAAAGAAAGAAAAATATACTATTTTAATTTCCTTTTCTTAATTTTCTTGATTCTTGATTTAATGAACAATTAATGAAATTTACGTTTGACAAGTCGAAAATCAGAAAAGACTTCTTCCTTAAAAAGACATAAATTCGAAGAAAAAAAATTGAACTATGTTATTTATAAAAACTGCAATTCTCTTAAATAAAGAAAAATAATCATACTCTTTGTTTGATTCTTCAAATCAATTACTTACACACTTTGATTCTTTATTAGTAGTAGAGCTCGGCATTTTTTCTATACACGTCTCAAGGGTTTCGTACATCACCATAGCTGATCGACAAATTCCTAACTCTTCATCCGCCAAACTTAAACTTGAACCGCCTTAAAGTAAAAGTAATATATCGGTTTGTTATTGTGTTTTGCTGTGTACTACGTGAATGCCCCGAAAAATAGAGATTTTAGAAATAATTTCCGACCTGACTTTGTTTCCTCTTCTACAAGTCTGGCTAAGCGATGAAGTCTTGTTGCAGCCCTTGTGGTCATAGTCCTCGTTAGGCACCAATCCCATGGATTATCTACATCCACGTAACGAGTACATTGATTACAGCCTCTCGTTGGTGCTCCACATGAGGAGGTCTTAGCTCCTTCGGCCTCGAATGCAACATTTTCCAGTGGATACTGAATTTGTCTTTTAAACAATTAAAATGCGAAGCAATATCAAAACTGGCTGTTATATACCTATTTGGAAGACTACAATGATATTGCAATCTAAATACAATATTTTTAAACACATTAGAAAAAATATAAAAGTGTTGTTAAATAAAAACCGTGGTGTTTTAACGTTTTAAATAAATTAAAAATACCTTTGCATTTTATCCAGATTTTCAATACTATATGTATCTTCAGCTTCTCCACAAACATCTATCGCAGTTTTTCCTGATGGATAATACTTTCCTCCTCCAAAATAGTCTTTTAGGGTAGATCCACTTGACGAAACACTTACTGCAAGAGAAATTGGCAATCTTATATAACGGACTGATCATACAGAAGTGTGCTGGAAGGGTGTACTTCTAAATGTATTTCACAAAAATAAATTTTATATATACACAAACCTAAACCAGAAATTTGTTCATCATATTTATCTTTCTCTTGTCTCCAAGTATTTGTTTTTACAATGTTGTTTGATTTAATAGCTCTTTTCTTTCTATTGTTTTCGGTGTTCGTGAAAAAAGCGGCCGATTCATCAGAAACACAAATGTCCAGAACGGAATTTCTCATGTATGTGTCAAAGAAATCAGCATCAGAGCATTGCAGTAATTGGGTAAACCTCTGGAATGTATTTTGATCAGTCTCTGGTTCTTTTGATGTTAAGTTTTTACTCAATGCAACTCTTGCTGCTCTTCCGGTGTAAAACAAGGACTGGTTACCATGACTACCAAGTGGATGTGCTGATGTAGCTTCATCCCATGCTTCCAAAATCAAGAGCTTTCGATCTGGCCATTCCGCTTCAACAAATTTTGCTAATTTAGTTAACACTTCTGCTAATTCTGGGGTAACATATCTGTCAGAGCAAACATTGTCATCTTGAATGTAATTTGAACAGTCCAAGCATGGATTTCCAGGATGACCACACCACGAAGATTCACTTGGTTCTTCCGACAGAAATATGATGGTGTCTCCAAATAACTTCCGCAAACTAAAATAATCGATTTTTTAAACATTGTTTTCTTTATTTTTTTTAATTTGCTTTCAAATGACCTATAATAATCGTCAACATAAGACACAACTTTTTTGGTCCATATCGATTAGTATGCCAAGAAACTTGCAAGCTAGGTATCAATTAGACATTAATGATACACTAGTAATGTAATGTAATGTAATGTAATGTTACAGTAATGTAATGAACGTCTAATACTTACGAAGAAAATGTCGACGAATTTCGAAGCACAAGACTACCTGGCGCACCGCATGCATCAATTGATGTTGAAAGGGACTGAGATTCAAAACAGTTGGCTTGACATTTTCTGGATAAAGTTTGTTGATCCAATGCTGCTCTCGAAATCTGAGACATAGTCAGTGTCGATACATCACCCCTAAGCATACCAAAACATGATATAACACAAAATATGTCAATAAACAAAGAATGTGGCGAAATGACAATGGATCATTATCTGGGTTAATTTGTTATAACCAAACTTTACAAATATTAGAAGTACTAATAAGAGAAAAGATATTTGTTTACCATATAGGAATACCAAAAGCATCAACAACTAATGAATTTCTCTCTGACGAGAAAGCGCTCGTTAAACGAGACTCTACGTTGGAACACAGTGAAACATCAGAAACTGTTGACTTTAAATTAAGTTCTTGCTGTAACCTACAAAAGAGGTGTCTCATTGTAGTATATGTATATGTCATTTATATGAATATAATTTGGTGAAAGATAAATAAATTATTTTGTTTCATCAAAGAATATTGTACGGATATAAAACAAACTGGTTTTTTCATTTACCTTATTGTAAAGGGTGATCCAAAATCAAGTCTAATGTCTCGTTCTGCCCATTCAATGAAAGGTTTTAAACTAATCTGTCAAACAAACAAAAATTGTCAAATTGCATAAATTCAATAGATCGTAGATTTATAATTAAAAAAAGGAACATTTGTACCTGTTGGGAAATGTTGAAACTCATTGAAAACAAATCATTGGACTCAACGGCATCGTTTTGAACGTGGTTTGTCTGCCAATCATATGTAGAAATATGATTTGTTGGTAATCCATTATGTTGACTATGCTGATTAGCTAAAACATATTGTAATATCAAAGTTAAAGTAAACTATGATGTTAACTCTTAAAAAATAAAAGTTTAAGTTTTTATGGATGGCGGGAATCTTATAGGCATTGGATGTATGTCGGAACTTTGTATATACCACAATAAGTGTTATATGTTTATATTAAGGGAAATCACCTTGCCATTGTTGTTTACTATTTTTGTATACATTTAACCTGGTGATCTCCACATTTTTCATATGCTTCTAACTAACAAGGTAGACCCCGGAGTACCTGTTCAATAAGTCATTTTATTACGTTTAAATTTTCATATAATCTGTGTTTGTGATGTAGTTTATTTGTAGTAAGTTTTGATTCGTCATTAATGAAAATGACAATATTTTGTCAATGACGATTGAGTTGATTTTCAAGGAAAAAATCAACAAACTGCAGTTTATGGAGATTATTTGTTAAAGAGTCTTCATTGGTAATCTTCAAGATCAATAAATTGGCATAAAGATATCTATTGAACTGTAAAGGTATATACGACGTATTTTTTCAAATAAAAAAAGCAAAAAATTTCCTGACAAACAAATGAAAAATAGGGAAAATGCTCAATTAGGATTTCAACTCATTCATTTTTTTCTATTTTAAAAATGCATCATAAGTAGAAAGACTTATATCAAAGTGCTAAAATGATTTCTTAATTCAGATAAATAATTATTTTTTTAAATTAAAATGAAAGCTAATCGTATTTTAATATTTGGTGAAAAACAACCCCAAAACTATTCTTTAAAGACACAGTTATAACAACACCTGAATTAATACTCACACACAACAAACTTCCCTGACGTTTGGAAAGTATCCCCAAACTTAAACTCTTTAGAAGAATGTGTAATGATGCTGGCAGTTAAGTACGTGCTCGATTGGACACGGATTGTAAGTTGTAAAGGTGGAAATCGTTTGAATGTCGCTAACGTGATTGGATGAAGAAACAAAGGATCCGTTTCCATCACTTTCTCGTCAACTAGAAGAGTCAGTTCTTTGTGTGATTGGATCGAAAACTGATAGTAGTTTGTGGTCTCGCCTTCCACTTGAGAGAGGTAGGATTTCACAATTGGTTTGTTTGTATCGACATCTCTCTTTATTCTCATTTCCCTGTTCAAATTGTTAACAAATTACATGTATATATCAATTAAATATTACATACCAGTATTATGTAATCGAAATGAAGGCATATTGTAACTTACAATGTATACGAATATTCTTTATTTTATAATGCTCTTATTTAATAAAGCAATATTGATTGCATTAAAAAAAAATATCTAAACAAAAAGCTATAGCTACTGCGTGACCAGATTACCGTATTTTTATTCTTTTTTTTTATCATCTTATACGGTAAGATTTCAACATATACTTACAGATGATAAGCTAACTCAACTTTTCCAAAGCAAGAAGTACAGGTGAAGTTAAAATGCGTCTCTGCGTTCGGACTTGTATTTATGGAGTCAAGTATTCCTACATCTAATGTCGGGTTGTTCGTCATCTTTAGAATAGAGAAAGGTTTTTTGTCTTTGTTGAACAGTATGGTCGTGTTTGATGTTTCTTCCCAATTAATGCTATCCAAGATGTTTGAGAGAAAATTTGTGTTGCTGCGTTTTGTTCTTCGATGTTTTACATGAAGTGATATATTGGCCTCTTCTAGAACATCAAGAGGACTTTTGAAAAAAAAAATCGGAAAATAAATATAGACTTAGCAATCATATTTTTAAACAGCTATATAATACGATTGTTTTAATTATTTTAAAGATTGATAAAATCGCTGCATAATTATGGATTACCTAGCATTTTCTACAGTTATATATAAAAGGCCCTTTCGTTGGGTCTTTAAATAAGTAATTTTTCCAAACACTCCTCCATCTGAGTTTGTGAAGGACAAACGGCAGCCCAAGGCAGAACTTCCTACAACAAGGTCGCCTATTTTCCACTCATCTTCATGCATGTTTGATGCCAAGGAGACCTTTATAGTATTATCTTTACACATCGTTTTCTGCAGAAAAATATGAGTCTAGTGTAATAATATTTGCATATTTCATTTAGTATGCTAGCGTTTGCTAGTCATTCATTAAAAATTCATATCACTAGCATTATAGGTACATCGAAGGCTAAAATATTTAAACAATGTCAGACCGTTTTCAAAACGAAAGTCAAGAAAATACATTTGTAAATGACTTTTTTTATTGATGAATAAAAATATGAATATAAGTTTTTACTAAATGATTTAAATTATTGCTCACAGCTACGATACTCTGATCATTTAAGTCGATTGTTTTACGGATCCGTCCACGGCTTGCAACCACCAGTTCTCTCCCATGCATGTCCTCTTCTATTTTGTACTCTTCTGAGAAAATCTCATTGCCAAACCCGAAAGTCAAAAACACACAAACAGAAAGTACAGACAAAGCAAAGTGAACAGCTGCCATCCTGTAGTCCTATATTAAGTCTTTGCACACCATTAGTAGCACATTTACACCTCTGTAGGCAAGAATTCTTTCACATATTATAATTCACATTTAATCTTCCTGCTTGTCCAAAAAAGAGCGACCTCTGCCTAGTTTATGATCCATTTAAAGGCACAACGCATGAAAGCAGTAAACGTCAATCATAGAAAACTGGTTTTAATGCGCATATTCTAACAGGCATGGTCTTTGCACTTCCTGGTGTATCCAGGTCGCCAAAGTGATGTGTAGCAGAATGGGACTCTTGTAATCATGATGGGACGTTTTGTTTATCTTTTTACTCTGTGTGGATTTTGGCTACTTTTCTTGCGTAGAGAGACCTGTGCATATAATTTTGAAATCGGTTACGAGTATCATTATGAATACAAAGCCGACTCAGTGGTACTAGCGGACTTCCAAGTGCTTACCATTGTCAAGGTAAAATATTCTTTACAATTATCATTTTGTATTGTATATAGCAAGTGTATTTGTAGACAGTGCAAAAATTGAACGTTCAAACTCGAAGTGTAATGCACACCGGGTATTGAAATTATCATCTGGATATCAAATACTACTTTATCTTTTTTTTTTTTTGCTCTGGAAGTTGACTTTATTGTAACTACTGGTTGTAGAAATAAATACGAATATCGTTTACAGCTTTGAACATCAGTTTTAAGAACGATTTTTTAAAACAAGTATCAAACCCTTAAAGGACAATAGATTCGAAAGCAATACGCAGTGAAACTGTTTTCCTTTTTGGACATCTCAATTAATGTCCGTTTTTTCGTACCAGTGTTACAGCAAATCAAGCCGATTGTTGGGGTAAGGGGATTAGCTGGGTTTGGAATTTACTTAAAATTTCGCAATTCTGCATTGTGCCTCGTTTTATCATTCATACCATAGAAAACATATGTCCCGCCTCTTGCATACTCAAACGTTACTGAAAACGAAACAAGGGTTCTTGGAAAGCGTTCAGTGTTTTACTTGTATTATAGTGATCTCTAGATACATGCTCTTTTAAGAGCAGCTTTTTAGGAAGATTATTTAAAAATTATCAGTTACCAATAAATTTTACATCTACTATATATCAAAAGTATTGCTGCTTAATACTTATTTAAATTTGTTCCTGATTTTCCCATTTGTTTTATTGAACTAATAAATTCAAAATCTTTTTCACGATCACGATCATCAAATGTAAATATTATGTAAATGTGTTTCGAGCTTATATTCATTTTACAATTTAAAAGGAGACAATATCTACATCTACTGAGTGATCCATTCTTTAATTCAAAAGAAAATCGATCAGAAGTCACCCAACAATGAACGGAATTAGGATAAACCAGAATGTTCTACTTTCAGATTTAAGTAGTCTGCTCGGTTATGAACAACACCCTGTATACCAAATGGAAAAATAAAAAGTCAAATAAAGAATCATTCGGCGTACATTGCATAAGTCTGTGAATTGGGAGCAAAGTTTACTGAAATAAAAAAAAAGATAATTGTATAAGGTTTCCATACATGACCAAAGAGATATTTTTGGTTTTGTTTCTGTAAAATAAATGTGAAGCAAGACAAGATTTAATGCAAATAGCATTGAATAAAAAACTATATTATATGTATTTTATAAGTGCTGAAAGTGTGGAAATGCAAAGAAAATTGAACGATTTCAAAAATTTTAATGATAACATATACTATCTTATCAAATTTACGTTAAACGTGTAATAATCGACATGAATTTCTAAATGTACATTTTGAAAATGGTAATTGCAAAAACATATCTGGCAGGAGAAAAGCCATGTTTTTGATTTTTACATCATTTATTAATTTCTCTGCTAATTAAAATAAATCAATTTTTATGATCTGCTTTTGAGTAAAAATTTGGATCTGTCTAGTATCATGGAATCAGTTTGTGCGTTGAGCATAATTATTATCATTGTACATATTAAATCCTCGGTATTTTAACAAGAAATCAAACATTTTATTTTAACATAGTTAAAGTTTCTTTCAGACAAAGATTACGTACATGATTTTAATTAGTGTGTGCATATACAAATTCCTGTGTCTTTCAACACTAAATAAAACGTATCATTTAGCAGAGTTAAAGTTTTTTTTTCAGACAAAGATTACATATTTAATGTAAATTAGTATGGCATATACAAATTGTTGGGACTTTTAACAAGAAATAAAACGTATTAATTAGCAGAGTTTGAGGAATGTTTTTTACAAATATTATGCATGCAAATATTGCACTGTCAACTCATAAATCATATATATTATGATTATATTCCTCGGATTTTATTCTGGGCTCTACTTCCGACGTATTGTACAGAATAGCAATAAACGATGGTTTACTTACTTTCACACACTTTATACCGATGATTTATATAGAAAGGTAAGAAAACGTGATGAAAAAAATACTTCGTTTTAGTTCATAAGGACCAAGAAGATGGCACCATTGCATTAACAAAAACAAATTTTGCTACCTAAATATACTCGCACTTATTAAGGTGATAGATTTAAAGACACTATACTTTAAATTTCACAAAGTTTCAAAAATATGCATGTGTATATGAAGTATGCGTGCAAATTGTCGTATATCGTTCCCCCGTATTGAATATTTACTGACACGCACTAACAAAAGATCGAACCCATGAACGGTTTTAAATTCCTATTTTAGATTCCTTGCAAGGCTCATTAAAATTGACACAGTTCAATCTTCAGATAACGTTTTAACTTAAATAAAAACTTGCTAAGCAAATACTTCTAACTTTTAGAAATACTTTATGTATGTCAAGCTTTCAAAAATTGTTTTTCGAAAATCTTCGTAGTTTTTCTCTGAAAAACTATTAAATTTTTTTTTCAAATGACACCAAGTCTACCAATTAAACGAATTGATATGCACGCGTGATCGGTTCTTTAAAAACGAAACTTGATAAAAAAAACCTTAGACTAGGGAAATTGAGCCGCAATCTAAATTAAAATCATTATATACCTGTACTTACGTTGGGTAATTAACCATTTCAACTTGGAGATTATTTGTAAAGCCTTTTTTAAACTTCCGGGTTCTTGGTTTTTAGATTGTTAGGGGTGTTGCTAAAACACAGGACGGAGAATAGAACAGAACCGAAACTACACAAATGCGCAACTAAATTAATCTGATTTTAATCAAAGACTCGACAAGGGTGTAAATAAAACTTGGCTGTCTCTATTACTGGTACTTTAAGAAAAATTACCTTCTAATCAAAGTTGAACAATTTTTGATTGTTTTCCTTATTACCAAGTAAACATAATTTAATAATTTATGATAATTATTAAATTTTCTTTTAGCTATTAAAACATGAATCCAAATAAATAAATTCAAATATGAGCCACGTGCATGGTAATAACTACACATCTTAAATTTTGCTGCAAAGTAAGCAAGTTCATTGAAATGAAAAGACAATAGTAAAATTCACTTTTTTTTTCTTTTTTTTTTAACTGAACTTTATTTATTTTACAACGATTGATAAGCAAGTTCTACAACTTATATCAATATCTCTCGTTGGCACGGATGTTAGCGCGAGGGGGTCATTGATGTGGGAAGAAGCCGGAGTACCCGGAGAGAACCCACGTGTCCAAGCGGGCGACCGCCATACCCTATCACATACAAGCACAAAGTGGGTAAAATTCACTTAATCTGGCAGTCGTTCAAAGTAATGCAATCCTAACACACAAATGAAATAGGATGGATGGGTTTGGGTGAAATTCCATTTGATGATCCAGCATCGTGGAAGAAGAATGTGATTAAAAAGGATGCTGAATCCGATATAAATTGCTAACACCAAACCCGATTGTTTGACTAAATTAAAAGCTAATCCGATTATCATTAGGATAACACAACTAAGGTTAAGGCTGGTTCTGGTAGTATAACCGAATTTATCCCAAAAATATAGGGATGGATTCCAATATCACCAACTTTAGACTAGCTTTAGATATTTTGCAATTATTCTACATGTCATGTGAAAAAGAAACAAATATGTGTAACGATAATATAAACGCTTAAGAAAGATTTTAAAAAAAAATTATCTGTAATAAATCATTTAATACAGGGTCTATGATGATATACATGTACATGTACTTCGTAAAGTTGTAAAGATGCAAATTTGAGTCTGATCTGTTTACGCGGTTCGGGCACAAGCTCAAAGTGGGTACATATTTTAATTATATTGTTGCAATAATGCTTATTTATTTGAAATACAAGACACCCTCTCAAGGTAGATTTAAATTGATTTCATTGAAAACAGCAAGCCTTCGTTGGATACCATCAGATTACTTCTATACTATTTACATATCACTAAACAATGCTAATACCCCCACCCCCTTTTAAGTGAGAGAGATAGAGAGAACAAGAGATCCTATACAATATATAGTTGTATAATGCTACTTATGTGCCGACCAACAAGAATAATTAGACTCAGTTTCAAATGTCATTGACCCATTTCTCATTTTTTAAATTTGCAGGGGTATTAAATACTGCTAGTGGGGTATGGCACGACATTGTTCTTTGCTGTTTAGCTGTTATGTGAAATTTAAAACCGGTCGTTATTGCAGCAAGGTGACATTTCTTCAAGGTCAATTTTTTTTCTAAAAAGAAGATATAATACATAAACATCCACTCAAACCCTATATTAGTTTGATTGCTTTATAAAAAAAATATAGTTAATTGAGCCCTTGAGCCCCTTTTGTTTATGAAATCCGTGTTTTCCTAGACAGTCAGTAGCATTTGTACATAATTCAGTAAACACAGCTCTTGATTTTTACCTATACATAAATGTAAATTGCAACAAAATATTAGCATAACACAACATTATTATTATATATCGTTGCCAAATGCGTATGCAGATACACGTTCGTCGATCTTGAAGTCGACACATTTTGTAACATTATCAAAAAATAGTTATATAAATTAAAGTTGTAGATTTGTTTTTTATGTTACAAACTACAATATGGAGATTTTATTTATTTCTTTTTCTAATGAGATAAAGATTGTTCAGACACGTTATGTGTTCATATATACATATTTTTGTAACTTTAGTTTGCATACATTTTCGAACTAGAAGTTACAAAAATTAACAAGATTATGAATAGGACAGAACACAAACTGTGTTTTAAAACGGGTCATTGAAAGACTAGGTAATGAACAAACCAACATTTTTAGATATAAATTCATAACAGTCATCTAGTATGGTATTCAAATTCCAAATATTTGAGGTTAATGATTTGAACTATTTTTACAAAGCTCTTATCGATGAAATTATTTTACAAGACTAATTTTATCTAAAAATGGAATTACGACTATATAGCGCTTTTGATTTTCTAAAAAAAATTCTATTCTTCTTAATTGTAAGTTTATAATCCTTGAAACATTTTTTAATTTGCAAAATTTGGTAAAAAATCTTATTAGATTTTAAGTTATCAATATGGGAGCACACGAATATCTGTAAAATAAATACAACAATAAGAAAACGGTACGTGTTGTTTGTATTTTTGTGTCTAAGATATGTCATTAAGAAATTAATTCTCAAAATAGCAAGGCGTTTTTTAAAGTTTAGTTCGGAAGAGTGATCATAGACTGGTTGTGAGCAAATTTTAATACTGATTGTTAGACCATAATTAATCACCTAATTGTCAACGGTTTTTTTTTGTTTTTCCCCGATTTCGACAAATAGCACACGGCGGGTGTGACCGGTCAGCAGAGGAAGCTCACTCCTCCATGGCACCTGATCCTACCTCTATCTTTTTAGAGGTCCGGTTTGCTCTGCTTTGAATTTGTATTTCGTTTTATGGATATTTGAGATATTTGACAGTTTGTTATTGTCATTTTTCATTGAACAGTTTATATGAATTTCATAATTCATAACTTAAAAGACTAGAGATGCATTGGTACATAAAAATTAATGATATAATTACAATTTTAACCGTTATATTCAATTCTGACTGGTTTTTTGTCGAATATGAACTACGAATTTTGAACCACGACTAATTTTTGCTTTTCAGTAAGTGCCTAGATCTGGATTGTTTTAACTAGTATACAAATGGTGACATAATTTGATTTTTACTCAATTAATTAAAGGGGCATGGTCACGGTTTTGGTCAAATTCTATTTTTCTGGTTTTAATATTTGCAATGATTAAGGAATGCATTTCTTTTGATCAACTTAAATTTGAGATTCAGTCTAAGAGTTACAAGGAAGATAAAGGGATCACCTATTTTTTCATGACAACAAGGCTCAGGCCCTGTTTTTGCTTACGTAGTTAGGTTCAGTATACCAGTAAAAAAAAACCTATTTGAACCTTTTTGAGGCTGATTTTTCCATTTTTATTCAATTTAGCATAAATAAACAGTTTTCTAACGTTTAACACATTCATTTTAAGTCAAAAACAGGAATTTTCACATCAAAAATTAAAACGGGAACAAAAGCTTTGTTTACAAAGCAAAGAACTGTAAGCTTTGTAACTCGCTTATATCTCAATAAATCACACTCAAAATTTTTGGTTGTCTATTTAAAATGCTTTACTGAATCATGTTGTAAACATTAAAATCGGGAAAAAATCGTGACCATGCCCCTTTAAAGGTCAACTATCCCATAAATATGATCCTGGTTTAAAAATATTTCCATTTCTTTATAGTTCAGTGTCCTGCCACTAGTGAGAAACAATGGGTCGCTCCTCTGTCAGATACATTTGGATAGCTTTACACAGTCAGCTGGTGGAAAAAGTAACTCTTTAAAGATGCATGAAATCTATCTACAAATCTTCAAAAATATGATACATGAATTTTAAAGTTAATGTGACATAAATTTTCAAAGCAGTAAACAAATATTCTAATATATTTTGTTATATATTTACATTATCACTATAGCTAAGAGCAACCCAGCTGGATGGAACTTTGAAAAAGGGTAAATTTTACTGTTTAAACTATTTTTACTTAAAACGTCACATTTTGCAACATTACTTTTTATCAGATACTGCATATAAATTAAACTGTGTTAATTAGAAGGTTTTTTTTTAAATTGAATATTTATTTTATGGTTACAGATTCGAGTTTGAGCTTTCTGAAGATGGTCTAATTAAAGATATAGGCCATCACAAGGAAGATCATCATGAGGTCATTAATCTTAAAAAGGTCCTTGCCAGTGTGTTTTCAGCCATAGGAAAGGTTTGATAGTTTTTTCTTTCCATTTTCTTTAAGTTTGTTCATGAAGTAACATTTAAAAAAAAGAATAAACAACCCACATGTCTAAAACCTTCAGTACTTTGTATTTGCAAGAAAGAGCTTGGTTCATGTATTTATAATAATTCTTAAGATTGATATGCATTTCTATTCCATTGAAACTATATATCATATAAAAAAGTATCGTATAAAATGAAATATAATCCTAACGCCGTGGAGATAATAAAAGGAAAATGGTGGAATGTAAGTCGGGTCTGACATTATAATGCCAAAGATTTCGATATTTTGTAGCCTCAGAGTTTAAGTAGCCAGACTTTTATCAACTGGGAATACGACCACTCGGGTACGTACAGTATTGATATATTATGAAGTATAAGCAAACGCTAAAGAATTCCGAAATTAATCTATCTTCATTTTTTTTAGCCGGAATGATATATATTTTAGCAACAATATTGATTCTACATTATCAAATTGTCAATTCTGCCTTACTGTGCTAAGTATGATAGAATTCAGAAAAGAAAACAAAATGCTTTTTATACCTAGCAAGTTCTTCTCAAGCAGGTAAATTAGTTTATAAATTGAAATTGGAAGTGACCATCTATCTCTTTTAAATAAAATGAATGTATTAAGACACTAGACAGGAAAACTGGATTACACAAAGAACCAATAAATTGCCATAAAACGTAGTATGATGTATCACTTGAGTTAAAACTTTTCTAATTTGTTTTGCAGGATACTTACATCATCGTTATGCAATACAGAACACTGCCTTGGGCTATAAAGTGCATAAATTTCACGAGAGTGACGGGCAAGTCTATAGAAAACACGCCAAGGTAAACAAACAGTTTTACATCTAGTCGTAAATCTGACAATATCAAAATCTTTACCACTCAATGAAAAGTGTATTTATTTGTAAAAAAAAAATCCAAATGTGGCTTTGATTGTTTGGGAGTTTCATTTAAGTTTGCTTCTATTAATAGTCGAATATTGATTTTATCCTTTTTTTCTATCCAGGGGTGTTTGTTTAAGAACATCTTTGTCAAGAATCTTCCTGGGTTTTTTTACGCTTATTGGAAACGCTTGTCGTATTAAATGTATAAACAAAAACCCATTTAACATTTACTTACATGTACATGTAGTTACATGAGTATTAAGATTTAGTTTAAAGTATAAAGTACCTTCGGGAAGTTGTATCGTATATGAATTGTACTACTGTAAAAACATTTTTAAGGCAAATTCTTATGAAACGATTTTTTAGCATATGATAAACACGAGTAAGCTTGTTCCGGCTCAAACAAATCTTGAATTTTGTTTCGTAGATGTGTACTTAAAAGACAATGTAAATGTAAAACTTGTTAATTTTATTATTATTGCAATAATTTTTCATATATTTCCAGACTTTACATTACACCAACAATGGAGTTATTGAATTTATCAAAGCAGACGACAAAGTTATTCTTCAGAACAAAAATAAACACAAGAAACAGGAAGTAAAGTAAGAGTTTTTATGAATTTTGGGCATTTGAAAATTTTGCTGTATGAAAAGTTAAATTGATATATACAATGTACAAGATTGATCAAATAAAATGTATATTAAATGTATTAAATATGTATATTAAATTAATTGAAGACATGTTCAGATTAAAATTGAAGAAAAAAGTAATTAACAAATTATGCTCATATTTAAAAGTCATTACCGTTTAATCAGACATTCTGTCCCTGGTGAAAAAGAAATAGAAGTCGAATCCAGTGGAGGTAAGATCATAAACGATATATAAGGGGTAATAGAATAATCAGGCATTTAGTGGTACCTAGTTTCAGACACATTCCGCTCTGTAGCATCAATTGATATATTTTTGACGTCGTCGTGTCAATAAATTCCGTTACGAGCAGACAAATTGAATAATGCTCAATTTACGGCATTTATTGACACGACGACGTCAAAAATAAATTATTTAATGCTTATATTTACATTCCTTTGTCGATGAAACCATTTATTTTATTAAATAAATCGGCATAAATTGCAGATCATGGAGGGAGTAAACAAGTAACAGCAAGAACAACTGTTCTCTAAATCCGGTTTAAACTGGTTATCACATAGATTGTTGAGACGAGCCTTGAAAATATAATCCATTAAAAATGACTCTTGAATTTTTTTTTTACAACAGAAAAGACTTGAATGTTGAATATTTGTAATGCATGGTGTTTAACCAATATGTATGAAATATATTTTTATATTGATAACAAAGAAATCAATGCTTGGGGACTACTTGTGTAAAGTACATGTAAATACATGCGCAGTGATTATGTTGTTGCATATAGATGCCTTTAAAATCACAGAATTTTATGGGAAAACACAGTAGAATGTCTATATAATTGTTTATCTGTCCATTACGTTGTATGCCGTCACAGCAATTCCTTTTTCTCTATAAATGTAAAATAAAGCTGTCACAATATTGTCATTAAATCTAACAAGCACAACTACTTAGTAAAAAGGCACCTTGTTCAGGTAAGCGATGTGGCCGATGGTCTTCCTGTGTTGCAGCAAATATTTTCGTTACGCTTTTATTAGCCATTATGCTTTCTTTAAAAGTAAACAAAAATTCACCAATTTTAAGATAAAGTCATATGAAAGCAAAATTAGTTATTTGAAAATTGGTTTAAAATTCATTTACAACTAGAGTTGATGTTGTAGATGTTAACGACATTGAATCAAACACAGCAACTGAAGTACGTCTTGTCAATAAAGTGTGAGTACATTTTATGTTATGTTTTTAACAATAATAATCATCATAAAAAAATCCGGGAAATGGGGGGGGGGGGAGTTGTGGAATTTTTTTTAGATAAATTATGACACTTGAAAGATAGTTTAAATACTTTGGATTGTATTTAATCTAGAAAAATGAATACATAATTATTTGTTGTTTTTAAAAACATTTTAAATTTTAATTTTTTAACAGAAAAATTCACAAAGTAGACAAATTTTTACGCCTCGACATAAAATCCAAAGTAAAGGACATCATTGTTGCTAAAAAGGTATGACTTAGTTATGTTCTTGATTATTTAGTTAATTGATAAACATAAAATTTGCATCCTAGTTTCTTTAGCGTACACATAAAAGAAATCACCCCACGCCTATATTTGTATTTCTGGCGATATTGACTTCTGTTCACAACATTCAAAACGTTTATTTTGAGGAGATCTATCTGTGAAAAACTTTTCATTAAAAGTTATGAATCCGTTTAGTATGTTCTTATAAACAATTTTAATTATCAAACACATTAAACAAATTGCAAGATCGTAATGCAAGTGATGTAAATATCCATACACCTGAGGTCAACGTTCGACATGTAAGTTAAATGCAAATGTACGTTGTAGTAACTTTTTCCAAACTTTGCTGTGCTCACCATTAACTTAAAAAAAAACATACGTCAACTGTTTTAATAATATTTTTGCATGTACACATGTACAACGTTGAGGTACTTTAGAACGCTTGACAACGCCGTCCCTTAAACTTATATAGCAGACGTTAAAGTTTTTACCTTTTAAAAAACCTTTAACGTCTGCTAGCATGTTAGCATTATGCCTAGGTCACGTATAAGCCAATGGTCGGCCCACAAATTGCTCTTGTATTGCCCGACACTGGTATCGGATGATGCCGAGCAGTCACATTAATTCGTAGGAGCATTGATTACTAAAAAAGCTTGATTATTTGTTAGTCGGCGAATCGTCGTCCAATCATCGAGTGCTAGGCCACAATTTAATTTTCACAGTCGACTAATTACAAAAATAAGTTTTATTACTGACAAGTAAGCATGGCGTTGTCCACGTGACCGCCATTAGTCGAGCTATAGACAGAAGATGTTTAAAGAAAACCGTAAACGGTCAGCCATTCGTCAGTAGATTTACCAAAATAGCTTGACGGACCAGTCGACCCTCGGTTGATTTTCGGTCGTCAATCGGTATCTGCGGCCGACATTTAAGAGAAACCCAAATGCATACAGTGTATATGTAAATGTCGACTGACCGACGACAGACATAAACTCCGTACCGATAGTCAACGATGATCGAGGGTATCCGTTGCTCGAAGGACTATTCAATGACAATAAAAATCGGCCATCGACGCAGAAAAAAAAATAAAACTTGACCCGATGGACACAAAATTGGTCCCATGACGAAAAAAGACGTCGAAGTCGGCCAAGATAGCTAATAATCTGCCGACTGTCGCCAAAAGAATTCTATTTTTCCTTAAAAATCGTTGGCCGTTGTCGTTTTTCTGAAATGGGACTGGGATCTTACTTTTTTACGTCTGTAGTTTGACAGCCAATAAACTACTGACATTTATCTAAAAAAACCTTGTGTAAAATTTCAAAAATTAAATTTTACGCTTCAGTTAAGATTTTCAAAAGAAGTATAAATAGCTGAGTATGTCGAGGTTTATTATTCAATACATACTCAGGAATAGGTATATTTCATATCTTATTGTTTAACAATTACTAGTTAATCATTATTTTACCAATCAAAATTGCTTGCTACAAATAGAATAATCATAAAATAAAATTCATTGCAGGAAAAATCTGAAAAAGTTCATTTGGAAGATGTAAAAGTTCAAGAAGTACTCAAATCTAAAGTAGCCTGTATTCAGTCTAACAACGATGAAGGTAAAGTGCATAAATATATGTAAAATACTTACATTTGTTAGTAATAGATTTAGTCCAAAGATACAAACATTCAAGATAATATAATATTCAAGTAATATCAGTAAAAAACGGAATAGTTAAAGTCGTATTTACTTGATTCGGCAATGTAGGTACAAGATATCTTTGTAGATGTTAATGTAATTTTTAAAAGGTTAAAGATGTTATTACCAAAAGATATATTAAATATTTAATATATTATTTTGGCAAAGTGTTACAAAAGAATCACAAGTGAATGGTTTTGTTACTGTTTTAGTCAGTAGAAATAGAACTGATTGTTTTGCTGAGCTGGTACAGCTTGTAGACCGCCTCTATAAAGAAGACTACGAGAAACTTGCTACCAAAGAGCTATCGCAGTGGTGTCAACACAACGATACGATGTGTGTTTCACGTAGAAACGTCTTCATTGATCTTTTATTGATGAAGGGAGACAATGTTACTCAAGATCTAATCATTCAACATTTCTTCCTAAACAAAGATGTCAACGAAACCGATCTCTTTCGTATTTTTTTCCATGTTGCAAACCTGCGAACCCCAACTTTGGTAGATATGTTTGTTTTAATAATTCTGTTAATTTATTGAATATTAGTAAAGATATATATATATATTGAGAAAAGTTGAATGTTATAAAAATTATTCACATTGTTTATGTTTTTTGCAGGAGTTTTTAAAAGCTGTAGAAGAGCTATGTCTCGGGCCAAACAATTCAAATATAGGTATGAAAACTTTCGTCTATCGGAAATAATTCTAAGATATTGATCAGTTATCACGGGGCGATAAAGCTTTTAAGTTTTAGCTGTAGTTCTTGATTTCTATTTTCAGGTTTAATGGCTTTGACAAAAATCGAGAAACATGCGTGTTTAGCCTTGGGAACATTGATAAAAACTTTTAGAAACAATTCTTTGCTTAGTGAAAAGACGGACACGCTTTTAGATTCATTACAGCGGTGGCTGGCTCCCCACAATCAAAGTAAGTTAAGAGGGTTTAGAGGGATACTGATTTTATCACAAACTTTGTGAATATTTTTATAGTTGCTTAGTTACATGTGGAATTATTTACTTTTACATTCAATGCTAGAGTAAAAAATAGAGAGTCCTGTGAAGAACAATCATAAATAAATGTTAATTTAAAAAAAGGTAAATATTTATTTACACGTTTTGCATGTGTAAATAGCTCAGTATACAGAATTTCGAAACAAAAGAAGACCACGCCGATCAGTGGATGGGTTTGATCGCGAGCTACATAATTACACCTACTCCAAGATGGTCTTGATTCATGCTCTGGGAAACACTGGGAGTTCCAGGGACCATCTTCTGACCTACATGCAACCTGGAGAAGGAGACAACAGCTGGAGAAGGGCGGCGATTCTAGCAATGAGACACTTTAAATGTGTGGAGGTATACTCCAACCTCTTACAAAAAATTGTTAAAAAATCAATCTTTGTATGACAACCACATTTACTGGATGTTTGCAATTAAGAATCGTTAATTTAGCAATGATAGGAAGCGATGACACACGTACAAGTAACAAAGATTAATAGCAATTTTTGGACAGGTTCTGTAAATTACACATCAAAACTTTAGCTTGTTACAGTAAAACATGGTAATAGCGAATACGCTTATATTGAATTGACGCTTACAGGAAAGTGATAACATTCCCGAGACTCTATTATATGTTTTGAACTTGACAGATATAGCGAATCACGCTTATAACAAAGCAAAATCAACCGTCCCAGTTGGCACTTCGCTATAACCATGTTTAACTGTATTCTTTTTTTTAATGTGTGCATTTCTAAAATATAGCTTCATAATTCCCATTCGAATACTGGGACTTATGCAGAATAATATATTGCATATTTTAATTTATTTAAGAGTTCGACAGCTCTGCTTAATTTGGCGGTCAATGATGGTCATTCTGTTGTAAAGCTACAGGCGTTGGAACTATTTGAGAAACATCCTTTATCAAATAGAAGTATTCCAGAGCATAAGGATGTTTTATTAAGGTATAATTCATGATCATAACCAGATAATATGCGATATACTGTCATTTGAAACATATTTATAGATCTGAATAATTTTAATATCACATAAAACCTTTAAGATTAGAAAGGTATATTCTGTTTCTGTTTTCTATTTCAATCATATTAGAAATTCACAATTAGTCATTAAAGTTCAATATTAAAGGTCATGATGCAGTTTAAATTGCGTGTTCATTAGAGCGTCTTTTAATACATCCTTTCAGTCGTTTTTACAACTATAAGACTCTAATGAGGGTAAAAAGAGGCATTCTTGACGTGGAATTCAAAGATGGAATCTTCTTCTCATTGAAACTTCCTGGCATTCAATGGACGAAAGAACTCGGCAACAGTGCCCTTGGAGCAGCTTTTGGAATTATTTTAAATAATGAACTAGAAGTAGAAATAAGTAAGCTTATCAACAATAGAATATGAAACATGCTGTTCATCATGAACATGCATTTTAAACGGTCCTACATTTTAAGTCACCAAAACAGATTGTAAGTATAGATGACATACACTGTATAGAATAAAAAGTGCGTAGGCAAGTGATAAGGATAACCGACAGCCTGCCTTTAAGTGTTGGCAAAAACAGGAACAGGATGATATATATGCGCGGATCAAGAACATGTTTTCGGGGGAGGGAGCAGTGGTCCGAGGGATAATTATGTTTACTAAGAGAGGGGGTCCGAGGCATATATTTTGTAATTTTACCATGTTGATGTAGATTTTTTAAATTTTTCATGGCGGGGAGGGGGCAGACCCCCCTTCTCTATCAGTGCATGACATTTAAAAGCACAAATGCACATCGCAATTCATGTATATTTATGTATATGTTAAATAATTATTTTATTATTCATAATCTGATTTGCTTATGAATGTTCTTTGTGTGAGAAGCACATACATGAATAAACTGCCGATTTATCTGAATTTATATATGACATGTCTAGTTTTTTAAAATTTGTTTTGAAGAACCTCTCAGTGGCCATGCCATGCTTAACGTGTATGATGATGTTTTTGCCAAAGTAATGTTGGGCTGGTTAAACGTGGAACAATATCTTTTTCGAGCACACGCCTGTTACAGAGGCCATGCAGGATATGATATCAATATACTAAAGGTATGGTATAATACAGTAAAATAAACTAAACCTTGAAAGCTTTTTCTCTGTAAAAGTTAAGTTGCTGATACTTTTTGTTATATTCGTTTAATGTCTAATGTCGCTCTCATTAGAGGGACATAAAATAACATTATTTTTATTATACTAGTCGGGGGATTAGCAATACCTATAAAGAATGTCACTGCACAATGTTATAAAATGTTAGGAATTTCTTGGTTTAAAACGATTTATTTGTATATAAGAATAATTGTTGGAAAGTTAAAACTCAACCCAGGTGGCAAAAATAAACAAAATGTCAACATTTTAAGCCAACAAGTTAGGTGGTTACATGTGGAATCTGATCAGACACTTTTCATAAATTACTTTTTATTTATTTGAAAAAGAAAAGTTTACTTCGATGTAATAAAGGACAACTTTATTTTATCTTAAATTAATCTTTCAGGATTTTGGAATAAACGGTATCGAGGACCTTGCTTTGATATTCGACAGGATTGTAAAAACGATAGTCGATCCAGTTGTTAAAGTTGTGCAGGCGTTCAAGACCCTTATTCAAGTATTTGACAAAGGCATTGAATATATCGTCAATAAAATTATAGAAGTGGTCAAGAACTTTCCCCTTATCCTGGAGAGTATTGTTCAGAAAGCCGTAGATGCAGTAATGAAAGTTATTGAGTACGGAGGCGTTCCCTGGATAGACCAGATTAAAAAAATTATCATCAAAGCTAGATACTTTGTTGAAGACATCAAAGAAGATATTACCAATTTCTATAGCGTATGTCAATTTAGCTATTGCTCATTTTGTTGTGTTTTACACAAGAGTTGATTTAATTTCATACATTGGATAAACGATTCCTAATAAAACCAAAGTAGAATTTTTTACACAAAATGAAAACAAATGCAAAGAGAATAAGAATGCTCTCTTAATTATTGCCTGAATAAAGTTCTATTTAAGTTAGTACATCAAGTTAACTCGGTATAAAACACAACAAAATAACAATCATAATACAAGTCATTGTAAGTCATTGTAATTGTAAGTCAAACGATTAAAGGAGTTTGCAGCTTTATGCTATGAAACATTCTAATAATTGAAACTTATGAGCTTCTTTGTTTAAAATTTAGACCATTGCTGATGCAATAACGGTGACACTTCCATACGTTGGCAAAAAATTATTTGATTCGGTGGCATCAATAATATCGGCATTGAAAAACTTCTTATCAAATCCGGTGCAATCAGTCACCGTCTTTGGAAAATCAGTTTTAGAGTAAGTACCTTTCCTCGTGTTTTTGTTGCAATATAATAATAAAGTTTGCAAAAAAAAAAGAAAATTAAAAACAATTAGCTAATCTACAAATATGAAAGTACGAAATTCAATTCAATTTGTAATTGATATTCATAATTTAAACAAATTATAACTTTTTTTGTCACAGGATTTAAAAAAAAAATCAACATGTATTTGAATTTTATATTTTAGCATAAAGCTTGCCATAGGCATGTTCCTTGATGTTAAAAACAAAGTGATCGAGACTTTGTCATTTTTAAAAGGTAATATATTTTTCTTTGTACTATATATATATATATACATACATATATATATATATATATATATATATATATATATATATATATATATATATATATATATATATATATAATTATATTTAGGAAATAAGTAATCATTCTTTGAGTATTATGAGCTGATAATTTTGGTCGGGGCGTAATCAAATCTAATAAAGCCCGAAAGGCTTTATGATAGAATTGATCTCGCCCCGATCAAAATTATCACCTCATAATATTCAAAAAATGATACCTTAATATTTATTTTTATATTATTTTAAGCCATCGTACGAATAAAGTTTTAAACATAAATAAGCAAACCCCGCTTGCGCCTCAATTTGGCGTCATTTGAAGTTATGGGTTATATAGTACAAAACGATATCTAGTGTTATCACAGGCAAAGACAGTAGTACACACACACACACACACACACACACACACACACACACATATATATACATTGATAAACAGGAGTTCAATGTTCATGAACAATATTTATTGTTGTGGATATTGTTCTTCCAAGATTATGTTGTATTTGAAAATATTATTTACAGTTATCATTATTTTAAACTTTCATTTCAGCAAGTGTTAGAAAGAAGCGAAATTTATGTAATATTTATTGGCAGGTGGAACCCCTTTCTGGATTGACTATTGGGAAGATTTTAAAGAGATAATTGGAGACGTTCAAGATCTATTTCGACTCATTTTTGAAAAGGAAAACACACAATCTACTGTGAATCTTGAAGATGAGCTCTCAACAGCACTTACAGATGGAGTTAAAATGACGGTTAGTTTATTGGCTTTAAAAAGTATATCTTATTTGATTTATTTCAAATGCTAACAGTAAGTTTATAAGCTTTAACATGTACATCTTATTCGGAATGTACTTATTTGACACAAATGTGTTCATTTTTGAGAGTAAGAAAAAAAATTCAAATTTTCAAATGTTTGAGAAAAGCGTATGGTTTTGTGGAATTTTATCGTGTGGAATTGGTCTGAACATATTGCTTATTTACAGAAGGAGGAAACAAACATATTCATTGAAGTTATCAAAGACTCGTTTGGAGAACTAACGAACCAGCTGAAGGAATCTTTGAGTGATTTAGTATCTCCGTTTTTCAAAGCATTTAATTCCGTATTCAATGCTATAAAAGCAGTGAAATCTGGTTATACATCGATAAGAGACACGTAAGGAACTTCTTATAATGAAACATTAAGAGGGCTGTATAGTTGTGTCTGTTTCAGGCTAAATGTAGCTCCTTAAGATGAAGAGCTCCTATAAAAATATAGGAATATGCCAAAATTTAAAGCTAAAATATTTAGTGTTTTCTTTACTAAATACTCACTAAGTATTAGTTAATGTCCACAAAATATCAAATTTTTAAGTTTAAGGCAGATTTGATGGTTAATTTATTGACCACCCAGACTCCTTTAAGTTTGAAGAACAGAGATAAAAGATATGGTACAGTAATTGAATTTTGTTTGTTATAGATTTATTAAAATAAAGAACATCGTACAGAAAATATTTGGTTCCAAATTCCATATTACATTTCCCAATCGTCGAAGACGTGAGGATTCAACATGTGGTGTTGGTGTTTGGCCAACCAATCAACAGAATAGGTATCAAACACTGGGGGTTGATGTGCGGATATCTTACCATTCAGATGTAAGTAATATGATTAATTCTTGCGTTTGGAATAATCAAAGCAAAAAGTTATTTTATTTGAAGTTTAAACATAATTGTAAATTTAATGTTTTTTATCTTTGAAGATGAATAATTGTCTATTAAAATTAAAATATATATATATATACCAATATAACTATGTTCAAACAACACTATACTGTAACTTGTTGGTGTAAACATATTGAGCATTAGATTTTCTAATGTATCAGGGGATTCTTTTAAAACAAATTTGTTTCTTGACACGGCCTCATCAACATGTTCTAAAATTTGAACACACTTTGTTCACTACAGATTCGATGTCCTGTTAGTGGAGAGGTATTCAGAGAGGACAAGAGAGTAAGAATTTTGCCAACTGATGAGGATTTTATTGACTTTGAAATCATTATAGAAAACATTATTCCGACATCAAATATTTCAACAAGTGGACAGTTTCTCATAGCTGGAAAAGACATCATTGGAAAAGCTGATCAGTCTCCATGTGAACACAACTGCATCCACGTTTCCGTTCGTAAAAAATCATTAACCCCGATGGCGGATTCAAAATACGAATACATAGACCCATCTCCCTTCCTTGACCATTTGCTTCCAACTCCTCAATGGATTTGGGATTGCCGGGACTATACCTATATCAACTTTATAAGCGTCGTTTCAGCTGACGCAGGCGAAGAAGAATTAGAAGAAGAAAATGAAGAAATACCTCGATCGGATTCCCCACAAGATCCAGGGAGCGAGTTTCCTCCGGTGGAACCAAATTACAGACCTCCAGAATTCGAAGTTGCTGTTCCATCCGATCCCGTTGCCATGACTGCGTGGAATAATTTTAAAAATGGATTTAAAGGTTTAGTTGCCAATTTCAAAGACATCGCCAAACAACTTTTCGATTTTTCAAACAACAGGTAAAGTGAATTTATATCAAATTTCGAAGTAGGTCATAGGTTTATTTTAAATTGATGCACTGAAAAATAATTTAAACATAAAAAATTCCAAACAATAAAACACATATATAGCTAATTAAAAAGTGAATGGCAGTAAAACACATTTCTTTGTTTGCATAATTCATTTATGCTCTGTGCATTGACTTTTCGCTTAATGGTTTGCTTGTTTCAAAGTTTATTCAAATAAAAACATTGGTGTCTTTTAGAACTGGACCAAACCTTTTGGACCTTGTGGATGTAAACAAATACACTCTTGGTAGAATCAATGAGCTACTTGGAGAAAATGTCGCCACAGAAATGAAAACAGTTTTTGATAAACTCCAACAGCTTCGATCTTCAATTTCTGCTCAGAACCTAGATGGCTTGTCCATGTCAAAGCTTCGATCCTTACTTTCGGCAAGTTATAGTTCAGATTCTGGAGCAAAATCCAACATGATATCAAGGATTTTATCAAGAACAGAACAAGGTAAACATACGTCAGTCCTTGGCAAGAACATATAAGAAGGGCCTTTTGTAGGGTCTAAACCTATTAACTAAAATCCAATCTGTTGATAATATTTTACTTAATCAATAAAAACTTACCATTGTCATTATTATTAGGTTAAAATTTAGATGATATCAACAGTTCACAAAAATATTCTCATAACCATTAGTTTGAGTAGATTGTAATTTATTTTATTTGTTTTAGATTGTCCATCATTTTTAAACAGACTACCAAAAGGTCCTGGTAATGTTTGCTTTGTACATCGAAGTTGCAACGAAATTTCATGTGCTGTTTTGCTTTCCTTTGCCAACAAAAGAGTAATGACAACATTCAGCATAAAGATGGACAACTGTTTAAAAGAACTTGAGATAACCACGCAATCAACAACAACTGTCATAAAATTCGAAAATGGTTTGTGTTATTTATTTATGAGGGTCACATTGTCATAAATTCAGTATTGTGTGTATGATCGTGCTATCTTATAAAAGTAACACTATTATGCGAATTTCCTTATATAAAGTTGTTAAAAGGATAAATTGTATACATAATAAGTGGTTGCTCAACACTTGATATGTAGCTTTTTAAATATTTTCTCGTCGGTCTATTAGTAAGCATAAATGGCTGTCCGTTAGAAATGAATGTGGAAACAACCGAATATGAAAGTGGTTCCTTTTCCAAATCAGGAATAGGCCACAATGAAACTCAAAATCATGAATTATCACTAATTCTTCCAACTCGCAATTTTGTTTTTACAGATTGTTAAGTTTGAAAAAAGATATAAAGATTATTTTACACTTTTTATGATACTGCTACTATACAATTATTTAATGCTTGAGCAGTCAATAGACTATTGACTGTTCAAGCATTAAATAATTGTTTTATTACCTAATTCCTTTTTTAGTTTTCTGGGTTTACAATTTGCATATTGCAGATGGTTTTCGTGCCATTATGCAATATACTAAGATTTTTTTTCATCTTTTAAATGCACCAAACTTCTTGCATGCATTACAACATCTCAATTTAATATTAGTTTACACAAAAAAGGAGGAGTCTTCAACCCATTAGATTTTAAATAGTCTTTTACCTTATATGAGGCTTTAAAACTGTTGATTATTTGATACTCCATTTTGATAACATAGAATTTGGTTTCACCAAGTACTAAAACAGCGTCTATGTAAAGGAATATACATTCCATGAGAAATTTTGATCATTGAATGAATGTACTGTGCATGCTTTATATAATTTATTACATAGAAAAGCGAGCCAGTTATTAAGACAAAAACGCTGTTAAAGTGAACTGTGTTGGTAACGGGTCTCTTCTAAGATGTTTTCATAATACTTTTAGCTGAGGAAATAGACGAAAGGGTCAGACTTCTTGCTTTGTCGACACTGATGTCAGCAGATCTTGTGGTGTCAGTTTCTTTCCTTTGGTCCAACCCCGTAGTTTCTTTAAGTGCAGAACTTTGTGTATCGGATTATATAAGTTGCCTTAGTACGATTCCCGTAATGCTCAATTACGAACTTGAGGAAACGGATTGTTCTCAAGGTATGCTGACTAAATAATATTTTTGTTTACTAATTTTAACTATAGATTAATTTCACTTTTGTTCTAAAATATAGATTATTGTACAGCTATTAAAACATATCTTATGCTTTTCAGATAACGCTGGTATAATATTACCAAGCATGAATGACATAACTGTCGAAGACTTTATAGCAGAACTTTCAGATCACCATCTCCTAGATCGTGAAATACTTAAAGTTTTGGATACCATTAGAGAAGCTATGATAGACGAAGTATAATAAACATAATTTACAATAATTGTTTTTCATGTTGTCAGTAATATATGAGTTTTTAAGAATAATGTTTTCATTTTTCCAAAACCCTTTCTTGATAAAAAAATGTTATATATTTTTTATTTTTTCTATTTTAGTTAATCAACGACCCAAGAACACTTTTAAAAATTATGGGGAAAGAATTCAAAAATAAAATTGACTTCTGTGCAGACGTGGAGATACCATTTCCTGTTACAGATTTTGTGTTTGTCGACAGTGAAACGTTTCCAACACCTGTATTTATAATGGTTGGGCCTGTTCCGATCTTTTTTGGTGAGTATCACTGTATGAAAATGAAGCTTTGTATAATGTTTTTCTCACTTATGTTACATCGGTGAACTTCAGTTTATATCAAGATGAGATTCTCATTCCACGATCAGCAGATTTTTTTTATATGAATAATTTCCATGTTTATAATATTGTTTGAGAATATATCTGGACATTCAAGTGAAACACGAGATAAAAAGTTTACGTGGAGGAGTGAAGTGTACGATTTTTTCACAATAAAAGAAAGACTACATATCTTATGAACAGATGCATATTATTTACAAGTGATTGTTTACTTTAATTTTCAATTATGTAGAGTTTGGAGCTGCAGCATCTGTCGGTTTAAAGATAGAAGTAGGACTATGTATTTTGAGTTTCAAAGCAAGAGTAAGTTAAGATGAATATAACATTCTGGAATATATATATCACATTAATTATCGTTCAAGAAAACACATTTTACATATTTGGAGCAAAAAAATAATATGGCATTTTAAAAATATATATTTGGTTCTCAACTAACACTTAAAAAGGGATTTAATTATGTCTTTGTAGGCAACATTAATACCTTGGGCAGGTGCAAAAGCATGGGGAGGTGTTTATGTGCAATTTTTTCTGTTTAAAGCTGGTATAAGATTAACAGGATATCTCCTTGAAACAAGATTTCCAATTACAGCAGAAATCACGTATAATAAATTTCCTTTAGATGTCAGGTAAGTTTAATTGATGGTATACTTTGGGAAAACATTTTTACATATTCTATATTTCAAAACTGTTTTTAACTGAAGATTATGCTGTTCTTATTGGTAACTACATGTAAAAGACGTAAATGCTGATTTTAATTGTAGGGGAAGACTTGATATCACACTGGTACCACTGCGATTAAAGCTGGAAGCTTATTGTATTTTGGAATTCAAAATTTGTGTTTGGAAATGTTTCAAAATTACCATAACGATTTTCCGAGGAACTCTTTGGACATATTCAACAAAACCAATTTCTGGTAACATTTTCACTAACATAAACAAAGAAAAGGACACATCACCTCCACAGTTCTCTCCTCCTGGTGTTACCGGTCCAGGAAGTCGGCGAAAACGGGAAACAACGGGAAATTGTCTCATTAAACAAATTACAGGTCGGAATCATAAAGACCCTGCCTATGAGCTTCAGGTTGCAGCAGACGATGATAGAAGTAACCTGAAATTGTTTTATGCTATTGGCACTCAACAGGGTGGCACAAATGTCCTAGACTTCACAGAAATGGGTGGATTTTCTGTCTTAGTAGCAACTGATGACCTACCGAACGGAATACCTCTATACTGGACAGCGAAGGCAGTGAACAGTCAAGGCTCTGATGCTCGCGTGTATTGCATGCTTCAAACGTATGACAATACATTACCCGACGGACGAGTTGACCCTTCTTATAAATACAGTTCTCACCCGAATGTTTTATCAGGTACCATCAATGTTTTTGATGATTCCTTGTTGCAAGAAACACATCTTCAAGCAGTGGGATTCAGCTCTGGTATGTATGGAAGCGAGATTGTATCATGGAAAAACCTAACATTGGGTTCAACGACACACAGAGTTGGAATTATGAATGATTTGAAACATTTTAGTGTTCCTAAAGATGGTCGACTAACAACCCAACCATTTGCCACTCATTTTACCCATACACCACATGAATGTGCAACACAATGTATCAATGCTGGAACAAAATGTGTTTCATTTGATTACGCATATTTGACAGAGTCATGTGAGCTCCAACATGTAGTAGAAGGACCAAACGCAAAACTCCGTGTAAGTGGTACTTATATGAACTACGAGAGGTTTGGAGTGGGATACAACTCCTTTGAGAGGTACGAGAACCTTCCTCTCGAACATGGTAATGTTTATTTTATAAATGCTAGGATAGGAAATGTTCTTGGATATGTTGGATACCTTCATTCATTTGGAACAATGGTTGACTTCACATCACCAATGACTGGTCCATTGGGTACTGATTTTCAAGAAACAACTTCAGCACATGGATGTCACGCTTCAATAGCACAGCGTTGTGTTGAAGTTACCTGGAAGGAAAATCATAGGTAAAAATGAAACGTGCAAGCGTTGCTTAGATGAAATTGACTGAAACTGATACTAAAATATAAATGATACAAAAATTTGCAGTTATTTAAAAAAAACTTCAATTAATATATTCTTATAGTCAATACATTACATTATTAAGATTTTAAATGAAGACATGTTTGATTCGGTTTTGTATTATACATAAGATAATCATTATACATGTACGTAGATATAAATTTAGCTCATATTTATGTTCGTTGTAGATTTTATTTTTTTATCAATAATTTATTTTTATGTGAGAAAATGAATACCATAAAGACTCATTTATTTATGTTTATTATGATTTTTAATGATTTTAACATTTTTCTGACTTCCTTTAGGCACATTATTGATGGGCAAGGAGCATCGACGGTGTTTAATGGTCATACTCCGCTTGTCGATAAACTGTATACGAAATCTAATCACTACATTTCTGGTATGTATGTAACATAAAGCAAGAAAAATCTGTTTTTCAATCAAATTATTCTGCATCTATAATTAAACCTTAATGCGTTTCGTTCAAAAACAGTTTATTAAAGCTGTTTCATTCAAGTGCACATTTCTATTCTTATATGGTTACATTCATATATATATATATATATATATATATATATATATATATATATATATATATATATATATATAATATCAGGATAAAAAATCATTAACAAAAATGTTTATTATTTTCATCATCCCAGTCAATTTCGATGGTTTCCATGATGACGAGTCTGGTATATATCAATACTCGTGGGCTGTCGGGCAGTCCGTTTGTTCTCATGATGTGGTTAACTTTTCTGATCCACATGAGTTCCTACACAGCGCAAAACACTGGACTCACAATGGATACGAGAAAAATCTTCATTTATCGGTGACAACAATTTATTTTTTCTCCGTTCCAAGATTAAACACAAAGGATATAACATCAATTTTTCCGAATTCAGTTGTCTTGTGTTTTTGGTTCTTTATTTTCTATGCTTCTTTTAGTAATATGGTTTTTTTTCTCTCATAGGATGGGAAGTACTTCATGACAGTCCAGTGTCTGAATAATGTGGTATTTGGTGGCTCCTTAGTTACAACGGTTTGTCACAGATTACCTATTACAGTGGACACAACTCCCCCATATTTTGATGGAGTTGAACAAATTTATTTTGATGAGCACTTTGACATTTTGGCAATTTATTATAAAGCTGGAGACAATGAGTCTCAATTGGCCAGCGCGGACTTTGGATTGGGAAAAACGAAGTACGACGTTCTCGTAAGGAAGTATTCCTATCACCCCCCGATGAATGGGGACGAGCATCCATTCATCGTGATAGAAGAACTGGATTTACAAGAAGGGATTCCAGCATGGCCTCGAGTGAGAGTAGACAATGGAGGTAACTGATTTTTTATGGAACTGTTCACATTGTTTTATGAATTGACAGACTTAGATAACGTTATTGTTGTAAATCCTTAAACCAGAATGATATACTAGAATCCTAAAAAGTCATTATCTTATTTTTACTTTGTACCTGGAATGAAGATATCCTATGCTGTCTTTGTCAATGTATTGTTGTTTATTATCTGAAAACCTATCATTGATTTTGTACGGTTTTTGTTTTAGTTTTTCTTTCATTGCGAATTTTATACATTGATAAAAAACACAATGATGAGCTTTTTTTTATGCAGTATATCAGCAGTCAAAATAAAAACTACAAACTGTGTAATTTTATTCATTGTAAATATGCCTAATATTTAATTGGTCGCTAAATAATAATTTTAATGAACATTTGGTTGTAGTGGGTTTGTTTAAAGCGGGTAGTGGTCCAGAGCCTATCTTGATTGACAGATCACCGCCAATAGCTGGTAACGTTTTGGATGGTAATGTCATCCATCACGACATAATGTACCAATCCAGTGACAAAGAAATGTGTGCTCAGTGGACAGGTTTCTACGACCCTGAGTCTGGCATTGACCAGTAAGCAATTACATTATATCCCATTATACATAATATGATATTGAATTAAAGACAAAAAAATTCACACGTATAAAAGATTGGTTCTTTGTCAAGAGAAATGTTTGTGTTGGAACAGAAGAATAATCAGTAAGTAAATCTAAAGCTTGTATGCCAAAGTACTTTACTCGGCCATCGACAGTTGGAATAACAAGACAATGAAAAGAATTGATTGAATCCGATATCCTAATGTGTATTATATTTATCATATAACGTTTCATTACACTAGACAAACTGTTTCAGTTTTCGATGGGGAATTGGGACTAAACCCGAAGTAGACAATGTGATGGCTTTTCGTAATTTCTCCCACAATACGAGACATGCATGTGTTGACATTGTCCTACAGCACAACACAAAGTACTATTCCACTCTGATTGTCTTTAATGCAGCCCTCAACTCCAAGGATTCAAACAGTTCTTCTGATGGAGGTAACCATCCCTTTTCTATATAAATTGGATCAGATATTTTTTTTTAATTTTTTTACAAAACATAGCAGAACAAACCATGAAATCAACTTTCGTTCGTTTGTTATTTTCTACATTACCTGAACATTTTCGAATTCTGTCCAAATTATATTTGACTATATGGGGCACATGTTTTTGTTTCTTTGCTTATTGATGGGCAAATTAGTTTTAAAGATTCATGTACTACTATTTTTTTTAGCAATTCCGTCAATATATTTCCTGATTTTCTAAAAACATTTTTAAATACTGGGTAAATAAAATATAATTTGGAGAAAATAATTCCCGTAAGAACATTAACCTTTTTTATGTTCATTGTTATGCCAATTTGTTGCAAGTACTGTAGTATCCATAAAAATTGTGCAACCAAGAACAATACTAATCTTACAGTAACCACTAGCGTGACATATTTATACACATATTGCTGCTGAAAAAATATAACAAATATCGCCATTTTGCGTCTTCTTTGAATTCACAACAAATCTTGTTAGACTATTGAAGGCATTAAAATAATTCTGCTATATATGCATTTTTTTAATCAGTTCTCGTTGATACTACTCCACCAGTCCCAGGTTATGCTGTTGATGGTTCAAACTTGAATGAAAATGTGTTATTTTCATCTGAAACAGCAACTAAAAGTGTTTCGTGGGACAATTTCACCGATCCAGAGTCTGGTATTCAACACTATGTTGTATCAGTTTACGTTAATGATGTCAAGGCAAAAACGTTTGTCCCTATGGAAAACACGCTTATGACTGACCACTCTGTCAGTATGGAGCATGATGATAAAGTGAGATTTGAAGTGGAAAGCTTTAACAAAGCGGGTCTTTCTGTGGCTGTTAGCACGGACGGATTCACCATCGATCACACACCGCCAAATTTAGTTCTTATTCAAGACAACATGCTAGGATTAAAGTATCAAACTGATGACAGCAATTTAAACCTGCGATGGCAATTCGAGGACAACGAATCAGGGATAAAAGAGTATCGATATTCAGTTTTTGAGTTAATGCATGGGATGAAAAAGCGAGTTTGGCCGAAGACAGCTATGTATATTTCAATATCACCAAGTTTGACATCACAACCAACAGAAATTGATTTTATTGAACAACTCGTCTCAGGTGCTACATACTCAGTTCACGTCACTGCTATCAACCAAGCACAACTGTCAACAGCTCACGAATCAAACGGTGTAACTATTGATCCGACTCCACCCATCATGTTTAAGGTAAACTTAATATAATACTGTGATACGTAATGTTCCAACGGTATCTCTCTTAGAACCCTTACGTCGGTTTTATCCATGAAATATTCATAATATTTAAACTGTTTATGTTTTAAAGGTTCATCTAGGATTGTTAGATGAAGATGAGGAAATTGAAGACGGATTTCTTCAGCATGCAAATTCACAATCTATGAGAGTAAGTTGGATTGGAGAGGACCCAGAAAGTGACATTGGTAATTTTTTTGTTGCCATTGGAACAAGCAAAGGAGATGTAAGTGTAACAGATGGCTACATTGATATGGGTAAAGATACTTCTGCTGACATAAAAGTAGAATTGCAGACGTTTCTTGACTCGGGTATAATATACTACGTAGCTGTTAAAGCCGAAAACGGTGCGGGCATTTTATCCAACCCAATGTTTTCCAAGCCAATTAAAATCTTAAAAGAAAATATACCAGGAGTGATTTACGATGGCCGTGAACATTACGTAGACGAAGACATTACAAATGATAAGTTTAGTATTGCAATGCATTTCCAGGGCTTTGAAAGTGAAGCGTGTAATATTATAAAATATGAATGGGCAATTGGATCGCAACCATACCTTTCCGACATAAATGACTATACAGAATACGGCCTTGTTCACAACGAAACTCACGGAAAAGCACAAACTCATGTTCAGTTGGGAGAAAACAAAACTTATCATGTGACAGTGAGGGCAAAAACAGGACATAACTGTCATGAAGAATATATCGTATCAACATCTGACGGAATAACTACCGATTTCAGTCCTCCAAAGATATCAGATATTTTACCACAGAATAATGAAGGACACTTTTTTGATTTTGATTCTCAAAGTTTTTATCAGACGTACACCGATTCATTTGAATACAAATGGAATGTAAGTGATATATCAACATTAAGATATTTGAATTTCTCAATCGGAACACAACCGCTTACAAGTGATGTGGTTTCTGTAACACCATCTACAGAATCAAAAATTGAACCAGGTTTGTTTTCTCCAACAGCAGGGGAGTCATATTTTGTTACTGTTTTTGCGATGGATGAAGTTGAATATGCCACAACAGGTGCATCATTGCCCATCATTGCGGACATTTCTCCGCCCACCATTCAGAAGTTTCGTTGCACAGAAGTCATATCAACAAAACACTCTGTAGTAAGTTGTTCGTGGATATCAATAGAGGAGGAGAGTAAGTTAAAGCAAATAACAACCAGTATCGGTTCCAGGGAGCTGTCTGATGACATCATCAAAAACACCACTTTGCCATCTAACATAAATACATGGACGGTTGATGTTAAAAACTCCTCTAAGCTTGAATATATATCCAAAATTTATGCCACCCTCACTGTTACAAATGTATTGAATCAGTCTCTAACAGAAACGTTTCAGATCGAGATTGATTCTTCAGCGCCTTTGATTGAAAACGTTGCATTTGTTACCTGGACAAATCCTAACAAAGAACGCTTTAAGCAGATTTGTCAACAGCCATGGACATACGTAGATGTAAATATATCGGTATTAGATGATAAAGAATCTGGTATAGAAAGGTATGTGTCCTGCAAAATAGATTCAGTGTATCTATAATGAATTATATTTACTTTACACCTGTTTTGTGAGTATTGTAATTATAAACAGAACTGATATATGAAAAAATCTCATGTTTTTTTTTTACAAATAGTTTAATGGTGTAACCATATTATTGACCAACAAATATTACTCTCTTAAAAAGAAACTTTTTGTGGTCACTACAATTCGTGTTTCAAACATTTAACAAATGTAATGTTGAATTACGGTGTCCTAACGGTGAGAATAACTGTTGCAAAAACGAAACAACGCGTTCAAAACAATAAATAAAGATTCACACAACTTGCCGTCGTTCTGACACAATTTCGACTTGTGAACGCGGCGGCTTTTTGTGTGACAAAGCGATTGCAAGTTAAGAAATTCGCGTTTACGCAAAGGCAAATTAAATGAAATAGAGCACCGTCGCATTGTGCAAAGTTAGGTAAGTGCATGATCGTGCTGTGCGTAGTTCGGTCAGCACGAGAGCATATTGTGCAGATTTATTAATTAGTGCAACTGCGTGCTAAATTACGTTTTGTTGGCGTGTTGTGTTACAGTTCTAAGGTTGCCATATCATAATACTCTACTTACTTAAAAGTTGTATTTTCATATTGATTCGATAATACGATATCAGCATAAGGTTATTTGTTTAAGATTGATCATGCATTTTATTTATAAAGAAATTACGTATTGTCTTAAAAACTAAATTTATTACTGTTTGTTATTAAACCAATACATATTATATATATCTAGAGCTGAAATTTGTCTTGGAAGTAAACCAGGGTTGGATGATATCAAGGACTATCAAGATCTGAGGGGAACATATATTACCATTGATAACATTGCTGTGTCCGCCGGAACAAAGATTTTTGCCACCGTCAGAGCATATAACAAAGTAGGACTCCACAATATCGTGACATCAGACCCAATAACAGTGAGTCCTGATCCTGTAATTGAAGTATTAGACGGTAAAGGCGAAAAAGATGTTGATTACCAAAGTGATCTTCATGTTATTCAAGGCAAGTTTGGGTACTATTTATAATTATTTTATTGCAATTTTATGAATTTGGTGTTTTAAGGTTTTTCTTTAAGTTGAGCTGAGTAAAAAATGTCAGTTTGACTTTAATTAACACCATTGTACTAAAGAATTTACATGGAAATCAAATTATTTTTCCATTCAAAATCATATCAGCAAAACATGAAAAAATAAAAAAATCAAGGTATCATGTTAAAAAGGGGCAAAAATACGGTAATTTTATATACAGAAATTTATGGAAACGTTCGCAGTGCTGTGACGACTAACTATGAGTATGCAGAATCGCTCATGAAGCAAAAGTGTTGATAGATAAAAAGACAAATTTGCAAAAAGAGAAACAAACATTTTGATCTGGGATTTTCAACATTGCCAAATGCAAGTAATGTGTCGGTAAAGGGAAACATGTTTTTTCTTCGGCAGAATAGGAATATTTTATGTAAAGTTTAAGTTTTGTATAAATAATCAAATGAACATATGAATTTATCTTTTGTTATTGATATCCTTAAGGTTAATTTTTTTTTTTATTAAGCCTTAGACTTTTTAAGACACTACGTCACAAGATGGCGATATCAATGTGTTTAATTGTTAGTATTGTTTGATTTGGTTAAATGTTATCATCGCTCTTTGTTCAAAGTATCGGACGTGTGAACCGCACATCACGACTAAGTATTTATTAAAATTTGGGAAATTATGTTTTTAGATACAAAATTGCATATTTGTTTGCCTGTTTGAGTTATTACGGGCCGCCGGAAGGCGGTTCGTTATTTAATATACATTTAAATAGTGTTACTGCGTTTCTGCGGGATAGTTCTTTTTTGATAGAATTAATATATTGCTTCTTTTTAAGAATTGAAAGTAAATTTGCATGTAGAAATATGTTTTATGCCTTATAAAAAATATCACATATTTTGTTTTACTCGTAAATGAAAAATAGGACATACTTAGTAGACTGTCGTGTTTGGCGCATTTTTATCGAGACTATAATCTACTCGGAAAATTTCGGAGTTCTTCATTCTTTCAAAACAATTCATCGGGATCTGTATGCGGGACATACTATAGACCCGAAAAACTAAAGACCTGAATGTCATTAAATTTTATATAAATGATATATTTGTCGTGTCAACTAAAATGACTTTGTTTGTGTATTTATAATATTCCCTTGTAATATGTGGTAGAAATAATAATAATAATTTTAAATTATATCCATATCAATTATTTACGCAAAAATATGACAGAAATGAAAATTTGAATTGAATGGAAAATTTGAACTAATCCATTACTATTTTATCATGTGGTCCCTTAAAATCATATATACTAAAGCATTAAGTTTTCATTCAATACAATGCAACAAAAAATGGTTTGAAATACATAATCTCCAAGAGAAAAATGATGAGTTAAACTTATTGTATTACGGTAATGTACAATAATTGTGTTCTCCATTACTTCATACTACTTCATACTATGGCAATGACCATAGAATTACCGTTAGAAATGATTCTTTATGATGATAGTAAAATGTCAAACTTCAAAACAAGTTGCTGAAAGTATATTAGAATTTACCATAAAAATTAGTACAACCAACTTTTATTTTCTTCTATGTGGTGTGTTTAATGTAAACAACCAATGATTCATACAACAATTATATTTTTTGCGGCCCATATGACGCTTGCGTCAATATGATTTCTTGTTTACTTTTTATGTACATTTTTATCAAGCTATCTATCATAATAAAGTAATTTTCTGAAGATTTGAGAAATATTTCGAGATAAAGTGAGTCACTTTAGGCTTGTTGACTTTTTTTCTGACAAAGTAAGTTTTGAGTATAATAGTGCGTGCTATTAAGCGAAATCATCAAAAAGTAGATACAGATAAATTAGCTGACATGACCATTAGCCCCGTTTAAATTTCAGACTACTAAAAAACCATTGTCCAAGATTATATTTTATATGGGCTGTTTATTTTTATAAATTGATGCAAAAAATTAACATTTGCAAGACTTATTTCATGTGATTCTTTATCTTTTAGGATCTTACCGCTACTCTGACAACTGTCCTATCACGAGAGCTGAATGGTCTGTCGAGGATTTAACGGGGAATACCATACAAAATTTTACAATAATACCAGGGAACGGCTTCTTATTTTACAATGATGAGCTTAATTTAATGAACAATGTTCACTACTTTGTCAAAATTAAACTGACCGATGCTTTAAATCGCACTAAAACTGGTGTGTCAGATGGCATCACCGTAAGGATCCAGCCCCCATATTATGGATCTGTCAGAGATGGTCTTGATAATATTGATATTGACTACCAAGAATCAACAACAGTTCTGTCAGCAAACTGGGATGCGTTTGGCGATGAGCTATCTGATGATCCTACGCAACAAATTGATCATTATGAGATTTCCATAGGAGAAGACACGAAAGACCATACAACAAGAACTAACATTCATTATTTTACAAATGTCGGTTTGAACAAAAGTTACACATTTACTGGTCTAAACCTGACTTCAAAGATAGTACTATATTTCGTAACTGTAAGAGGTTATAGTATCACAGGTGCTTATGAGGAAAATTATTCAAATGGTGTGCTAGTAGGGTATCGCTTGGGTATTATCCCAGGAGCCATAGAAACAAATGTCGTCCAGAGCAGCGAAAGTGAAATATCTGTTTCATGGACTGATTTTCAATCAGATATTGGGATAAATGAGTACTCGGTTGCTGTTTCTAGTAAATTCGTTACACTGAGTAATAAAACATTTTCATGCTCTGACATTCTAAAGGTTTCTTCGCTTTTTGATATTGTAAACTTAACAAGAGTCGGGCTTAATACTTACGTAACTTTTACAAACCTAACTCTAAATCATGGGATGCTCTATTACATTACGGTAATTGCAAGTGATGAAATTGGGCAATGCTCTTCTTCCCAAAGCAATCCACTTCTTGTTGACACGACGCCACCAGCTGACGATAACGTTACATTCATGATAAATAATTGGAATGTGAGTGGATTGAAACAGTTTTATGTGACAGAATCAAATGAAATTGAAATACAACTGTTAGATCTGGAGGACCCTGAAAGTGGTATATACATTATTACTTTCCGTTTACATGAATACTTGGATTGTCCAACATCTGAGAAACAGAGAACGATTGTTCTCAAAGAAATTGAAGCCCTAACAGATCCAAAAGTACGAATGAAAAGCCTAGAACTACATCCAAATCAGTACTATTACATTGAAGTTACAGCAAGTAACAACGCTGGACTAAAAACCCACTTGAGAAGTCCAATAATGTTACTTGACACTGGTTCACCTTTTGTCGGAACTTCAAAAATTGGAATCAAATGGGATCATGATCAATTGTACCAATCTTCCACATCAGCAATTGAAGCCTTAACAGCTATAGCAAGGACAGAAGATGCATATCTTTGCGATAACACTGATACACTTTTTCCTTGCAAAGATGAATCTGTATGGGAAACTTTAGTTGGTGACTTTTCCCCTGAAAATGTATTGAAATATATAAACAAGTATGTTCTCAAAATTGGTTATAACGTTCCCTTAACTAAAGTTCTAAAAAGTGGAATATCGCGTAAAATCGGTGCATTGTACGAAGGAAAAATTTCTATATCGTTATCAGCAGCAAACGGAAAAAATATAACAACGTCAGTGATTATGTCAGCTTCAAAAGAAAATCCATATTTTCCAGAAATATTTGTCCGACCTTATCAAAGAAGTTTGGACGATGTTACCTTTAATATTTCTAAAACTGAGCTTGTAAATGAAACCATTTCAAATAATTTGAACGGCACAAATGTTCCAACAACAACAAAATCCTTAACTCCCCCCATTTTAGTTGTAAATAATCAAACTGGACCAACATACGAGAACGTAGATACAGAAATTTCCCATGGATTTGGATTCCAAGTTTTAGGGGATCAACACAACGGAAGCAGGTATTGGGACTGTCTGTTTTGGGCAAAAGATACATATGGAGAAATTCATAAATGGACCAATATAAAACGAAACCCATTTGAATCACAACTTGTGTATAATATCAAGATAACAAAAAGAGAACAAGATAAAAGAGCTGTATTGGATTTGCAATTTTTAATTGACGGAGAGGAAAAGGCGAATATATATGGATTGAGTGTTGATGATAAGGAAATGAATATTTTCGTCCAAACATGGAACTTAAATAATTATCAGGAGCCGTTGATAGATCCCATACATCCGTATAGATCTCAAGCAACCCTTTCAAAAATGAAAATTCCCTCTAATAAAACAATGGATTGCATTCATGGAACAGGTTTCTATGACAGAGAAAGTGGGATAGCAGAAATATGGGCAGGTGTGTCAGACAATGTCGATGAACCTGGTAATGTCAAGAAAATGGAGTTATACAAGAGAATGTGCACGCCTTGCATGTTCAATTGTAATTTCAGCTGTGATACAAATTGTGCTTTTAAAGATAATAAGTTACAAGAATTTGAAATAATACCAATCAAACTTCACAATTTAACTCTTACACCAACCATTCTTTCGAATGATGGGTTAAATGCAAGTGTGCATACTGAAATTCGCAATATAACACAATACCGTGTCAATTTGAAAATGGTGAATTTTGCCGGTCAGTCAGTGATAAGTACTACAAACCCTATTATCATCGATACAACACCACCTGTTTGTGAGTTTGTCGAATGTGTGGATCCTGTATTAACGGGAATGGAATCACCAACTCAAACACTGGGGTCTAATAAGACAATAGGTGCTTACTGGTCATGCGATGACAATATTAGTGGAATAAAGAGTGTTTATATTAAAGTCGGAACTGCAAATAAAGATAGAGGCAATAAAGAAGACGAAAACAAATATAAGCAAAAAGATATCGGTTCTGTTTCAAACGTTCGAGTCGATTTGGAAGATAATATATACTTTGACGACAGAACAACTTATTTTGTCAATCTTTTGGTTTATAATGGTGCTGGTCTTTCAGCTATGTACAGTTGTAATGTTACAACGATTCTTTCACCGCCTAACGTATCAGCTATTGACTCACAAATAATACATTCCTCGGGATTTGATACTGACACTGGTGTTGGCTTTGTGGACACTTTGGACCAATTCGGAATTACTTGGAACAACAAGAATAACGATACAGAGTATTATAGTAAGTATTTTTCCTAACTATTCATTTCTTCAACAAATACTTCTGAACTTCTGGTGATTTGAAATGCATATGTAACTTTTTAGAGTGGCAAATGGGAACCTATAAAGGAAGTGCTGATGTGATCCCACCGACCATTATAGGATTAACTAAAGAAGGAAGTGCACAGGTAATTGGCGGTGAATTGTGGTTAAATGGCAACAAGACGGGAAAATCTCTCGCTGCATTATCACCCAGCACCTGGAGAAATTTTACCGAACAAGAAATAAGCAACACAGAGAGCGATTTTCGGTTTTTGTTGGAACCCGGTCGATGTGTTTATCTTTCCCTGATAGCTGTTGGGTATTCCAACTTAGAGGCAAATATATCTACGCAACAACTTTGCTTCAAAAGTAAGTTTATGTCGGTAAAAGTAAAGTAGAAAATAAATCTAAGAGTATTAATACACACTTCAACATTATTCATTATGTTTTGTATATCAGGAAAAGACAAAGATTTGGTTATTCATAATCAGCAAAAAAATATAACAATTATTGGATGGAGTTCTAATGACAAGTTTGAGGAAGTACAGCATGTTATTGGAAACGAACATGTTGTTTTACAAATAACGGGTAAGTTTAGTTTAAAATGTTAAATCATATTTATGTGCGTTAAAAAACCGCATCGTGTAGACTGATTTGTTACATTTACTAGGATTAAACGCTTTGAAAGATATTTATTGAAATCTTGACATCTCTTTTAAATTAAAGGTCAAGTAATTGGAGCTACTGTAGGAGTCCTGTCTGATGCAGATCTCAACAACGAGTATGGATCAGCTTCGTCCTTTGATTACAGGACGTATCTAACTAATCCTAATACAACGAGCTGGCCAACAACGCGCGAAATACGAAACAGGTAGGTAATTACTTAAAGCAAAATTGTGTTTTGTGTTTTGTGTGTGTGTGTGTGAGAGAGAGAGAGAGAGAGAGAGAGAGAGAGAGAAAGAGAGAGAAAGAGAGAGAGACTGTTATTACATGCTTGACAAAAGGCAGCAATTCTAAAACGTATTTGTTTTCTACTTGTATTTAAGCAAAATATATGTATACATTGTAAATACAATCGTATTATAGCTTTATTACATATACAAAGGTGAAAGTGTTTATAAAATAAGGGGTAGCCTTTAATAAGAATGTTCAATCTGCTCACAGTTCTTTTTTTAATATAATAGTTAGTACTCAGTAGTATTTACAAGAATGTTTTCAATATGTATAAAGAATGAAATTTTTTATTTCATAAACTTAACTTTTAACCCATGTCTTATATTATTATGCACATATTATCAGTTACAGGTTCATTATTTAATGCAATAATAAATTTGAACTTTACTTATATTCAATACAAAATGTTTATTTCTTTGTAGAATAATAATGCCGATTGGGATCAATTTTTTTGTCGCCCCTACACCTGAAATGGCTGTGGAAAAGATTAATGTTCACATCAAGTACAATCCTTTGGTATATCTTAACAACACAGTACCGGCGCTTCTTCTATGGGATATCTACGCCTTCAATTCTGAAACCAAATGTACGCTGTGATTTTAAAATGTGTTTAAATTACAGCTGTTTCATCTTTTAGTGACAAGTTACGTTGAACAAAACATTAAACAGACTTTGTACGTAGAGCAAACTATGTTCTATTTAATATTGGTGTTCATTTTACCTGCATAGTTCAAATAAAATCCTTAAGCACTTGCGCATCAAAGCAGATTTTAACAAAACATAAAAATAATGTAAATTTCTTTAGAAAAGAATGTTTGTAATGACAATATATTTTAATACGTTTCATGTTTTCAACAGCGTACGGAATTTGGCGTCATGTAGAAGAAAACTGTGGGGAAGATATTACGAAACCAAGACTTGATGGAAACATATATAAAACTCAGGTTTTTTTCATTTATGTCCAAATTTCCAATTTCTTTTGTCCAAAGTTTTACATATGTAGTCTTACATTTATCTGATATTTTGAAAAATGTTTTAATTGAAAATATTTTCTTCAGATATGCTTGCACATCTTCCAAAACCAATCACGGAAAAAGAGATCAACAGCTGTAAATGTAATCCATCCTTACCAGTTTACGCTAACAGCTATGAACGTATCGTATTACAACTCCCCACCTGTAATAGATATCGATACAATAGTGACAAAAGAAGATACACCGATTATCAACTTCCTAATACCTTATCATGATGATGACCTGGACTCAGTGCAGTTTTACTTGACAGAAAACCCTAGCTTCGGTGATGCAAATATAACTTTAAATGGAAGCCTAACGTACTATCCAAAAACAAATTTCTTCGGAAATGATAGCATAAAAATCAAACTGCAAGATGATGCAAGTTATCCTGCAGTTGTGGAAACAACTATGAGTATTACTGTGACTGGGTTGAATGATATGCCACTGTTTGGTTTCCTTTACAACAACTCAGCATATAATGTATTGGTAAACAAAAGGCTAGAGCTAACGTTCGAAGGCAACACGACATCACACTATTTGTTTGATTTCGGCTTTGCGGATGTTGACGACAATGAAACCGTATCGTTTTTATCAAGCGTCACTAACCCAAACAATGTCAATGTTTCAATGATTCGGAGTGATGCATCATTGTTTATTCCAGACTTGTTCGGAGATTTTGATATAAGGACACATCAGGAATATTCGGCAGAGATGACAATCAACAAGAATTTTCACGGTGACTTCTTCTATTATATTTTAGGGTATGACAGCCAGAAAGTTTACACTGAGCGGTTAGAGACTCATATCTATATTCTTTGGTCACCATGTGTTAACGGTATTTGTTCTCCTAAATTTAACGATTCTCCACCATGTGAAGATGTCTCTAGAGCCGCTTCGTTTGATTCATACAAATGTAACTGTTATCCTGGATATGACGGTGAATGGTGTGAAAGAGAGATAAATGAATGTCTGCAGCAACCTTGCGGTAGTCTCTACAATTGTGTTAATGAAATTAACGACTACAGCTGTGTCATAAAACCGGAAGCACTGGCATGCCTGATTTTATCTGGATTGTTTGTAATTATCATAATTGGCATAATATATATTCGCTATAGGAATAAGAAGAAGAATTCCAGGTAAATTGCTGTAAAAAAGATATTGTTTGTTACATTTTTACACTAATCAAATACATAGGATTTGGTATAATTTTCATAATAATGATTTATAGTTGCAGGGAGGAACTTCAAGATGAATTTGAAGAGAACAACTTTGGCGAATTGTAAGATTATTTTTTGATATTAAAAATTAAAGTTTTGTTGACACCTACCTATATGATATACATTTAAATACTAATAAGTTTTTTATTATTATTTTAGCGACAATGAATTATTTTCTGATGACGACATTTTGTAAGTATAATTAGAGAATATTGTCTAAGTATAATTAGACAATATAGAAATTTATAACAAGTTATCTAAAAAACTATTGGGATTATACATTGTAAATTATTATCTTCCCACATATGTTTTCAATATGCATATAACTTTATAGATTTTTAAAATATATACGTATTTTTCTATGCTGTGGATTGCAGGCCTACAAAAACGGTCCCACCTTGTGACACACACTTCTGCTCCAGATTGGCAGAATCAGAAACAATACCCTTTTACCAGGAGAACCCAGGACCGTCACACAACGGAGGTTTCGAAACGTCGGAAGCACCAATTGGTACTACAATGAATGACCAAAATGTAACGGCGATAAAATGGCCTCAAAGCAAGAGTAAGAGGCCAATGCAAAAGGTGGGCTTCTTTTACCCTGACTATTACAACAACGACGCTTTTTCGGCTTTTGATGATTATTCCGACGACGAACTGAAAAACATTGATAGTAGTACCATTACTTCGGGAGACGGTTTTTCAACGCCTTCTAGTGGTTTGAAAAAGAGTCTTCCATTGCAAAACACAGCAACAGTCCATAATACGTTCTACAGACCGTTTTTCCATGAAAACCCCAGACCAGTTTTTAAAGATCCTATTCCAAAACCCCACTTCTTACGACCACTAGACGGGAGGCGTCATTCAACTTCAGAGCAAACCACAACAGCTAAATCTGGAAAAACCTCAAAAAAGCGAAGACCAAAAGAAACAAACGAAGAATTCCTCGAACACCCATATCCTGATTTGCCTGATAAGTTCAATTTTGATGATGAAATGAAGACATATAACTCGCACATCCTTCGAGTTGCATCTCCTGATGAGAAATCTCGTCGACGATCGAATTCCGTGGATTCGATAAACAGGACTGTTACTACCACACCTATTGGTGTTGTGGATAACAACATGTTTTCAGAATGCTGAAACAGTGAAATAAAAATAAAACAGACTCAGAATGATACGGGCTCTTCACAATATACTGGTTTGTGTCATTTAACGATAACAAAAACCTGTTTACGACATGTATATTTTTTGTTTCAAATTTCAATTAAAAGATCTAGAATGATAAATTTTTAAAAAAAATATAAATTGTACTGGCATTTCAAAACATACTGTTTTGTGTCATTTAACGGTAACAACAATCTGTATACGATATTTTGTTTTTGTTCTTAAATTCGGAATTTTAATATAAAGTATGGTTTAAATTGTACGGATGTTTGTTCATGTTTTAAAGTTCTTATTTCAAGATTAACATCCAGTGGCTTGTTGTTTTTTAATTATTGTGATTCAGTATATTTTTTGTGTGGTTTGATTTTTGGGGTTTTATGTTTATTTAGTTCTGTATCACATGCCTTTGCAGTACATGAACAACCTAAGAGGATTTGTGTTTGTCCATTAAGATACTGTGTAATCTAATATTTTTATATCGTGTAGGAATAATCTACTTGTAGTATGTTTGTGTAGCACTATATACATGTATTATGTTTATTTTTGAAAATTTCCGCCGACCTTTAAAAATTTTGTAGATACCACCGGAATCATTTGGTGTTTGATTTTGATGGCATATATTAGCAGATATTATTTTTTCTTCTGATTGTTTTCCGAAATAAGAAAATATTTAAAGTATACACTTTAAATTCAGATATTAACTCTATTAGCGAATATTCCATATTGACATAAAGCTGTTCGCCTCTAAACTTTTTTGTAGTTTTAGTTTTGATTAGCAAATAATTATCACTCGGATCTATAAAACAATAAAAGAAATAATTTTTTTTAAGTGTGGCTCTTATTTGTCATTGTATGTAGTATAAATCTCGAAGAGATAACATTTTTTTTACAGTACACTGTCATTTATTTTTATATTTGATGAACAAACCTGCAATAGAGTTGTGCAACATTGTAAAGGGAACATCGCTTTTCAACAGCAATTCATCACAATTATTGTAACAAACACCGAGGAAAACGGAAACGGGATATATATATATATATATATATATATATATATATATATATATATATATATATATATATATATATATATATATATAATCGGCGGCAATAAGACTAAAATGCTTCAGATAGTAATATGGCAAAGAGTAAAATTTCATTTTGAGTGAACCAATTAAATCAAAGATGTGATGTTAAAGTATATACGAATGTATGATAAATAATCAATTATATAACTAAAGCTTCTTGTCTTGTGATAATGGTAAGGTGCATTATAAATCCTTTTCCAAATGAATTAAAGTAAGTCAAATTTCGCGAAAATATCTTGTCCCTGATAACTAGATAAAGGATTTTAAGATGCATGTTGGTTAAAAATTACCTAAAAATAAGACTAAAATATAGTCTAAGAATGTTCTCGAACATCAAGCCTATTCAGAATGAAAGTTTTAAAACTAATGTTACTTTTCCCATATTAATTGGATATGTTTTATACCATAAAGAATGAGTAGATTGGGTTTCAACATTTTTTCGCGTATTAGTCCCTCGGCAAAGCACTGCGTCAGTGTTTTTTCACGTAGAACATGTAACTACATGTAACTATGTTACAGAAAAATCCGAGTTACATACATCTCCCTCGATAAAAGAGTATTTTCTGAATTCCTGAAATCATATACATTTGAATAATCAAGGTAAACCTATTATTTACACTTTTATTTATATTCATTTTTAATTTATCTTAGCTGGGTTTTTTCTCGATCACTCATAAGTATGCCGTGTTGTTTGGGATAAAATATGAATGAACTGTGTTAATCCCAGATACACCGAATATTAGAATTAACAACAAGCAAATAAGCTTTGAAAATTTATTTCCGATAATAAGACTTTTAAAATAACATTTAGTGGCGAGTTTTGTCACAATCTATTTATACAAAGTAAGCCCATACCGGCGGAACCCAAGGAACACTACCCACCTACAGGGGTGACCTCCCCTGGTCACTGGCGCGATAGTACCCCCACAGGCAACTGTGGTGGGAACAGTCCTCTAGGTGCCCACCAGAGTGACTGCCACAACCCAAGGAGGAAATCAAGTTCTGACTCGGGCCCTAACTCTTACCTGCCTCCCCTGGTATAACCCCCCTGGGGATACCACACCCCACAGGGGTAGGCCCCCCCCCCCAAGCTTGCCCTTGGCACCAAGGGTCAAGCCGGTCCTTCATGTACCAATGAAGTGACCCCTGAATCCTCCCCAGCACTGAGGATGGATACCCCCCAGAGTTTTGAGACAGACATTAGAGAAATCCTCCTTCGTGGTAAACCCCGGATTCCGCCGCCCCCAACCCAGATTGTGACAATATGAATTTACCATAATCCCACGAAAAATTAATATTCATATTAAATATTACTCAAACTACTTGCTTGTGACCCAGTGCCTGTACGACACAAACAAAAAAGCCAACCAATTGGCAATATTGCCTGAATTAAAGCAAAACCACCCACTACACAGAGAACTGTGTTACCATATTGTCAATGAATATACACTATAAACTCAGCGTCAAACACACTGCAAATTGCACACTGACCAACTTTGGCCCACATCCAAGAATAGTCACTACCGATAATTGGAGACTCTATGGCTCCAAGTCCGGTTCACTTTTATCCAACACAGGGTGCTTTCAAGTCCAGTCCGAATTTATCCAAACAGGTGTGCTCAAGTCCAGTCCACATGTGTCGACGCAGATTGCCAAGGTACACAGTTTACTCCAAATGTAAGTTACTGAAAACAACAAGAAAGCAAAATAATCTGTCCCTTATTTATGTGAAATGGGAAGGGTGGGTGGGTGAAATTTTTTAAGCTGCTCGTCTGCCTTGTAACCGTCGTCTGATAAATCAGTATCTATTAGAGGCTTAGTCGTATAAACAATGTGTATGTGCCAAGATCATAGTCTCAGGGATGTTTGAATTGAACAATAATGCAGAGTTGTCGCGCTTGCACAGGAATTAAAAGCATTTATCACAATATGGTGATAAATGCAATTAATCCCAGATACACCGAATATTAGAATTAACAACAAGCAAATAAGCCATGAAAATTTATTTCGAATAATAAGACTTTAATAACATTTAGTGGCGAGTTTTGTCACAATCTATTTATACAAAGTAAGCCCATACCGGCGGAACCCAAGGAACACTACCCACCTACAGGGGTGACCTCCCCTGGTCACTGGCGCGATAGAACCCCCCCCCAAGGCAACTGTGGTGGGTACAGTCCTCTAGGTGCCCACCAGAGTGACTGCCACAACCCAAGGAGGAAATCAAGTTCTGACTCGGGCCCTAACTCTTACCTGCCTCCCCTGGTATAACCCACCTGGGGATACCACACCCCACAGGGGTTAAGGCCCCCCAAAGCTTGCCCTTGGCACCAAGGGTCAAGCCGGTCCTTCATGTACCAATGAAGTGACCCCTGAATCCTCCCCAGCACTGAGGATGGATACCCCCCAGAGTTTTGAGACAGACATTAGAGAAATCCTCCTTCGTGGTAAACCCCAGATTCCGCCAAATGAATTTGTCTCTACAAGTTCACCCGCCACTAAATCGCGATGCACGTGTATGCTTAAACTGTAAATTATTTCACCCACCAAGCCTTACCATATGCATAATTAATGTTAAAGTGCACTTAATAAAGGAACAAAATTGAACATACTAATATTTATTGATCATCTGGGAATACAGTGATGTTTGATGATGAAAATACAATGGTTTAAAGGCCCCCCTGAAGGTTATTGAGGAATGCTGCATTGCCCAACTCATTAAGATGTGTTCCGTCATAACGGAACAGCTGCTTTTGAGCAAAAGTGATTGTTGGGTGCCTTATGACCAGACCCCCCTCTCGTCTAAGAAATTGCTTTACAGCACGATTTACAGCTTTGCGTGTGGCATCAATCTTACTAGCTGATTTTGCATTGTGCTAGTACAATCGTGGCAACATATCTGACCAAATAATAGTCATATCTGGGACCAACACTTTACAACGTAATGGGGAGCATTTAATAGTATGAATGAGTTCAACTCCGCACAAAATGCCAAGGTCATTTGAACCCAAGTGTACTAGCAGGTAATCTGGTGGCGGATTAGACTTTAACTTATTGTCGAAAAGAGGGTCAAAGTCCTTCCATCTCATTCCCCTTACTCCCAACCACAAAATGTTGATGTTCTTGTCTTGTAGGGTGAGATGTTTTCCTCCCGGTCGAATACAGGCACTTCGTGCAGCCCAGTACACAATGGACGATCCCATGACCAATATAACTTTCTTACATCCTGCAAATCTTAGTATTTGTTAATGTAGGAACAATAGAAAAAGTGAACAGTAACAATAAGCTACAAGCAAACTTATATGTAGCAGTATCAAAACCTAATATATGAAGCATAAGACTCTGACTTCCAACGCCCCCATTGTTTAATAACTTGATCAGGGATGCCCCTCATTGCTGCCTCTGTTGCAGCCCCAATACGAAACGAATGCGACTTAAATCGTCCAATCTTACCCTCACAGAATTGCAATGATTTGGCAAGTATAGCTGAAAACTGATAACGGGTCAGGGGTTTGCCATCAAAATGAACTAAGAATTGACCTTGACCTAAACCCTGAGCTCGAACCTGTAAATAATCTACCACTGCCCTAACAGGGCATGCCTGACCTCTAGTTTCTGACAAAAATAGGGTAGAGGAATGGCCTAGTTGATCAGTCTTTGATTGTCTAATTGTGACTTTCACATGTTTACACCCATTAGCCTCAACAATGGCAATGTCACCAAACTGCAAAGGTCTCAAGTCCCGACTTTTTAGTGATTTGCTGGTTAATTCCCCTACTCTCAAGAATCCAAAAAATGCCAAACAGAATGCTGCCTTAATTAAACAAATTTCATAACTATTAAGACAGACTTTTTCTAAAGCCTGGAGCAGTGTAATCAGGATATTAAGAGTTATCGGGGCTCGGGTATCGTGTGTTGGGTTTTGTCGGGCTGCCCCTTCTAACAATTTAGTGACTATAAATGACTTGGTAGTGTCCGTGAGACCATGAATTTTGTACATATATGACAAGCCGGATATATAAGTTCTAATAGATCCAGAGGCTTTCCCTTCTGCAGACATAGAAGCTGTAAATTGAATGATATGTTCGAGAGGAGCTGGCCATGAAAGAGGTAACCCATACAAGTACCTGAAACGATTGAAACTATCAGAAGCTGTTTTATATGTTTGCCATGTACTCTCTGCTATGGAAGCCCTTGAGAGTCTATTGGTTTCCTCGGTCAAAACTGCCAAATCTCTGGGGGTAGTTGTGTTGGTGTTGGGTCTGCATATGGAGCCAAAGCCCGAAAACGTGGCCACTAACAACGAGAAATAGAGTCTGCAATTGCATTGTATTTGGCGTATATGTACTCAGCCTTAAATGTAATGTTTAACTTGAGGGTATACAGCACCAATTTCCAGACCAATGACATAACCTCAATAGATTGAGATGTTTGTTTGTTTACTATGTACACCACTGCCTAATTGTCAATATGAAATAAGATCTTCTTGTTGGCCAACAAAGGACCCCAAACATGTAATGCAACTACAACTGGAAAGAGCTCTAAATAAGTCATGTCCTGTAGCCTACCTAATTTTTCCCATTGATTCAGGGATGTTTGAATTGAACAATGATGCAGAGTTGTCGCGCTTGCACAGGAATTAAAAGCATTTATCACAATATGGTGATAAATGCAATAATGTGTGATTGTAATGTTCGGCTGGCAAAACATTTAAATTAAGTTTGAAAATGATTGATTCTCAGTTAAGGCTATCAATAATGAACGATACTTATTCACAAAACTGGAAAGAGCGAGATTTTATTACCTTATTTTTATTTTTTAATAATTCTATTGTTTAAGATTTATAGACCTATCAAACAAAACTATGTTTAGCTATATTAAGTATACGTATATAAAGATGAAATTTACGCTTATAACGTACGAACAACTTAGAATCGACAAATGTTGTTGATTAGCGTCAGTCAAAAACGAGATGATTGTCAATGATATAGATAGGCCTAAATTAGATTAGTGTTTGACTCTATAGCTTTCGTGTATCAAAAGTCCAGACACTTTTTAAAAGATGTTTTAGCGATAGAAAAGGTTAGATTGATTTCATCATGTAATCGGCATATAAACACAACATGCCAGCACATTAAGGTAGCTCACTACATCAAGACTTATACTACGTCACAAAATTGGAATTTAATTGTTTGAATCAGTTGATTTGGTTGTACATGTATATCATCATAGCTCAGTGGTTATTATATCGGGCTTGTGATTTGCAGTTCGTGCTATGTATAATAACAAATGATTTTGATCCAATTGTCAAATTAACATTCGACTTTTTATATTTACATTCGGTGTAAATTTCCCCTATGTTTGCATTGGAAATCTGCGACGTTTAATTTTCTATGAATACACTTTGCAATATCATGCGCCATGAGCACAAATAAATGTCTTCTCGTGTTTTGAGTATATTTATTTTGGTAAGATTAAATACAAGGTTCAATCTTAAATAACAAATTTGATTGTATATGAAAAATAAACATGAAATTGTATCTTGTCCTTGATTAAATTTTTTTCTCTACAAAGCTTCTGACACTTTAATTTTAGTCGCGGAAGCAAACTAAATAACATGTTAATATGGCTTTTCTCTGTATGATTCATGGCTTTACAGCGACAGTACATATATATTTCATACAAATAGACATAATACCATCAATGTATGCTAACGCACGGTATTCAATTTGTCTGCACCGCTTGTTGTGTTACAGGACTGATGACATCCCAAAATAAGCATTCAATGCTTAAATAACCATTTTTGAATTTGCATTATAGCACTTAAACAAAACGCATGACCTTCTGCAGAAGAAAAACATATATTACAATGTAAATGCCACAAATACTTATTGTGTAAGTATTCATGATTTTAATAACGACATTTTTTAAAAAGTATTATGCTGAGAAAGGAGATCATACATGTAGTTTGTAGGTATATTGATTAAATGCGAGTAACAAAATTTACGCAAGGCAAAGCATCCCGCAGTAGCTATTATTTTGATCTACTATGCTGTTTGTTGGAAGAATCCTTAAACAATGTGATAGTTAGCTTTTATAAATTATCAAATATGAAATTCAACAAAATGTGGCATATTATTTTAAAATATAAAGTTTACCTTAAATTGTTTAACTATTGACTTCCATTTTGTAAAGAAAAACTCCATTTATTCATCTTGCTTAATGTTTATCAAAGTCTTTATACAGAACTCTTTTTCTTAAGGAGATTTATAGAGTCTAATAGTGGCTACGTTCATCCAGCCTTCTTAATAAGACATATGAGAGTTTTAATAAATGACTAACATTAGACTTTGTAATCGTTTTATTTTTCAATAAAAACTTAATTTGACACTTAATAAATGTGTGCAATATACCATTTCAGCACCTTACACATTCCTGAAATAGATATTTTATTCGCATCAAACCTTTGTACCTGTAATAATTAACAGTTTTTTACTTTACACAACGACAAACGAAATATACGAGCCTGGTATATGCGAAAGTAATAACATAATAATTCATCAGTGATGTAATACAGAAGCAGGCGCATTATTTCAAATTAACGTTAAGATATTAAATTTACAACTGTATAAAGTTTATTCCCCTTAACATAATGCTCATGATAATCGCAGTCTAATAATTATATAATAGATTAGCCCCTCATTTTATTATTCACAAATAATAATACGTAGGGACTTATTTTAATTAGACTCCAGTGGTTGTTTCGTTGTACACTTTTCTTTCAAGAGTTCACAACAGTACTAGGTTTATGTTATGCATCAAAATAACTAGCTTTGTTCAAATCAAACGATATCATAAAGCCTGATGGTAGAGGATTTTCATTGATGTGTTCCCAGATTTAAATGATATTCTACGTAATGGTAAGTGTTCTTATGATAGTCAATATGAATTTCCGGTATTTTATTTCCCGTGATTTTCTCAATCATTCCGAGCATTTGATATTCTATCATTGGTAATATGCATGTAATATTAAATACATGTATTTATTTACAAATGAAATAAGGAGTCCCTATGAAGAATCATGATTATTCTTCCCTTTTTTCTTTGTACAAGAAATTTCACATTTAAAAAGGAGCATTGAGCACTGAAGCAATTTTAAAGCATGCATATTCCAGGTAATTTAACTATATTTCTATTAAATACGCTTTCTAAATTCTACATGTACCATTTTAAATGAGTCACATTTTGGTGAATTGACAACATTTCAGAAACAAGAATTTCATTGATATAATTTAAGGACGTAGATACATGTACCCGCGTTCAGTTGTTTGACGTCAAATACTTTGACTGCTGTGTTAGTGATTGACTAACTCTGTATGTCTTTTAAATAACGAATATTGCACCTTTCGATCGTATAACGTTACAGCATAAAATATTACTTTGCATGAAAAAGAAATGTTCCGCAGTTAAAGCATTTCCATCCACATTTGTATATACATAGACTTGAGTGCCGATCGAGTTTTTTGCAACTTTATTTAATTAAAGGAGCTTTTAATGAGCTTTAAAATCCTATATCACATGTATATGGTGCATGTTGATAGAATTCACACAGAGTATGTGAACATGTTTGATTGGGAGGAGGGTGAAATAAACTCTTAGTACCGGGGTACTCTATGTTTAGAATCTGTGATTTGGAGCTCAAGACGATCAATATTGAAGCTTAAGTGTTCTTCATCGAGCCAATGCCTTAGGAGACAAGAGTATTTTAGGTACTCAAATGATCCAAATCATTCATTTTTTGCTACCTGCTTATTATGGCAGAGGTCGGTCGTGACCGCATATTGAACCCATAACCATTTACCACTTAAAGGTCTTCCACTAAGCGCTACAGTAGTTCTAAACTTTAATTTTTTTGTTACAAAAATTTCGATCTCAAAGAAAGTTGCCCTTTAAAATTTAGAATAAAATACCACTAAAAGACTTGACAAAATATAGAAATTATTTTACTATCAGCCTTACGTGTACATGTTTGTCAACTAAAAATAAAAAGTATATACATGAAAATGTGTTTTCTTAAATAAGATCAGTCTTCAAAGACCTGTTTTTTGGGTGCAGATTTTTTTCTTTACTTTGAGGTGCTCATCATCTTCGGCTGCTTACGTTTGGTTACTTCAAGAGGATATCCATGACCTTGTAAATGCTGAAATCGAATAGGGTTAAGGGTGAGATAATTTCACACATCTGACAATTTGATGTAAATATACTTCGAGTAAACAATTCGCGCATAGTAAATGCGTAAGTGCGTGCGCTGTGTGTGTGTGTGTGTGTGTGTGTGTGTGTGTGTGTGTGTGTGTGTGTGTGTGTGTGTGTGTGTGGGGTGGGGGGGGGGGGTGGGGGTGGGTGGGTGTTTGCCCGTGTGTGGGTGTTTGCCCGTGTGTTGTGTTTAATTATTTGCTCACTGTCCCATTATAATTAATCGATGCCAAATATAAGCACTAGTATATATTTTAAATGTATTTAAATGCATTTCATGATACGTATATTTATGATAAGAGCATTCATAGTAAGTTTAACAACCTCTAATGCTTTTTGTAGATCTAATTTCTTTCTAATGATGTATGTACATGTAAGCATCCGTTCTAGTTCATGGTTTTAAAAAGACATTTCTGCACGATTTATGTCGTTTCAATAAGAACTAAATTTCCGATTACTTGATGCGTAATGAACCATGACATCAAGATTTGTTACTGTTGGGGGTCAATTATGTATATACATATATGTATAGGTATAATAGCTGGGTGGTTAGGTTTTTTTTTTTAATTTCAGGCTCTGGTTCATGTCCTCTTTGTATAAAAAGAGCAAGTTTTAAAATTTAGACGTGGACTACAAATTCAGACAGGGCTGACGAGATGCAGCTCTTCAGCTCTATCGCTTTCTGCTCCCTGCTTGTATTCGCAGTTGGGAATTCAGATTTGGTCCAAGCCAGCAGCAAATTACGCGAAACTGAAAAGGAAGAATCAGTTTTAAGAAATGTTTTACGAGCACTGATAGAAAGAAACCATGTCCGTCAGCAAAAGGTAGAGTTTATTTAATAATTTACATCTTTTATTTGCAGTGTAGTTCGTTTACTTAAAATTATTTGGGTACAATTATAGTATTTAGTTAGGGTATAATAAGTGAAAAGTTATTTTTCGCTTCAGTTTTTGAAAAATGTCCTTTATTTGATTTAAAATTACCAATTCTGATACATATAATAAGATTTAACCATACTTACTCAAAGCTGCTTTATAGAAAATAACCCCTTAGTTTTTATGTAAAATAAACGATTTCAAGTACATAGGAATTATAATGGTTCAATTGAAATGCATTCCTTAAAGAACATTAATATTAAGCTAAACAATTGTTGCCAGCACTTACTATAAATTAGATATAAAACATATGTTAAACTGGGTTCTTATCCAATTTTTCAATTTATGTTATGAAAACATGTTTAAATTCTACATCAGACTAAGAAATATTAAACCAAATACCATATATAATAATGCACTTTTAGTATCAGCTTTTAAAGAAGCGTAAGACAATGAGTTAGCTTAAAGAGTTATACTTCATGGCAAAGGAAGTTTTTTCATCTTCAACAAAACTAAATTTAACATCTTTAGATATTTACCATAAGGATTTGAGGTTTAAGTTGAATAAAACTTTTGGTGATATGATCTTAGAACAATCGAACAAAATCTCTTCTTACTCAAGAAATCTTCATTTCTACTATAAAATATTAAATTCTATCGAGTATAAGTTGAGAGAGCATTCAAAGTTTCACTTGAAAAGACATTAAAATTCCCAGCTTACAAGATTAAGAATAAGTGCACTTTCACTATTCATTTAAACAGGTAGATATTGTAAACCAATTATCCCAAAGGAAAAACGTTTATGCTACGCTTGTAAATTATAAGTTGAAAATTGTACTTTACTGTCCTGTGTAATTTTAAAATTGTATTGATGAATTATATTTTGGTATATCCAATTAAAGATCATGTGATTATAATACTACAAAACGTCTATGTATCAACTTAGATAGATGCTTTATGCAGAGAAAACAGTTCCAGGGACTCGGAAGAATTTTAAAAATTGTTTTGCATACTATACCCTCTAAGTTATAATATTCTTTTGTCTGTCATTTGATTTCATTTTGACTGTTTGCCAACAAGGTGATGTCAATAAAACATTGAACTGAATTGTAAAGAACGGGTAATATACATAGATAGGGTAGCTAGGCTGACTTTTGGATATCCGGTATCGTCCAATTTCGGGAACTTACTGCATGTATAATGACTTCCTAAATATACACGATACCTTCCAAGTGAGCCACTTAAGTGGCAAAGATAAAAGGATATTAAAACTTACACGTTATCAAACAACACTTTTCAAACAATTTTATTTGATTTATATATGTTTTGTGAAACAATTGTTAGCATCATAAAACAGAGGCGGGTCGAGCCACTTATTTACTAGCAAATGATTCAGCTCATATTCCGTGGATTACACTTAGTTTTCAAGGTACAATAGCTGATATGAAAAGCAGAAGTGGGGTGGTTACCAATTAAAACCTCCTTTTTCTCAACATTCCGTCTTTCCTGTAAGAACCTTTACCGCCACACTAGGAAAATCATTGTTTTTGCAATTGTTGAAAAAAAGCACCTGGGGGGGGGGGGCTATACATGACTTGCGTGATTGATTAAAAAACACTTGTTGAGAACTGCCTGTTTATTCGAATTAATGCTTATAAAATGATGCAGTTGCAGATGTCCGGTGTGTCAGGAAATCCGTATGATACGCTGATCGATCAAAACTTTCAGCTCCCGTTACACCCAAATTCCCATACAAAGATTTTTCAGTCAGACGTACCGCTGAATAATAAAATAATAACAATAATTCAAATCAATAATTTACTTCATCTTTATAGTTAATTCAATAACTGAAAGAAATATGTGAATATGAATAATAAAATGGTTCTTTCATGATTCATGTGGACTACGAAGGTTGCAATAATTGCAGATTGTTTTGTTTCATATACATGAAACCAGGTAAGCCTTCATACACAGGATGAAGCTTTGCCATTCAGTCGACTGAATGATAACTGAATGCTCTGGAAAGGTTACTGAATGGCAGAGATATGCCATTCAGTCATATTTCAGTTACCTTTCAGTCACCTTTCAATTGACTGAATGTCAGAGATTCATCCTGTGATACCCATATGAATCACAAAAGAAAGCAATTTATTGTTCAAATAAATGCATCGCTTACTTTTTTCAAATGACAAACGATCAAAATAACATAGCGTTGGGAAAATATAAAAAAGGTAGCAATAAGTATCAATGTCATTGCATTTTGATGTCATGGTGACCTTTCACTGATAGAAGTGTGTCATAAAATATTTGTTCTTAACTTTGAAGGTCGCAGTATATTTACGTCATCTTACCAAGAGCGTGAAGAGTGGATAATAAAAGTATAAAAGATCAAATAACATATAAGAAATCTAATTTGTTTAATTTATAAAACCACATTTCATAACATAATTAACATTTGGTGAAAAATAAATTTAAGTTGGTTTTTTATTATAATGTTGACTATGTGTATGATCAAAGTCCTTTAAGCTTAAAAAACCGGGCCATCAAAAAGATACGAATCGTTGGGCCGGGCATAATGTAAGAAAAACAAAATAAGCAGACTTATCGGCCCCATCTAATCTGTTATATGCATGTACATATACCTGTTAGGAGAGGTGTTTTGTATTTATAAGAAATATTCCTCAGGAGAAAATATTTTTTAGACATATATGATTTACACCGAAATGAAAATATTGCATATTGTAAGTAGTAAATAAAATAATTTTTTGTTTTTTCGATTTTGAAGATTTAATCGGAGAATTTCAAGAAAGGAAAAGAAAAATCATTACTAGAAAAAAGAACATTAATATTCTTGATTGACACCAATACAAGAAAGAAATTTGCAATAAAAATCTAATAAGAAAAGCAAATGAAAAAACATGAGATTTTTGGGGTCTACATTTAAAGTATAAACTTGTTAATATTTTTTACAACATTGTCCATTGTCATTTATTTCAGAATAGTTTGCATTTTACTGGAAGAAATGCTGATATTTCGCTGAAGCGAGAAAATGAAGCAAACAAAGAAAATACTGCTGACGATGACCTTGGGGTAAGCCAATCTCTCATGATCTAATACACTTTTGACTATGTGAAATATCGAAATTAGTTTTGGTCTCATTTAAATTGCAGGGTGATGCGATTTTTCATGTTTAAATTTTTCTTGTATGAATAAACATAGACGAAATATCTCCATCATTTCGATAAATGGATGCTTAAAAACAGATTAGGCTAGCAAATATAACAAAAAATAAAGAACATTAATATATCGGAAACGATATTAACAGTCCATAAAGTTGATTAAAATGTTTACTTGTAAATGGATAGAAGACCATTTAAATTAACAAACTAAAGCTTTTACATGTAATGTTTATCGTTTCAATAAATTGTATTTTTCTGAGCGCTGTTCTAGAATCCCTTTAAACAAGTTTTTGTTGAGTAAATATTTTGAAAATTTAAGGGGGAAATTAATTTTTTTTTTAATTTAAAAAGTTTTTTTTTTCAAGTAAACATACACAATAAAAGGGTAAATATCATGCTGCTTAAATGGTACAGACAGTGATTATTTAAAATGTTATACAGTGTATGTATATTTTACTTTCTTTGTTTTAATCAAGAACGACAACGAAGGGGATGTGGACAATGCTCATGATTACAAGGTGTTGGGGAAAAAGGGCGACTCTAAGGCTGTCCACGACAAATACAGAAAAGACCACGTAAGTGGAAATACATGCATGTATGAAATACAGAGTCTTTCTTTACTACTGAATCATACAACCAAGGAGTAAAATATTGGTTGAATTTTGACAGATTAAGAATGCCCATACTGATAACACAGAAGCTGGAGTACAAGAACAGGAAGAGGAATGCAATGAGTACTATCACCAAATAGAGATGGCAATCAAACATGGCCGAAATCCAGATGACGTTTCAAAGCCGGATGTCGATTGTGAGGTAAATCGAACTTGTTATATACAAAAAAACCCATTATTTGTTTGTTGAAAAAAAAATGATATTGACGCATTAAGCAAAACTACTTTAAAATTAACATATTCAAAATATGTGTATGCAAACAAACCATTACTTCTGTTTAAACATGTCTCATATGTTTAAGGTACATTTAGATTATTATTAAAAATCATATCATAATTTTCTCATTTTTTAAAATTACATGTACCTTCCGTTTGAACGGAACAAAATTCAAACACACGCGAAAATCCTTTCTCGAAGATTACTTTTAATGGAAATTTTGGAAATAATTCGTTGTTTTCTAAACCTTAATGCTCATCACAAATCTTGACATGCTTGTGTTTACTATGCTTTGATTTTGGGCATTGGAATTCGCCCAGCCTTAAATTTGCCCACTGACAACGAGGGCGAAAATAAAACGGGGGTGAATATTGGGGTTAAAAATCACGTGGTGAATTATACTATTTTACAGGTCAAAGTATACCGTTTACAACAGAGAACACGAACGCAAGAAATAACAGATTTTTGTCTATTCAACCATGAGAGCATGTTTGTCTTTTGTTCTCCTTCTAACACAAGCTTATGAATATAAACATATACAACTGCCATGAAAAGGAGAAGAATAGTCAAACATTCACTGACTGTGTATTAAATCTGTAAAAATGTGGGCCTCTTTAGTATCCTATGGATATTCAAGAACACGTTATTTTTCTTACCTTTGAAAACGACTTATTTCGTTGTAAATATAAACGTTATATCCAGGACATTTCATTCAGGTGCAGTTAAAACATTGGCAATTCCTACAATGAAAAGAAACATGCCATTCTTAAAATCAATTTTCGCTATTATTAAATGTCCTCAAGTGCAGTCATCTTTTAAAGCTAAAAAAATTATCTTTAATTTTAAAATTTATTCATATATTGAAGATTTATCAGAACGAAAAAAGAATGAATGGAAGATCTAAACGATTTGCCATCTTGAATCCAGGTGTTTGGGATAGAGGGATCGTGCCATACTTATTTGATGCCGTATCAATGTATGGTAAGTATCAATAAACTATACGTAGCTCAAAATGCTCGCCAACATACCGAGTTAAACAAACATTGATTTTGGGCTGTAAAAAGTTGCGTTTTTGCGTCGGTTGGATACATTTGCTAGCTCGACAGTGTATTAAACGATACTTAAAGCTGTACAGTTACTGCAGCTCCAAGGACATTCGGGATGACAGACCTTGGAGCTACAGCTCCATCCATACAAAAGAAAAAAACTGTATATTTATTGCGCATAAAATGTGCACAAATTGTTCGTTTTGGACATATTAACCTAATTTAAGAAAATATTTTGTTGAAGTAAATACCAAAATATCAGTGACACATTTTACTTTATGTTTCATTATTTTATCTGCCTCTGAATATCTTTTAAACACCCTCACAAGTCCCAAAAAGTAAAATGGGTGCTTAGGAAACCTTTAAAGGCAAATAAGGAGTGAATGAGTAGTAAAATAATCTATTTTTTGGTAGGAAAATGTTTGCAGAATTAGTTTAATAATTTTAAAGCCGTGTTCATTTTTTGTGTTCAATAAATATACAGGTTTGTATAGTTGGAACTGTAGCTCCACGGTCCATCTATTCAAATTTCCTGTGGAGTTACATTTCTGCAGTAAATTGAATGTAAGACATACATACGGTGCGCAGTATTGCACTTTCCAAGCTCAATTTTTAGTTTTATTCAAGTGTTCTCTTTCAACAATAAAAATAAAATCTTCTTTTATATAATCAAGACGAAGAAAAGCAGTTCAGTAGGATTCGCGCACACAACCACTACGAGTACTGGACATGTCTGAGGTTCATCCCGTACACAGAGACCACCCAAATTGACTACGGTTTGAGTCACAACAATTACCTCAAACACCTCAGTACAGGAGGGTAAATGAAAACAAATCTATCAGTCAATCTTCAAATTCCACATACATGGGAAGGGGAGCGGCATAGTCCCTACGACTACTATTTAAATGTTTATTTTAATATCTCCACAATCTTTTTATAGGCACTCAAAAATGTTGGGGGGGGGGGCAACTCTTCAAAAGTCAACTTTCTGTATAAAAGTTTAAGAAAAACTCTTGTTAAAAGATAACCTTTTCCCCATCCCCTTCCTTGGTGTTACGTGTATATCCCTAGAACAATAACTTGCATACTAAAATATGATTTGCCGCAGTCTAACTTTTATGAAATGTGCTTTGTTTTATCTTTTTAAATTCCATTGATTCATTTTAATTTCAAGAAGAAAAAAAACGTATTTTCGCAATGAGTTTGACTACTTCATTCCGAAGTGAATCCGAATAATTTTTCATTCCATAGAAATAGCACACAAACTAGATTCAAATAGAGTGATAAACAGTTACATAAGTTCTTTTCTGTTTTAGATGTTGGTCATTTGTTGGCAATCTAGCTAAAAAGAACGGTCAAAATATCAACTGCTGTGGTAATGTAAGCACGTAAACATTTAGTTAAACAGTTTTTGCTGAGATCACAATTGTTATAAAATTATGATTAATTTTGAAATACTCTATAGATGGAATAAATTAATACATGTACGTTATATATATTCAGAAAAGTTATAAATCTCAAGGGAAATAAAACTTTAAATTGCTCGGTGCTTTATGCAGAAATATTTATACTATGTAGTTATCTAAATTTTACCGATAATATTACCGAAATTTAATATCAAAAATTGTATTATCATAGGATGTTTGTGTGCATGAACTTGGTCATGCTTTTGGGCTGAACCACGAGCAGAAGAACCCTCTGTACAATGACTATTTGAGTGTTCATTATAGCAACATTCAGGAGAGTGAGTTACAATTTATACTTATAACTACATGTACTTACTAGTAAACATAATATACATGTAATATTTTATAAACAATTTGTTCCTTATATACATATAACAATGAAATTGAATTCGTTACAATATACATACTGTACTCTTGCCTAAGATACTAGTATTTAACAATCAGCTGTTGCATTTAAAGGGACTTGGACACGATTTAAGATCAAAATTTTTATTTTTATTTTTTATGTATAAAATGGTGAACTGGTGCATTTTAAATGATTGACCAAAATATTGAATGTTAAAGTCAAGTTACAAGCGAGATGCAGAGGTAAAAATTGGTTTTAATGTAAACAAAGCTCGAGTTTTATAGTTGTTTACAAAAAATGTAATGTAGAAAATTACCATTTCTTAGACAAAATGACACGTAAAAACAATTTAAACTAATTCATTATCTTCATAAATACTATTATCAACAAAAGAAAGATACATTTGATTGAAACTTACACCAATACAACACATATGTAAAAATTGACAATATTGAGCTTTGTTTACAAAACAAAGAATTGTGAACTCTGTATCTTGCTTATAATTTGATATTTGACTTTCAAATTTTGACATAGCATTATAAACTTCTATATTTATCAGTATAAACATTTAAAATGGAAAAATAAAATTTGAAAAATTAAAGTCAAATCGTGTCCAAGTCCCTTTAATATGCTATTAATGGAATTGTAATTTCTTGATACAATGTCTGTCTAAGAAAAACAAATGAAATCAAAATATGACAAATTATAAGAAAATTCTTCTTTTTCACGTTACATATTTATACCCTTAAAATCATGAGAGCGAAAACGCGTTTCTTACTGGGTTTTATGATAGGAAAATCTAACAGTTTTTATGCACTTGGAAATTCTCCGGACTCCTCGCACAGTTTTTCAACATGATCGTCAGAGATCTTATCATGTTGATCGCAATACAATATATCAATAGACTCTCTTCTTTTCGGTGAAGCAATAGAGACGGGTTTTTAAAACAAAAACACTGGGGGTTTTTTCCGTTCTTCTGGACGTAGGTTGGACACAAACTAAGGTGTTTATAAGATTATCGAAATATATGGAATGCCATAGCTGTCTTATGTGGTTATTTCATGTGAAGATGATGCTTAATTATGTTATGCTGTGGTTATTTCATGTTAAGATGGTGCTTTATTATGTTATGCTGTGGTTATTTCATGTTAAGATAGTGCTTTATTATGAAGATGGTGCTTTTTGATCTGAATATGGTGCTTTATTATATGAAGATGGTGCTTTATAATATGAATATGGTGCTTTATTATATAAACATGGTGCTTTTTATGAGAAGACGGTGCTTTTTTTTAAAGATGGTGCTTTTTTTATATAAAGATTGTGCTTTTTTATGTGATGGTTCTTTTAATACTTTCATATAAAAAAGTACCATCTTCATATAATAAAGCACCATCTTCAGATCATTAAGCACCATCTTCACATGAAATAACCACATCATAATATAATACAGCACAATCTTCTTATGAAATAGCAACATAAGGCAGCCATGGCGTTTTACAGAAATATTTAGCGAAAATTTGTGGAAGTAGAAACTTGGAACAGAGTATAGACGATGCTTGACACGTATGGTTTACAATGCTTTGCAGTCAATTCCGATGACAGTTGTGGCACTGGCATACTGACCATGATCTGGTATGCCAACCAATATAAAAACCTGCCGTGTAATTGCAGTTCACTAAATCATGTTTGCCAAAAATGACTGTATAAATATTGTATTATGGTTTTTAGGTATTTATTTTCTGTATAGATATTTTGCTACGATGACATTTTACATTGACTTATTTTAACTTCAGTGATATCTATTCTAGGTTACAAGAGTCAGTATTACGAGCGTAACATTAAAAGCAGCTGGATGTTCGGGTATTATGATCTGTCGAATGTGATGCATTATGGAATGTATGTAAGTTTTCCTTTAAATAACATGTTGCAGCTACATAATCATATGTACTAAATTAGTTTCTGATAGGGACAACAAGTTTGTAAATTAAAAAAAAAACACAAACGGCACGAAAAGTTTGTTGGTAATTTTCAAAATCTTTTTGAATAATTTTTTTCTCTGTGGGTTACTATTCGTAACGCTTTATCAATATTCAATATATCAAATAAGCCATGAGAAAAATTGTTGACCTGTATATGAATATCCTATTTCTCATGCCTTGTAGACTTTTACGACTGGAGGTCCAACAATGTCTGTGTTTGATCCTGATCTTGAATATCTTGTGAAAAAAACGGATCCTTACCAATATTATTTGTTCAGCGAGGTGTCTCAGATTACAGATTGCAAAGGTACATGTATATATGGGATACCTATAGTATTCAACACAATCATAGAGATGATATATTAGATTGCTTAATATTGTTTTGCGTATATATATATATATATATATATATATATATATATATATATATATATATATATATATATATATATATATATATATATATATACACATTCCTCTTTCATCATGAACACAAAACAGAAATTTACCCTGCATATAGTCATTTACCCAAATCAAAAACGATAAATGAAAACAAAACACCACATTATATTGCAATAAAATTTTACTCAAAATTACATGAAGGTAAAAATTTTAAAGGTAAAAAACATGTAAAACATACTTGTTAAACATAATATTACATTATATTACTCCCTACTTAAGATTTTTTAAAATATGCCTTTGATTTACGTTAACAAATTAAGTTTGAACTTTTAAACTACAAATTTAAGTAAATCCCATTTATTTGATAAATTCTTTGTCAGTTGTTTAAAAATGTTAAATTTTGGATTGACCTTTATGATTAACCTTTTTACATAGGATTAAAGTGTGTTGATTTTACACTGACCTGTGACAATTCTGGATACCAAGCTTACATTAAAGATCAGTGCACCTGTCGCTGTCCAGAAGGACTTGATCCAGCCATGGGATGTCGCACGCGCTACGACGGAGGTACACCTACGATAGATTTACTGTGTTCTTTTATTCGTTCATATATTAAAAGATTGGCGAATAAAAAAAATCGCTTTCACAATTCTAGTCTTTATCTGTCCATTCTGATCCTAATTTGAATATAGAAAAGACAAAAGGCTGTTTTGCTTAATTTTAATTCAATTTTAAAAGGAATCTTTTACTAAATCGTGTTTCGTTACTCAGACTTATAAGAATTATTCCAGCATTTGCCCAATATCAACTTTTGTTTCATTTTAGACCGAATGTTAGCTTCCAAATGGCCGTCTGATTCCTTTACGATTCTCGGTACACAGACCACTGGTTGTCCAAGTGGATTTTACGAAGGCAGTCTCACTCAGTATCACAAGGATACTAAACAAAGTCACGTCAGTTCTATATTTAGTGCTGATGTAATATCTGAACCGACATCTACGGCATACAATTTTTGTACAAAGAAGAAAACTGACGAAGATGCTACTTCATTGAGTTGGCCAGCAGGAAAATACTGTATATATCAACAAGATGAAGTGTGTCCTTCAGGTAATTCTATTGTTGATGAAAAATACTTATACAAATCAACTGGTATTAGACAATTCTTTTATTTCTTTTGGTTTCTTTTGGCCTTCGTAGGGTTTACTTCGGGATACATTCAATACGATGATTTGGAAAACCCTTCTAACATTTCCGGAATTCTTCCTGATGGACAGTTTGAAAGCGACTCAAGATTCTATTTCTGTTGCCGCAGTGACGGTTCGACTTCCTCACCAGTAAATCTGCCCTCTGGGGAACCTTTCATTATATTTCCGTCTACAAGATACTGTCAGGAAGTTACAGGTTAGGCTGTTTACAGAATAAAAATGTTTTACTCATAATCTATTATATAACAAGTTTTTTTTCTTAACGAGACCTCACTATAAAACTTCATAGAAGTTAAATAGACTTTGACTTTTTGAATATTATTTATTATTATTTGTTAAAACATGACTTTATCTTGAATGTGATTTTATATTTCCAATTTGATTTAGGAATGACATCAAGTAGACAATACTTAAGGATTAAAAACGACCAAGAATTATTGCATACAAATGGAGATATACCATATATGACGATTAGTTACACTGTTAACTACAAACTATACTTCTGTTATTACACACCACTGGGATTCGGTGAGAGCACTTATATATATATATATATATATATATATATATATATATATATATATATATATATATATATATATATATATATATATATATATATATATATAAAATTTTTAAACATATTCACTTTTTCAATAGCATAAGTTTTAAAGTTTAAAATATAGTTGTTTTAATATAGCATTTTCGAAATTTTTTCAGACGTCGACTCAACATCTTATTCAAGATGGCCAGCAGAACCATTTTCCTTGATACAGGCGTCTTCAGGATGTCCTAAAGGTTTTGAGCCGGGGCAATTTGTGGAGTACTCCTATTACTCCTCGGTTTCATCAGATACATATTCCTCTTTGTCATCCTCTGACCAATCTTTACAATATCAATTCTGTACAAAACCTCAGACTACCCCTATTGGAGAACAAACAACGTGGGGCCCTGGTTGTTACTGTATCATCAGATCTGGAGGGAGTTGTCCTGAAGGTAATCATCTATCATATCATATATTATCATACGACGCCTGGAGCATTTTCATGTATTTATCAGCTTACGTTCATGATTTTGTTTGTTGTTTGATTGAACCTTTCTTCATGGAACTTTTGCAATTATCCCTTGAACTGATGAATTGAATTTCTTGGTTCTTCATGGCTTAATTCGTATTCACACAACCAGATATATTGAAAATGATAAAAAAGGCAATCATACCAAAAAATCTCAAGTGTACAATTTTTAATTTTAATAAATCACTGTTTATGATAGGATTCAGTGAAGGAACAATATCACTGAAGGATAGTCAGCCCCCATCCGACATCTCTGGATCCCTCCCTGACGGTTCCTATGATGATAGCGTCACTTTCCATTTCTGTTGTCGAGAGGATGGTTTCACTAGAAACCCGCTTCTTATTCCAAACAGAGAGCCCTTCATTTTGTTCAAAGAAACTTCATCATGCCAGAAAGTTGATGGTAGTACAAGCATAATTATATTAAGCATTCGCTTGGCAAATGTCACATGTATAGTGCCTGTGTTTAGAAATCAATCCGCAAATTATTAAGTGGTTTTATTGATATTCATTTGATGCGATTTGTTGCAAAAAGAGTCAACATGGACAGTTGCAGATATTTTTGTTTAAACTTTGAAGGTACGCAAAAATTCAGAACTACGAGTGTTGATTCACTTGAACGTAAACTTATTACAATATTTTTCCAATTTTCATTTAGATATGAGCTTTGAGGAAGAAACATACACAGTAGGTACAGAAGACAATGTTCCAACAACATCTGGACATATTCCAAAAATCTTAGCCAGGTCATACGGAAAAGTCTATTTCTACTTCTGTTACTACTATCCAACAACCTATGGTAAGATCAAAATTGCTTCAGATCATTAAAAGTTTTGTGTCTTTACTAATTTTACAATGCTTTTGCACAATTATTATCCCTTATTGTTGTGAGATCATATGCGGTTTAAACTCGGATTAAACTGTCTCGCTTAAACGTAAGAAGTGTGACACGTGTTAATATTTTTTATCATACCCTAAACATAACATAACATGAAATTTTTCAATTTTATGAATTCGGATATTTACCATTTTGATCAGACTGTGGAAAAACAATACATCTTTCAACGACCGGACAAACCGCCGTCGATATTTCCAGTCCTCAATACCCCTTACCGTACCCCTCTGGAAGAAAATGTTACTGGAACATAATAGTGAGTAAAAAGCAACGGAATCGAGTAAATCCCAACCTTATCAAAATACATGTATGTTTAAAAAGTGTAAAAAGAATAACCCCATAGATTTTATGTATCATCATCAATTATTTTCCTCGTCTATACAATTTTGAAATGTAATAATAGTTGATGCATCAATAACTTGTACTTTTACTAGAAAATAACACGTGTTTATGTATTATAGGCACCACCTGGATTCAAACTCAAACTTGACTTCGATGATTTTGATATTGTGGCTAATTCAGATGGAACATGTGAGGATAGCTTGGAAGTAAGGCATTCACTTCCGGGTCAGTTTGGATTAAGGTAAGCTGGTTGCAAATTTTTAAGTCAGATCACATGTTTAGAATAAATGAAACAAGGCATGAAGAAAAATCGTTTTCGTCTAGACATGTACATGTTAATATAATGTAATTATATTTAATATAATTTAATTATCCTTTTCCATCCTAGAATTACCATTAAGTTTCTGTACAATATTGTAGTGAAAATTATGCTGAAATAGTCCTATTCATTTCAATCATACGTTAGGTATACATCAATTGAGAATATTATCATCATTGATAAACCTTTAAGTAACAACTAAACATTGTTTGTAATTGATGTCTATACTAAAAATGAATTACAGTTATTGTGGAGACAGATTTCCGAACACAGTTATTACAGAAGAGAATCAGTTAGGTTTAACCTTTGAAACCAGTCTCCGTAATTCTGCAAAAGGATTTTCTGCTCAAGTTACTTTACTAAATGGTATGTAATCCAGAAGTTTCGAATTCGAAATACCTAATCTCAACAAAAACTGCAAAAAATGCACATTGTTTTTTTTTAAATTTTGAAATTTATGGATTCCTTTCTTGATCGCACAGAAAATGATTCCAGCTTTTGTTACACCAACAACGGAGAAAACTACAGAGGAACAGTTGATATAACCAGACGGTTTGCCAAATGTGTGCCTTGGTCAGAAGTCAAACACTGTTTAAGTAGTACATACAATCCTATGTAAGCATTCAAAAATAGTGATTTCACAATATCTAATAAGTGTTAATCAATGCACTTGATAAAGTTAAAGAAACTTTTCACGTAGATGTATAATGCTTTCAATACGGATATATAAATTCGATGACATAGTATGATAATATTATTCCCCCCATTTTTTTTCCAGGGATCTTGATGACGATCTTCTCAATAATTATTGTCGAAATCCTGGCCACGGCACCAGACCTTGGTGCATTACCAACAAGTATCTGTGTACCAGGGGATATTGTGACGTTTGTGGAATCGGTGATTTTTTGAATATCATATAACACTTGATAATGATATATCAAGAAATGAACTTCTGGCGGTGTATCTAGAAAGTAATTTTTTTATTGTAGAAAAATGTTTCGACATATTTGATGATTGCGAAGAAAGGGTAACAGATATGCTGAGTTGTGAAAGAGATCCTGAACTACAAAGAGGCTGTAGGATGTCTTGCAATCTGTGCAATCAACAACTGCAAACAGGAGGTATTTAGTTGTTAGTTACAATGTACTGTATTTGTTTATGATTTCTGATGTGGTTCTAGTATGACTTTTGATTTTGGCTTTTTTTACTTTTGATTTTTTTCCCCTCGCGTTGGAAAAAAAACTAGCTTATCTGTATTTTGTCAAATCTGTCAGTCTGTAAACACATTGTGAAGAAAATACATGTAGATATGAATTAGAGTTATTTGTACTGCATTGTCAGGCAAATTAATGCATATACTAGTATGTGTATTAAATTACTTTTATGTTATTCAAATATAATAAATATATACTGTTAAAATCTACTTAAAATCATTGACAGTTGGTTCAGTAACGTGTGGAATGCCGGTGGTACCCTCAGATTCAACAAGTGGAGTCCTGAAAGAAAGTTACTCTGTTGATGAGACGGTGGTACTTTCTTGTGAAACAAACGCTTTCGAGACTCAGACAATCACCTGTTTAGCTGACGGAACATGGTCAAACGCAGGATTTACTTGCGGACGTGAGAAAATTCTTTACCAAGTTTTCCTTGCATAACAGTAATAATGCAATTATACATAAAAAATCGATTTTGTTTAGCTCTACAAATTCAAACTGTTTTTTATTATTATATGGCCAAGAAAAAAAAGGTTTGTTTCCACTTTCCTGACCGACCCTAGACTGTTACACCAACTTGAAACTTTATTTATGATTTTAACTGAAGATCGTCAATTTCCGTATTTGTCCGATCTGGAAAAAAAATCTTGTCATCTTGTCGCTTGTAGCAGTATTTCTTTTGAAATCAGTATATATCCGACTTTCAGCATACACTTCTGCATAGTTGGTCACTTGCATAAAACCCTCGGCTCTAATCAAGTGACCACCTTTCACGGTAGTTGGATCATCGATATATCCACAAATTTGAATCACCACACAATGACGCTCATTTTTAAGCAAGTAACCTTCTGTTATATTTTCAAAGTGAAAATAGACAATGGCGTTCCGTAATAAACTTCATTAGAACGACCATGCAAGTGTTTTGTTTTATATGCACGTAGCATGTATTGTATGGAAAATAAATATCAAAGAATTCAGGTATTGTTCAACTTATTATTATTTTCTCATTTTACACTCTCAGCAGGGTTCAGTATCAAACAGGCACGTATAAATACTGCTAAATAAGGCACATGTGCTTGAGGACAGGATCGACTGCCCCAACCCCCTGATTTTTAAAAAATGTTTTTTTAGGTAATTGTGTGCAATAATTGTATAAATTAGATTAGAAATATGCCATAAAAGGATAATTTAATTTAAAAAAAAAAAAATAAAGTCCGGGTCTATATACTTGGGGGTGGGAGTGGAAGGTGGGATGGTCGATTTTGTCCTCAAACACCTGTGAAAAAAGGGAGAAAAAAATTCCGACCAATCAGCCCTACTTGTTTCGGTATGAAAGCAAAAGCAAAACAAACCGATTATCAGTTTTTAGTTCGTGGTGTTTTTTTTTTAATTAATATTTCTCTTCGGATCAGGTTGTTTGTAGGATTTTTCGATGGTTTTAGAAAATAAAAATATTTTTGAAACTGCACCTTTATATTCTACTTAAGGTTGTAAAACCGGATGGATACCTTACCAGGGCCAGTGCTACAAGGCGTTTTACGATGAAGTTGATCGTGATACCGCAGTAACGAGATGTGCGTCTGAGAACAACGCGATACTAGCTTCTAGCAGGGACGCAAAGGAAAATGGATTCCTGACAAGTTTAGTGTACGTTTCTTATTTCATTATTCTAAAATACTGAAATGATAATCTAGTACATACTGGAATGCTGACTTATAAAGAGAATTATTACCAAGGTATTTGATATATTTTTAAAGACAAGATGGTGTTTACTTCTGGATTGGTATTGAAGACAATCTCTGGGCAGATGGAGAGCCTGTGGAATGGACTAACTATAAATCAGGTAACATCATACTGTAAATTCCTAATGAAAGGCGAGGAATTAATTTCCGCGTATAATCACGAGAAGCAATCCACGCATATTTTAAAGTCTCGCTTTTATTTTTCAGGCAGTTTTGAACTTAAGGTCGGACGACACGTTCCTCGAGAATTTTTTTGTATCTCCTCGTAATAAGAAGTTCCAATAAATTTTTTTAATTTTATAATTACTTTAAAGTGATCAAAATTGACTTGGCTTTGGTTATGTGTCTAGATGGTCGAGTGGTTAGAACCGTGGCCGCTCACTGCCGGAAGCGTATAAGTTCTAGAGGTCGTGAGCTCAAAGCCCGCCCCGGCGAAGATATAGTTCTAATATAGTGAATTTCGCTGTGCTGTAGATGTACATTGTATTTATTTTTGTATCAGCAATCCAAGTGTATTTTCAAGAAGATTATATAGGAAATTGCATACTCAAGTATTTTGCAGAAATGCCTGGTAAGGTACCCTAATTTTTTGCAAGAAAGCTTGTCAAAGTAGTAGTAAACCATTAACACATTTCTGGAAAAAGTTATCTAAAATTGAGGAACGTGTCGTCTGACCTTAAGGAAATTATAGATAAAAAATGGATATTGCTATTTTATATTCTTGCGATTTGATACAGAACAGTTAAATCGCGGATTTAAGTACTCGCGTAAAATTAGGAATTTACTGTATAGAGTTTACGTGTATGGAAAAGCTGTATAAAAGTGATGCTCTTTTAATCCTTTGGATGGTAATTCATGCGTCTAGAGTACAAACTGTACAATAGCCTGTTAATTTAAACAAATCTTGCTCTTTTACTCTCTCTATAATAACGACGGTTTTATATTTTTCATTCACTACCCGAGAGTATTCTCCTAGATCACCGATCATTTGTTATATCATTTTATTTTCTGCAGCATTGACTTTACAATTTAATCACATTTAGACGTTTTATTTCAACATATGTGGGAGTTATTTGACAAGGTCTCCTGTAATTCTGTATTATTCAATATATAGGTTCAACACAGAGCTGTGCTTACATTGCTGATGGGGACGGGAAATGGAGGGGGACCGGCTGTTCTTCAGCCAAGTACATTCCCTATGTCTGCTCGTATTCTCCACAAGGTACCCACTTATTCCATGTCTAGACGCAAACTTTGCCTTTACATTTTTATTTTCCTTAAGAATATTTCTACTAGCTAAGGTGTCAGACAATGCCATGGTTCTTAACTCACAAAAACTAGAAACAGAATAATGTGCTACAAGCAATTTGAATTTAATGAATTTTTTTTGTATTTAAACTCCTTGAATCCTTTTTCCCCTTGACATGAAAAGGATTCACACATGTTGCCCTTACGATAATTCTTAACTTTGAGTAGTTAATGTGCATGACAATTACGTAGTTATCAATGGAATTTAACCATTACATGAATTAAGCTTTTTGCTCTAAGAAGTAAGAAGTTAGATAATTTTATAACAAATGCCTTTCTGAAAGTTACGAGTAAGAGACATTAATGAATGAATAAGCATGGATCAGATCAAGTCCTTTGTTTACAAGTAACATTACTGAATATTGTTGTTGATTTATTTCATTTGATAGCTAGAAAGATTTGCAAAGATGCTTCAGACAATTGCAGAAAGTATGTAAACGCTGACGCCCAAGCATGCAGTAATGATGAGTTTGTATGGCATACGTGTCCAAAAACTTGTGGATACTGCAAACAAATAGAGGGTAACCATATGGGGTTTTTTTCTAGAATTATACTGTATACAGTTAGAGTGCGAACTTAAAACAGGACCAATTAAAAAAAAAATTTAATTGCTATGTTGACTACAAATAGTATCTACCATAAACTAAGTTAATGCCAATTCAAGACTGGATGAAGCCGTTTTCAGGTGTGAAAGGGCGAAAATAATACTGCATACAGTACTATAAATCATTTTAAAACAATACTTTAGATAAAGATTTGACCTTTTGGAGAACTATTTTATGTATGAAGCACAGCTTTAAAATGTCTCTCAGTTGATTTGAGCCTGAGAAGTACTCTCTTTATGAAGTATTCCTTTGTCTCTTTTAAATTCGATTGCTTGTTTTTATATGTATAAACAAAAAAAAAGTAATTCGATTCTTATATACAACCCTGTATCTTATACTTTTGCTGCTTTTTTTAAGACAATTGTCCTGTGCCCAGCGTTACCTTAGAGAGCAACACAGAACTGGTCAACTCCGACAGTGCTCTAGCAATCGGTGACGTGTTACAGTATAGGTGTAAATCAGGATATTCCCACACCCAAGGTGATCTCTACCGAGCCTGTAAAAGGAGTGGGTCGTTTACAGGGGATCCGCCTCAATGTTCAGGTAATTTTAAAATACTAATATGTATGATAACCATACGGCTTAATGTAAAAATTTGGAACTCTGACGCCAAAGCAATATGGAATCTTTACATGTTATCAACAGTTTAAGTTTTGATGGTCATAGCAATTTTAAACGATATTTAACCCTTTTAGATGAAGAACTTTTTATACTTGTAAAAGTATATTAAAAAAAATTTAAATCTTAAATACTTGGAATTTTTATTCAATAAATTAGAGGGTATGGTCAAAATTATATGTTTGAGGCAAATCTGGTGGGTAATATGTTGCCCATACAGTCTCTTTAGCCATCTTTTTTGGAGTAATATTTGCGTAAAGAAAACGTTTACCCATGTTGTTTATTTAAGTATGTCTTAAAATGATTCAATATATATATATATATATTGAATATTATATCAACAATCGATATATATATATATATATATATATATATATATATATATATCGTAGTCATGATTTTCAAAAAAAATGCTTTTAGTGTCCAGTACAGTACCAGAACCCAACAATTACGCACCTTTGGTTTCCATGGGAAAATCTCTTTCAACCCGATATAGCTACACCGGTGTCAACGCCATGATGACGATTCAGAAGAGTGGTAAACTCGTCAAATGGCAGTTCTACAGCGAGACAGACGGAACGGTGGCTCTACAAGTCTGGAGACCAACCTCCACCGATAAAACGTAATAATATCCCGATGATCAAGTCCTCTGGTTTAATTTGTTATACTGTGTATAGTTGATGGTCGTTTTTTAAATCAAAATTATTAAAACAAAGGAATATACATGATTGTATTTGTTTACAAAGATGTATAGACATATCACGTTTTTCATAACAATCAAGCGCGGATCCAGACATTTTTCCTAGGGGGGTCCGACAGAGCCTACCAACATATTGATGCATTGTAAAAGATACAACCTTATTTCAAGGAAATTTTTGGCAGATTTCACTGGCATTGATAGTTCTTGCATGATGTAGGTGCATGAGGGCTAGTGACGACAATCTGTCCTCATTCACTGTACTTCGCATATAGCTTTTAATGCGACGAATCCCAGAAGCCCAGAAATGAGCGCTCGGCCTCACAAGAGGTGCCAGGTAAGGTGCAACCAATGTGAAGAAGTGTTTTGATATCTGGAAAAATGTCTCCGTATGCAATTCTCTATGTATCTAGGAGATTGTCTGCTGTGATGCTCTTTTCCCGAGTTTCCCACCAGCCCTCTTCCATTCCAACAAATGCCCTAGTAGATCTTGTGAAGATGAAGATTGTAAGTCCGATTCCCAGAAGAAAAATTCAGACAGCCAAAAGCATATGCAACACTGTCATCTTTGTTAAACCTGTCATTGAGCTCAGTTGATAAATGATCCAGAAATGGAACAGCTACCGTGCCTTTGTAATATTGTTGCGGAGTGGAGCTACCGATATTTGTTCTGTGGTTGCCTACCACATGTTCTCGGCACCTTCTCTTCTATTTGAAGCTCATTAGCGATTCGTTTGCAATCTTCATACCACGTTTCAAACTCAGCATCTACTCCTTCTCTCATCTCTTTCACCCTCTCAACACGATCGGTTATCAATGTACGGGCTTCATACACGTCCAGATCATGTTTCTGCAGTTTTGATGCAAGGGGCTTCACTGTCTGCAGAACAGCCCTGACATAGATGAACGTCACCAAAAAGTGGTACGACATCATAGTGGCCAACAATCCCTGTGCTGTGATTTTAGTTTGGGCGTCCCACGACCACTCATCTTGGGTATTTTCGTCAATCCCGGGGTTTACGATGGACCGGAGACATTCAATGACGGCAGTATACATGCTATAGAATACATCATAGCAGGTATGACGTTCTACCCATCTTGTTTTACACAACCCCAACAACTTTTTACGCTTTGATTCCAACCCATGATGTTGAAGGACATGTTCAAAGAAGCGCTGCCTTTTGGGAGAGACGTCAAAGAAAACGAATGTGGCATTTACCCCATCTATCATATTTCTCACAAGAGGTATTTTGCACGCATGGGCTATGCTCAAGTTCAGGACATGACTGTTGCAGTGTGTGTAAAGAGCAAGTGGATTGATAGAATTTATTCGAGCTTGACAACCTACCTTTTCTGACGACATTGCTGCTGCCCCATCGTACGCATGGCCCCTCATACAACTGGAAATTTTGTTCTCAGTTAAAACCTCTACTATTTTATTTGCAATTGTTTCCCCAATAGTACGTTTCAGATGGAGAAAATCAAAGAATTCTTCTCAAATATATGGCTTACTTTTACTTTCATTTAAAAATCGCACACACAAAAAACAGGACCTCTTGGTTTGAAAACGTATCGGTTACTTCATCAGCTATGGTAGAGTAAAACCCCCTCCCTTTCAGGCCCTCCAATATTTGATTATTGATGTGCGACCCAATGGTGTCTATGATTTCATTCTGTATGGTCTTGCTGGTATAAGTTACATTTTTTGGTGCATTTTTTATATGATCAGCCAGCTCTTTGTCATGACTAGCTTGTAAATTCAGAATGGCCCAGAAATTGCTCTTGTTGGATGATGTACTTGTGGAGTCATCTCTGTGTCCCCTCAGGGGAATGTTCTGTTTTCCACAGAGAATTACTGATTCAACTATCATTCTCAAGGGCCTCAAGTTTTTGTCATACATGTCCTTGTTTTGTGAGCTAATCTTGTACTGGACTGTGGTTTCTGGGGAAGTGAGGCTTGCTTTCAGAGTCTGATATTCAATGCATGCACTTTTGTGGTAGGCAGACTGTTCGTGTCTTAGAATTGAACAATCTTTTCCGCCAACTTTCTTGAAATTTTTGAATGGTTTACTTACAAAGGTGTCGTAACATCTTACATCTGACTGAGGAAACAGCATACAAATTTTGCAAAGACCCACCTGAAGTGCGCTACTGTGTGTCAACCATTTATATTTATCCAACCAACTTTTTCTCCTTACCAGCGACGAATTTTGTTACAAAGGGCAAATTTTTCAGGGTTTCTTCGTGGATCGTGACGTCATATTTTTCCGACTTGTTCATAGTTGTTATAAATGTGATGTTAATTACATCACATTTATAGCTGAATTGGCATTAACGAATGACAAGCCTAATAGGCATCTTGTCAGATCTATACTGGATAGTGGTGGTGTTTCAATTTTGTTTATACAATAGAATCTGATAACCCCTTTTTGGCAAAATTCGAGGGGGGGGGGGGGGTCCGGACCCCTGGACCCCCCCCCCCCTCTGGATCCGCGCATGACAATTCAATATCAATTGATTCTTGCTTCCAATTGTGCGGAATGTAAATCACTGTTTAAGACAGAATACACGTAAGCTTCTTCATTTTTCAGATACACGTTGATTGGTCAGAACGAGATACCTGATTCATTTGTTGGCGGGATTCGTACCTTTGAAGTCCCCACTGAAAACCAAATTGACGTCCAAAATGGGGATCTGATCGGCATCTTTTCTCTCAATGCGGAGATCCCTTTTGAGCGATGTGATACCGCTACCAATGGAGAGACATATGGGTCAGTCCTGAAGTCAGTGAGCAAGAAATACTCGGTGTCTGATTGGTCCGTTTCTACACAGTACACGTTTCAGGATGTCTCCGACAGCTGTAGGATTATACCCGTAACTGCTTTTATTATGTAGATTAATATTTCAAATCTCTTTAATATGAACATTTAAACAAGTTTCTCAAATTGCATAGTTGAAATGAATTTGATTAATTTTGACTTATATAGAAAAACAACCAAACTTTGTATCGTAAATGAAAAAGTATTTCCTTACACTTCCAGTATGGACCGTTTTCAGTAGGATTAGCAAGTCTTTGGTAGTTAATGCATTCACTCGCTAATGAAATAAATTTTTTAATTCAACATCATTTTTAACGTGTTTTTATTATGACAAAAATTATTAAAAACCATGGTAGATGTACGGGGACCCATATAAAAATAAGGTCACATTTATTATAATTTTCTTTTTACTGAGGTAAAAATAAGATGTAAAAATATATATTGTAAATGAGTAGAATTCAAATTTTCTAAACAATTTTGTAAATTCATAATCTTTTAAAGAAAGAACATTCATGCAATGTTCCTGTTTAATGCATCAGACTCTGTTTGGAAAAATTTGGGTGACATACTCTACATTTGCAGATTTTGAAATCATGTGGGTGGTGTAAAATTAAAAAAAATATAAATACCCATAAACGGTTTAACACCTATCGAAATAAAATATAATATAATATAAAGAATAATTCTATATAATTGTTTACATCAAAAATTGTTACCAAACAGTGTAGCACAATGGGTTTAAGCGTTAGCTACGAAGTCTGAGTTTGAATCCCGCAGGTACTTTTAAAAATGTTCCTTTTTAAAATTTATTTTTCAAATGCTGTAAAATCAAAAATTTTGAAACGGTGAAAGTATTTTGATTATACGGTACTTTTCCCTACATCAATATCGACAGGTTTCCCATACCCCCTTAAAGTACTTCCATCCACATTTGTTAATGCATTTATTTTAGTCATTTGTACATACCATCAAAAGAACTTTTAGAATTTTATATTAAATGCTGCACTCGTATGTTGATAAGATGTTATAGTTTCCACCTAGAATGTTTGTACGTGTACATGGGTGTGTGTTTGGGGGCGAAGGGGGGGGGGGTCTTAGGAAGAACACTTAATCAATCGTATTTTTATTTTTCACTCTTGAGACATGAGTGTTTTTCCTTACCGAACCGATGTCTAACAAGGTATATAGATATAGAAAATATCAAAATTTCAAAGCAATACTATATGGGTTTTTTCCTTTGCTTAAAATACAATAAAGGCAAATAACTTTTGAAATTTAAGGAGATCTGATAGTTAATTTATTCACCATCCAGCCGTCTTAAGGGTACCTGACCGATGAAAGCATTTATATGTTGCGACGTGCTTTTTTCGATAGGGATCAGTCGCGATCAGATATTGAACACACGGCCTTTTCATCTTTTCATTGGTGCCTAGGTGGTTTTAACGAATTATTGTTCTGTAACAAATTATCTGATCTCAAAGAAAAAAATTAGCTAAGATTTAGATAAAATACAACAGGCCAAAAGTATAATTATGTAGAAAGTATTTTATGATGATCAGCGATACACATATACGAATAGAAAGTATTTATATGCATGTGTTTCCTTTAAAAAATCACTCTGTACAGATTATTTTTAAATTTGAGGTTCATCTTCTTCTGTCGCTTACAAAATAATAAAATACTATAATGATTATTCATGAGAATATAAATTCGGAAATTGAATAGTAAATATACATATCTCAAAAATTTGATGTAAACATAGAAATGTACAAATCACATGTAGCTTGTCATGCATCCGTATTACCACTGAAATAGATTAATTACTGAAGGCCCCGTTATAATTGATTGATGAAAAATATATCCTTACCACTAACACTTTTAAACATGTATTCACCGTATGATTTGTACATGTCTCCAGTTGGAGTGTTAAGATTAACGACATCCTAAAGCTTTTGTTGTAGATCTTATTTTCTTTGTAATGATGTATGTGGGTATCCGTTCTAGTTCATGGTCCTATAAAGATATTTCTGCACGATATATGACCTTTCAATTAGAATTAAACTTCCGATTACTTCATGGGTAATGAACCATAAATTCAAGGTTGTTACAGTTTGGGCCAAATATGTATTTGCTTAATACAGGTGCATTGCTGGGTGCTTGTTTTAAATTTCAGGCCCAGGTTATTTGAACATATATGCGTTTATAATAAGTACATTTAAATTAGAGCATTAATATAAAGTGTAACGACCTTTCAAATGCTTTGTTGTAGATCTAGTAACATCTTTCTAATGATGTATGTATGTATGTATTCGTTTTAGTTCATGGTCTAATAGAGATATTTCTGCATGATTTATGGCATTTCAATTAGAATTGAACTTCCAATTACTTTATGCGTAATGAAGCGTACCATCAAGAATTGTTGGGGGTCAAATATGTAAGTTCATGTATATATATGTATTGCTGGATGGTTATTTTAATTTCACGCTTAGCAGGTTTGTGTCATCTCTGTGAAAAAGCATGTTTTAAAAACTAGACAAGGACCACAGATTCATATAGGGCTTAAGAGATGTTGTTCTACATCGGGATCAATTTCTGTTCCTTGCTCATATTTTGGGTTTGCGTATTCAGATTCGGTCCATAAAGGAAACAAACTACGCGAAATAAAAGAAGGATTAAATTGGTAGAAATGTTCTACGGGCGCTGAGAGAAAGAAACCATGTTTGTCAGCAAAGACTAATATTATTTTTTGTTTTCCCTTGGACTGAAATGTCACACTTTCATTGGTTTAAACAAAGCACGTGATTGCCTCATATATCTCTATTATAATATTTGTTCGGTGAGAAATAATATTAGGCAATATGGCCGTCATTGGCCGATGCTTCGATTACTCATTTCGACATTTCATAGTATTTAATACATAAACCGCATGCTATAAGTTCTCAAAGTATTTGGAGTAGTTGCCCTTTGAATTTCTTTAAAACCAGAGAAGTTGCCTGTAGAATATTGACGTCACATTGTTTTGTCTGGAGGAGAATAAAATGGCAGCGTCGAAATTTGCTCAAATCTCTGCAGAGGAAAGGGGGAAAACATATAAAAATTGAATAGCAACAAAACATTTTAAGTAAACATGGGTGAAGCAAAGATTTTTAAAGAGTATTTGAAAGGTGAGAATAAATTGGACGAGATGTTAGGCATCTTGTAAATGGCTTTGCAAAGATCATCACTATTTGGGAAAAAATATGTCGCTTGATAGTCCTTGGGAAAAAAAAACACTTATTAGGTTAGTTACTGACTCACTACGGAAATATATTGGGTCGATCAATCTCATAGACGGCTCGGCTTCGCCTCGCCATCTATGAGATTGATCGACCCAATATATTTCCGTAGTGAGTCAGTAGCTAACCTAATAAGTAATAATGATTTACATCTGTTCGTTGTTGCATTTTAATTTGTTAAAAACATATTATGTTAAAACTATATGTAGTTATGGTAAACTAATTAGATAGACTAAATTATCTTTCAATTTAGTTTTTAATTTTTTTAAAATGGTAAATACAGCTAGTGTATGAATAAGATTAAACTCATACTCAGTTTTGCGCTAAAGAAGAAAAAAATACTCAAAAAGATTAATATCATGTACGTAAAATGATTCAGTTAAATCACACGCCTTAAAGAACGAACGATGGCACAGTGTAAACTTACTTATATTTGCGATTTAAACAATTTTTGGCAAATACACATCTACTATTAAGATTATTATAGCTATCAAGCCTGCGGTGTTCTTCCTTTGAAGACCTATGTGCATTTAATCTTAATACCCTTACGGAGGCGGATCTTATAGAATATCCGGTGTAGCAACACAGTAATGATGCAGTATCCAATAAATTAAATGATATTAAGAGGTATTAGTATTGGACAGATTCCTGATTTCATAATTTCATAATTAAAAAACTACATAGCCTCTCGTTGATGATACAATTTATGTTGTTGCTACATCAAATCATTATACTTGTATTTTTTAAGTCAAACTTAAATATTTTTATAAAATACAGGATTTTGCAGGTTTTATTGACACATATTCTATGGTATCCATTTGTCTTGGTTTTATCATTTTCTTCACATAATCTTTTTATAATCTTTGGAGTAAAGCATGAACAAACATGTCGTCAATATAATTTTTCAAACAGTTATGTATATTTGTGATAAAATTATTCTTAAATTTAATGTAGACCATTTTCTTTGTATTTCCTCATTCTTATGTTCCCGAACATTTGGTAGTTGGAAAGAGAATATTCTGTTGCAAAAAACAGCACGCTTTATAATACGTCCTTTAGATCGTTTTAACACAAAAATACCTACTCAGATTTTGACAATTCTATTGCACAATCCCACTCGCTTCGACCACAAGATTGGAGCTGTAATTTAACTTCAGATCAAACCCCAACTAAAGCTAGAAAAAACTCGAAATAGCGAAGATAGAACCATTTTAACAAGACCTTGGATTTTCAGTAGGATGTAACGATCTATTTCTTGCTTCAAAACAAGTTAAAATGACGCTGGTTTCAAGTGAAATATACACCGATTGCGTAGTCTTTGCTCAAAAGCCAGACAAATCGTGTTGATTTCAAAGAGCCATGCCTGAGAGGCCTACAATGAAATAGACAGGCCTACATGTACGTCACATTGCAGTTTGCCTCAACTACCCAAAGTCCAAGCTCTTGTTAAAATGGTTCTATAAAGAAATCTTCCTTGACCAAATCCCAAACGTCACAAGTCATTGCGGACGATTCCTATATAAAAAAAAATCTGTTGCAAATGCGAGTGTAGTTCAAATTCTTTTGACGTAACCACTTCGCGGATGAAAAAAAATATTTAAGTTAAATTTAAAAAAAGGTCTATAATCAACTTCAAGACACGCTCGGACAACCAAACAAATGAGACTATGTGCTGTAAGTTTGATACATTTGACAATCTGCATTGTTTTCGAATGTGTTCAGGTGACAAAGGGGGTCGTTTTCATATGAATACATATGCTTCTGTTGCATTAAAGCCGATGGTCAGGTACAAGGACTTTAAAAAAAAAACCAGAGTCGGATAACGAGACAATTGACCTTTGGCAATTAATGTTATCATACTTGAATCGGCCCACCACCGTCCAAAAATGGAGCGCTAACCAGCTGATGCCCAACAACGATGAGATAGAATATGAATGGATTCGGGCGACAATAGACAGACCATTGGATCCACACTGATCGTGAACGAAATCCGGCTTCTTCGTTCTTTTTCCATTGCATGGAAATCTATATTCAACAAATCGAAAACGTACGGAATATAAATCATTATTATGTTGTCATCCGACGAAAAAAAACCCACCAAAATCGAAGCAGATGACCGAATTTTTCAAAACCGGTGAGAAGCTAAATGGCAAGATTCAAAACTGCGTCCAGAGTTTTAAATTACCAATATTTAGTTAATATTATCATCATATTAAAGCAAATTTCTTTTAAGAGAAAATTAATTTATATATATAAAGAATATACAGTAATAACAAATCAATTGCTTTGATAAGCAGGTGTGAACTACATGTACCTTTTGTTTTACTAAACTGATTTAAATATACCCTCGCGGATGTGACTTCGTACCTCAGTCACGGTGTCCATTATCATATAAACCATTCATGCGTTATGTCTTAAAGGTGTTGGTAATTTGGTATCACACAAAATCAAACAAATGTCAATTTGAATAAGGTACACTTGCTGCATTTACATAAAACACGTCAAATTCATGTGAAATACAAAAAGAAAAGCGATAATCGACAAAAGGCTGGGACATTCTGTCTATACTTGTAAGGGTTTCTATATATTCATGCCTAGATTTTCAAGTACGTGTGACTGTCTTTATTTCTAACGTGTGATCTGAGAGAAACAAATTTTTAAAAGGGCTTCTTTAAAAAGTTATTTATTCATTCATTTAACTACTTTTAAATGTTTTGTTATTTTGTGTAGATAATAGTTTGTACTTATAATTACATTATATTTAGATAGATATTCACATAAAACATTTGTGATTTTGTAAAGAATTTGCAAAAATGCTGTTGGAAAACACACTTTTCATTCACTTGATTTCATAACATCACAAATAATGACGGGCAAAAAACGTTTTTAAAACATCCCTATCATGAATCAAAGTTTAAAATAAGTTCCAAACCGTTTATGTCATTTCGAGGGTAATTTCTTTTATGACTGCTATCAATGTTGAAGTCGACGGAGATAACGCTATTGAAATTTCTACAATTGAACTTTTGTTAAACTATATTTTATTAACCCCTAGTTATAACACTGTATTAAAATGAGACAATCCATTCTTAAAATACTTTCATCTTCATTTGTAAATTATTTGGTTTGAGTTTAGAGTCATGATTTGTAAATTCTATCAAAAGAACATTTATATTTCTACATTAAGGGCTTTACTCGTATGATGATAAGATGTTTATAGATCTCACCAACATGTGCATATAGACTATTATTATAATTAAAATATATCATTATACATTGCTTCGTGCTTTTGTGACAGTGGTTTGTCGCAATCAGATACTGAACCCACAGCTATCCATTTTGCGCCAAGTGGTATTAAACAATTTGTATTTTTTTTTCTTATCATTTATCTCACAGAGAGATTAAGAAAAAGAAAGGATTTATGTGTACATGTGTTTTCTAAATAACATTTTCCTAAAGATAATTTTTCTATGCACATAATTCTTAAATTTGAGGTCCAGCTTCTTTTGCACACAACTTTTGAAATAAAATTTTAGCATGCTTATTCATGACCTTATAAATGCGGAAATAGTAATTTTACACGTCTTACAAATTCAATGTAAATATAGTCTACAACACACTTGTACCGGTATATGCGTCCGTGCGTTTTGTGTGTTTGCGCATGTATTAAAAATTGTAATCAATTAATTAATCATTACCCCATGCAAGATATATCCTTAGCACTAGCAATTTTAAACATGTATTCATCATGGTATATACATGTCTCAGATTGGAGTATTTAGTTTAACGACCTTTCTGAAGCTATTGTTGTAGATCTTATTTTCTTTCTAATGATGTATGTAGGTATCCGTTCTAGTTCATGGTCGTATAAAGATATTTCTGCACGATTTATGACCTTTCAGTGAGAATTAAATTTTCAGTTACCTCATGCGTAATGAACCATGACATCAAGATTTGTCAAATATGTACCTTATTTATATGTTGGTATTGTTGGGTGGTTGATGTTGTTTCAGGCTCAACTGGTTCATGTTATCTCTGTATAAATAGAGCATGTTTCGAAAAGACGTGGGCTACAGATTTATATAGAACTGTCGAGAGATGCAGTTGCACAGCTGGGTCGCTCTCTGCTTCCTGCTCATATTTGGGGTTGCGTATTCAAACTTGGCCCAGGACAGCAGCAAGTTACACAGAAGTGAAAGAGAAGAGTCGATTTTGAGAAATCTTCTAGGGGTGTTGATAGAAAGAAACCATGTTCGTCATCCCAAGGTAGGATGATTTACACCTGTTTGTTGTAGTTGAATTTGTTAGATTAAACATGATACATTGGTAACATTGTCATATGATGTTATGATGTATGCTAATTAAATAGTTATCCTTTTCTTCAGTTTTTAAAAATGTCCTTTTTTGAAATAAAATGGCAAATATAGCTAATTGGATTAAACTACAAATATACTTAAAGTTGCGTTTAAGAAAAATAACCGCCATAGTTTAGATGAAAGAAAATATCTCAAGGATATGAACGTTATGATGGTTCAGTTGAAACCTACACTTCTTAAAGAACGAGCAATAACACTGTAAAATAATTTATATGTGCGGTGTAAATAATTATGGGCAAATGCACATTTACTATAAAGATTGTTTTAGTTGAAATGGTTGCGGGGTTTTTCCTTTGAAAACTTGTGTGCATTAATTCTTAATATCCATAGGAAAGCGGACCTTAGGATATCCGGTATCAATTTCGGGAAGCTATCGCATGTATAATGACTTCCTAAATATACATGATACCTTCCATGTGAACTACTCAATTGACAAAGATGAGAGGATGTTGAATCTTAATACACGTACGAGGGTTGTTCGGAAATTATTGAGACATTTTCTCTTATTCTTTAAGTAAAAAAGATAAACTCTTGAAATTTTACCAAAACGTAAATCAGGATAGAGTTTATCGATGTGAAAAATTTCTTGTTCATGGCATGAATAAATCATTCCTAGTAAGTTGACCAACGTGCCTTCGTCCTGTAACCCGGCGCAACCGCAAACTTTTCGCAACGTCATTTTAACGCTTCTTATTGCTCCCGTGTTTTAAACACCTTACAAATGAACTGAAATAAGAATTATTCTTTATTTCTCATCTTTTGTTTTAATTTCCAGATGTCATCATTTACATTTTCTCTCATTTCTTGTTTTTTTTAGAGAAAAAATCGAGTTATTTTTACCCGAAAGTCTAATTACTGTGAATGTCTCCTGCAGTCATTTTTTTTTTTACATATTTTAGAACTTATTGACAACAGTTAGTGTGTCAAAAGTTGTTAATTAATCCCTTTGGCCTAACTCTAGTTAAACAATCAGTGAAAAAAATATGATGAACTGAAGTTCTATACCTTGTCTTGTCATCGTATAGTTTTTTTACGCAATTGCGTGGCTTTAAAAGGTCTTCTTCTGAGATTTCCACCAGTTTAATGGTTTTCGTTGCGCCGCCGTGACGTCAAAATTCAATGTAAAGTCGTTGTCAGATTTTTATTGTTTGGTAAATATATGTGTACCATATCCGTATTTCAACTCGAACATCAGTGAAACTTAATCAACAGTTAGTCGCAAAGAATAGCAAAATGAACATATTTAATTTGATTTCTTTTATCATTAACTGTAATTCTACGGACACTTATAAAGTAGATGTTTAAGTTGTTTAATCTCCAAATTCATGGCTGCGCCGGGTACCCCGACCACCGACTTGTTTATCTACTGTCGTAAACAAAATATTAAATATTCTTTTAATATTACTCTGTTTTATTATTTGTTGGTGTTTCATCAATGTCTATGCCAATTTTCACCAAAATTCGTCACTTAGAAAAGAAAATAATCGATTTGTCTCAATAATTTCCGAACAACCCTCGTAATCGTAAAACACGTGTCAAACATTGTTTTTAATCACTTCATTTGAATTACTTATTTTTTTATTACTTGAGGCATTCATGTAAATGTAAAAAATTATGATTGTTATGCATGCAACAAATATGTTCACCTTGAAAGAGAAGAGGATCTTGGCATTTATTCATTTGCATTTGGTTCAGCCCTTTTCCCGTGGATTAGGTGTCCATTAATATTATTTTTAAGGTGAAAGATAAACCACATGCAATCAATGCGGAACACTAGCTTAGATCCATCTCAGTATTTTATCCCAGGTTAAAATGGAAAACTTGTTGCGAGTTTCCTTTTGTGGGCTTTCCAAAATATTCGTTCTGACAGTAACTGTTTCTTTGATAGCAGATGCTGATAAGAATTTTTCTAGTGTGTTAAATAATCGGATAATTTTTATTTATTTACACATACTTTACATATCTCCCCCGAATAATTAATATTGGCGTATACATGTACTTACGTCCCCGGAGTATTTTCATCTATATTTCTTAAAAATACATATTGTGGTTAATACCTCTATAGAAACTGACATGACTGATATATTTACGATCCAGTTCTAACCAGTTTATCGTTCGATCGAAACTTCCTGCAACTTTTAAAAAATCTCGAACTATACGAAATGATGTCAAGTTCCTATTCAGACAAAGAAGAATGGGCTATTTTCTCAGTCTTTATGATCAATTCAAGAATCTTTTAAAGGAAAGATGAAAAATAAAATCGTTTCATTCATCATAAGAAATGTGGGCTATGGAGATAGTGATCATTTTACACTAATAAATTGCATAACCCGGCGCTAACGCGAGTTCTGTGTTAAAATAACTAAGGGTATACCGTAAATGTATCATTCTGTAAACAACAAAATCATGTTCCAGAAACTATACACCAAACCAAAACATAACATTTGATGTAGCATTCTATCTTAATTCCTTCATTTATATATCGTTCATTGTAAAAAGGCCAAGCCATTCATTTCATTTTTGGGAGTTGATTTTAATCAACTCTCCTATGCACTTACTCGGGCAAAGCGAAAGTGAAACAGTGTTTGGATCTAAGCACAAATCAATACCGCTGACAACACTTAGTTCTTGAAAATAATCGCTGAATTCGATGCTTTGTATTCTGAAGCATTATTTTTCAAGAAAACTTATTTATTAATACCATGAAAAGATAAGATTTTAAATTGTACAAACAGTTTAGATATTTTATAAGTCGTATAAGTATATAAGTCGTATGTATTCCTACGCTAGTGTTCGATGTAGTCTCGTTCAACCAGACGCTTGGCTGTCTCCGTTAATATCTGACAAAACAGATTCTCTTGCTTGTCGGAGATAAACGGAGACAGCCGAGCGTTTGGTTGAACAAGACAAGAGTTCAATCTTGCCTGGATCCATACAATTTCTCAGAAATATTTCGATTACTGATACTACTTGCCATGCAAAATCACATATCGTTGATTTTGAATAAATGATAATCGATAAAATCAATTCCCGTTAGTACTTCAGTACTTTGATTATTTATTGGAACAATAGAAACAGAAACCACTGAATAACTTTTTCAGGGTGTACCAAACATTCGTTAATGTGTCAATCATTAAAATGAAATACGACCAAATCTCTCAATCTTAATCGGGTTGTCAAATTCACTTCACTCTTGTTTTAATTATCAAAAGCATGATAGATTTTCTATAATGTATTAAAAAGGGCCGTTTTCATATGTTTCAGGATATCATTTTCTTATATTTTAGATTTTTTGTGGTGGGAAGGGTGTAAATTTTTTAAACCTTTGATTTTTATTTGGCCTTTTGTCAATCATTACAGAAAAGTCTGCAGTTAAGTGGAAGAATTTCGGTGAAGCGTGACCCTGAAACACACGGTAAAAATGCTACTGACGATGACGTTGGCGTAAGTAATCAAATAGTTCTTGATCTAATATTCATTTGGTAATGAGTATAATATCAAAATTAGTTTTGGTCTCAGTAAATTGCAGAGTGATGCGATTTTCCATGTTTAATCAATTTTTCTATGAATAAAAAAGAGACAAAATGTCAACGTTATTATGATTAATGAATGGTTAAAAACAACGAAATTTAACACCAATATTTCGAAAACGATGTTAACAATCCATTTAGATAAATGTTTACTTGTAAATTAAATGATGTAAGTCAATTTGAATGAACAAACTTTATATTCATGAAATACATGTATTTTACTTTTAATGTAAATAGTATTAATGAATTGTATTTTTTTAAAATGCCATTTGACATTCTTCTGATTAATACAAGTTGTTGACAAATCAAGTCGTGACTAATTTGTTCAATTCAAATATTGAATATTTTCATAAAAAAGCATTATTGATTTATATTGTATAAGTTGAGATTAACTGGTACCACGCATTATATTCTTCATGAATTTATCATTTTCTTCACATAGATTATTTACTTTCATGAGTAAAACATAGAACAAAACATCTTGTACATTGAATTCTGTAAAATTATATGATTTTTTGTGATCATAAAATTATTCTTGAATACAGTATTTAGCAGTTACTTAGTATATAATCAATCTTTTCATCAATCTTTTTTATATACGTGACTGTATTGTGTATATTAAATAGCGTATTTTTTCATTGTACTCGTATGTGTGTGAGTGTAATTTACTGACTCTGCCATAAGGTGTTTAAAACCAATAAAATAAATTAGCAAATAATAGTTTTCAAATATTGTTCAAATCTACAATTTTCTTCAAATTTTAAAAAAATGAACTAATTCTTGGCTCAAACTCATGTTTTCTTTTTTCGTTTTATTCTATTATTCACCTCATTTTGTATATTCTAATCGATGCCAATATCAATTAAACACTGGCTTTTGCGAACCTTATTGATACACGGAATGCAAAGAAAAAACAACAAATCATTAAGAGATTATATCAGCATGCGTAAATTGATTACTCAATAACTATTATTATGGCAATTGACATTATTGTTCAAATCTAGAACGACAACGAAGGGGATGTGGACAATGCGCACGATTACAAGGTGCTGGGGGAAAAGGGCGACTCTAAGGCTGTCCACGACAAATACAGAAAAGACCACGTGAGTGGAAATATATGTAATTTGATACACCCAAGCTTTCTTTTTACTGAAATATCGCGTTATTTTTAACAGATTAAGAATGCCCATACTGATAACACAGAAGGCGAAATACAAGGACAGGAAGAGGAGTGCAAGGAGTACTTTCACCAAATACAGTTGGCGATTAAACATGGCCGAAAACCGGAAGACGTTCCAAAACCGGGTGCTGATTGTGAGGTGCAGCAAAACATAATATGTGCAATGGAATATCTTGCTTTTAAAAAAAAAAATGATATTCACCGAAGAAGCCAAAAAAATCTAAAATTAACATTATTTTATTGAATTAAGTATATAGTAAATGTAACACGCCCTCACTTCAGTTATACTCGGTTCTCCCACTGTCTTGCAATTTATAATCGTATTTATTTTTAAGTTATAAATGTTTAAAAAGGGCGATTATTCTTTATTAAAATAAAGATATAAATGAAAACAGGAGATATATAACCTATATAGTTACATGTAATACCATCTTTTGTAAAATATATATTGCCTATGTGATTTGAATAGTTAACCTAAATCATTAAATGGCAATAACTATTAAAACTGCGCCTCATAAAAAGCATTTAAAGGTAAAAGTTTAAAACAAAATACGCAAGCACATTGCTATCATAATTGTAAGAAAACAGGAATCCATGAATCTAACTCAAATATGATAGAGGGCGTGAAATTTTAAGCAAAAATAAAATACAAAATATTTAATTTGTTACATGTATTTATCAGATTTATCAGAATGAAAAAAGAATGAATGGAAGATCTAAACGGTTTGCCGCCTGGAATCCTGGTGTATGGGATAAAGGGATCGTGCCTTTCTTATTTGATGTGGAATCATTGTCTGGTGTGTAGTTTCTTTTTACAGTGTAGTGTCTGATTAGAAATAAATTGCCCCCAGTGTTTGATTCAAAATTAAAATTAAAATCATTGAATTAAAAAAAAATATGCATTTTTCCAACTCACTAAAACATTTACTTGTATGCAGTGAATTTATATTGAACAATTAGTATACAAGATCTTTTCCATTCAAAATTTTCAAGACAAAAGAAAGCAGTTCAGTCGGATTCGCGCACACAACCACTACGAGTACTGGACATGTCTGAGGTTCACCCCGTACACAGAGACCACCCAGAATGACTACGGATTGAGTCACAACAATTACCTCAAACACCTCAACACAGGAGGGTGAATGAAAATATTGGATAAGATTAAAATAGACAAAAAAATATCTTAATCAGTAGAATGCTTCCTTTACAAAATTCATTTACTCCCTCTAGAATAGTTACTTACCAGCCAAAGTATGATTTTCGGCGATCAAACTATTTTAAAAATCTTTTTAGAATACATTAATTTCTTTTTTTTAATTATTTCGTGGGAAAAAGAAGATGAGTGCATAAGGCATCTAAAATGTCTTTATCAGGACAAATAAAAAATCTGTAAAATTAAAATGTCAACAAATCTGATATATTTTTAAAAAAAAATCATTCAAGCTAATGTAATACAAATTTAACATAACATCGATTTGCGACCATAATATATGTTCAATACTTGGAGTATTTTGATTTAATTTGGCGTATGCGTATAAAACCTCCAAGTCTTGGTTTAAGAACTTCAATACTTTTTCTTTTTTAGAATGGGTCTGTGCTCCGTATTTTTATGATAGTCTAAAAAAGGTCTAATAGAAAACGACTGATTTCATTACACCGAAATTTACTCATGTTATTCGCGAGGACTTTTTTGGCAAATTTCCTGAACACAAACTGATTTTCGCTACTAAGCCTAATCCAAACCCGTGTTGTTATATAAACATATCACAAGGATTGGTTTACGGGGAGAAATATTCGCGACGACGAAACTTTTGCAAACATCGCGTAAATTAATAAATTTTGTATCCCAACAATGAAACGTTTTTAAAAATATAACATGACCGTTCATTCCTGGCCAGAGTCGCATATACATGTAGCATTTAAACATATCACTTTGTTGTGACTGAAATGGCTCAGATGTTAAAGCACATTTGGTAACCCTATAGATATTGGCTCTTTAAGTTGTGGGTTCGATATCACCAAAACGTAAGGCAATATTATTTTTATCGTTTGTTTAAATATTCAAAACGTACGAAAGCCCATTGAGCTCATTTTCGTAGGTAAAAAAAATATTTTTAACGCGAAACTTTCGCGATATAACGCGTTTTTTTTCGCGAATAAACGCGAAATATATAAATATTGTTATTTCATAGAAGAACCCCTATGAAGAATAATTACTAAAAACAAATGTATTAATTTAAATAAAACAAAATGATATTATATAAAGATGTATAAGATTTAACTTTATAAAAAATAGCATAAATTCAAACGTTGGAAACCTTTTAAATCTTAGTACTGATTTTCAAAGGACAAAATGCATCGCGCTTCTCACATTCTAATGGGCGCTGTATTATTTCAAAAAGAGGCAGCAACATATTTTGATTATAACGATTTTAGTTCGAATTAACCGTTTTATTAAATATCATTTTAGAATTTAAAGGATATCATTGTTTAAATCGTTATGATATATGTTATATCGCCGCGACATAAATTAACGTCTAGTTTAATATCAGAAAGATAAGTCAAGCGGTGAATTGAAATTTTTAAGCTTTTGTTCAAATCTAGATGACGTTATTTCGTCCTCCAAATTTATCACATATGTCATTTGAAAATTAATACTAAGATTTTAAAGGTTTCCAACAGTTGAATTTATATCAATTTTATAAGAAAAAGAAAACCAATGAATGCCTGTTCGAACACAGGGTCGACGAACAAATGAAAATCTAAATATGATGCTCAAACTTATTATCTACTTTGGACAAATAATATATAAAAATGTTATAAAGTTTTATCAGATTTATTATTATCTATATGCAAAAAAGATAATTTTGTCTTCATAAATCAACGTAACAAGGATATTATAATAATAATGAATAATAAATATTTTATGATGTAAAACTTAAAATGTGTTTGTTTTCAATCATTTTTCTTCATAAGGGTTTTGTATGAAATGACAATATTTATATAATGGTTTCGCGTTTATTCGCGAAAGTTTTGCGTTTATTCGCGACACGCACGCGTTAAATCGCGAAAGTTACGCGTTTATTCGCGAAAGTTTCGCGTTTATTCGCAAAAGTTACGCGTTTATTCGCGAAACTAACGCGTTATATCGCGAAAGTTTCGCGTTTATTCGCGAAAAAAATATTATTTTTACCTACGAAAATGAGCTCAATGGGCTTTCGTAAAAACTGAATATAGTGTATAGTTAGAATTTGTGCTAATGCAAAATTGAAATAAAATATAATCAAAAAATTAAATTGAAAAAAATCAGATTTGTTGAAATTGTATTCTACAACTAGACCACAAGGGCATTTGCTCTATATTATACACCCATCTTCTTAGTTTTAACAATGAACTTTTATGTTAAATCAGTTGCCAATCCGAATAACTTTTATTCAATATACAAAGCAAAGACTAGATTCAAATACAGTGATAAACAGTTACATAAGTTTTTTCTGTTTTAGATGCTGGTCATTTGTTGGCAATCTAGTTAAAAAGAACGGTCAAAATATCAACTGCTGTGGTAATGTAAGTATGCAAACCCAATGTATTAAACTTTTATTTCCAACTTCATAATGGTTGTGATTAATTTTGAAGTATTTTAGACGAAATGAGTTTATTACACTGTTCCGGATAATGATGCCACTGCCAATGTGGCATTTTTGCATATAATCTGCATATATCGTAAAATTCAAATATGCCATATGATAGACCGTTGCTTAAAGAGTTTACAACCACCTCAGCTATCACTGTATCTCACCTTTTGGTGAAATATTTACCTTTCAAAAATAAATTCCTTCAGGAAAATAGTTTTTCCCAGACTGATAGGAAAAACAAAAATCCTGCAGGAAATTTGGAATTTCCTATCGGAATACAATAACTTACTATAGGGATTTCAATTCCGACAGCATTTGATAAAACCCGAAGGAGATCTTATTTTCCTACAGGGAAACTACCTGTTTGAATCAAATTCCTGCAGGAAATACCATTCTCCTATAGGAAATATAATTTCTTTAGGAATTTTAGAAAATCGTAAAAGGATTGTCAATATTTCCTGCAGGAGAATTATTTCTCCTATGGGAATTATAATATTTCTATGGGATATTTATTTATCTCCTGTCAGGTGAAACGCACTAACACCAAAAGTGATTATATACTCTCTAGGCAATGTTCTATAATTTGGTATATATGGATTTTTCCGAAACTGCATCTTCAGCGGGTGCAAAAATGCCACCTTAGCACTGGCAAAATTATCCGGTACAGTGTTTTATACTCACAATCTAACATAGAAGATACAAATCCATAGGGAAAAACTTCCAAAATGGTCTATGCTTCGTCCAGAATTTTATGAAAGTTATTCCAGTTTTACCGACTTTTAAAGGATATTTGTGTGCATGAGCTTGGTCATGCTTTTGGGCTACATCACGAACAGAAGAACCCTCTGCATGATGACTCTTTGAGTGTTAAATACAGCAACATACAGGAGAGTGAGTAAACACATAGTGTTAAAGTAACTACAATATACTTGCTTATACATATCATATTACGCAATGAATTATGTGATTACTGTATACATGTAAAATTGAAATTAGCATCAACTGAAAATCATGCATATTTAAAAATTCTGTATTCTTGTTCTAGATTTTTAATATCAGTAGTTGTATTTACAATGCTATTAATGTATATGTAATTGCTACAGTAACTATGTAGTACATGTTTAAGATGTTGATATGACAGATGTTTCCCTGACATGATCTATTAGTCCAATCATAAAATAAGCACGTCGTGTTGCTGCAGTTCATCAATACCATGTACACTGATTATTTCACAAATCATCACTTTACAAGTATCATAGTGTTAAAGTAGCATGGTCACGGTTTTGGTCAAATTCTATTTTTCCTGTTTTTATTATTTACAATTCTTTTCTAATAATCAGAGTCAATTGTAGAGTTATAAGCATGATACAAGGCCCACAATTCTTTGTCATGTAAACAAGGCTTTTGTCCTGTTTTTTGTTTACATAGGTCAGTTAAAAATCTTTTAAAAGCTAATTAGTCTATCTTTGTAATCATTTTAAGCATTAACAAACAGTTCTTAACGTTCATCACTTTAAATCTAAAATTTTCATTTCGAAATTCAAAATGTAAAGAAAAGGTCTGTTTACATAACAAAGACTTGTAAGTTCTGTAACTCGCTTATAATAGTTCAACGAACAACACTCATATTATGGGTGCCTATTAAATTTAAATGTAGTACCTTTATGAAGCATTCTAAATATTAAGATAGGGAAAAAAAACAAATTTTTTGACCAAAATCGTGACCATGCCCCTCTGTGCATACTCTGTGCAAATAGTCTGCTACGTTGACATTTTACTTCGAAATATTTTAATCAAAGCGATCTTTATTTTAGAGTACAAGAGTCAGTATTATGAGAGTAACATTAAAAGGAGCCGGTTGTTTGGGTATTATGATCTGTCAAACGTGATGCATTACGGAATGTATGTAAGTTAATTTTTAGATGTTGCAGTTACGTGATCACACGTGCTAAATTAAATTCTGGTCGGAACAAGTAGTTATGGATGATTGCAAATTGAAACTGTTTTGTTTTTTTTTTTTGCAATTATTATGGTAATTTTCACTAGCTTGAAATAAAATTTTCTCAGTGATTACTAGTTGTTAAGCTTTATAATTCATTGTAAATGATAAAAAAAACTTGAGAAAAATTATCTGACCATTAACATGTATGTTTAATCCAATGTCCTGTAGGGTTTTACTACTGGTGGTCCAACGATGTCTGTTTTTGATCCGGATCTAAAATATCTTGTAAGAAAAACAGATCCTTACCAATATTATTTGTTCAGCGAAGTGTCTCAGATTACAGATTGCAAAGGTACCGATCATACTTATTTAATCACAGACAAAATTATGAGCTGCAGAATTAAACATCGTTTTATATTAAATTTTTCATAACTATCTACCTGTAATAAGTAAATTGAAATTAATTTACAATAACGATGAAACGTATAATAAACAATTTCTGATTAAAATAAAAAAGATTATTTTTACAAAATCGTTGCTTAAGAAATAAAAATCATTCTAAATGGTGATCAAATCCGAATGGGGCTGATGAAATCAAACAAGAAATCATAAAAATGGTGACCATCTCAAAGAGTCCCGCTGAAATAATAACAATAGGATTAAAAGCATTGCAGCAATTTTGCTTTGACCTTAACCTATAACTTAAACCTGTCCAATTGACAAAGAAATTTTAATTTAACATCATTACCCCTTACCTACACCTATTTGTTTTGTTTAATCAGAGCAAGATTAAACAAATGGGAAATAATTTATGGGCCAAATATAGATTATAAAGAGATTTGTTATGATGACCTTTATACTTGACCTTGAAAATTGCTGCAAAGTCACTGCACACCCATCACCCACAAACTGTTTAAGTAAAAAATGAGCCAAATAATGCTAAAAGGAATATATTAAAGGTATAAATGCTCTAAAAATATCCTTTTGAGTGGTCCACTATGACCTTGACACTTGACTTACAAACTTCATTCAAGATTTCTGCATGTTCTTTGACCAAAGTCATTCTGTGGGCGAGATATGAGCCAATTTGTATGAAAGAGAAATAAGATATGCCCAGGACAAGAATTTTGCATGCCATTACGCCATTACCTTAACCTCAGACCCAGAAATATGGTTCAAGGTCACTGCATGCAATTTACCAAAAGGCACTCTGTGGGTAAAGTATGGTAATGTATATTATAAGCCACATTGGGCTAAGGAACTGGAGAGAAAATAAACTCCGAACAATAGATCTTGGATGGACAGACGGACGGACGTACGGAAAGACTGATCACTTTTGGTCGCCGACAAAGCGGGGTATTAATAAAGCCTGAAGGGCTCTGTGTTGGTTTTGATCACTCCTGACTGTATTTGATCACCTGATAGTATTCAAAGAATGTTTCCGTATGACTTGTATTTATATGATTCTCACATATTGTTCAGTTTACTTTTAGACTATTGACTTTGTTAACAGACTTTTATGTAGTATAATTATTGATAAAGATTGTAAATATTTGCATATATAAATATGAATAAACTTGTTATGTAGGACTAAAGTGCAGCGATTTTTCTCTGACCTGTGACAATTCGGGGTACCAAGCTTACATCAAAGACCAGTGCACCTGCCGCTGTCCAGAAGGACTTGATCCAGCTTTGGGATGTCGCACTCGTTATGACGGAGGTACTTATACTATGAATTTCTTGAGATGTAGACAGATTGAAATTTTCGTCTTTCACCAACTCTTGGATGTTCAATTTTTCTATTTAAAACAGACGGTGATCCATTTTCAGTCAATTTTAAGTATTCGTGTGTTTGTGTGTGTTTGTGTGTGTTTGTGTGTGTGTGTGTGTGTGTGTGGGGGGGGGGGGGGTTATGGTTAAAAACGTTTGAAAAATATATAATCGGTCCAAAGATATATAGTTATGCCGCAAATTTCTTTAATTATTCTATATTTTTAAATACTTCTGGGGTCAAACGATATTCATTCAATAGTGTAAAACATCCCATTTTCCTTTCGAAACGCCGCCTCTAGCATGACAAATTTCAATACACGACAAAAATTAAGAGAATACGCGGATATTGCTTTGCAAAAGAGATGAAAGAACCCGGATGATAATGTTGAAAAATTGTGCGAGGTATTCCGAGTGACTTTCGAAAGAAAAAAAATGTAAGCATTTCTCATTTTAAATTTCCATTAAGATGTCTATTATCGTTCCTGTGAATTTTTCCGAGTAAAAAATGATAGTGAGTAAATTGAGATATCTTAGATAGTTTTCCTTTCATGGATTTCAATTGCACTTCTGTCACAGGTATGTGCATTGGTCCAAATGTGTAGCATGATTATCTGAGGACAGACAAACTATAGTTTTTTCCCCAAAACACTTCTTAAAGTTTTGTTTGGTTTCAGACCGAATGTTAGCTTCCAAATGGCCCTCTGATTCCTTTACGATTCTCGGTACACAGACCACTGGTTGTCCAAGTGGATTTTATGAAGGCAGCCTCACTCAGCATCACAAGGATACTAAACAAAGTCACGTCAGTTCTATATTTAGTGCTGATGTAATATATGAACCGACATCTACGGCATACAACTTTTGTACAAAGAAAAAAACGGCCAAAGATGCTACTTCATTGAGTTGGCCAGCGGGAAAATACTGCGTATATCAACAAGACGAAGTATGCCCTTCAGGTAATGCTGTTACATGTATCAATTTGATAAAGAATGATTACGAACGTACTAGTATTTAATTAGAGGAATTTTCTTCGATTTTTTTTTCATTTATAGGGTTTACCTTCGGATACATTCAATACGATGATTTGAAAAACCCTTCTAACATTTCCGGAATCCTTCCCGATGGTCAGTTTGAAAGCGACTCAAGGTTCTATTTCTGTTGCCGTGGTGACGGTTCCACATCTTCATCAATAAATCTGCCCTCCAGTGAACCTTTCATCATGTTTCCGTCTACAAGATACTGTCAGGAAGTTACAGGTTTGACTGTTAATGGAATATACATTTACGTAATACTTGTATCCGCAATTTTTCGAGCGTTTGTGAAAATATGGTAAACCTGTAACCTTTAATGTTTTTGTCAGTCATTTTCTTTGTGATGTTATATTAAGTTACCAGCAGCACACAATACTTCTGCGTTCTTTATTTATTTATGTATGTATAAAACCAATACATATATTCCGACTCAAGTTGTCTACAAGTTTAATGTAAAGTCAAGTTATGGGAAAGCGTGGGGTATGCTAGCTTATTTAGTTTTTCTTTCATTATTTGTAGGAATGTCATCAAGTCGACAATTCTTAAGGATTAAAAACGACAAGGAATTATTGCATAGATATGGAGATATACCATATATGACGATTAGTTACACTGTCAACTACAAACTGCACTTCTGTTATTACACACCACTGGGATTCGGTGAGAGTCTTGAATCAAGATCCACGTACATGTATATAATCAAATATGTTACATAAATTCCTACCAATAAACAACAATTTTTATACAAGAGGACCTTTTCAAAAAATGTTAGGTTTGATATGTAATTATTTATATCCTTTCACAATTTCTACAGACGATGAATCAACTTCTTATTCAAGATGGCCGGCGGAACCCTTTTCTTTGATACAGGCGTCTACAGGGTGTCCTAAAGGTTTTGAGCCGGGGCAATTTGTGGAGTACTCCTATTACTCCTCGGTTTCTTCAGATACATATTCTGCTCTGACATCCTCAGACCAATCTTTACAATATCAATTCTGTACAAAACCTCAGACTGTCCCTATAGGAGAACAAACAACGTGGGGCCCAGGTTCTTACTGTATCATCAGATCTGGAGGGAGTTGTCCTGAAGGTAATTCTCCGTCTTGCAAACGTTTTATACTCGTGGGTTTATTCTTCTTTTCAATTTACATTCATGTTTTGATTTAGTGCCTTATTTTGTATTTTTCTTCTTTAAGTTTATTGTTTGAGGAATATGTTTGCTATATTCCCTATTCCCTTGATCTGATGATCGATCGCGTAAAATGAAGCACATTCCTGAGTATTTTGTAATAACTGATATATTACAAAATAACAAAATAAAAGATATATATAAGGTGTATGATTTTGATAAAATTTGCAACAAGACCCACCGTTCTGAAGAATTTCGTTCATTGTTAATTATAGTCAACATCTTTGATAGGATTCAGAGAAGGATCAATATCTCTGGTGGACAGCCAGCCCCCATCTGACATCTCTGGATCCCTCCCTGATGGTTCCTATGATGATAGCGTTACTCTCCACTTCTGTTGTCGAGAGGATGGCTTCGCTAGAAACCCGCTTTTAATTCCAAACAAAGAACCCTTTATTCTGTTCAAAAAAATTTCAGCTTGCCAGAAAGTTGATGGTAAAATAAGGATGTTTTAAATTTGCTGGGCATATATTATATTATTGAATTTGATATGAAATCATAAAATCGCAAAATTTATAATTAACAAAAGGCATTTAGACTAATTTCGGTAAAATTGAAAATAGAAATACTGCGAATCAATTTTTTTTTTTTTTTTATTTTACAGGATGCTATTCATGAACGCAATAATATTACCAGTTTAATCTTAAACGTTAAAAGTGACAAATATTTTCATCTACCAATTCAGATATGAGTTTTGAGGAAGAAACATACTCCGTAGGAACAAAAAACAAGTTTCCGATAAAATCCGGACAGACTCCAAAAATATCTACCAGATACGGAAAAGTCGATTTCTACTTCTGTTACTACTATCCAACAGCATATGGTAAGATCAAAATTGATTTAGATCATTTTGGGAGTTGTGTTAATATTAAATGTGCTTTCGTTTACTCGATTTTATACCGTTAAGAAGGTATTGGCGATATAAACTCTTTCATGAATTTAAAATTTAAAACTGTTTCACCTAATGTTATAAATGTCATAAACAAAGAAATTTTTCATGTTTTAATGTTATCTCTTTCATTAATTATTATTACTAAGACACAACCGTATTTTTTCTTTTTGATTCGGATTACATGTACTTATTCGTTTATAATCAGACTGTGGAGAGACTATTCATCTGTCAACGACCGGACAAACCACTGTCGATATTTCCAGTCCTCAATACCCCTTACCGTACCCCTCTGGAAGAAAATGTTACTGGAACATAATAGTGAGTAATTCAACTTAGTCAAATGAATCTCAACCTTAACAAAAGACATGTATCTGAAAAAGAGGGTCATGGATTCTTTTTTTTCATCATCGGTTATATTTTCAGGCCTATTCAATTTTATGATAGATAAAATAATTTTGTTGAAAATCGATGCACCAAAAGCAAATGCATGAAGTTCTTGGAAAAAAATACTTTATTTAAAGGCACCTCCTGGATCCAAACTGAAGCTTGACTTCGATGATTTTGATATTGTGGCTAATTCAGATGGAACATGTGTGGATAGGTTAGAAATTATGCATTCACTTCCGGGTCAATTTGGATTAAGGTAAGTTAGTTCCAAATTTTTTAGTCAAATCACATGTATTTGATAGTTGAAACAGGACATAAAGTTGAAACATTTTCTTTTGGACATGTCCATGTAAAAATGACGGAAATTCATCCCTCATTCATAATGAATTTTGCATTATAGAATTACCATGTTATATTTGTACAATATTACGATGAATCCCAATCGTAAGGTATGTTTACATTTGAATGTCAGTATCACCGAATAACCTTAGAGTGATAAATATAAAATATTTTGGGTGTTAGTAATTGATGTCTATAAAATGATTGACAGTTATTGTGGAGACAGATTCCCGGACACAATTATTACAGAGAAGAATCAGTTAGGTTTGACCTTTGAAACAAGTCTCCGTAATTCTGCAAAAGGATTTTCGGCTCGGATTACTTTACTTAATGGTATTTACATGTAATCCAAAAACTGCAAAACTCCACTCTGATTTAAAACTTTGAAATTTATGGATTCATTTCTTTATCGCACAGAAAATGATTCCAGCTTCTGTTACACCAACAATGGAGAAAACTACAGAGGAACTGTTGATATAACCAGACGGTTTGCCAAATGTGTACCTTGGTCAGAAGTCAAGCATTGTTTAAGTAGTACATACAACCCCATGTAAGCATTCAACAATAGTAGTTTCATAAAATCTCATTCGTGCTCAGCAATGCACTGTAATGATACAGTTGAAGAACTGTTACACGTACAATTGATCAATATGGATATAAAAGTCTAGACAAAAGTTAACATTTGATTTTTCATTTTTTAGGGATCTTGATGACGATCTTCTTAATAATTATTGTCGAAATCCTGGCCATGGCACCAGACCTTGGTGTATAACCAACAAGTATATGTGTACCAGAGGATACTGTGACGTTTGTGGAATCGGTGAATCTTTTGCTCAATATCTAAATATTATAATTTTGTTGGTTATTCTTTATCCAGAAAATCAGAATTTCTGAATATCATATCATTATTCATAATGATTTTATTTAAAAGAATCTTAATTTTCCTAATATCGTGTTTCAAACTTATGTCGGTTATTTCATTCAGGAAAAAATCATCTAGCATCATATTTAAAATATAATTTCATTTATTGCAGAAAAATGTTACGACATATTTGATGATTGCGAGGAAAGGGTAACTGATACTCTGAGCTGCGAAAGAGATCCCGAACTACAAAGAAGCTGTAGAATGTCTTGCAATCTGTGCAATCGACAACCAGCAACAGGGGGTATTCAAAGACGTTTTTATAACTTGTAACTTGTAAATTATAACATGCAATAGGATATAATTTTAACGTTATTCCATGCATAAGTTGCGTGTTCTTTCCCAAAGAGTGATGGCAAAACAAATTAACCTGTATTATGTCCAGTACATCAATTTGTTAACGAGGTGTTATATGGTGATATATTATAAGTTGTCATACATGTAAGTACTGCCTTCACTGTACAGTATTAAGGCAAATGTAAAATAAAATTTGTTTTCTGGTATGAATCCAATCCAAAGACCTGTTGAAAAAATAGTATATGTAATGGTATTCACACAGTCAAAATCATTAACAGTTGGCTCTGTGACGTGTGGAAAGCCGGTGGTTCCTTCAGATTCAAAAAGTGAAGTCCTGAAAGAGACTTACTCTGTTGACAAGACGGTGGTACTCTCCTGTGAAACAAACGCGTTCGAGACTCAGACAATCACCTGTTTAGCTGACGGAACATGGTCAAACGCAGGATTTACTTGCGGACGTGAGTTAGTTGTTATGATACAAACAATTTAATAACTTCTTGCGTAAAAGATGAATTATTTTGTGATTATTTCATAAATGATTTCTATTTGTTTAGCCTTGCAAACCAAATATGTTATCGCAGTATTTCGTGATGTTGTAATTTTTTTGTCTATTTTCGGACTTATTGTGATTAAGATATTTTCTAGTATCAAAAGAAAATTTCAAATGTTTAATGTTTCCTCCTTGAATAAGGTTGTAAATCCGGATGGATACCTTACCAGGGTCAGTGCTACAAGGCGTTTTACGATGAAGTTGACCGTGATACTGCAGTAACCAGATGTGCGTCTGAAAACAACGCGATACTAGCCTCCAGCCGAGACACAAAGGAAAATGGATTCCTGACTAGCTTAGTGTAATTTTTTTATTTGTAAATATATATCGGATTTAAATGATACTTTATTTGTGAGAAAGTTGAAAGATGTTTAGTTATATTAGGTATATATAACAGTCATTTTGATATTTTTAAAGTCAAGATGGCGTCCCTTTTTGGATTGGTATTGAAGACAACTTGTGGGCGGACGGAGAACCAGTGGAATGGACAAACTATAAATCAGGTAGCAACATATACAATTAAGGTGTATAGCTCATGTATAGAGCGATGCTTTTAATCATTTTTGGGAGTTGATTTTAATCAAATCACGTATGCAGTTACTCTGGCAAACCGAAAGTGGAACAGTGTTTGGACCTAAGCATAAATCATGACCGCTGACAAGACATAGATCTTGAAAAATAATAGATAAATTCGTTGTACTGTATGCTGTACCATTGAAAAAGAAACGTATTTATAAATACCTTGAAAATAGTCAGATTTTATTACTATTATTAATTTAATTGTTTTTTTATTAGTTGCATGTATTCCTACGCCAGAGTTAAATATAGTCTCGATCAACCAGACACTCGGCTGTCTCCGTAAAAACAAGTAGAGAATTTCTCTTGGTTGTCGGATATTATTAACGGTGACAGCTGAGCGTCTGATTGAACGAGACTAGAGTTCAATATTGCTTGGATCCAGACATGTACAATTTTTAGAAACATTTCGATTACTGATAAACAGTTTGATGGAATTAATTCTATCTTTAAATATTACACAACATGATTCATACGGGGTTTTCTCGAAATTCTTGTCGGAAAAGTTCGAGAATTCATATTATAAAAATGTGCGAAATTCAAATACAGACCATTAAATACTTGCCAGTCAAAATAACATATTGTTAATTTTAAAATTGATAATAATCAATAAAATCAACTCCCGACAGTACTTCAGTACTTTGATAAAGATAATATACGCGTCTACAAAGCAAAATGTTCAAATCGCCTGTTAATAAAAAAGAGATATTCTACACTTCCAAAAGCTGCTGACAGTATCATATTATATTTTGATTGATACATGTGCCAAGGGATGTCTATAGCACCAAAATTATCTGTTCAATCATTATATCAATGACTCAACTTTAATATTTCACAGACTTTTTATCCAGTTTGTTGTGACATTAACTTGGAAAGGTGAAATTATGCTTTGTATGTTTTAGGTGCAACAAAAAGTTGTGCATACATAACCGACGGGAACGGGAAATGGAAGGGTACAGGCTGTTCCTCAGCCTACTACATTCCATACGTCTGCTCGTATTTTCCCCAAGGTACATGTACTTAGTCATTCTAGGTCAAGACCTAACCTCTATTTTTGCATTTTGAGCTCACCTGAGTCAGTATTATGATAAGGTAATAATTAATTAGGGAAATGAATAAGCAGCATATCAAATCATGACAAGTGTTTGATCTGGTATTTGATAACATGTCATATTATTAAATGTTGATGATTTAGTACATTACATATTACATAGCTCGAAAGATTTGCAAAGATGCTACAGACAATTGCGTGAAGTATGTAAACGCTGACGCCCAAGCATGCACTAATGATGAGTTTGTATGGCACACGTGTCCAAAGACTTGTGGATACTGCGATCAAATAGAGGGTAACCATATTTGTTTTTTTTTCAATCTAGAGTGAGATTTTTTAACATCTTAAAAATAAGTAGTGATTCATAAAATATAAGACAGATCTCTGTCACCTAATTTGAGTATAAGAAGCCATTCTGTAATACGAAGTACATATACATATACATGACTTGTATCTTTTTGAATTTGTTTTTGATTCTCTCATTGTTCTTGTTTTATACACAAAATGAAATCGATTTAGTTCTTCTACAGTATTCTTCTTTTGTTGTTTTCATTTAATTAGACAACTGTCCTGTGCCCAGCGTTACCTTAAAGAACAACACAGAACTGGTCAACTCCGACAGTGCCCTAGCAATAGGTCACGTGTTGCAGTACAGGTGTAAATCAGGATATTCCCACAGCCAAGGTGATCTCTATCGAGCCTGTAAAAGAAGTGGGTCGTTTACAGGGGATCCGCCCCAATGTTCAGGTAATTTTAAATTACTAATATGTATGATAACCATACAGCTTAATATAAGATAAGAAACTCTGACGCTAACGCAATGTGGAAAATTTACATGTTATCAACAGTTTAAGTTATGATGGTCGTAATTTTAAACGATATTGAACCCTTTTAGATGGAGAACTCTCTATACTTGTAAAAGTATATCTTTTAAAAAAATTTGAATCTTAGATACTTGGAATTTAAAAATAATTACTTTTAAACAGTGTCCAGTACAATACCAGAACCCAACAATAACGCACCTTTGCTTTCCATGGGAAAAGCCCTTTCAACCCGATATAGCTACACCGGTGTCAACGCGATGATGACGATTCAAAAGAGTGGGAAAATCGTCAAATGGCAGTTCTACAGCGAGACAGACGGAACGGTGGCTCTACAAGTCTGGAGACCAACCTCCACCGATAAAACGTAATAACATCACAATGATCAAGTCCACTGGTTTAATTTGATATACTGTGTATACTAGTAGTTGTTGGTCGGTTTTTAAATCAAAATCATTTAAAAAAAGTAATATACATGATTGTATTTGTTTACAAGGACACTTAGACATAGTTTTTCATAACAATTCAATATCAATTGATGCTTGCTTCATATTGCGCGGAACTTAAATCACCATGTAAGACAGAATGCACGTAAGCTTCTTCATTTTTCAGATACACGTTGATTGGTCAGAACGAGATACCTGATTCCTTTGTTGGCGGGATTCGTACCTTTGAAGTCCCCACTGAAAACCAAATTGACGTCCAAAATGGGGATCTTATCGGCATCTTTTCTCTCAATGCGGAGATCCCTTTTGAGCGATGCGATACCGCTACCAGTGGAGAAACATATGGGTCAGTCGTGAGGTCAGCGAGCAAGAAATACTCGGTGTCTGATTGGTCCGTCTCTACACAGTACACATTTCAGGATGTCTCCGACAGCTGTAGGATTCTGCCCGTCACTGCTTTTATTATGTAGATTATTATTTTCAATCTCTTTAATTTGAACATTAAAACCAGTTTTTCAAATTGCATAGTTGAAATGAATTTGGCCAATTTTGAGTTTAATAGAATAACAACCAAATTTTGTATCATAAATGAAAAATTATTTGAACATCATATTTAACGTGTTTTTATTATGACAAAATTTATTGAATACCATGGTAGATGTATGGGGGTCCACATAAAAATAAAGTCACATTTATTCTGAATTTTCTTTTTATTGGGGTAAAAATTAGATGTAAAAGTATATATTGTCTATGAGTAGATTTTAAATCCTCTAAACAATTTTGTAAATCAATAATTAAAAATATATTAAAGAAAGAACATTCATGCAATGTTCCTGTCAAATGCATCAGACTCTGTTCGGAAAAATTTAAGTGAGATACTCTATAAATCATGTGGGTGATGTATGATTAATATCAATATAGATAGACGGTATAATATAATTTAGTATGGGAAGTCTAATAAACCGCAAAAGCCGCTCTATATTTTCATTGCCTGTTCAAAAAACTAATTTTATTGCAAATAAAATCATTTTGCCAGCAAATTTTGTAATAATATACTTGTGTGTGTTTTATTAATATATCTTTGTAAGTCAAGCTTGTAAAATAATGTTTGTGTGCATGTAAGGGGGTGCTCATTAACAACCATGGTCAAAATACTTTGTCATGTTACAGATGGTAATTTGCATTTGTGCACAGCAGGGTCACTGGGGGGTAGGTTTCAAGATCGTTAAACATATTGGATCAATTAATATGTCCAGCATCCAATCATCTGTTGTAATAAATTATTGTCTTATCAGAACCTGGTACATGTAAATTCTCTCATTCTTATTTTCTCTGATTTTTCTGCAGGATGTAAATTTTTCCATGAACTTTGTTTTATCTTATCCTTTGTGATCTCCACCAGACCTAAATTAGAAATGTGACAATATCTTGGATCGCAGGAGGAATTGCAATACGTAGAAGGTATAGGCCACCTATATCATCTACCTAGATTACATTTGTAACAATGGTTTATCTAGCTCTAATTGTGGGTCACTCTTGCATTCATCGTTTAGAGTCGTTTAAATTTCAAAATCGTAGGTCTGGTTGGTACAACTTAGGTTTCGATGGTACAGATTATACAGGTTCAATATTAGCGGCTTTTGGTGGGGGATCATTAAGGTACACCCGGGTCCAAAATCCATTCAATCGAAACGATTAGGGCAAGTTTTTCATTCTTATCAACTAAATTCAGTTTTCCTTCAGATTGGTGGTAAGGATTTGTGTTGAGAAAAATCCAGAATATAAGTTCGTTTGCTGAATTCTTGCTAGTTCTCGTATCATAATTGGTCAGTTACTGCCGAGGTATTCCGATTCGTTACAATGTCAAGGTCATAGATGAAAATGGCGATGTATCATGTCCAAGGAGCGAAAAATATCTCCTTCTGGAAGCATCGAGGATTATGGGAAAACATTGAGTCCTTGCTAACGAAAAAGTGCATATTAATATGTTGTATGCGGTTATATGCGAAAAGCATCCGTGCAGAAGTCGGATCGATCAAAATAAGGTAGAACAAATTCGGGTTAGAATGGTATGTCGACATCATTTATATTTTATCAATCTATGTAGTTACTATTTGTTCGTATGGTAGTTCAGTCAAGTTATCTAGTTTGAAGGCTTGTTTTTAATTATACAGGGCATCAGTCAATTCTTGATACAATCGGTCATGACACTGGCTGGATCCAATTGTTATAACCTGATAACTTATACATGCATTCATGGTTTTACTGTTAACCGGATCACAGTTTGTTTATCTATCTACGAATGACCCTGTCTACATACGTAATACATGTACATGACTGGACTAAGTTTGCATCATTATGCATATAGTTTGTTTATGCTTACAACATATGAGCATATATCATACACATACAGATGTGTATTTACATGTACATTTTATTCATTTATTAGGGGCGTATATGTTGCCATCTGTACTTGATTGTCACACTCATTATAGTTTGTTTACATCATTATGGTTTTGCATCATTATGCATATGGTTTAAGTATGGTTGATAACATATAAGCCTATCATACACATTCACGTGTGTATTTACATTTCATACATTTATCAGGGGCATATATGGGGTCTTCTATACTTAATGGTCACACTCATTATAGTGTGTTTATATACATGTTACAACATGTACCTGGTTTTGCATCATTATGCATATGGTTTATTTATAGTTGATAACATATAAGCCTATCATACACATTCATTTGTGTATTTACATTTGATTCATTTATCAGGGGCATTTATGATGTTGTCTATACTTAATGGTCACACTCATTATAGTGTGTTTATATACATGTTACAACATGTACCTGGTTTTGCATTATTATGCATATGGTTTATTTATAGTTGATAACATATAAGCCCATCATACACATTCATTTGTGTATTTACATTTCATACATTTATCAGGGGCATATATGAGGTCTTCTATACTTAATGGTCACACTCATTATAGAGTGTTTATATACATGTTACAACATGTACCTGGTTTTGCATCATTATGCATATGGTTTAAGTATGGTTGATAACATATAAGCCTATCATATACATTCATGTGTGTATTTACATGTTATTCTTTTACTAGGGGCATACATGTGGCCTCCTATACTTAATGGTCACACTCATTATAGTGTGTTTATATACATGTTACAACATGTACCTTTTTGCATCATTATGCATATGGTTTATGTATAGTTGACAACAAATACGCCTATCATACACATTCTGTTGCACAAACATTGGTGTACTTCTTTATTCTACCATGAACATTGCTGGTACATATTATAATTTTCATCAATGTTATCATTCATAGTATAGCCATTAAAATCTTAGCAACATGCATCCTTATACAAGGTATTTCAATACAGTTGTTGCGCACATTTTGATTATCATTCATCCTGCTATTTCCATATACATTGCCTATGGCTAGGTTAATGGTCAAGATCACCATGCTCTTAATAACATTTACACAATTTAAGTTTTATAGTTATTTGATAAAGGGTTTGTCGGTTCTGTTCATTTCTTTCATAAGACATCATTTTACACCATTTCATAGTAGAGTTATATTTGTAGTTGACTGTCGTGTTGGTTGCTTCTATTTATTATGGTATTACAATGTGTTACTGTTCAAGCATCATTATTGCAGAGATATACAATGGTCTCTAGTTTGATAGAACTAAAACACTGATATAATAAATCTATAAAGCCTTGTATCTACCGGGTATTTATCAGTGCATATTCAATAATCATCTGCAGCAATTAATATTTGTAATCTATTGTATCCCTATTTGTAGAAAGAGTGGCATTCTGCAGCATTCAAATGGTTATGGTTATTATGGTTTTATATGTATGGTTGACAACATACTGGCCTGTCATATACATTCACACGTGTATGAGCCCTTAATATTATTTTTGCATCTTCCAACGACCAACATTAAAGCAAAGCATTTGAATCTAGTTCTTGTTGCATAAGTTTGTTAATGGTTCATCACGCAACTTTCATATACTTCATGGCTTAAGGTTCAGTTTCAATTTATGATCAATGTCATCAAGCTATAAATATCATCCACTCATTTAGCATTTTGGCTACACAATGGGAAAGTGGTTATCAGTTTAGTTGGTTCATAAAGCATTGTTGTACATACAAGTACAGGAGTAGAGTTATATTTGTATTTGATTGGCATGAAGAAGATCTGCCCTAATCTTAATTGTATTGGCCAATGTCTTACTGTTTCAAGCATCATTATTGCAAATTTATACAATAGTTTTCTGTAAGGTATTGCTGAAACACTGTAATTGTTAGTGTAAGACCATATATCCTGTATTCTACTTTGTCAGTCACTCTGTTAGTCGCTTAAAGTTATATCATTTCAATTTTCAGATCTAAAGGCTGGTTGATACAGTTGTTGATCTTACTAATATTCACTCCGGTTCAATTAAATTACATGTGGGGGATCTTCATCCCTGGGTAAAACTTCATCCTTATCATTAGCATTCACATTTTTGTGCAACTGTGTTCATTGCATTATTATGGAAATCTTTTGCAATTAATAATTCATTGTGTATGGTTGATTATATTCTGTTCATCCTGCAACATTGTACATACATGTGTGTTGTGTATGTTTTAGTTTGAATTCAATCTACGGGCATTGCATGTAGACCAAATATTCTATATTATCTACACCTTAAGCTCATTTGTGAGTCTTTCGAAATGTGATTTGTTATCACTTGATACAAGTAGTATATATAATTATTCAAGAATCATACTCAAGTTGTAATATTTACATATTAATTTTTTTAAAAGGCAAGGTATTGTAGTTTTTTGAAGATTGAACCAAATCTATTGCGGAAATGAGACACTTCCGCGCTTGTCTCAATACGCAGACCCTACGGTAGCCTCCTCCTTCCAAAAGAGAGAAAAGGAAAGTAATGCATATTTGCAGCAGCTGATAGCAAAACAGGTACCGTTGTTAACAGAAGACATTAAGAAAGCATTTAGGGACCTATTCTGGCAGTTTTATTGGTGTAAAGGACTTAATGGTCTGGAGTTTTTAAAGGTACATGTATTTCATATAACGGACGGCGAATAGGATTGATCTTAATATAATATTTTTATATATGTATATATATTAACTTATGGAAAATATAACTTGGGCGGCTTACACCTTAGTAGGAATATATTCTACAGGTAGTTCGCTATGGGACAGCTGTAAAATCCATGCAAACTAGGATCAGTTTTGAAAACACGAAATAACTCGGCGACGCTAGCTCGGCCACAGACAATCGGCAGGCTCTTAAAAGGCACCCACAGGGTTTTAAAACTCCTGACCAAATTAGATAGGAAAACGCAGGAGAACAATTCTAGCGAACATGCAGAATTAGGTATCTTAATAAAACAAAATATTAATTGACGTATATCTACCTTTTTGTCTAACATCAGATTGTATTACTGCAATAAATGTAAGAGACGAGCGAGGTATTGAAATTCATCCAACTGATTTCTTTAGTCTTTATGTCACATTGTATTAACTCTTAAATCCGATTCATTATCATTTCATTGCATGAAAAAGAGATGTTACGGAATAAAGGTGGTATTGGAAACATCCGTATTGTGATGTTCTCAACTCCTATCGAAATAAAAAATAATATGATATAAAGAATAATTCTATATAATTGTTTACATCAAAAATGTTACTAAACATAGCACAATGGGTTTAAGCGTTAGCTACGAATCGGTAAGTCACAAATTTGAATCCCGCAGGTACTTTTAAAATTTTTCTTTTTTAAAGTTTTTTGGGATCAAATGCTGTAAAATCAAAAATTTTGAAACGGTGAAAGTATTTTGATTATATGGTACTTTTACCTACATCAATATCGACAGGTGTCCCATAACACCTCAAAGTACTTCCATCCACATTAGTTAATTAATGCATTTTAGTCATTTGTACATGCCATCAAAAGGGGTTTTAAAATCTTAATATATTAAATGCTGCACTCGTATATTGATAAGATGTTTATAGTTTTCACCTAGAATGTTTTTACGTGTACATAGGTGTGTGTTTGGGGGCGAGGGGGGGGGGGGGTGGGGTCTTAGGAGGAACACTTAATCAATGGTATTTTTATTTTTCACTCTGTGGCAATTGATCTTGAGACATGAGTGTTTTTCCTTACCCAACAGATGCCTAACAAGGTATAAAGATATATAAAATGTGAAAATTTTAAAGCTATTATATATGGGTTTTTTCCTTTACTTAATAAACGATTAAGGCAAATGAATTTTAAATTTTAAGGAGGATCTGATGCTTATTTTGTTCATCATCCGGCTTTCTTAAGGGTACCTGACTGACGAAAGCATGTGTATCTTGCTACGTGCTTTTTTTCGATAGGGATCAGTCGCGATCGGATGTTGAACCCACGGCCTTCTACTTGGTGCCTAGGTGGTTTAACAAATTGTTGTTTTGTAGCAAATTATTTGATCTCAAAGAAAAATTTAGCTAAAATTTAGATAAAATACCACACGACCAAAAGTACATGTAGAAAATTTTTTACTATGATCAGCGATACACATATACGAATAGAAAGTATTTATATGCATGTGTTTCCTTTAAAAAATCCCTCTGTACAGATTATTCTTAAATTTGAGGTTCATCTTCTTCTGCCGCTAACAAAATAATAAAATGTTATGATTATCCATGACAATATAAATTCGGAAATTGAATAGTAAATATACACATCTCACAAATTTGATGTAAACATAGAAATGTACAAATCACATGTAGCTGGTGATGCATCCATATTACCACTGAAATAGATTAATTACTAAAGCCCCTTAGCACTAGCACTTTTAAACATGTATTCGTTATAGTATGTACCTTTTTCAAATTGGAGTATTATGTTTGACGACCTTATAAAGCTTTTGTTGTAGATCTTATTTTGTTTCTAACGATGTACACGTATGTAGGTATTCGTTCTAGTTCATGATTCAGACCTATGAAGATATTTCTGCACGATATATGACTTTTCAATTAGAATTAAACTTCCGGTTACTTCATGGGTAATGAAACATAACTTCAAGATTGTTACAATTTGGGTCAAATATGTATTTGCTTAATTCAGGTATATTGCTGGGTGGTTGATTTTAATTTCAAGCTCTGATTTTTTGTGTACATGTATGCGTTTATCATACATGCATGTACATTTGAATAAGAGCATTAAATATTAAGTGTAACGACCTTTTTAATGCTTTGTTGTAGATCTAACATCTTTCTAATGATGTATATTATGTATCCTTTCTAGTTCATGGTCTTATATAGATATTTCTGCACGATTTATGACCTTTCAATTAGAATTGAACTTCCGATTTCTTCATGGGTAATGAACCAGACCATCAAGAACAGTTGGGGGTCAAATATGTAAGTTCATGTATATATATAGGTATTACTGAATGGTTATTTTAATTTCATGCTTAGCAGGTTTGTGTCATCTCTGTGAAAAAGCATGTTTTTAAATCTAGACTACACGGACTATAGATTCATAAATATAGGGCTTAGGAAAAACTGTTCTACATCCGGATCAATTTTTGTTCCATGCTCATAATTTGGGTTGCGTATTCAGATTTGGTCCATAAAAGAAACAAACTACGCAAAAAAATTAAAGGAGGATGGATTAAATTGTTAGAATTGTTCTTTGGCGCTGAGAGAAAGAAACCATGTTCGTCTGCAAAGATTAATAAAATTTAATGATTTACATCTGTTCTTCGTTGTATTTTAATTCGTTCAAATAAAAAAAACCTATTATGTTTAAATTACGATATGTAGTTATGGTAAACTAATTAGATAGACTAAGTTATCTTTCGATCCAGTTTTAATTTTTTTAATGGCAAATACAGCTAGTATAAATAATTTAATATGATTTAACCCATAATAAGTTTTGCGTACCTATATCTTATATAGAGAAGACAAAATACTCCACTTGGTTAAAATAATGCACATTGACGTAAAATGGCTCAGTTAAATAACATGCCATAAAGAACGAACGATAGCACACTGTAAACGTACTTATATCTGCGATTTAAATAATTTATTAATCAATAATTTGTAATAATAATAATTTGTAATAATAATAATAATAATAATAATAATAATAATAATATTAATAATAATGATAATATATATAATAATTATTTATTATAAATACACATTTACTATTAAGATTTTTATAGCTATCAAGCCTGCGGTGTTCTTCCTTTGAAGACCTATGTGCATTAAATCTTAATACCCTCAGGGACGGATCTTATAAAATATCCGGTGTAGCAACACAATAATGATGCAGTATCCAATTATGATATTAAGTAGTATTAGTAGTTGTTGATACATCAAATCATCATAATTGCATATTTTTCAGTCAAACTTAAATATTTTCATAGAATACAGGATTTAGCTATACTGATTTATACTTTTTTATGGACACATATTCCATGGTATCCATTTGTCTTGGATTTATCATTTTCTTCACGCAATTTTTTTATGACCTTTTGAGTATAGCATGAACAAAAATGTAGTAAATTTAATTTTTCAAACATTTATGTATATTTGTGATAAAATTATTCTTACATATAATGTAGACCATTTGTTTTTTCTTTGTATTTCCCCATTTTTAAGTTCCAGAATATTTGATAGTTGGAAAGAGAATATTCTGTTGCAAAACACAACACACTTTAAAATACGTCTTTCAGACCGTTTAAACCAGAAAACACTTACTCATATTTGACAATTCTTTTGCACAACCCCACTTGCTTCGACCACTAGATTGGAGCTGTAATTTAACTTCAGGTCAAACCACCACTAAAAAGAACTCGGAATAGCAAAGATATAAAGAAATTCTTCCAAGACCAAATCCCAAACGTCACAAGTCATTGCGGACGAATCCCATATTTTAAAAACATGTGGCAAATGCGAGTTTCGATTAAATTCATTTGTAACGACTTCGTGGATGAAAATAAATAACATAGTTTAGTAAGAAAAAATCTACAATCAACCTCAAGACAAAAGAGATTTTGTGCTGTAAGCTTGATACAGTTGAAAAACTGCTTTGTTTTTGAATTTGTTCAGGTGACAAAAGTGGCTGTTTTCATATGTATACATGTGCTTCTGTTGCAATAAAGCCGATGGTCAGGTACTAGGACTTTAAAAAAACCAGAGTCGGATAACGAGACAATTGACCTTTGGCAATGTTAACATACTTGAATGGACCCACCGCCGTCCAATTATGGAGCGCTAATCAGCTGATGCCCAGTCACGATGAGATAGAATATGAATGGATTCGGGCGACAATGGACAGACCGTGGGACCCACACTGATCGTGAACGAAATCCGGCTTCTTCGTTCTTTTTCCATCGCATGAAAATCTATATTCAACCAATCGAAAACTTACGGGATATAAATCATTATTATTTTGACTCATCCAACTAAAACAAAAACAGTCATCCGACGACCCCTCCCCCCCAATTGAAGTAGATGACCGATTTTTTACAAAACCGGTTTCATTCTAAACAGATTTTGGAATTATGACGAAATCCATAGACTATCGTAAGCTAAATGGCAAGATTCAAAACTGCACCCAAAGTTTTAAGTTACTGCATATTTAGTTAATATTATCATCATATTAAGGCAAATTTCTTTTAAGAGAAAATTGATTTAATTTTCCATTGCTTTGAGAAGCAGGTGTGAACTACTTTTTGGGAGTTGATTTTAATCAACTCTCCTATGCAGTTACTCAGACAAACCGAAAGTGAAACAGTGTTTGGACCTCCGCACAAATCATTGCTGCTGACAAGACTTAGTTCTTGAAAATAATTGATAAATTCGATGTAATGTATGCTAAAGCATTGTTTTTCAAGGAAACTTATTTATAAATACCTTGAAAATAGTCAGATTTTAAATGGTACGAACAATTTAAATATTTTTTGTAGTCGTGTGTATTCCTACGCCAGAGTTCAATATAGTCTCGTTCAATTCGACGCTCGGCTGTCTCCGTAAATCCTTGTCGAAGATTTACGATGTCAGCCGAGCGGTTGAGTTCAATATTACTTTGATCCATACAATTTTCTAGAAATATTTTCTATTACCGATACATAGTTCAATTGGATTTTTTTTATCTTTAAATATTATTTAACATGATTCATTTGGGGGTTTCTCGACATTCTTGTCGAAAAAGTCAAAAAATTCATATTTTAAAAATGTGCGTAATTCAAATCAGAAACTATATGTACTTGTGATACATATGATTGATTTTAAAATAAATAAACATCGACAAAATCAACTCCCGTCAGTTCTTCAGTACTTTGATTTGTTTTACTAGACTGATTTATATATACCTTCGCCGATGTGACTTCGTAACTCAGTGCGTCCATTATCATATAAACCATTCACGCGTTATGTCTTAAAGGTGTTGGTTATTTGGTATCACACAAAATCAAAAAAAGAAAGGTCAACTTGAATAAGGTATACTTGCTGCATTTACATAAAACCTGTCAAATTCATGTGAAATACAAAAAGAAAAGCGACATCCGACAAAAGGGTGGGACATTTTGTCTATACTTGTAAGGGTTTCAATCTATATATTCATGCGTAGATTTTCAAGTACGTGTAACAGTCTTTATTTCTAAAGTGTGATTATTTTGAGAGAAACACAATTTTTAAATGGCTTCTTAATATTGTAAAAAGGTATAACATATTTGATAAAAGTTATTTATTCATTCCTTTAAATTCTTTTAAAATTTTTGTTATTTTGTGTAGTTAATAGTTTGTACTTAAAATTATCTAGATAGATAACCACATAAAATATATGTGATTTTGTAAAGAATTTGCAAATATGCAGTTGGAAAACACACTTTTCATTCACTTTATTTCATGACATCACAAATGCTGTCGGGCAAAAACGTTTTTAACACATCCCTATTATGAATCAAAGCTCAAAATGAGTTCCAAACCGTTTATATACATTTCGAGGATAATTTCTTTTATGACTGCTATGAATGTTAAAGTCGAATGAGATAACGCTATTGGAATTTATAAAATTATCTTTTGTTAAGGATGACGTTTACTCAGAATGAAAAAAAATTCCACTGATGATAATGAAAAACCAACTATTGTGTGTTGTAGACCTTACATGGTAGTGTTATTCTTCACTTTTAAAAAAGTAGGTCAATGACCTACTTTTTAAGTTAATGACCATTGAATATTTTTTGAAAATTCAAGAAAAATCCAGGAAAATTTTACAATTTTTAATTGTGAAAATGATACAAATTGCTTAACTCTTTAACAAATGAAATACAGTTTATGAATGGTAGTGACATTAAATAGATACAAAGCATTAAGTTTCCATTCACACTTTTTATAGATATTCTAGTCCGAGGGCGGTAACGTGACATAAAAACTCAGGACTCGGGAAAATATCTCAAGGCAATCAGGATCTAGAGACGCGAATGTTCTTCTTCGAGCCAATGCCTAGCGAGGCTCGAGGATTTTTAGAAAGGTTATATTAATAACTCTCCCCGAAGGGACAAGCTTTGTATGGAGATATAGGAAATCAAAGCTAAAATATATAAAATTCTTCTTTATTCAACTAATGATTACGGCTTAGAACTTCGTATCTTAAAATTTAAGGCAAATCTTATAATTAATTTGTTGACTATCCAGTCGCCTTAAAGGTATCCAACTAACGAAAAAATATGTATCATTATACCCGCAATTTCTAAAGAAAGTTCGGGTATATTGTTGTTACCCTGTTCCGTCCGTCCGTCCGTCTGTCCGTCCATCCGTCCGTCCGTCTGTCACGTTTTACTTTCTCAAACTGCTCTTACATCTTATAAACAAGCAAACTGAACTCTTGGAGTTTGATTTTGGGGTGTCATGTTGTTTTGTAAAAAGGTTTCAAAAATTTTCTGGTAGTCCTGGGGGTCGAATAATTGGTAAAAATGACGTTTTTTTTCACAAAAAAACCTTCTTCCTCGAACTCCTCCTACATTTTTTACAATACACAAATTATCTCTTGGAATATGTTTTAGGGTATCCTGTAGATGCGCAAATTGGTTTCGGGATTTTCAATTTTGTCCCGGGGATCATTTAATGGCTGAAAAATGACTTTTTTTTTTTTTTTTTTTTTTTTTTTTTTTTTTTTTTACAAAAAGCTGGTTTCAAAAACGTCATATTTTTTTGCAGTAGCCAAATGATCTTCTAGAATATGATTAGGGGTGTCATTTTGAAGTGTGATCAGGTTTCAGAATTTTTTTTTATTAAGGAAATCAGTGGGCAACAAAAAATGACGTTTATTTGTAAAAAAAAAAAAAAAATTATGGTTCCCAGAACTCCTCTTACAACTTTTGGAGTAGCTACGTCACCTCTTGGGATATAATTGGGGCTGTCCTATAGATGTGCAATAAGGTTTTAAAAATTTAGATTTCATCCAGGGCTTCAAATAGTAGCAGAAAATTGACGTTTATCACTCAAAAAAAAAACCCATATAGATCCAAGAACTCATCTTATGATTTAATGGATAGACACATACTATCTTGGGATATGATAGGGACTGTTCTATATATGTGCAGTAAGGTTTTTAAAATTTACATTTCATCCGGAGAGTCAAACGGTAGCAGAAAATTGACGTTTATCACTCCAAAAAAACCAGATCCTACAACTCCTCTTATGCTTTAATGGATAGACACATCATATCTTGGGATATGATAGTGACTGTTCTATAGATGTGCATTAAGGTTTTGAAAATTTAAATCTAATCCTGAGGCCCATTCCCTACTTACCGTTTGATGCCCTTTAAGGATCAGGAATATATCTGGTTAAAGGGTGGGGATCTCAACCGTTTTCGAGATATTTGTGCACTTCCTGTTCGAGGGGGGTTACGACCACCCCCGGGGCCCATTACCTACATACAGTTTGATGCCCCTTGACACAAGGAACAAGAATATATATGGTTTAAGGGTGGGGATCTCAACTGTTTTGAAGATATTAAGGGACTTGCTGTTTGAGGGGGGTCAGGACCACTCCCGAGGCTCATGACCTACATAACATTTGATGCCCCTTGACATCAGAAACAAGAATAGATATGGTTTAGGGGTCATGATTATAACAGTTTCTGAGATATATGGTAATTTCCAATTCCTGGGGGGGGGGGGGTGGGGATGACCCCAGGGGTCAGATCTTATAAACCCTATGTATTGCCAGTAACAGTCAATATATGATTATGATTCCTATATTGTTATCTTTGTCTGTTTTCAAGTTACCATTTACAATAGAGTCTATGATTCTTCCCAAAAGGTTCAATTGTTAGACCCCACACCCTTTTGACCCCCCCCCCCGAAAAGTGGTTGTCTAACCCAAAATTAGAAAAATCAAACCAGGGTGCAGAACTAGATATGCAGGCCTATCATATCCTAGAGTTTTGTACTATTCTGTTCAGCCATCTCTGAGAAACAAGTTCAGAGCGGGAAAGAATAAAAAGAAGAAGACGAAAATAATAATACATGTATTTAGAACCGTACAAAAACTATAAGTCTCCAAATTTCATTCGGGAGACTAAATAATAAAGATTAAATAGAGATAGGATCATCAAACATCAATAATTTGAAGATAATTGACAATTTCTGATTCTAACGGGGTCAGGATGACCCCTTAGGGTCATGACTTACATGCCATTATGATCTGATTGGCCATGACTAGGGAGGAATAATATCTTTGGATTAAGGTGGGGATTTCAATGGTTTTTATGATATTTGATAATTTCAGGAAGAGCACTTGGGATCATGACCTACATACCATCTGAAATGCCTTGACCAAAGAAAAATATGTACATGATATATGATTCAATTTAAGAACCCAGATATAGATCAATTATCTATGTTTTGTAATATTTCCTACGTATATGTACATGTATAAGTTTGTGTATTGTTCTATACTGTTCATGTTCATGACTGTAGTACATGACTTGGAACCCCCAACCCCAAACCAACTCAAATATAAACTGTTCCTCACCCCCCCCCTTTTAATTGTCGAATGATCTATTAAAATCAAAATATAAATGGAGGTCTAATAAGTTTTATAAACTGTTTAAAAATGTTATTCTTCGAAAAAAATTACATTACACCTTGCATAATTGACAAATGATCTATTGAGATATGATCAGAAGTCATATTTCTACCTTGGGATCAATAACTAATATTCATTGACAAGTTAAAATCAATAACAATAAATGATTCAAATTATAATGTTTATCCTCCACATCCACCCCCTCCCCCCTCCCCACCACCAATCAAACCTGGTTCTAAAGATTCAGTCTTCTTTCATTCTTACATGTGTACAGTAGCAAATTTTAAATCATTTCTTGATTGCTTTTTCTCTCGTAATGCACAATAACATTTTGGAAATTGCTTAATTAAGGTTTTCCGCTCTCAGCGGAAAACCTTACTATTATTCTGAAATTTTTTTCTAAATTTCTTATTATTTTTTTTTTCTTCTAGACGCCAACTTTGATCCTTAATATCTCGCTCGTTTGTTCACTGATTGTTTTGAAAGTTTCAGGACTGATAACATGCCGCGTGATGTTGTCGTTGCATATTTTAGTTGAGGAAAATCCCTATCCGGTTTTGAGTTATTCCCCTTTAAGTAAAATTTAACGACTTCTTTTGTCCAGGGGGTTTAGCTTTAACGATGACTGGCAGAGTCTCAAAGATGGGCTGGTTTGGAAGCTAATACATTGAATTTGTGCGAGATATATTTTATTTATTATTTAAATGCAAATAAAAGGGAAGGTATAGATGTTGAAACAAGGGTAAGAAAAAAAATCAAAAAAATTCGCGTATTTTCCGTGTTAGTTTTCTACCTGATAAAAATTTGTTATAACATGTATTTTAAAAGTTCTTGGTCTTACCCAGACCTTTCATTCGGTATACCGAAAAAGGGGCTGGCCGTTATAATTAGGGAGTTTGAGGCGTCCAAAGTTTCTTATCAATAACTTAAAAAGGAATAAACATTTCTAATGCATTATTTAAGCAAAGTTGTAAAGAAATTAATTTTGAATCCTTCTATAGTATTTAATTTAATGTTTTCGTAATTTATAGTCAGTATTTGCAGAAACAATTGTTGTCAGTTCGGTCCATTTGTGTGGGGGTGCGCACGTTTATGAGGTTATGAAAGGGCTTCTTGTAATGCACTAACTGATACATGTAGCGCGCAAAAATAATTCCACATAAAATTCCCAAATGTTTTATACATATGTACATTTTCATTTCATATAGATAAACCTCTTTGACCTTATTTTTGTTGTTTGTTTCATAACTGTGCCCCTGTCTATATTTAGATGCATTACGAGACTCAGGTAACCGATCGATAGGACGCTAGCTGTATTCAGGCCGTCGCCTAGACGACAGTGCATGTGCTTGTAGAGCTGGACGTACACGATTAACGCCCCACTGTGTTACTGTAACAGAGACATTTTGAATTGTTTCAGTACTGGGAGATGTGTTAATAAAATGGTTCGAATGCATGGTAATTAAACTCAACTTTTCTACAATACGTATACACGGCCGTCATATAAAGCACAATGTGTATTACTGTCATGACAAATGTACGCTGGCAATTTAAACGAACGCGGGATTGCTCCCGATAGAACATACTGATTTGCGATGGATATAATATAATTATCATCGTGGAGATGATTTTAAAAAGTGAACTTAATATTCGTATACGATAATATTTGAATCCAAAGCCGCTAGTTTTAAGTTACGGTTATTAGGGATAAATTAATTATGACTTGCCCCGCGTTTCAGGTTTTTTACTTGCAAAACGTCTACAAACGAAAATACCAAACAACCTTCAGCAGCAACTTATAAATTATTTATTCCATACACAATTCTAAAGAGGTAATTAAATAAATTTTATAAATGCTTTATACTTGTATTCGCTATCTTCCATGGAAATAAGTGGCATGGAAAAAATGTTGTTCAATGTTCATCAAATACGCTGTAGCCTTAGCAATCGAAAATAATTAACAAACTGTATATTGATAGATTGACATATCAACAAACATTCAGACCCGCAATGTGTTTTCTTACCAGATCTATAAAACGTAGACTCAATGACTGAATTCTTTACCGTTTTCCGTCTAGGTTATTTTGAATCACGTGTGTACGTTATTTGTAGCCATATAGATGAACACTTTAAGTGTTTAATTTTTAAAAGAAATTGTGTACATGCAGAGCAATGCAATGCTAGGACAATAAAATTCCAGCAATGTATATGGTGAGGCCGGTCAGACTGATACTGGTTCTGCTTGTTCTACAAATAGCGAATGTAAGACGAAGTATTTGGGTGTTATATTTTATACAAATCTTAAACGCTTGCATTACTCAACAAAGTATTTTATTGGAATTATTCTTAGTTACCTTAGCTGCATATATGTACCGCTCGGTCTGTATCCCGGAAAAATTGACTACCATCCGAAATTTTTCATACAAGGTCTACAGACTTGCAGCTACATGTAACATTACCTTTAAAAATACATTTTAGAATTTGCCGCTGTTTATAAATTCATTAAAAAGACGCGCAGAATCAAGTGGTTATATGGCGTTTGATATGGGATTTATGACGTCTATTTATATTGTTTTCCTTAAAATTATTTCATTATTTCAAGCTTGTGGGTGGAATGAAATCAGTTTCACATGTTATATGACATAAAGATGTCCTCTCCCCACTTTTTCTCGAAGCAACTATTTTCATAAAATTTACATAAAAAAAATTGAATTATCATGGAGTTGCCCCCCCCCCCCCCATTTTGGTAGCATGTAAAAAAATGCTATGAAAATCATGAAATTATGAGTGAAATTTTGAAAAATTCAAAAAAAAAAATCTGGTTTTTTTTCTTGTCAAGATTTGTTGGATGAGTTTGCCCCCCCCCCCCCACTTTCAAAAACGATGCTACGCGCTTGGAAATTACTCATTTCTTTATTCCCCTCTTTAATAAACAAAACAAACTAACAAACATAACCGATCCAGATAAATATAATTACATGTATCAAAAATAAACTTAAAAAACAAACTACACATTCATCCTTCACCCACAATATTGCCACAACGATATTTCTCATCGTTGTAGACCCGTGTAACAATCTGTTAAGTAGGTGCTTGCACGAAAAAGAACCCCTTGCTGATCTACATTTTCATTAACGCATACAAAGAAAAAATATATTTTGATTTATTTTTGAATTTCTTTTGATGTAAAAAAAAAAAAGAGAAGAAATTGGTTCTCAGTCTCTCTTTATGCCTGTTTGTTAGCGGTTAATCCAAGTTCATTTTGAATATCCTTTTGTAATTTAAAAAATGCGATGTAAATTTTTTTCATGCAATATTTCGGATAAAGCAATGAAGAGTTGTTTCTTGAAATTTTATTAAACCATAAAATTGTAAAATGCTAACATTGAAAATTGTGCCCGATTTCTTTCTTTTTTTTAAGGTAAAACTTTATTGATTTAAAAAATGATTCTTTGAGACAAACAAATTGACATAATCAATTAGAGTTTGACAATCTCTAACTGCAGGTCTGTAGCTTTTAGTCAGAAAAAGAATCGGATGGACGACCTAGGACACAGATCGTCCATCCGAATTTCTTGAAAATTGCCATTATTTTCGTACGCAGACGCAATACTCACCGAGACTAAATGGTTCGTATCTTAAGTTTTAAGTTTTAACTGCTTTGAAAGGTAATATTGGTTTTCTGATAATTATTAACATGAATAATTAAATAAAAATGGTTAAAAGTACAGTAAAATTTCCGGCATCGGTCTTCTCCGTGCGCGGATCTAGAAGGGGAAGGGTTCCAGACCCCCCCCCCCCCCCCCCCCCAGCGAAATTTCTTTCAATTACGTGTACATTATAAACTTACCAAATATGCCTCGGACATCCCTTGGCAAACTCAAATAACCGTCTGACTTTTCAACACCCACCCCGGAAAAATTTTCTGATCCGCGCATGTTCCACCTCCTCGAAATACAAAATTATTCTTCAAAACCCCTTGTAAAATTTCCAGGATCTCCGCATGCTAGTAAAAATGCTAGTAAAACGTTTGCCAATGGTCTTTTTACCTTCGTACCGGGCATAACCACAGTCCCACTCTTTTAATAAAATGCGGCGAATCAAACTAGGGACAACGTGTTAAGATCTGTATTTGCTCATAAACATGTAGTATCATCGTGCAAAATACACTGTTCAATTATAATTTTTTTTTTACTTTACTTGTAAAATTCAACACCTGTTTCGTAATTTTTTCTCACAGTTTATTTCTTACATAGTTACTTTTTTTTATTTAGTGATTGACACTTTTCAGACTTTATATGTGATTTCAAAAAGACAGAGTGTCATGTCTCAAGGACTGTTAACCTCTTAAAACAACATTGTGCAATTATCAGATTTTCATTTCTTGGACATCAAAGACTCATTGAGTTTATTTAATTATTTTATATCTGTGAACCTTTCACTCAGCTTACTTATATCATTACCTGTCAATTGCAATTTATACTCATTGTTAAGATTCTTATAAATAGTTATGTACAATTGTCAATGCGCAGTCTGGAATACGGCGGCCAGCCCCGGCCACGTCCTACTCTCCCAGAGTCTTGAGTCCGGAGGCCACTTCTGGCCATATCCGACTTGTTTGTAACATGTCTGTCTGTTAAATTGTTGCCATCGTTGAGTCTCGTCCAATAATGTGGAATCCTGCATCAATTGCCTGTTTATTTTTCTGAAACTGTATACTGGTGGACCTTCGGGAATATGGCAAACCTACCCTTCGTTTTAGCTTACGGCCCACAGCGCGCCCCAACCATTTACCTTATACACTTTACGCCAACATTCCCTCACCCGGTTCGTACTGCACACGACCGATGCAGATCCAGACGAATTCTCTATCACCGTAAAATCTACGCGGTCACAGAAATATAATACTTTGTTTCTCAGTGTTTACACATCTAATATTGTACTATGGTCAGCTATCAATTTTTTGTAATGCGTCACAAGTATGACGCAGCTACGACGGAAAACCTAATCGTTGCTTGCAACGAGCTCGTCTCTAGTTCAATATTAAGATTTATAAACAAAATGTTATATGCATGTGTATTCGCCTATTTGGGGCAATTGTAAAGTCTCCTAAACAAAGCAGTGTCATCATTAGGCTAGGAATTACCCACATGGATCAAACACTACATATGAAGAAGATAAAATACTTTATTATATCTAGTTCTAGAATGTCAGGGTGTCTCCAAGTGGGCATAACCAATATACAATTTGATCCGCATCGACACAAAGAGCAGGTTTAGGGATAAGGATCTCAAAAGTTAACAAAATATACAGTGTATCATCATTTCCTATTTCATAAAGGGGGGGGGGGTTAAAGACAACACCTGGGGATCATGTACTTTTCACCATTTGATGCATCATAATGACATTAGAAGATAGTTTGTATTTTCCTGTTTCATGGGGGTCAGAACAGTCCCATAAGGTTATGGCCTACATTGTATTTAATGCATTATAATACATTAAGAAAGAAGTACTCCTTCCTTCCTATTATAACTCATATAAAAATTATACGTCTCTACACAATGTAATGTAATACACAAATACGAAATTGTTGATACGGGTCAATATGGGGTCAACTCAATAGTGTAAGTCTGACAAATGAAAAAATAACTTTTGCAATTAAAATGACTGAAACTTTACAAATGCGATAGGATAGGTAACGATGATAAGCTTATTTGAATATTAAAAGATGATGATACAGTATGCTGTCAAAGAGTGATCACTTATTTTGAAAGTGAAAGTAATACTTATGTATGCTAGCTTCTCATTATATTGTGCTACTATACATACTATAGCTACATGTATTATGCTTGCCTATATTGGTCAACATCATAATGATAATCAAATTAAAGCACAATAATGAATTCCTTTAGCTGATCATCACAAAAGAAATGTTTATGCATGTAACCTAATCCTTTTCCGCATAATATGGAAAACAAATACATATATGTATACACCACGCGAACCATCTATCGAAGAGCTGGGTAATACTAGTACCCGCTAACGAGACCTGCAGACCTGTGTTGTGTATGTAACTTCAGACAAAGACAGTTATTTGTAACATGCATGTATTTTTATGACCTATATTCTTCTAAACCCCTTGCACTATTTTATTAGGTAAATAACATCTTTAAGGTGGTGCAGGACACCTGCATGTTGTGATTATAATAATTAACAATAAAGTATGAATATAATATTTACCCCCAAAATAATGTTACCTAACATTGAAGCGCAATGGGTTAGAGCGCTTACATGTCTGTAAGAGCATTGGGGTCCAAGGTGTATTTTTGGTAATTTTACTATTGATATAAATGAATTTTCGTGGTTGGGGGGGGGGGGGCTGGACCCCTCACTCCCACAATTCTCTAAATCTGTGGATTTGCAGATGGAAGTTAATTTTATCGGATTGTTGTCTTTCACCAAACTTATTTTACTGTGACCTGTAAACACGCCATATTCATTGGTACAACGTGGGCTATCGGGCCACGCTTCTTTTTGATTACGTGTCAGTAGTTTATTTACTTTTTTAGTTGCTTAGTTAAACACTTTTTTCATTTTAAACAATTTAACAATTGTTTCTATATTTTTATGGCAATACCATCAACGCAAACTATGCCGAAGACTAAGTCAAGGCCAGCAAGGCCAGCCCCCACGGAGCGGACGTCCAGGCGACCTCGACTCCACGCCGCGGCTAGGGATGAGCCCCAGACAGTAGTGCAGGCGGCAACCCCACAGCCACTTTCAAGCACAGTTGAACAGTCAGCGCCACAGGCGCCCACAACCAGCGTTTGCACAATACCGGTCACTGAGCCACCTGTGCCCACAGGTGATTTAACTCTTGTTCCTCTTGACTCCAACCACACAATCCTGCCCTTACCTGTAGGGTCTACTCAATTTTCGCTGGGATACTATGTTGACCCTAGCACTAGGGATAAGATTATATCTGGTAAATACATTAACTTGGGGACATTGCTCGTTAGGGACCCAAACAAATCTCATGTTTCATCCACTCTTGCAATAGATGCAACCAGCCAATTAATTGCCCAACCTAAATCTCAGCACAAAATTCAAAACATTGATCGTTGGACAGATGCATTCATTATCTTCAAGAGCATTTACACAGCAGCACATCCTGAAAAAATACAACAATTCTTAAAGTAGATGCATGACATTAGGCTAGGAAGCCAGAGATCACAGGGCTGGCTCACATATGACGAACAGTACCGCCTTAGGGCTTCCATTAACCAAAACACAGATTGGGGTGTAGTTGATCCTGAGTTATGGATGATTTACATGACACCCACTGCACCTCAGACCCAAACATACAACCAGACTCACACCTCAAACAAAAGGGTAAACAGCGACAAATGCTTCGACTACAACTTCAAAGGTGCATGCACCAGACCAAACTGCCAGTTTGTACACAGATGTCTTAGGTGCAATAATGCACACTCCTCTAACACCTGCTCTTCGGGTACGCCTACACAAGCAACCAAAGTTAACAGGCCATTTCGCTTCAACACACCAAACCAAGGTCACCCCCTACCAATACAACAACAAAGCCCCAGCCAAATTCCCTCGACACCCCAAACAATAATAGCTTTTGGTCTCTGGGAAGCACCCCAATCCTCACTAAGTCCATTTCACAGTATTTACAACATTACCCAGACCATTATACTTTCTATGACATGAAATATTAAGATCATTGATTAACTGCAAATTCACTGCAAACAGTTCACCCCAAAATTGCACATAAAGTGCTGCTCATATGTATTATCATATGGGAAGGGATCTCATCTTTCAGTTATGAAAATTACAATTTTTAAATGTATTACAGGGCTGCAGCATTTTACAAAAGAACTTACGACAGAGTCGTAAATATTTACATTCTCATAAAATGATCTTTAAAGAACAAAATTGACGTAAAACCATTTATTTAAAAATATTTCAATTTTCCAGCCATAAGAATAAATCATTGATCAGTTGATGATTAATTAACATTCATTAATTTGGTCTTAAGTCGTAAGTTCTTTTGTAAAACGCAGCCAAGGAGCTTGCATGTGGCCTTCAATTTTAATTAAGGTAAGACGACACGTTCCTCGAGAATCTTTTTTTTATATCTCCTCGTAATAGAGAGTTCCAATAAAAAATATGAATTTTATAATTATTTTGAAATTATTAAAATTTAATTGGATGTGGTTATGTGTCTAGATGGCCGAGTGGTTAGAACCGTGGCCGCTCACTGCCAGAAGCGTATATATTGCTTCTAGAGGTCGTGAGTTCAAAGCCCCGCCCCGGCCGAGATAGAGTTCCAATATATAGTGAATTTTACTGTGATGTTTATTATCTATTTTAATATCAGCAATTCAAGTGTATTTTCAAGAAGATTATAAAGGAAATTGCATACTCTAGTATTTTGCAGATATGTCTGGTAAGGTACCCTAATTTTTTGCAAGAAAGCTTGTCAAAATAGTAGTATCCATCAACTAATTTCTGGAAAAAGTTACATAAAATTGAGGACCGTGTTGTCTAACCTCAAACTGGAACAAAACAGTGCTATTTAGGGGCAAACACTTGGTGCGGGTATTACTGTCTAATGACAGCATCTAGTTATATATTGCTACGTGCTTTTTGCGACAGTGGTTAGTCGCGATCGGATATTGAACCCACCATTATCCATTTGGCGCCACGTGGTATTAAACAATTTGTATTTTGTTTCTAATCATTTTATCTCAAAGAAATATTAAATTTGTTTGTCAACCAGGAAAAGAAAGGATTTACAGCACTGAATCATGATTTTTTTAAGTATACAGACTCATAACTGCAGCAAATTGAGTAACGCGAGTGATCGTATAATTGCGGAAAAAGTATTTTAACACGTCTCACAAATTCAATGTAAATATTTAAGTGTACAACTCACTTGTACCGGTGCATGCGTCCGTGCGTTTTGTGTGTTTGCGTATGTATTAAAATCGTCAATAAAGGTGGAATAACACATCTGGAAAAAGTCATTCAAATTAACAGGGCATTATTTGATAATGAAAGATATAATGATAAATAAACTGTACATATGTCAAATAAGCGAAAAATTTGCAATTTGGGGCTAAAAATGAATATATAAAATAATTATTTCAGTAAGTAATAACAAAAGCCCATACAGGGGTTCGAACTCGGGATGTACAGATCACAAGTCCGACACTTTATCCACTTGGCTATGGAGTAATTAAAATGGTGCAGGCAATAAAATCCTTTTAATAAAACGAAATGTCGTTTCGATTTTGTGATGATGTGTTATTTCACCTTAATTAATCAATCGTTACCCCATGCAAAAATATCCCTTGCACTTGTACTTTTAAACATGTATTCAACATAATATATACATGTCTCAAATTGGAGTATATATTTTAACGACCTCTCTAAAGCTATTGTTGTTACAGTAGATCTTATTTTCTTTCTAATGATGTACATTTATGTGTGAACGTTCTAGTTCATGGTGTTATAAAGATATTTCTGAACGATATATGGCCTTTTAATTAGAATTAAATTTTCAATTATCTCATGCGTAATGAACCATGACATTAAGATCTGTCAAATATGTACCTTATCTGTATGTTGGTATTGTTGGTTGGTGATGTTCAGGCTCAACTGGTTCATGATATCTCTGTATAAATAGAGCATGTTTCAAAAAGACGCGGACTACATATTCATATAGAACTGTCGAGAGATGCTGTTGCACAACTGGGTCGCTCTCTGCTTCCTGCTCATATTTGGGGTTGCGTATTCAAACTTGGCCCAGAACAGCAGCAAGTTACACAAAAGTGAAATAGAAGAGTCGATTTTGAGAAATGTTCTACAGGCGCTGATAGAAAGAAACCATGTTCGTCATCACAAGGTAGGATGATTTACACCTGTTTGTTGCAGTTGAATTCGTTAGATTAAACATGATAAATGGGTATCATTATCACATGATGTTATGATGAATGCTAATTAAATAGTTATCTTTTACTTCAGTTTTTAAAAATGTCCTTTTTTGAAATAAAATGAAAAATTCAGCTAATAAGATAAAAGTATTTCTTTTTTAAAAAATACATATTGTGGTTTATAACTCTATCGAAACTGACATGACTGATATATTTACGATCCAGCTCTAACCAGTTTATCGTTCGATCGAAACTTCCTGCAAATTTTAAAAATCTCAAACTGTACAAAATGATGTCAAGTTCCTATAAAGACAAAGAAGAATGGGCTATTTTCTTGGTCTTTATGATCAATTCAATAATGTTTTAAAGGAAAGATGAAAAATAAAATTGTTTCATTCATCATGAGAAATGTGGGCTATTGAGATAGCGATCATTTGCAGAAATAAATTACATAGCCCGCGCGCTAACTCGAGTTCTGTATTAAAATAAGTAAGGGTACACATGTATACATGTATCATTCTGTGAACAACAAAACGATACACCAAACCAAACATAAAATTTGATGTAGCATTTTGCCTTAATTCCCCCATTTACATATCGTTCATTGTAAAAAGGCCAACCCATATATGTATGTATATTATATATATGTATACAATTAAATATGTTCAAATCATCCATTCTATTCATTTTATTCATTGAAACGATAGAAACAGAAACCATGAAATAACTTTTTCAGGGTGTACCAAACATTCGTTAATATGTCAATCATTAAAATGAAATACGACTCAATCTATCAATCCTAATTGGGTTGTCATAATTACTTTACTCTTGTTTTAATTATCAAAACCATGGTATATTTTCTATAATTCATTTTATTAAAAAGGGTCGTTTTCATATGTTTCAGGATATCATTTTTATATTTTAGATTTTTTGTGAAGGGAATGGAGGGGAGGGGGGAGTCAATTGATTTTTATTTGATTTTTATTTTGTCTTTTGTCAATTATTACAGAAAATTCTGCAGTTTAGTGGAAGAATTTCGGTGAAGCGTGACCCTGAAGCACACTGTAAAAATGCTACTGACGATGACCTTGGCGTAAGTAATCAAATAGCCCTTGATCTAATATACATTTGGTAATGAGTATATATCAAAATTAGTTTTGGCCTCATTTAATTGCAGAGTGATGTGATTTTGCCATGTTTGCTCAATTCTTCTATGAATAAAAAAGAGACAAAATGTCAACGTCATTACGATAAATGGATGCTTAATGACAACGAAATTTAACACCAATATTTCGAAAATTATGTTAACAATCCATTTAGATAAATGTTTTTTTTTGTAAATTGGATGATGTAAGCCAATTTGAATGAGCAAACTTTATATTTATGAAATATTTTACTTTCTATGTAAAAAGTTTTAATAAATTATGTTTTTCCACGCCTTGAAATGCCATTTAACATTCTTTTGATTAATACAAGTTGTTGACAAATCAAGTCGTGACTAATTTGTTTAATTCAAATATTGAATAAAAAGCATACATGATTAATATTGTACTAGTTGAGATATACTTGTACCACGCATAATATTCTTCATGAATTTATCATTTTCTCCACATAAATTACTTATTTTCATGAGTAAAACATAGAACAAAACATCTCTTACATTGAATTCTGTAAAATCTATGATTTTTTGTGATCATAAAATTATTCTTGAATACAACATGTAGCAGTTAGTTAGTATATAATCAATCTTTCCAGCAATCTTTTTATATACCTGACATTATTGTATATATTAAGGAGGCCGACTTAAGTTTTCATTGCGCATGTTTTTTGCACATTCTAGTATAATACAATGGATTAATATTCTTATGAAATTTTTACGATGTCATGGATAAAATTGAACACAATAAACAAAATACAGATAAAAATATTTAGATTTTTAAGAATTTTTTTTTTTTTTAAACGATATTTCCGTTGTGCGGTAGGGAAGCCTTGTCATTGCGCTTTTATGGCGCAGTGATAGAAATGAAGCTCTGTAGGGGTACGCTATAAGAAAAAACATAAAAGAAAAAGTAAAAATTGTACACCGTTGAAATTTTAATTATAGAATTATGCTGTCTTTGGGAACATTTTTCTTATTTTTGGAAAAAATCCATTCTACCAATCTTCATTCGTAATGCTCCAAATTTATAGTAAAATTTGGTGCATTTTAATATTTTGAGATGGCCCCCACTAAAAATAAGGCGGTAGAATTTAGAATTTTTTACATATTAGGTAGAAAATGATATTACCAAGCATATACAACAATTTGAGAAAAAAAACCTACGTTAGTATTTTTTAAAAATCTGCTTCGAAGTGCGGAAAATGACAGCTTTCTATATATTCTATAGTAATTGTATCTCTATTTTGCGATGGTCCCTAAAAAGAACCAGACGGTCGATTTTCTTGAAACTTTGCAAAGAAACTAGAATTTGTTTAAATGACATATGGTTAAAAAATGAAGAGTTTTGCTTTTGTAGTTTTTCCGCCAAAAAAACCCCAAATCGGCCTCCTTTAGTGGGGCATTGTATTCATTGTATTCGTATGTGTGTGTGTAATTCACTTATTGTGTCATAAGAAATTTAAAACCAGTAAAATAAATGAGCAAATCCTAGTTTTCAAATATTGTTCTAATCTACAATTTTCATCAATCTGTAAAAAAGAAAATGAACTAATTCTTTGCTCAAAATCATGTTTTCTTTTTTTATTTTAATTTTATTATTCACCTCATTTTGTATTTTATAATCGATGCCAATATCAATTAAACAATGGCTTTTACGAACCTTATTGATACATGGAATGCAAAGAAAAAACAACAAATCACTTTTAGATATCAGCATGCATACATTGCTTACTCAGTAAATTTTTTTGTTCAAACCTAGAACGACAACGAAGGGGATGTGGATAATGCTCATGATTACAAGGTGTTGGGGAAAAAGGGCGACTCTAAGGCTGTCCACGACAAATACAGAAAAGATCACGTGAGTGGAAATATATGTGATGTGATACACCCAAGATTTCTCTTTACTGGATTATGCATGAATGATCGGAGTGAAAATTTTGCGTTATTTTTAACAGATAAAGAATGCCCATACTGATAACACAGAGGCCGTAATTCAAGATCAGGAAGAGGAATGCAAGGAGTACTATCACCAAATAGAGATGGCTATCAAACATGGCCGAAAACCGGAAGACGTTCCGAAACCGGATGTTGATTGTGAGGTGCATCAAAGCATAATATGTGCAAAGAAAAAACTTGCTTTTGTTTGAAATAATATTCACGAAAGAAGCCAAATAAATCTAAAATTACATGTAACATTTTTTATTGAAAAAAGTAAATAGTAAATGTTTGTGTATAAAAACACGCTCTCACTTCAGTTATGCTAGGTTCTCCCACTGTCTGTAATTTGTAATCGTATTTTTTAGTATAAATGTTAAAAAGGGCAATTATTCTTTAAAAAAAAGAAAAGATATCAATGAAAACAGGTGATATTACCTATAGTGTTACATGTAATACCATCTATTGTAATATATATATATATTATCTATGTGAATTGAATAGTTAACTAAAATCATTAAATGGCAATAACTATTAAAACTGCGCCTCATAAAAAGCATTCAAAGGTAAAGGTATTAAAAAATATGCTCGCACATTTCTATCATCATTTCTATCATAATTGTAAAGAGACAGGGATCAATGAATCTAACTCAAATATGATAGACGGCGTGAAATTTTAAGCAAAAATAAAATAGAAAATATTTATTTTGTTAAATGTATTTATCTTGAAGATTTATCAAAACGAAAAAAGAATGAATGGAAGATCTAAACGGTTTGCCATCTGGAATCCCGGTGTGTGGGATAAAGGGATCGTGCCTTTCTTATTTGATGTGGAATCAATGTCTGGTATGTAGTGTCTTTTTACATTGTAGTGTCTTATTAGAAGTATTTCTGTCAATTGCCCCTTGAGTTCGAATCGTTTATTTTAAAAAAAGATTATGCATTTTCCCAACTCCTTATAATATTTACTTGTATGCAGTGAATTTATATTGACACAATTAGTATACACGATCTTTCCATTCAAAATTTTCAAGACGAAAAAATGCAGCTCAGTCGAATTCGCGCACACAACCACTACGAGTACTGGACATGTCTGAGGTTCATCCCGTACACAAAGACCACCCAGAATGACTACGGTTTGAGTCACAACAATTACCTCAAACACCTCAACAAAAGAGGGTGAATGAAAATATTTGATAAGATTAAAATAGACAAAAAATATCTTAATCAGTAGGATGCTTCCTGTACAAAATTCATTTACTCCGTCTAGAATAGTTACTTACTAGCCAAAGTATGATTTTCGACGATCAATTTGAAACTATTTTAAAATCTTTTTAGAATACATTGAATTCTTTTTTAATTATTTCGTGGGAAAAAGAAGATGAGTGAATAAGGCGTCTAAAATGTCTTTATCAGGACAAATTAAAAAAAAATCTGTAAAATTAAAATGTCAACAAATCTGATATTTTGTTTTAAAAATCACTCAAAATAATGTGTATTTCACATAACATCGATTTGCGACCATAATATATGTTCAATACAGTACTTGGAGTATTTTGATTTAATTTGGCGTCTGCATATAAGTGTATGTTTAAGAACTTCAAGGCTTTTTCTTTTATTGAATGGGTCTGTGCTCCGTATTTTTATAATAGTCTAAATAATGTCTAACAGAAAACGACTGATTTCATTACACCAAAATGTGGAGAGATGACCCATTATTGTAAACCATATTTTATTCACGAAGACTTTTAGACAACATTCCTGAATACAAACTGGTTTGCGACAACTAATTTTCGGTACTACGCCTAATTCAAACCCGTGCTGTTATATAAGCATATCACAAGGACTGGTTTACGGGGGAAAATATTCGCGACGACGAGGCTCTTGCAAACATCGCGTAAATTAATTAATTTTGTATCCCAACAATGGAACGTTTTTGAAAAATATAACAAGACTGTTCATTCCTGGCCAGAGTCGCATATAGCGTTTAAACATCTCACTTTATTGTGACTGAAATGGCTCAGTGGTGAAAGCACATATGGTAACCTTATAGATATTGGCTCTTTAGGTTTTGGGTTCGATATCACTAAAACGTAAGGCAATATTTTTTTATCCTTTGTTTAAATATTCAAAACTGAATATATTGTATAGTTAGAATTTGTGCTGATGCAAAATTGAAATAAAACATTATCAAATAAATTAAATTAAAAAATCAAATTTGAAATTGTATTCTACGACTAGACCACAAGGGCATTTGCGCTATATCATTCACCCATCTTCTTAGTTTTAACAATGGACTTTTATGTTATTAAATCAGTTGCCAATCCGAATAACTTTTATTCAAAAGACAAGGCAAAGACTAGATTTAAATAGAGTGATAAACAGTTACATAAGTTTTTTTCTATTTTAGATGCTGGTCATTTTTTGGCAATCTAGTTAAAAAGAATGGTCAAGTTATTAACTGCTGTGGGGGTGTAAGTATGCAAATCCAATGTATTAAACTCTTTTATTTCCAACTTTATAATGGTTAAGATTAATTTTGAAGTATTTTAGACGGAATGAGTTTATAACACTGTTCCGGAAAATTATGCCAGTGCCAATGTGGCATTTTTTGAACCCATCTAAGCTGCATATATCGTAAAATTCAAATATGCCATATGTTAGACCATTGCTTAAAGAGTTTACAACCATCTTAGCTATCAGTGTATCTCAGCTTTCGGTGAAATACTAAATTCCTTCAGGAAAATAGTTTTCCCAGACTGAGAGGAAAAACAATAATCCTGCAGGGAATTAGGAATTTCATATCGGAATACCATAACTTCCTATAGAGATTTCAATTCCGACAGGATTTGGTAAAATCCGAAAAAGATCGTAATTTCCTATAGGGAAACTACCTGTTTGAATCAAATTCCTGAAGGAAAAACTATACTCCTATAGGAAATAATTTTTTTAATGAATTTTAGAAAATCGTAAAAGGATTGTCAATATTTTCTCAAGGAAAATTATTTCTCATATGGGAATTATCATATTCCTATGGAATATTAATATATCTCCTGTCATTTGCAACACACTAAAAACAAAAGTGATGATAAACTCTCTAGACAATGTTCTATCATTTGGTATATATGGATTTTTTCGAAACAGCATCTTCAACGGGTGTAAAAATGCCACATTGGCACTGGCATAATTATTCGGTACAGTGTTTTATACTCACACTCTAACATAAAAGATACAAATGCAAAGGGAAAAACAATTTCAAAATGGTCTGTGCTTCGTCCAGAATTTTATGAAAGTTATTCCAGTTTTACCGACTTAAATATGAATAAAATTATTATTAGTATTGTTATTATTGAAGGATATTTGTGTGCATGAGCTTGGTCATGCTTTTGGGCTACGTCACGAACAGAGGAATCCTCTGCATGATGACTATATGAGTGTTCACTATAGCAACATACATGAGAGTGAGTAAACACAAAGTGATTAACTAAAGTTACAATATACTTACTTATACATATCATAACACGTAATGAATTATGTGTTTACTGTATACATGTAAAACTGAAATGAGCATCAACTGAAAATCATGCATATTAAATTCTGTATTCCTGTTCTAGATTTTTAAAATCAGTAGTTGTATTAACAATGCTATCAATGTACATGTAATTGCTACAGTAACTACCTAGTACATGTTTAAGATGTCTTGTACATGTACATAAGGTTAACAATGCTTTTAATTCAAACTGCTACGACAGTTGTTTCCCTGACATGATCTACTAGTCCAACCATGAGATAAGCACGTCGTGTCGCTGCACTTCATTAATTACATGCACAATGATTATTTCACAAATCATCACTGTACAAGTATTAAAGTGTTAAAGGGGCATGTTCACGATTTTGGTCAAATTCTATTTTTCTGTTTTTATTATTTACAATGTTTTTCTAAAGATCAAATGAGATTTGAGAGTCAGTTGTAGAATTATAAGCATGAATACAAGGCTCACGATTCTTTGTCATGTAAACAAGGCTTTTGCCCTATTTTTTATTTACATAGGTCAATAAACCAGTTAAACATCTTTTTAAAGCTAATTTGTCTATCTTCTTATTCATTTTAGGCATAAACAAACAGATCTTAACGTTCAACATATTCATTTTAGGTTAAAATCTACAATTTTCATTTCGACATTCAAAATGTAAAAAAAGGTATGTTTACATAACAAAGACTTGTAAGTTCTGTAACTCGCTTATTATAGTTCAACGAACAATGATCATGTTATGGGTGGCTATTAAATTTAAATTTAGTATCTTTATGAAGCATTCTAAAAATTAAAATCGGAAAAAACAAATTTTGACCAAAAATCGTGACCAAGCCCCTTTGATACTCTGCGCAAATACTCTGCTACGATGACATTTACCTTCTAAATATTTTAATCAAAGCGATCTTTATTGTAGAGTATAAGAGTCAGTATTATGAGAGTAACATTAAAAGGAGCCGGTTATTTGGGTATTATGATCTGTCAAACGTGATGCATTACGGAATGTATGTAAGTTAATTTTTAAAATGTTGCAGTTACGTGATCACATGTAGTAAATTCAATTCTGGTCGGAACAAGTAGTTATGGATGATTGCAAATTGAAAACTGTTTTTTGGAATCATTATGGTAATTTTCAGTAACGTGAAATAAAATTTTCTTAGTGATTACTAAGTCGTTAAGCTTTATAATTCATTGTTAATGATAAAAAAAAACATGAGAAAATTATCTGACCATTAACATGTATGTTTGATTCAATGTCCTGTAGGGTTTTACTAATGGTGGTCCAACGATGTCTGTTTTTGATCCTGATCTTGAATATCTTGTAAGAAAAAGAGATCCTTACCAATATTATTTGTTCAGCGAGGTGTCTCAGATTACAGATTGCAAAGGTACCAGGTCATACTTATTTTATCACAGACAAAATTTTGAGCTAGTATATGTGCTGCAGAATTATACATCGTTTTATATACAATTGTTCATAACTATCTACCTGTAATAACTATATTGAAATTAATTTTGCAATAACGATGAAACGTATAATAAACACTTTCTGATTAAAATCAAAAATTTAAATTATTTTTACAAAATCATTATTTATATACCTGGTGATCAAATCCGTATGGGGCTGATGAAATCCAACAAGAAATCATTAAGATGGTGACCATCTCAAAGGGTCCCGCTGAAATAATAACGATAGGATTAAAAGCATTGCAGCAATTTTGCTTTGACCTTAACCTATTATTTAAACCTGTCCAGTTGACAAATTTCAGTTTGGATGAAAGAGAGAAAGATATACTCAGAACAATAATTTTGCATGCCATTATGCCATTACCTTAACCTCAGACCCAGAAATATGGTTCAAAGTCACTGCACACAATTTACCAAATGACACTCTTTCGGTAAAGTATGTACATTGGGCACTGGGGAGAAAATAAACTCCGAACAACAGATCTCGGATGGACAGACGGACGGACGTACGGAAAGACTGATCACTATTGGTCGCCGAGAAAGCCGGGTATTAATAAAGCCTGAAGGGCTCTGTGGTGGTTTTGATATCTCCTGACTGTATTTGATCACCTCATAGTATTCAAAGAATGTTTCCTTATTACTTGTATTTATATAATTCTCAAATATTGTTCAATTTACGATTACATTATTGATATTGTTAACAGACTTTTATGTAGTATAATTATTGATAAAGATTGTAAATATTTGCATATATAAATATGACTTAATTTGTTATGTAGGACTAAAGTGCAGCGATTTTTCTCTGACCTGTGACAATTCTGGGTACCAAGCTTACATCAAAGACCAGTGCACCTGCCGCTGTCCAGAAGGACTTGATCCAGCTATGGGATGTCGCACTCGTTATGACGGAGGTACTTATACTATGGATTTCTTGAGATGTAGACAGATTAAAATTTTAGTCTTTCACCAACTCTTGCATGTACAATTTTTCTATTTAAAACAGACAGTGATCCATTTTCAGTTAATTTGAAGTATTCTAGTTGGGGGGCGGGGGAGTTATTGTTAAAAACGTTTCAAAAATATATAATCTGTCCAAAGATGTATTGTTATGCCGCAAACTTCTTTAATTATTCTATATTTATAAATTACTCTGTGTTCAAACGATGTTCATTCAAAAGTATAAAAAAAATCCCATTTCCCTTTTTAAACTCCGCATCTAGCATTACAAATTTCAATACACGACTAAACATTAAGAGTATACGGGGATATTGCTTTACAAAAGTACCTGGAGTATAATGTTGAAAAATTGTGCGAGGTATTCCGAGTGACTTTCGAAAGAAAAAACCTGTAAGCATTTCTCATTATAAATTTCCATTAAGATATCTCTTATCGTTCCTGTGAATTTCTCCGAGTAAAAAATGATAATGAGTAAATTGTGATATCTTAGATATTTTTCCTTTCATTGACTTCAACTGCACTTCTGTCACAGGTATGAGCATTTTGATTTTTAAACATGGTCCAAATATGCTGCATAATTATCTTAGGACAGACAAACTATAGTTTTTCCCCGAAAACACTTCTTAAACTTTTGTTTGGTTTCAGACCGAATGTTAGCTTCCCAATGGCCGTCTGATTCCTTTACGATTCTCGGTACAAAAACCACTGGTTGTCCAAATGGATTTTACGAAGGCAGCCTCACTCAGCATCACAAGGATACAAAACAAGATCATGTCAGTTCTATTTTTAATGCTGATGTAATATCTAAACCAAACTTTACGACATACAATTATTGTACAAAGAAAAAAACGGCCAAAGATGCTACTTCATTAAGTTGGCCAGCGGGAAAATACTGCGTATATCGACAAGACGAAGTATGCCCTTCAGGTAATGCTGTTATCAATTTAATAAAGAATGATTACGAACTTACTAGCATTTAATTAGAAGAATTTTCATTGAATTTTTTATGTCTTCATTTATAGGGTTTACCTTTGGATACATTCAATACGATGATTTGAAAAACCCATCTAACATATCCGGAATCCTTCCCAATGGTCAGTTTGAAAGCAACTCAAGGTTCTATTTCTGTTGCCGTAGTGACGGTTCCACATCTTCATCGATAAATCTGCCCTCCGAGGAACCTTTCATCATGTTTCCGTCTACAAGATACTGTCAGGAAGTTACAGGTTTGATTGTTCATGGAATATACGTAACACTTGTATCCACAATTCTTCGAGCGTTTGTGAAAATATGGTAAATCTGTAACCTTTTATGTTTTCGTCAGCCATTTTCTTTGTGATGTTATATTAAGTTACCAGCGGCACACAATACTTTTGCGTACTTTATTTTATTTATTTTTTTTTTTTTTGCGAACTGAAAGGAAAAATAAGATCATTACTAGCATAACCATTTATACGATAATATATAGGATTATAGTTAGAAACCATCAAGATGAGTTGTAAAACAAACAGACGTGTATTTCGCTGATATGAATTACTTACCCTTTCATAGTCTATGCAACGAAGTTGCGAGGGTTACATGTATAATATTTGACTCATCCGTCAGTCAATTCGTCGGTACGTAAGTCCTTTCTTTTTTTGGAGGGGGAATGAATTGTTTTGCTTTGTTTCGTTTCAGTTGTTAGATTTTTAACTCTGTATTAAGGACACAATGGGTTGATGTGCTTATTTTACCAGGAACATTCCGATTCCATTATATTTTTAATTTGATTTTCGGTTCTTTTGAACCTAGAATAATTGAATATAGTATTGAAAAGTTTGTGAGCGCAACTCCTTTTAAACCGTTGCACGAAATTTCGTAAACTTTTTTTCGTATTTAGATCACAATGTGTAGATATGTATAAAACCAATAAACTCCGACTCAAGTTTTCTACATGTACAAGTTTACTAGATTTTTCTTGTAATTTTGCCCTCTTGAATTTGGAATTTTGGCCCTATATTACGTACAAATTTTAATAATTGATCAGTTTGAAGGCGGAACTTGTCTTAAACTGCTGCCCCAAGTATTAAATAAGGAAACAGTGTGTAGATGTGCATTTTACCAGAAAATTTTGAATAGCTTTTAAATGAAATTTTGGCCCTTTTACTCCTCCTAGAATTTTGGCTATGTATATTTCAAATAGTATCGAACAGATAAGCATATTAGCAGGAAATAAGTTTTGATCTGCTAAAGTGTTGCCAGTAGAGCTCTTTATTAAGGCCCCGCTCTGCAGGCACCCTATAGTGATCAGTCTGTTCGTCTGTCTGTCCGTCCGTCCTTCTGACCGTTCTTCCGTCCGTCCAAGATCGCTTGTCCTGAGCATATTTTCTCTCCTCTTGGTCCAATCTGGATCATAATTCACCAACATAGTGCCTTTGGGTAAGGGGTTTGCAGTGATCTTGAACCATGTTTCTAGGTCTATGGTCAAGGTCATAGCAGAATTATATATAAAATCCCTGTCCAGGGCATATCCTCTCTTTTCTTTGTCCAATCTTGTTTACACTTCACTCACAGAGTGTCTATGGTCAATGGATGTATAGTGACTTTGAATAAAGTTTGTAGATCAAAGGTCAAGGTCATATCGGATCATGTAAAAGTTTTTTTCAGAGCATATATACTTTCCCCATAGCCCTAATTGGCTCATACTGCACATAAACAGAGCTTTTAAGGAAAGGGTGTGTAGAGATCTTGAACAAATCTTCAAGGTAAAATGTGAAGGTTATACAATGTAGCAAAATTATATAAAAAATCCTTGTCTTGTGCATATATTTTTTACCTTTGCACCAGTCTGACTTATACTTCACCCACATGGTTCCTTTCATCAAAGGATTGAGGTGACCTTGAAAGATATTTGTAGTTCAAGAGTGAAGGTCATATCAGACCATGCAAAAATCCTATTTTAAGAACATATTATCTATCCACGCTATTTGGCTAAGACTTACTTAAACAGAGCTGTTCAATTAGATCTGATTGCATGTAATGACCTTGAAACAAGTCAATGTGAAGGATCTCTTCATAACCAGTTTTAAGCCGTAGATTATTTTCCATTTGCTTAATCTTGCTCGAATGAACAAAAATGCCTGTATTTAAGGGGTAATGAGATTAAATTAAAAGTTCTATGTCAGTGGGAAAGTTATAGATCAATGTCAAAGCAAAATATTTTGAAAATCTTTTCAACCTATTGTCCATTATTTAAGGGGGCCCTTTGAGATTGTCACCATAATAATGTTGTCTAGATTTTTAAGACTGTTGTATTCAATGCACACCTTGCCATTCATTGTCTGTAGCATTGTCAAGATATGGGAAAGCGTGGGGTATGCTAGCTTATTTAGTTTTTCTTTCATTATTTTTAGGAATGTCATCAAGTCGACAATTCTTAAGGATTAAAAACGACAATAAATTACTGCATAGATATGGAGATACACCATATATGACGATAAGTTACACTGTTAACTACAAACTACACTTCTGTTATTACAAACCACTGGGATTCGGTAAGTCTTTTATCAAGATCCATGTACATGTCTATAATATATATCTAACATAAAATTCATACCAATAAACAACAATTTTTATACAGTAGGACCTTTTAAAAAAAATGTAAAGTTTGATATGCATTTATTTTATCCTTTCACAATTTCTACAGACGATGAATCAACTTCTTATTCAAGATGGCCGGCGGAACCCTTTTCTTTGATCCAGGCGTCTACAGGGTGTCCTAAAGGTTTTGAGTCGGGGCAATTTGTGGAGTACTCCCATTACTCTTCGGTTTCTTCAGATACATATTCCGCTCTGACATCCTCAGACCAATCTTTACAATATCAATTCTGTACAAAACCTCAGACTACCCCTATAGGAAAACAAACAACGTGGGGCCCTGGTACTTACTGTATCATCAGATCTGGAGGGAGTTGTCCTAAAGGTAAATATCCGTCTTGCAAACGTTTTATAATCGTGGGTTTCTTCTTCTTCTCAGTTTACATTCATATTTTGATTTAGTATCTAATTTTGTAGTTTTTGTTTTCAAGTTTATTGTTTAAGGAAGCTTTAAGTTTGCAATATTCCCTTGATCTGATGATCAATCGCGTAAAATGAAGCGCATTCTTGTGTATTCTGAAATAATTGATGTATTATAAAATAACAAAATAATTGATATTTGTTCGGCATATGATTTTGATAAAATTTGCAATAAGACCCACCGATCTGAAGAATATCGTTCATTGCTAATTATAGTCAAAAATTTGATAGGATTCAGTGAAGGATCAATATCTCTCGTGGACAGCCAGCCTCCTTCTGATATCTCTGGGTCCCTTCCTGATGGTTCCTATGATGATAGCATGACTCTCCATTTCTGTTGTCGAGAGGATGGTTTCACTAGAAACCCGCTTCTTATTCCAAACAGAGAGCCCTTCATTTTGTTCAAAGAAACCTCATCATGCCAGAAAGTTGATGGTAAAATAAGCATGTTTTGAATTAGCAGGGCATATATTACGTTAATGAATTTGTTTTGAAATCATAAACTCGCATAATTTATGATTAACAAAAGGCATTTAGACTAATTACGTTAAAATTGAAAATACAAATACTGCGAATCAATAACAAATGTTTTTATTTTATAGGATACTATTCATGAACGCAATAATATTACAAGTGATGTTTGATATTGAACGTAAAAATTGACAGATATTTTCATCTACCAATTCAGATATGAGTTTTGAGGAAGAAACATACTCCGTAGGAACAAAAAACAAGGTTCCGATAAAATCCGGACAGACTCCAAAAATATCTATCAGATACGGAAAAGTCGACTTTTACTTCTGTTACTACTATCCAACAACATATGGTAAGATCAAAATGGAGTTGTAAACTAGAGACGAGCTCGTTGCAAGCAACGATTAGGTTTTCCGTCGTAGCTGCGTCATACTTGTGACGTATTACAAAAAATTTATAGCTGACCATAGTACAATATTAGATGTACAAACACTGAGAAACAAAGTATTTCATTACATAATCAAACGGATTTTGTTGTTTTATTACCAATTAAATATTTGCGTCTATTTTGAACTGCCGGTCAATAGACTGCGATCTATTAGACCGCCGGTCAATAGACTGCGATCTATTGGACCGCCGGTCAATAGACTGCAATCTATTGGACCGGCAACGTATTTCAGAACGCGGGTATGTTAAAGGTACATCCTTTCGATAGTTCTCAGGGAATGTATATTCCTTTACATAGACGTTGTTTTTAGTACTTGGTGAAACTAAATTCAATGTTATCAAAATGGAGTATCAAATAATCAACAGCTTTAAAGCCTCAAATAAGGTAAAAGACTATTTAAAATCTAATGGGTTTAAGCCCCCCTTCTTTTGTTTAAACTGCTATTAAATTTGAGATGTTGTAATGCATGCAATGTAATGCTTGAACAGTCAATAGACCATAGATCATACTGAGCTGTTCCCTGCACCAAGGGGAAAAAATTCTGGTCTATTGACTGCTCAAGCATTAAATAATTGTATAATATTTCTGTGACCGCGTAGATTTTACGGTGCTAGATAATTCGTCTGGATCTGCATCGGTCGTTTTCAGTACGAACCGGGTGAGGGAATGTTGGCGTAAAGTGTATAAGGTATAAGGTTGTGGCGCGCTGTGGGCTGTAAGCTAAAACGAAGGGTAGGTTTGCCGTATTCCCGAAGGTCCACCAGTATACAGTTCCAGAGAAATAAACAGGCAATTGATGCAGGATTCCACATTAATTGGACGACACTCAACGATGGCAACATTATAACAATTTAACAGACAGACATGTTACAAACAAGTGGCCTCGGGACTCAAAACTCTGGGAGAGTCGGACGTGGCCGGGGCTGGCCGCCGTATTCCAGACTGCGCATTGACAATTGTACGTCAGGCAATAAGAATCTTAACAATGAGTATAAATTGACAGGTAATGATATAAGTAAGCTGAGTGAAAGGTTCACAGATATAAAATAATTAAATAAACTCAATGAGTCTTTGATGTCCAAGAAATGAAAATCTGATAATTGCACAATGTTGTTTTAAGAGATAAACAGTCCTTGAGACATGACACTCTGTCTCTTTGAAATCACATATTAAGTCTGAAGAGTGTACATGTCAATCACTAAATAAAAAAGTAACTTTGTAAGAACTAAACTGTGAGAAAAAATTATACGAAACAGATGTTGAATTTTACAAGTAAAGTAAAAAAAAAATTATAATTGAACAGTACATTTTGCACGATGATACTACACGTTTATAAGCAAATACAGATCTTAACACGTTGTCTCTAGCTTGATTCGCCGCATTTTATTCACAGAGTGGGACTATGGTTATGCCCGGTACGAAGGTAAAAAGACCATTGGCAAACGTTTTACACGCATTTTTATCGAACGCAAGCGCCAATGAATCTCTTAGTATATATGCGGATATCCTGGAAATTTTACAGGGGGTTTTGAAGAATAATTTTGTATTTCGAGGAGGGGGAACATGCGCGGATCAGAAAATTTTTCCGGGGTGGGGGTTGAAAAGTCAGACAGTTTTTTGAGTTTGCCAAGGGATGTCCGAGGCATATTTGGTAAGTTTATAATGTACACGTAATTGAAAGAAATTTCGCTGGGGTGGGGGGGGGGGGTCTGGAACCCTTCCCCTTCTAGATCCGCGCATGGAGAAGACCGGTGCCGGTACTTTTACTGTAATTTTAACCATTTTTATATAATAATTCATGTTCATAATTATCAGAAAACCAATATTATCTTTCAAAGCAGTTAAAACTTAAAACTTACGAACCATTTAGTCTCGGTGAGTATTGCGTCCGCGTACGAAAGAAATGGCAATTTTCAAGAAATTCGGATGGACGATCTGTGTCCTAGGTCGTCCATTCGATTCTTTTTCAGACTAAAAGCTACAGACCTGCAGTTAGAGATTGTCAAACTTTTATTGATTATGTCAATTTGTTTGTCTCAAAGAATCATCTTTAAATCAATAAAGTTTTACCTTAAAAAAAAGAAAGAAATCGGGCACAATTTTCAATGTTAGCATTTTACAATTTTATGGTCTAATAAAATTTCAAGAAACAACTCTTCATTGCTTTATCCGAAATATCGCATGAAAAAAAAATTACATCGCATTTTTTAAATTACAAAAGGATATTCAAAATGAACTTGGATTAACCGCTAACAAACAGGCATAAAGAGAGACTGAGAACCAATTTCTTCTTTCTTTTTTTTTTACATCAAAAGAAATTCAAAAATAAATCAAAATATATTTCTTCTTTGTATGCGTTAATGAAAATGTAGATCAGCAAAGGGTTCTTTGTCGTGCAAGCACCTACTTAACAGATTGTTACACGGGTCTACAACGATGACAAATATCGAAAAGGCAATATTGTGGGTGACGGATGAATGATTGTGTAGTTAGTTTTTGAAGTTTATTTTTGATACATGTAATTATATTTATCTGGATCGGTTATGTTTGTTGGTTTGTTTTGTTTATTAAAGAAGGGAATAAAGAAATGAGTAATTTCCAGACACGTAGCATCGTTTTTGAAAGTTGGGGGGGGGGGGGGCAAACTCATCCAACAAATCTTGACAAGCAAAAAATGAAAAAAAGAAGAATAATTTTGAATTTTTCAAAATTGTCAAAATTTCACCCATAATTTCATGATTTTCATACCATTTTTTTTACATGCTACCAAAATGGGGGGGGGGGGGGGGGGTGGTAACTCCATGATAATTCAATTTTTGTATGTAAATTTAAAAAAAAATAGTTGCTGAGAGAAAAAGTGGGGAGAGGACATCTTTATGTCATATAACATGTGAAACTGATTTCATTCCACCCACAAGCTTGAAATAATTTTAATGAAAACAATATAAATAGACGTCATAAATCCCATATCAAACGACATATTACCACTTGATTCTGCGCGTCTTTTTAATGAATTTATAAACAGCGGCAAATTCTAAAATGTATTTTTAAAGGTAATGTTGGCTGCAAGTGTGTAGACCTTGTATGAAAAATTTCGGATGGTAGTCAATTTTTCCGGGATACAGACCGAGCGTGTACATGTACTAATCCTTCTTCACAATGTAATTTTTGTATATATCTTCTCTGCACTGTAAACACAGTTTATTGAGAATAAAGTTCATTGTCATTGGTACATATATGCAGCTAAGGTAACTAAGAATGCTTCCAATAAAATACTAAGTTGAGTAATGCAAGCTTTTAAGAAAGCAATACTTATATTTGTTTAAAATATTACACCCCCAACACTTCGTCTTACATTCGCTATTTGTAGAACAAGCAGAACCAGTATCAGTCCGACCGGCCTCACCATATACATTGTTGAAATTTAATTGTCCTAGCATTGCATTGCTCTGCATGTACACAATTTCTTTTAAAAATTAAACACTTAAATTGTTCATCTATATGGCTACACATAACGTACACACGTGATTCAAAATAACGCAGACGGAAAACGGTAAATAATTCAGTCATTAGGTCTACATTTTATAGAACTTGTAAAAAAAAACACATTGCGGGTCTGAATGTTTGTTGATATGTCAATCTATCAATATACAGTTTGTTAATTATTTTCGATTGCTACGGCTACAGCGTATTTGATGAACATTGAACAACATTTTTTCCATGCCACTTTTTTCCATGGAAGATAGCGAGTACAAGTATAAAGCATTTATAAAATTTATTTAATTACCTCTTTAGAATTGTGTATGGAATAAATAATTTATAAGTTGCTGCTGAAGGTTGTTTGGTATTTTCGTTTGTAGATGTTTTGCAAGTAAAAAACGTGAAACGCGGGGCAAGTCATAATTAATATCCCTAATAATCGTAACTTAAAACTAGCGGATTAGGATTCAAATATTATCGTATACGAATATTACATTCACTTTTTAAAATCATCTCCACGATGATAATTATATTATGTCCATCGCAAATCAGTATTTTTTTTTTTTGCTTTAAAAGAAATGTTCTATCGGGAGCAATCCCGCGTTCGCGTACATTTGTCATGTCAGTAAAACGCATTGTGCTTTATAAGACGGCCGTGTATACGTATTGTAGAAAATTTGAGTTTAATTACCATGTATTGGAACCATTTTATTAACACATCCCCCAGTACTGAAACAATTCAAAGTAACACAGTGGGGTGTTAAACGTGAACGTCCAGCTCTACAAGCACATACACTGTCGTCTAGGCGACGGCCATGAATACAGCTAGCGACTCTCCTATCGATCGGTTACCTGAGTCTCGTAATGCATCTAAATATAGACAGGGGCACAGTTATGAAACAAACAACAAAAATAAGGTCAGAGAGGTTCATCTTTATGAAATGAAAATGTACATATGAATAAAAACATTTGGGAGTTTTATGTGGAATTATTTTTGCGCGCTACATGTATCAGTTAGTGCATTACAAGAAGTCCTTTCATAACCTCATAAACGTGCGCACCCCCACAAAAATGGACCGAACTGACAACAATTGTTTCTGCAAATACTGACTATAAATTACGAAAACATTAAATTGAATACTATGGAAGGATTCAAAATTAATTTCTTTACAACTTTGCTTCAATAATGCATTAGAAATTTTTATTCCTTTTTAAGTTATTGACAAGAAACTTTGGACGCCTCTAACTCCCTAATTATAGGGGCCAGCCCCTTTTTCGGTATACCGAATGAAAGGTCTGAGTAAGACCAAGAACTTTTAAAATACATGTTATAACAAATTTTTATCAGGTAGAAAACTAACACGGAAAATACGCGAATTTTTTTTAATTTTTTTCTTACCTTTGTTTCAACATCTATACCACCCCTTTTATTTGCATTTAAATAATAAATGAAATATATCTCGCACAAATTCAATGTACTAGCTTCCAAACCAGCCCATCTTTGAGACTCTGCCAGTCATCGTTATAGCTAAACCCCCCTGGACAAAAGAAGTCGTTAAAGTTTACTAAAAGGGGAATAACTCAAAACCGGATATGGATCAAAGTTGGCGTCTAGAAGAAAAAAAAAATAATAAGAAATTTGAAAATTTTTCAGAATAATAGTAAGGTTTTCCGCTGAGAGCGGAAAACCTTAATAAATTTCAAGTTAGTTGTAATGAATGTAAATACTTTCTGTACTGTTATCTACCCGATTCATATATTTAAGAAGGCATTGGCGGTTTAAACTATTTCATGAATTTGAAAATTAAAACTGTCTCACTAAATTTGGCATGTGTTAATGTTTACTTATTTCTTTCATTGATTATTATTAATAGGACTAACCTGTAATTTTCTGTGACTTTTCTGATCACATTTTGTCTGCCGTCCGTCTGTCTGTGCGTCTGTAAACTTTTCATGTTTCAACGTCTTCCCCAGAACCACTAGGCCAATTTCAATCAAACTTAGCACAGAGCACCCTTAAGTAGGCTAAGGGGATTTAAAAGTAAGGACCAAGCCCTTTTACATGGGGAGATAATTAGAAATTATTGAAAATTTTCGTTAAATTTTCAAAACTTTTCTTCTCAAGAACTATTTGGCAAGGAAAGCTGAAACTTATGTGAAAGCATCCACAGGTAGGGTAGATTCAAAGTTGTAAAAATCATGACCCCTGGGGGTAAGGTTGGTCCACAATGGGGTTCGATTTTTTTTACAGAGGAATATATAGAATAAATCATTAAAAATCTTCTTCTCACAAACCAATCAGCCTAGAAAGCTGAAACTTATGTTGAAGCATCCTCAGGTAGTGTAGATTCAAAGTTTGGAAAATCATGAAACCCAGGGGTAGAATGGGGCCACAATGGGGGTCGAATTTTAACTTAGGAATATATAGAGTGAATCTTTAAAAATCTTCTTCTCACAAACCAATCAGCCTGGAAAGCTGAAACTTATGTTGAAGCATCCTCAGGTAGTTTAGATTCAAAGTTGGGGAAACATGACCCCCGGTTGAAGGATGGGGCATTTAAATAGGAATATATAGAGTGAATCTTTAAAAAAAATTCTTCTCAGAAACCATTTGCTTAAAAAAAATCTGTAACTTTAGCGGAAGCAACTTCTGGTAGTGTAGATTCAAATTCAAATTCGTCAAAATCAAAATCTAGAGGAGTCTGGTAGGCCACATTTGGGATCCAATGGTACAAAGGAAAACATTATAATTATTCACAAAACCAGAAATGTTTTCACATATGGTTTTACTTAAATGCAAGCATTTTGATATATTGCTGATTCTTTAAATTTGTTTAGACTATGACCCTTGGACGATTATTTGGTCTCACAAGGGGTTCAGAGTTTGATGTAGGCTTATATCCCATATACATGTATAAACAGTTTTATAGAATTGTTTTGAGAACGGTAATGCTCAACATGTGATATGACTATAAAATCATTCAGTCAGAAAAAGGACGTGATTATAAACATAAGAATATCCAGGGGAAAATGGATTGTTTTTATTACAGGATCGACATGTATTATACCACATTGTCCAGATATTTTGTATTATTATTCCATTAAGCTGCTATTATCATGCCTATTGTTACTCAGGTAAGCGATTGGCCCACGGGCCTCTTGTTTTAATTCGGATTACTTATTCGTTTGTTATCAGACTGTGGAGAGACTATCCATCTGTCAACGACCGGGCAAACCGCAGTCGATATCTCCAGCCCACAACACCCCTTACCTTACCCCTCTGGAAGAAAATGTTACTGGAACATAATAGTGAGTCTTAGTCGAATGAAACTCAACCTAATCAAAGGATATGTATCTGAAAAATAGGGTCATGAATTCCTTTTCTCACCATCGGTTAATTTTCCTTGCCTTATCAATTTTATGATAGAAAAAATAATTTTGATGAAAGTTGATGCACCAAATGCAAATGCATGTAGTTCTTGAAAAAAAAATACTTATTTTATTTAAAGGCACCTTCTGGATCCAAATTGAAGCTTGACTTCAATGATTTTGATATTGTGGCTAATTCAGATGGAACATGTGAGGATAGGTTGGAAATTAGGCATTCACTACCAGGTCAATTTGGTTTAAGGTAAGTTGATTGCAAATTTTAAAGTCAAATCAGATGTATTGAATAGTTGAACAGGACATAAAATTCTTTTCTTTCGGACATGTCCATGCAAATATGATCACCATGTAAATCGTACGGGAATTGATCCCTCTCAACTCGGGAATGAATTAAATAATGAATTTAATCATTTTTCTATTGACCGGAAAACATTTGGTTTTCTGGACAATTTTTCCTTTGATACGTCGATCAACAGAAAAATGATTAAATTCATTTCTTACCATTTAATTAAACATTTTCAGATCATGAAATTTGAAGTTTCATTGATCAAAAATATTGTAAATTATGTAAACGAACCGGCGCGTATGAATACAAAACAACAACAGCAACAATTTTCAAAATGGACGCGCCTTCAGCTGAGCAGAGCTGAATTTAATGGATAAAACACAAACAGCGAGTTGAAATCTGAATCGGGTGGATTTAAAATGAAAGGGTTCCGAAATACATTCGATGGCTTGTGATGTTATTCAATGTGCAGCAAAATTAGTAAAACCCGGTTTTAATGTGAATCGCTGGAATATGTTACTGAATGGGCATAAGCAAGGAGACGCGATCGTCGACGAAAATAGTTGATATGTCAACAAATAATAGTATGTATGTGCAACTTTTGTAAATGGTGTGGTAACTAGATAGCCTTTGAGGTACTTGTATGATGTATCTGCCGCTTTGAATACGCCGAAGGAGTTGATACACTACTCATAGATTTGCATGACGATGCTTTTTCTTATGACCGATCGTGTACATGTGCTAATTTAAAACTTATCGTTACCAAATTTGAACAACAGTATAACGTGAAAGTGTATAATTATGCCTATATGTTTTATAATTTTTCCTGGCATTGGAACAGCCAGCCTACCGTAAATGTTGATCCTTGATCTCAAGCAGACGAAATCGTGATTAGACGCTTAATTTTCGATTTAGTGAATTTAATAAATAAATGTGTATTGTTTATATTTCAAGGCTAAACTTTTAATTTTTTCTATCTAAAAAACTGGGGTTTTTTTGTTTGCTGACAATAAAACAGACACAACTTTACATTTTGTTGACATTGTTTATTACGGAAATTCCCGTTCTATAAATAGTGTTAAATCAAAACAGATGAGAAAAGTAGATCCGGCGAAAATTTTATTGTTGCAGGTATCCAAAAAAACAATTCTACTTATCAGAAGTGCCAATATCTCATCAAACTAACAGATATTAAATGACATTGATTCTTTCATTATAGAATTGCCATATTATTTTTGTACGATATTACGATGAATCTTAATCGTTAAGGTAGGTTTATTTTTGATTGTCATTATAACCGAACAACCTTAGAGTGATAAATATAAAATATTTTGGGTGTTAGAATTTGATGTTTATAAAATGATTTACAGTTATTGTGGAGACAGATTTCCGGACACAATTATTACAGAGAAGAATCAGTTAGGTTTGACCTTTGAAACAAGTTTCCGTAATTCTGCAAAAGGATTCTCGGCTCGGGTAACTCTACTTAATGGTATGTATGTACATGCAATCCAAAAACTGCGAAATTGCACTCTCATTATTAAAAAACTGAGGAATTTTAATCATGGATTCCTTTCTTTATCGCACAGAAAATGATTCCAGCTTTTGTTACACCAACAATGGAGAAAACTACAGAGGAACTGTTGATATAACCAGACGGTTTGCCAAATGTGTGCCTTGGTCAGAAGTCAAACACTGTTTAAGTAGTACATACAACCCCATGTAAGCATTCAACAATAGTAGTTTCATAAAATCTTACTCGTGTTCAGCAATGCACTTGATACAGTTGAAGAACGGTTACATATACAATTTATCAATATGGATATAAAAGTCTAGACCAAAATTAACTTTTGATTTTTCATGTTACAGGGATCTTGATGACGATCTTCTTAATAATTATTGTCGAAATCCTGGCCATGGCACAAGACCTTGGTGTATAACCAACAAGTATATGTGTACCAGAGGATACTGTGACGTTTGTGGAATCGGTGAATTTTTTTTCTCATATCTAAATATCATAATTTTGTTGGTTATTCTATATCCAGAAAATCATCATTTCTGAATATCATATCAATATTCATAATAATTATATCTAAAAGAATCTTAATTTTCCTAATATTGTATATCAAATTTATATCAATTATTTCATTCAGGAACATATCATCTAGCATCATATCTAAAATATAATTTCCTTTACTGCAGAAAAATGTTACGACATATTTGATGATTGCGAAGAAAGGATAATTGATACTCTGAGCTGCAACAGAGATCCCGAACTACAAAGAAGCTGTAGAATGTCTTGCAATCTGTGCAACCGACAACCAGCAACAGGGGGTATTCAAAGACATTTTTATAACTTGTAACTTGTAATTATAACATGTAATAATAATAATTATAACGGTATTCTATGCATAAGTTGTGTGTTCTTTCCCAGAGAGTGATGGCAAAATGAATTGACCTGTATTATGTCCAGTACATCAATTTGTTAACGTTGTGTTACATGGTGATATATTACAAGTTTTCATACATGTTAGTGCTGCATAAAACTGTACAGCATGAAGGCAAATGTAAAATAAAAGTTGTTTTCTGGTATGAATCAAATACAAAGACCTGTTGAAAAATATTATGTATAATGATATTCAAACAGTCGAAATCATTAACAGTTGGTTCTGTGATATGTGGAATGCCAGTGGTACCCTCAGATTCAAAAAGTGTGGTTCTGAAAGAGACTTACTCTGTTGACGAGACGGTGGTACTCTCCTGTGAAACAAACGCGTTCGAGACTCAGACAATCATCTGTTTAGCTGATGGAACATGGTCAAACGCAGGATTTACTTGCGGACGTGAGTTGGCTGTTATAATACAAACAATTTAATAACTTTTTGCGTAAAAGATAAATTATTTTGTGATTATTTCATAAATGAATTCTATTTGTTAAGCCTTGCAAACCAAATATGTTCTCGCAGTATTTCGTGATGTTGTAATTTTTTTTCGGTCTTATTGGGATAAAGATATCTTCTTGTATCAAAAGAAAATTTACGAATGTTCACTGTGTACTGTTTCTGCCTTAAATAAGGTTGTAAAACCGGATGGATACCTTACCAGGGTCAGTGCTACAAGGCGTTTTACGATGAAGTTGACCGTGATACTGCAGTGACCAGATGTGCGTCTGAGAACAACGCGATACTAGCCTCCAGCCGAGACACAAAGGAAAATGGATTCCTGACTAGCTTAGTGTAATTTTTTTTTGTAAATATATATCGGATTTAAATGATACTTTATGTGTGAGGAAGTTGAAAGATGATTAGGTATATTAGGTATATATAACTGTCATTTTGATGTTTTTAAAGTCAAGATGGCGTCCCGTTTTGGATTGGTGTAAAAGACAATTTATGGGCGGACGGAGAACCAGTTAAATGGATTAATTATAATTCAGGTAACATCATATAAAAAGTAAGGCATATAGCTCATGTGTAGAGCGATGCATTGTAATTATATTTAATATAATAAACGCGTCTACAAAGCAAAAAATAATCGCCTGTTAATAAAAAAAAAGCACCTGTTGATAAAAATGGAGGTCTTCTACACTTCCCAATTATACTGACAGCATCATATTATATTTTCCATTTGATACATGTACCCAGGGACGTGTACCGTACCAAATCATTTGTTCAGTCATATCAATGACTGTCCTTTAATCAATTACAGACTTCATATCCAGTTTGTTAGGATTTTAACTTGGAAAGGTATAATTCTGTATAATTCAATATATAGGTTCAACAAAGAGTTGTGCTTATATTGCTGATAATGACGGGAAATGGAGCGGTATCGGCTGTTCATCAGCCTACTACATTCCCTACGTCTGCTCGTATTCTCCGCAAGGTACATGTACTTAGTCATTCTAGGTCAAGACTTAACCTCTGTTTTTGCATTTTGAGCTCACCTGAGTCAGTATTATGAAAAGGTAATAATTAATTAGAGAAATGAATAAGCAGCATATCAAATCTTGACAAGTATTTGATTTGGTATTTGATTACATGTCATATTATTAAATGTTGATGATTTAGTACATTGCACATATTACATAGCTCGTAAGATTTGCAAAGATGCTACAGACAATTGCGTGAAGTATGTAAATGCTGACGCCCAAGCATGCACTAATGATGAGTTTGTATGGCACACGTGTCCAAAAACTTGTGGATACTGCAACCAAGTAGAAGGTAACCATATTTGTTTTTTTTTAATCTGCAGTGAGATTTAGTGATTCTTTTTTTTTTATTTAACATCTTAAAAATAAATAGCAATTTCATAAAATATAAGACAGATTTCTGTCACCTAATTTGAATATAAGAAACCATTCTGTAATACGAAGTACATGTACATGTACATAACTTGTATGTTTTGAATTATTTTTTAATTCACTCATTGACCTTGTTTTATACACAAAATGAAATCGATTTAGTTCTTCTACAGTATTCTTCTTTTGTTGTTTTTATTTAATTAGACAATTGCCCTGTACCTAGTGTTACCTTAGAGAGCAACACAGAACTAGTCAACTCCGACAGTGCCCTAGCAATCGGTGACGTGTTACAGTACAGGTGTAAATCAGGATATTCCCACACCCAAGGTGATCTCTATCGAGCCTGTAAAAGAAGTGGGTCGTTTACAGGGGATCCGCCCCAATGTTCAGGTAATTTTAAAATACTAATATGTATGATAACCATACGGCTTAATTCTGACGCCAACGTAATAAAAACGTTAACAGTTATTATTGAGGGAAACACTCAAATTTCAAATATAAAATAATTGAAGTTTTTCTTTTCTAAATTATATTATAGTTTATTGTCAATAATATCTTGTCTGAGGCAAATCTGATGTGTAATTTGTTGTTGATGGGTAATTTGTTGTTGATGGGTAATTTGTTGTTGATGGGTGATGGGTAATTTGTTGTTGATGGGTAATTTGTTGTTGATGGGTAACTTGTTGTTGATGGGTAACTTGTTGTTGATGGGTAACTTGTTGTTGATGGGTAATTTGTTGATGAGTAATTTGTTGACCACCCAGTCTCTTTAATGCTCTTTTTATGATATTTGTGTAAAGTCAAAATCATTAATTATTTTTTTTCTGTGATAAGCAATGTAATACCAAATAAAATAATTATAATTGTAAACATGATTATTTAATTATTATTCTAAACAGTGTCCAGTACAGTGCCAGAACCCAACAATAACGCACCATTGGTTTCCATGGGGAAATCTCTTTCAACCCGATTTAGCTTCACCGGTATGAACGAGATGATGACGATCAAGAAGAGTGGGAAAATCGTCAAATGGCAGTTCTACAGCGAGACAGACGGAACGGTGGCTCTTCAAGTTTGGAGACCAACCTCCACTGATAAAACGTAATGCAAATTATGATCATCAGGTTTTTGGGGTTTTTTTTAAAGCTAACCATAACGGTCTGTAAATGTAACTGAGGGCAAGTTTTATACTATTCAGTCACTTTAAGGTCAGACGACACGTTCCTCAATTTTAGATAACTTTTTTCAGGAATTTGTTAATGGTTTACTACTACTCTGACAAGCCTTCTTGCAAAAAATTAGGGTACCTTACCAGGCATTTCTGCAAAATACTAGAGTATGCAATTTCCTATATAATCTTCTTTAAAATACACTTCAATTGCTGATGTAAAAAATCAATACACCACAGCAAAATTCACTATAATAGAACTATATCTCCGCCGGGGCTTTGAACTCACAACCTCTAGAACCCATAAACTTCTGGCACTGAGCGGCCACGGTTCTAACCACTTGACCATCTAGACATATTACCACACCCAAGTAAATTTTGATCATTTTTAAAGTAATTTTAAAATTAATATTTTTTATTGGAACTCTTCATTACGAGGAGATACAAAAAAGATTCTCCAGGAACGTGTCGTCTGACCTTAAAGTAAAATTTCAGTCACATTTAAGTTGACTAATTGCACTAGGTTTACCTTGTGATATGCTATATTTACGTTTAATTTATAAGCAAGTTCTGATTCTATTAGTATCATTGTTCATTGTAGCTTTACAGTTGATGATTGGTTTTCAAATCAAAAATCAATAATATTGTTTTAATTTTGTTTGTTTTGATTAAGTAAATAATATCTATTCATGTATCATTTTTTTCTATAGTTATTTAATGTAAAAATAAACTTTCATTTTTTTTATCGTAAAATCCCCGAACATTACAAACTACACTTGGCTTACTGAGTATGATTTCTTCATTTTTCAGGTACATGTTGATTGGTCAGAACGAGATATCTAACTCTTTTGTTGGCGGGATTCGAACTTTCGAAGTCCCCACTGAAAACCAAATTGACGTCCAAAATGGAGATCTAATCGGCATTTTTTCTCTCAGTGCGGAGATCCCTTTTGAGCGATGTGATACCGCTACCAATGGAGAGACATATGGGTCAGTCGTGAAGTCAGTGAGCAAGAAATCCTCGGTGTCTGGTTGGTCCGTCTCTACACAGTACACGTTTCAGGATGTCTCCGACAGCTGTAGGATTATACCCGTCACTGCTTTTATTATGTAGAATAACCCCCAGTTCCTTTTTTTTTTTTAAATATATTTAACGGTGTTCTTCGTATTGCATAGTTGAGATGAATTTGGCCATTTTGAGAGGTTAGAATAACAACCATATTGAATCGAAAATAATAAAACTATTGCAGAAGTTCATTTGCTGTACTGGTTTGTTTTTTTTTGTGTAATATTTGCTATTCTTTGATATTCTATGCATTTTCTTGCACATGAAATAAAATTGTAGTACATGTAAATTAACCCTGTTTTTAACGTATTTAATTTATTGTGACAACGATGTGTATTAATTATTATAACTAACAGTGAACAAAAGGTTTTACAAACACAAAAAAGTTTACAACATGCGGTCACAACTCGACAAAATTACGTTTTACCTGGTTAAAAATGGTGACCGTCTTACCAAAAAAAGTCTTCTTGTAGAGTTTTCGTAACAACAACACCTGGTGCTGACAAGTAAAAGAAAATCTATAAATAAATCATATATGTGTTCCTTTTTTGATTTTATCCCTATTTGTGACGAAAACAAATTTAAATCTTTTATTCATGTATTTAAAATATAAAAATAAATGGAGATTGAAAACAAGGTATCTAACTAAGCTCAGGCCATACATGTACATGTATGTGGCGTTCAAACAAAATGTTTAAGTAGAACCCTAAGTATCAATTATGAACATAACCAAACAGGAACGGTCTTTGATGACACAATTCAGACGTGAAATCTTTCCTCCTTGGCACAGGGCCGAAGCCCGTTTTAACATTAATTTCAATGTAACCATAAATAAAGAAAGGGGTCGAACTCTGACCCAGATGAAAAACTACCAGCTCGCTTCAAAAGCCTAATAAATCAATTAATTTTTAAAACACTCGCAATATGAATGTATTTTTCATAAAAGTAATGTCCGAGATACACTCATGCCGAATTTCAAGTTGATGGGTCTTAAAATAGCGGAGATATACGTCATTATTCTCTCGAAGTCGCCAGTTTATTTTTACCCGGACATTTAGCGGTCCAGGACTCACGATGGGATTTTGCCTATGAAAACAGCAGTGTTGCAACAAGTCGAGAAACATTCGCACTAATCTTTTAAAATCTCACATCAAACGTATGCTACTTACATCCTTAAAGCTATACACGCTATAATTTGCGTCAATTTTGAATAACGGGGAATTTCAAAATGTATGTGTTTGATTACTTATAAAAGTTACCTTTATGCTGTTAATTATAATGCTCAATTCGATCACGTAACAAATATATCAAATATTAAACATTAAAAAATATTTATTTTCCTGCCAGGAAAGTAATGCCTCCTCGTGAATATCAATCTATCACGTGATATCGACAGCTAAATTTAGTCTATCATACCACAACTGGTGAAGGGTCAACATCTTCATAATTGTGATAGTTTCACAAAGGGAAAGGATATTTCAGTAATTAAAAGCATAAATTTGTCAGATATACGAGTACAAACACAAGAAAAAAATACAAGCTTGTGAGTAGATATGAATACGAATCCTTCAAAAAAATGACGTAGACCTGTGTTTTTCCCCTATGTGCTATTTATAGATCCTATAATAGATCCTATTAATCCTGTTAGATCCTGTTAATGCAGATGTAAGGGTATCGTGAATGACAAACGTATTTTACTCATTATACATGTATGTATTTCAAAGTAACAACTGTTAAGCATATAAAAATCAAGTTGGATATTCAATCAGGCAAACAATAACGACCACATAGTTCTCCGCGGACATGCGCAATGAGGTTGGTTTCGCTCTTCCTTCATCAATATTCATGAAAAGGTATATTTTCCTGGCAGGAAAAAAAACAATCATAAATCTTTATCTTTGTAACGAAATGGAATTCACCATTGTAATTTACAGATTAAGGATAACTTTTATAGGTAGACAAACACATGCGTTTTCACTGTCATTCAAAATTGACGTAAATTATAGCGTGTATAGCTTTAAATTCCGATAAAATTCCTTAAATACTCTCCAAACTGAACTTTTATTCTGCAGCCACTATAGGAATGAGAGTACCAAACCCCCGGATGTTTACATCAGAGAAAAAGTTATAGAACGTTGTAATAAGGAATGAATGGGTAGGCGTTAGGCGATTGGCTGAATTCAGGTATGACTTGTGACAATTCTCATTTTGTAGTAAAATTATTAGTTTTTAAAATAAATGATGGAATGGGGGAATATTTTAAAGAATATAGCAACACTAGGAAAAATTGTAGGGGTGGGGGTTGATTTTTTATGAAGAGTGACATTTACTGCCGATCGCTGTAAGTTGTAAACAACTGCAAATTTGACCTATAAACGCCACGGGACCCTATATTTTTTTTGTCATTTCCTGAAAGGTCTTGAATTGAAGTTTCAAATGATACCAAAGATTTGACTGAAACTATTATAGTAAAGTACTGAGAGGTCATAACATTTGTATGGAGTTCTATGGGAAAATAATTGGTAGGCTTTTCCCTATCAACTTCTGACCAGACCGGCCATTGTGATAGCTAATGTTAAACTCAGTTTCATTGGTTAATATTCCTGATGGTCCAATCAGATTCAGTCTTTCTCGAAGACGTCAAAATGGCTGGCCCTGTCAGAAGTCAATGTGGTTGCAGAATAAAAATTTCAAAGGCTTCATCTACCCTGTTCCTGTTAAAAGCATGATACTTTCACAGCTGAGTAAACTGATATCCTGTAAATTTCGTTTTTTTAACAAATCATTATTAAAGAAAACTTTTATGATTGCAATTTGATATTGACAGCGTGGTTTATCTCTTTAAAAAAAACATTACTTATATTAAGCTCAAAATCCGCTTCGATATAGTGTCAAAGTTTTATTTGCGCTTATTCTTACCGAGTATTTATTCATATAAGTAAGGACGTATTAAATATCATCCGTAAATATTGTCTTTAGAGATTTTTCTAGGTAAAATGACGCGTACCCTATGATTTAGAATGAAACACATAGAGTCAAGATAAAAAGAATATCTACATCGTATGATAAATGTAAAGTTTGCCAAACAAAAGATGGTATATGGAACCGCACAAGAAATTGATTTGCATTGAAGTAACAAATAAATTCATACCGAAATATAACCTCAACTCAAATGCCACATACGACAATACATGAAAAATCTTTCATTGTACAAAGATTTTTAAAAAATTAAAAGCCCCTGTGGACCTACAGTTAGTGGCTTACACCTTACTCTAATATGCTCAGTTGTTAGATGAAGAGATATAAAAAAAGGAAACTATTTGCTTAATTTATCGTACGAAGGTGTACCATACACCCCTGTAATTGCCCAACAAAAGTAATGATGATCGCTCACTACACGGCCGAGAGAGAGAGAGAGAGAGAGAGAGAGAGAGAGAGAGAGAGAGAGAGAGAGAGAGGAGAGAGAGAAAAGAGGGTGGGGAGGGGTAAGAGAGTTGGGAATGAGTGAGTCGAGGGGAGTAAGGAAACGAGCGAGAGAAGTGATGGAGAAAGTGGGGAGAGAAAGTTGAGAGATAGTGAGGTAGAGAGAGTGGGGAGATTGAGACTGGGAGAAAAAGAGAGAGTGAGGAAGAGAGAGAGAGAGAGAGAGAGAGAGAGAGAGAGAGAGAGAGAGGGGTGTGAGAGTGGAGAGAGAGAGAGATAGAGAGAATGAGGGAGAAAGAGAATGGGGATAGAGAGAGAGAGAGAGAGAGAGAGAGAGAGATATTGAATTAGGAGAAAGAGAGTGGGGAGAATGGAGAAAGAGAGTGGGGAGAATGGAGAAAGAGAGTGGGGAGAGAAAGGGAGAAAGAGAGTGGGGAGAGTGGGTGAAAAAGAAGAGAGATAAAGTGAGTAGAGAGAATAAGTGAGGGAGAGAGAGAGAGAGCGGGAAGATCAAAGAAAAGAATGTGACAGTGGGAGAAAAATTGGAAGAGAAAGAGTGTGGAGAGAGAGAGAGAGAGAGAGAGAGAGAGAGAGAAGGGAGAGATAATGAAGGAGAGAGAGAGGGAGGGGAGAGAGAAGGAGTGTGGGAGAGAAAGTGTGGAAAGAGGAGAGTCCCAGAGGGAGTGAGTGAAGGATAGAATGGGGAGAGAAGGAGAGTGTGGAGAGCAAGAAAGAAAGTGTGTGGAAGGGAGAGTTGGGAGAGAGCAGGAGGGAGGGAGATATTGAGGGGGAGAGAAAGAAAGAGAGCAGGAGAGAAAGCAGGAGTTAGAGAGAGAGAGAGAGTGTGGAGGGGAGAGGGCGTGAGGGAAAGAGAGAAAGGAGAGAGATAGTGAGAGAGAGGGAAAGGAAAGATATCGTGAGAGAGAGGGAAAAAGAGAGTGTTAGATAAAGAATGTGGAACAGAGAGAGTGAAGGAGGGAAAGAGAGTGTGAAGGATAGAGAGAGTTGGGAGAGAAGGAGAGTGTGGTTAGCAAGAGGGAAAGTGTGTTAAAAAGAGATAGTGAGGAAAGCAGGAGGGAGGAAGAGAGTGGAGAGAATGAGGGTGGGAGAGGGAGTGTGGGATGGGAGAAAGAGGGAGAGAGTGAGAGATAGAGAGAGTTGGGATAGCAAGAGAGGAAGTGTGTGTGATTAATAAAATACTTTCACTGGTTTAAAATTATAAAATTTTACAATATTTGACCAAGATTAATATTTCAAAAATGTTTAGAAAAGGAAAATTTATGAAAGGCCCAGCGGAATTCAAAATAATGAAAGAAAGATTCGTAGTTAACGCTCAAACCGATTGTTCTACGCTGTTTATTGACAATTTTGGTAGTAAACAATTATGTATTTCGATCAGAAGTACGTCACATTATGGAGATGTACCATACGATACCACCTTAACTCGAAATACTTCTAGAGTAATCCAACTCGCTACATTAAATTCAAAGCCAAAATGATAAAGTTTTTTTCGTTAAACTGAAATACTTATTTAATGACTTTTCGGACAATGGAAAATGCATTGTCCCCTTCGAAAGCAACTACTTTCCTCGGCTTCGCCTTGGAAAATGGTTGCTGTCTTTGGAGAAAATTAATTTGCTATTGTCCTCATGGCCAGTAAATAGATATATAATATATGTTAGTTTTATATATTATGCTGCTTTTTAATCGGATGTAAAATTACCTCCTCGACCCTGGCATAGTTATCCGTAAAAATATAAAATACTTGCATGGGTACATGTATCATTATGGATGTTTATGGAAATTCTTACAATCTATTTTGAAGATTTCGAAAGTGTTCATTCTATTAACACCTTTTTAAATACCATGACAAATAAACCTGCTGAGATCTTACTTTTATCATTTTAATTAGTTTTATATAAGGACTGCAGACCTTCGCGGTGGTCACATGATGTTAAACCATTTATTTTCCGCTTTTTACAAGTTGGTTCATGGATGAGGTATTTTTGGGGGGTTTATTTCATTTATATATTTTTTTATAAGCAAGATAAGTTAGTCAATTTTCTTAACATATATACATTTATGTAATATTGTTGATCTGGCTAGGATTGATTGAAAAACATAAAACATGGTTGTGTGTATATACTGCCATTTATTTTTGCTAATAAGAAAAATTAGGCAATAAGGGGAGGTCTTCAAACAGTCATAATATCAATTACCAGACATTGAATGTAAGTTATAAAAGGTGAGCAAATGACCTCCCCCATATTAAACAAAGATGTATACATTATCAACATGTACCAAATATACATACAACAAACATATTGTTGAACAAAAACAGCATTGTACATATCAACAACAACATACATGTGTTATACAGTGCAAAATAAATCCCCAACTATAAAGGTGATGAAGGGGAAGGAGGGTGGGTTGATTGCGGTATTTACAAACTTGTTGACAGCTGACAGTTAAAATGACGTAGTCAAAACATCGCGCGACTAAACGCCGCACTCTGATTGGTTAATGTAGACAATTAAAGAAGATCAGCTAAATACTCAAAAATACTCAAATATAAGAATTACAATTATATCATGACTAGACTATTATTTTTGGTACTGGCATAAAGATAACATATCACAATTTACATAAATGCTATTATTTACAATAATGCTGTATTATGTAATATTGTTGATCTGGCTAGGATTGATTGAAAAACATAAAACATGGTTGTGTGTATATACTGCCATTTATTTTTGCTAATAAGAAAAATTAGGCAATAAGGGGAGGTCTTCAAACAGTCATAATATCAATTACCAGACATTGAATGTAAGTTATAAAAGGTGAGCAAATGACCTCCCCCATATTAAACAAAGATGTATACATTATCAACATGTACCAAATATACATACAACAAACATATTGTTGAACAAAAACAGCCACCAAAAGCAAACAGCAGGTTTGCACAAAAAGACCCCACACAAGGTGGACTAGCCAGATCATGGTAGTCAACAATATGAAAGATGGCAGTACATACAACACATAAGGCAATGACTAACCTCTGCCTTATATGGAGATATAATTATTAACATATCATGAAGGCACAGATTATCTATACATGTATAACCAAACCAGTTAAAAATTTGCATACCACTATGGACATCTTATTTTTAACCTTGCAAGCATTAACACATCAGTTGACTTCTGCCCTGTGTTAATATGACAGTATAATATACATGTTAAAAGTTTTTATACTATCAAACATGTTTTAAAATACAGATAGACATGTAATCAAACATTTTCAGATGAACCAGTAGGCACATGTTACTAAAATGACAAAATCAAACAACAGAAACAATGGTTAAAAAACTATACAGCAGGCATAAACACATCAGTTTACTTCTGACCTGTGTTATGTTATGTGTAACCACATCATGCACATAGTATAGATAAATGTTATACATGAATCACACTTTGACTAATGTCCAATGTAAGACAAATGATAGGGAATTGTGATGAGAATTGAATTTTGACATACAACTAATCTATACATTGAATATACAACACAAACAATGCATATCAGATACAATTATTTAACACAGCAGTTAACTTCTGAACTGTGAAAACCTTCCAGAAAAATATACATACATAGCATTTGCTATATGTATTTAAAATGTAAAGCTTGACAAACGTATGTATCTACGAATAGCATCAGATTTCCATCTTCCCATTTTTTGAATGCAGTTTTCAGAATAACCCAAATGTGCTGCATGAGTGGCTGCCCCTATCCTAAAGCTGTGACCTTTGTATAAAGCAGGGTTCAAACCAACAAAATCAATAATATTAGTAAGATTTTTCACTACAAATGCATAAGTTACTGGTTCACCTCCCATAAATTGAAACAATGGACCTGACTTGTGGCCAAATGTATGCAAGTAATTATATAATGCTTGAACGGGGCACATTTCCTTATTATTTGATGCTTTAAGATGGATTTGAAAAATGTCATGTGTTTTATTTGTTTTGAAATTTTTTAACACAATTTCAACAGCCACAGGTGTTGTTTGAAGCATTTCAAAAGTAGCATCATTTCTTTGAATTACTTTACACTGATCAGTTTTGGATTTTACCACAATCTCACCTAAACGCAAGAAAGCATTGAAAGCTAACAAAAAAATGGATTTCAGAAGAATCCTAGTGTATAAATTTTTAACAGAAAGATCCATTGATTTTAACATGTTTGACAAAATGGGACCTGTAATCGGCAACCTGGAATCTTTACTAGGTGCAGAATGATGGCATCCCTGTATGATTTTCCTAACTAAGAATGTTTCAGATGGATCTTGAAGGCTAAGAATTTTGTGTACATAGCTTATGGCTGAAACATGAGAAGATATACTATTTGGGGAATAGCCAAGAGAAAACAGACAGGCAATAAAATTGCATAATATTGCAGGTGAAAGAGGAATGGAAGTTATATTTGGAAAGTGTTGAATAAAGAGATTCCATGTTCTTTTGTAGGCATTTTTTGTGTTGTCACATAATGCCGCACCTAAAAGCTGCTGAGCTTGCAAAGTTAAAGTTCCAACAGGGGTTCTGGAATGAGTGTTGGGTTGGGTTCCAATTGAGGCATGTATTGAAAGGCTGCCTGAAACTGGAAACGAGACAATTTGTCAGCTGCAATATTGTATTTGCCAGGTATATGTTTTGCTCGAAAATGAATATTCCATTTTAGGGTTGCTAACACTAGGCGGCGTACTAATTTCATAAGAGTTACTTCTTTGGAAGTCTGTTTATTAATAACCTGTACAACAGCTAAATTGTCAGACATGAAGAGAACCTTTTTGTTTTTCATCTCCTCACCCCAAATCTCAATGGCCAAGACAATTGGAAACAGCTCTTTAATAGCAATTTGATAATTTTCCATATTTTCTCGCCAATGTGAAACAAACCAGTTTGAACCAAAAATAGCTGCAAAGCCTAAAGAACCTGAGGCATCTGTATAGAGTGTGATATGATCTGATGAAAACCATTTTTGAGACAAAAACACAGATTTACCATTAAACGAGGCCAAAAATGAAACCCATGTTTCAATATCTGATTTTGTTTCATCTGTAAGGTCTATCAAATCATCATGGTTTTGCACCCCACAGGTCAAATCTATTAAACGACGAAGGAAAGCACGACCCGGAACAACAACCGAACAAGCAAAATTAAGAAGACCAATTAAAGACTGAAGATCACGTAGATTGGTTTGTTCCCTACTCTGCATGTTCAAAAGATGTGTTCTAATCTTTTCAACTTTTCCAAGAGGAAGACGTGCTTCCATTTTTGTGGAGTCAATTTCAATGCCATAGATAATAATGGATTTTGTAGGCGTTTGAGTTTTAGACATTTTGATAGGTACCCCAATAGTTTTGCAAAGATACAGAAAATGTGTTAAATCATTTTTGCAGTTTGGTAAATCAGCTGGCCCAATAAAGAAAAAGTCATCTAATATGTGTGACATATCACCAGCTTTGTATTTTGTCTGCATTACCCACTGTAATGCAACACTCAAACGTTCAAAGACCTGACATGAACTACTTGCGCCCATTGGTAAGCATTTATCAAAATAGAATTCATTGTCCCATGAAAATCCTAACAAATGATAGTCAGCAGGGTTCACTGGAATGATTCTAAATGCATCCTCTATGTCTGTTTTGGCCATAAGGCAGTTTTTTCCATACTTTTGAACTAGTTGTATGATCAAGTCAATTGTATCATATTGAACTGTAGAGTATTCTTTTGGTATATAACTGTTGACTGAATTTTCTTTTGGGTAAGAAAGATCATGAATAACTCTAAATTTTCCTGGTTCCGACTTAGGAACTACGCCTAGAGGAGATGAGACAAATTGAGAATAAGGTGGAGTTGCATAGGGTCCAGCAATTCTTTTCAAAGATAAACCTTTGCGTATGTGATCCTGAATAACATTACTATGTTTCAAAGCAGAACTATGATTTTTTGGAAAGGGGGCATTGGGCGTAGAAACACAACCTATGGAGAAACCATTCTTAAACCCATTGATTGCGGTATTTACAAACTTGTTGACAGCTGACAGTTAAAATGACGTAGTCAAAACATCGCGCGACTAAACGCCGCACTCTGATTGGTTAATGTAGACAATTAAAGAAGATCAGCTAAATACTCAAAAATACTCAAATATAAGAATTACAATTATATCATGACTAGACTATTATTTTTGGTACTGGCATAAAGATAACATATCACAATTTACATAAATGCTATTATTTACAATAATGCTGTAGTATCGAAATGTCGACACATACAATCAAACTTCGATATCTTAAAACTAGATAGGACTGTTTAAAAACGTCGAGATATCCGAGTAAGGTACGGTGTGTAGTGCAGCTAAGGTAGTGAATTTAGTATTTTTTATTTTAAAGGATGAAATTGCATTACAATAGCTTTAATCAAATTGTTTGACTATACTTTGTCCCAAGTTTTTGCTTCCAACATTTTTTGCGTTATATCTCAATTATCATAAAAACCTTTGGAACCAAACTACATGTGTATGCATCAATTCACTTAAATGAAAACAGCTCAGATTAGAACCATTTTAACAAGACCTTGGACTTTCAGTAAGACGTAGCTATTCATTCCTTGCGTCAAAACAAGTTAAAATTGACGCGGTTTCAAGCGAAATATGCACTGATTGCATAGTCTTTGTTCATAATCCAGACAAATCTTGTTTCAAAGAGCCATGGCTGAGTGGCTAGAAATGAAATACACATATCTACGTCACATTCCTGTTTGACACTACTACTAAAGTCCAAGCTCTTGATAAAATGGTTTTATGTCTGTTCAAAAACGCCCCCCTCTTCCGCTCACGTTTCAATACACAACCCAAAGTCTGCGGCGATTTTGCATTGCTAAAGATACGAAAGTACCCCTGATATGTGCGAGGTGTCACGAGTACTTTTGAATGGAGAAAAGATGCAAACATTTCCCATTTTGAATCTCCGTAAGATTTTTTCTATGTGAATATCTCCGAGGAAAACATGAAAACTCTTTGATTTTTTCCCATATTATCGATTTGATTGTACTTCATTGACAGGAATGTTTATTTAAATTGAAAAAATAAAAAAGTGACGGAAGCCATTACTTGTTACAGACTTAAGTATAATTAAAGTCTTAAGAGAATCAAACTTTCTAGTAATTGATCTATTACTCTCAGATTGCATTACAGTATTTCGTGCAAGATTATTATCTCTCAAGATAAGGTTTGGGGTATCAAATATTATTAATTAATTTCAAAAAGTTTAATCAAACAGACTATATTTAGTTTATCGGTACGTAATGAACAGCACAAAAAAAAGATTAAAAAAAAAAAAATAGAACAAAATTTACGCACTTTTTAAAATTTTGAATATTGTAAGCAGGACGTCCCCTGCTTATTTAGAATTCGGAGTTTAAGGGGGAAGTTTCTTTTATTCAGTCACTCCTAGCTGCAGAACTGTAGCGCTACGAAAAATTCAAGTTGACGGACCGTAGAGCTACAGTTCCATCCATACAAAAAAGTAAATTTATTGCACACTAAAACTTGCGTTTGGTTTTTGGATTAATTTAGAAAGATATTTTGTGAATATTTTCATACCAAAAAATCTTCGAGAGACTTAGCTACTAGGCAACCACTTAATTTGACTCAAACGTTTTACTAAACAATCTAATGATCTTTGAAATTGACGTATGATAAATATACGTCTGTATTAATAGTCGCTATTTTTTTTTACCTGTAAACAAAAAAATGCAAACCGCATCGTTTCTCTTTTCAGGGCTGGTAAGGATGTTTAAAAGATGCTTAGAGGCAAGTAAGTAATGACTTCTGAAGTAAAATGTCAGAAATTTTTGGGGATAAAAATTTTCACATTATACATTGGAATCCCAAAACTATTAGATAAGTCTAAATACGTGCGCAACTTTTTGTGCACAACTAATATCTAATTTTTGTTGTATATGTTGAGCTAAAAAAATTCACATTATAAATTGGAATCCCTAAACTATTAGATAAGTCCAAATACGTGCGCAACTTTTTGTGCGCAATAAATATCTTATTTTTGTTGTATAACTGTAGTCCGTCAACCCAAATTTTCCGAAGAGCTTCAGTTCTGCAGCTATAATTAATCGTCGTGTGGGTCTCTATGACTGATACTTGTAGGTCAAAAACCGTGTACACTATTATTTAACTATTGATTTACTTATGGATCTAATAAGCTGGTCACTGTTATTAATCATATTAACAGGCATTCAGTAAAAGTTGTGCAATGAGAGAGAGAGAGAGAGAGAGAGAGAGAGAGAGAGAGAGAGAGATTATCATTACTACATAAATTCATCAGCTTTAAAATTAAATTGAATAATAATTTTTGTTATCCTAGGTTTTGCCTGCAAGTAACTATATTCAAAACAGTCTAATTTTGACAAAAAAGGAGACATAATGTTCATTTTGTATAATGAATTAACGAACAGCTTTACTTTTAAGTTTTAATGTTTTTTATTCAAATAAACAGAATAATAACATAAAACCAAATAAGTTAGCAAAATAACATTTAACCCCAACCGCCGCTGTTTCCCCAGCCTTTTCCCCATCCGGGTGTGGAGGGGTTAAAGTTCATGGCGGGGGTCATAGTGGGAGGAGGTCCGAAGTCTATAGTAATTTCCACAGCGATGTTGACAGGAATTGGGTACAAGGGTTCCATAGCATGGACCAGGCCCGACACTTGGAAAGTTTTGGGACTCATCTCGACTGCTGCCTCTATGTAAAAATAGAAGTCATTTAAACCCTTTGAAAATATATCTTTATATAATTTAATTTTTGTTGTAACGCCTCATTTGATTGGCTAAACAAATTCATTCCTTTCATTCAGTTAAAATTACAGAAAAGAAATAGCCAAAAATTGTCTGTTCTCTTAAAGCGGTTTTAAGGCATATTCAGTATTTAGTGGCTTCTTTAGTTTGGAGGAGCTATCTGTTGGTTGATTAAACACATGTGAACAAAAGTTGCTAGCCATATCTGTTTCGATGTTGTAAAACTGTTGTATAACAGTTATGCGTATGGCATTTTATTGCTAATTTTTCACAACTTTAGTTATCAAATGTCTCGAAAACATTAATGTACATTGGAAGGATTATCATTAAATTAAATTAAAAAAAAAAGAGAGGACATGTTGCATATGATATGACACGCAAACAAGCATGCTTGCCTTGATTTTTATTCTTGAAAAAATTCTATTTCATTTTCCTTAAATTATAACCAGTGTCATCATTTGAATAAGTTAAATTTATTTTATACAGACAATATGTAAATAGAAATGTTCTATCCTGTTTTGTTTTGTTTTGCTTTGGGTTTATTTCGGGGGGGGGGGGGGGGAGTGTGGGGGGTGGGACTGGAGTTGGCCATTTCGAAAAAACAAAGCTGGGGGAAACACTTCTTCAAATTTTGATTACGTCACCGGATGTTAAAATGATACACAACCATTTTGTAGTTTTAGATTGACACTGTTGAAAATATCATCTGTTGTATATTAATTTTGAATTTATCATTGAGTTTTATATAGTTTGGCCCAAATCTTAATAGATTATACATTGCCCAGTGTTGATTTTTAGGTTCATGAAAGGGTTTTCCATGACAGGCGTGGACATACATGTTTTTCGAAGAAGATGGGAGGAGCAAGAGCCGCAAGAATCAACTCAATATTTTGATCAGGAAGAATATCATTGAAAGGGCAAGTTTGCTGATTTTTCTAAAATATATTTAAAGGGTGTCCCCGATTATCTGGTACAAGTTTGTAAATTGTGGTTCAGTTCAAATAAAAAGTGAAATCATTCTAAATTAATTTTTCCCAAATAAAAAGTTGGAGAAAACGTTCTTTTCTTTTAATGATGATGTCACAAAGCTCATCTTATTTCTTTGGTTGAATTAAATTTTTGTCAAAATTAATCTGACAAGAGAGCAGGCAACTGTTTTATCCCCCCGAATCCATACAGAGGCTGTTACTAGGGATTTTAGTTATCAATCTGACGTTGTCTTTGATGATAAAAACAGAACGCCATTTTGAGCACTCTCTTTATTTGTTTACGACTTTATGCAGGCCTCAATTATAATATTTTCCGCTTGTCGGAAAGGCCAAAAATAAAAAATATAAAAAGGAACTACAATCGCCGAACCAAAGTGCCAAGCCAAAATATTATACTCTGTCCCGAGTTTTTGCTTCCACCACTTTTTGCTTGATATTTCGATAATCATAAATACCTTTGTGCTCAAACTACGTTCATCCACTAATATGAAAAATGTCCAGATTATCTATTTTGAAATGCCACCTCTACCGCTTCAGGTTTCAATACACCCCCCCCCCCAAAAAAAAAAAGTCTACGGGAATTTTGCATTGCAACAGCCATTTATAAGCCCGGATGATAACGTTGAAAAATTGCGCGAGGTATCTCGAGTACTTTCGAATGGAGAAAAGATGTAAACATTTCCCATTATAAATCTCCGTAAGAAATTTGTTTTCGTTCCTGTGAACTTTTATGAGTGAACAATGATGATTGTTCAATGAAGATGTCTGGAATATATTCCCTTTCATCGAATTCAACTTTATTTTTTGCACAGGCTTGTGTATTTTCATTAAAAATCATCAAAAACTGATGGAAGCAATAACTTGGGACAGACTATAGCCAAAAAAAAAAAAAAACGGAAACGAGGTCGGGAACGAGAAATTAACGCCCAATTTACGAAGTAGCGAGTACAAACCTGGCAGGAGGAGAAACACATTATTGCTGTTGATGGCGTCCTGACAGTATCGGGTGATGAAAACCCCGCCCCTCCGGCGCACTTCCGGTCCCGTCAGACGGTTTTTCTCCGCGGCTACCATGTGGATCATCTCCCCGAGCTCCAGGTTTCTCTGGATAAGATTTCAAATAATATATGAAAATTCGATCTTAATTCGAACAACTAAAATAAAACTTAATTTTTTAGGAAGGGGAGACAATAAGACGTGATGTTTTAAAATATTAGGATCTTATATACGTCAGATTAAACTATTTTCAATCGTGCATCGATTTTTTCAAATAAAATCATTTTTAATAATATAATTCAAGTGTATGACTGTACAAAAAGTGATTTTTTTTGTCAGATAAGTAAAAACCATCGATTGTTTCCAAGTAAATTCACTTCAAAATGGCAATATTTCAAGTACAAATATGTGTGCGCATTTTAAGACATTTTTTTTTGGATACATAGAAGTTGAAGTTTTCTACCTTTGTTTTTCCTCTGGTATGCAGTTCCTTCACAGTTTGATCGAATGTAGTCATGTTTTTCAGTAAAAAGCATGCTCTTTGTCCATTAAACGGCATTCCAGGAAAGCCCGTGCTGGGAACTACGTCAATTCGAACGGCCATCATTCCCTGTTGAAAAACAAACAATAGCAAATAAGCATATACATTATTTGGGGTTTTTTTGTTCGGACCGTAATTTTTAAGGGTTTGGGGTTAACGTAATATATAATGTAAATGAACAATGAATGATTCTCAGCAAATTTACAATCGTTTTGTTTCTGTGTTTTAATTGTTAAAAATCAGTGAAATAATAGCACTGAGTTTATCTCTAGACGTTTTGCATATACAATGGTTACTACATGTATTTACTCTTTTGAAGTCCATTAGAATGCCTCCTTTGTTGAATTCGTCTATTGTTGGGGCGTTCTCCGAGTTGATGAGAACCAGTTTAGTGCTGTACAGGACTTCCGCATTCTCCTCGGAAGCAGTTCCGCTTGGGAAGAGAGTTTTCCAGTAGAATTTTCTTGGTGATACTTTTTTCGGGGCTAACTTCTAAAACAAAAATGTTCATAAATGAGTAATATATCTCATGAGACAATTGTTTGTATGGATCAATTATCATGAATAAATGTGATAAATAAAATTTGAGTTGTATGGATCAATTATCATAAATAAATGTGATAAATAAAATTTGAGTTTGTTTTAATTGATGTACACGCTAGACTTTTTTTCTGAATATTTGTTCACAACATGAGAAAAGTGTTATTTTATTATTATTATTATTATTCAGCCGTTTCTTATAGCTAAAAGTTTCTAAATTGATTAATAATCTTTCATTGATTAAGCCTTTAACCGCTGACTAATAGCTAAATGACCCCATTAGGTAAGACTAGTGCCCATTAATACCATCTCATAATAAACATGTCAAAGGGAATGGCGCTTCTATGTGTGTCGTATGCCTTAAGGCCAATCTTCAGTTCATTTGCTAGGTCAAGCAACACATAAGATAGTCTATATGTGGGCATCGGTCACCATTTGTCAGTTAACGCAGAATAATTTATCGATATTTTTTTTCAATCCAAATTCATTCCATGAATATTTTTTTTTGTCGGTCATTTTTTTGTCTGACTCATACATATTATTCCTTGCTAGTTTGCTGAATGTTAAACTTCAGAATATGATGCGGTAATGTTCAATTTTCACAAATTATAATGGGGATGATAAACACGAGGGGAAAAAATGAAGACATTTAAATCAAAAGACCATGAAAAATTTATGAAATTAAATCTTTAAAATTATTTTCTTCAATGAGGGTGTTCGGTCGTACCCTTTAATTTTACCCCTACGTTTACTTACCATGCCATTCGGATTATTTGCCGGTTTGGTTGTTTTGGGCCTCTTCATATTTCCTCGGTTTTTCTTTGCCTTATTCACGTTTCCTCCTCCTCTTCCTCCCCCTCCTCCTCCGCCTGCCCCTCCTCCTCCTGCCCCTCCTCCCCTGCTCATATTCTTATTGCCCGCAGCATTTCGCCCCATCGTGCCGTTTGGCCTGCCTTGCTGTTGTTGCTGAGGTGGCTGCTGAGGAGGTTGAGGTGGCTGCTGAGGAGGTTGAGGTGGCTGCTGAGGAGGTTGAGGTGGCTGCTGAGCTGGTTGTTGTGGCTGTTGCTGTTGGTTCATGTTGTTCATGTTCCTGACGGATGGATTTGAATTTTGTTGCTGGTTCGATTGAAACTGGAATTGCATGTTTCTCATGTTTTGTTGCATATTTGCATTCATGTTCCCTCTGTTCGGGCCTGCTGCTACGGATGGGTTGTTAAAGTTAGCAGGGTTTCCGTTGTTCGGCGCGTTCTGTTGACCCATTTGATTGGGATTACTCTGAGCATTTTGCTGCAGTCTCTGGTGTGCGTTTTTTAAATGAAGTTTTAGTTTTTCTATATTTAGTTGGTTAGGACCTTGATTTGCTCCCCCGTTTGCGTTTGGTTGAAATGGCGGCCGCGACATACTATTTTGTCCGTTTGAATTTCCATTTCCCCATGAGTTCGGGGATGGTTGATTTCTAAACGGATTCCGTCCATTTTGTTTAGTCTGTGCACCAAACATCCCTATTTGCTGCGCTGATAACCTTGCATTGTCATTTCTCTGTCCCGGTGGACCCGAGTTTCCTCTGTTTGGAGGTCCGTTTCCAAAATTATTTCCTTGTCCATTATTAAAACTTGAATTCGGTCCTCTTCGAAAACTATTCGGATTTTGTGAATAACAGCTGTTAAAGACTAATAACAAAACAAAAAAAGCAGGTATGGTTTGAATCCGAGACATTGTTAATGAATAAATCCTTGTTGATGAAAAAAAAACTTTGGCGACAACTAATCAACGAATAAATCAAGAATATAAACACCCACACGTACTCAAAGGTGGCTTCCCGAAATGCATCAATATTTTTCTTGTGATATTACGCGTTTTAGTCTTGTTCACAGATTCATAGTTCATCGCATGTGTCACAGCAACTGTCAGCGAAGAAAGAGAGAATGTCGCGGGATGTCAGATTTTATAGTTCATGGGGCATACTCATGAATTCATCCCGTCTAAAATTGTCTTTAACGTGCCAGCGATAGTGTAACATAGTGTAACATAACTATTAGGTCACTGCCTGCATGTCGATAAGCCATAACTCATGAAAAACTAATCAAACATCAATTGCTTGATAAACAAAAAAATGTCGCTTTTTTATTTCTCCTGTTTTAATAAGATTTTTGTTAATTTCATTAGTTTTATTCTCTGTAATAACATCATCTGGCAACTCTATTTTTTTTTTTTTTTTTTTTTTTTAGTTTTTTTTATCATCAATTCTTGTCATTCTGTGTGAAAAAAGATAAAAGTATACACTCCAATGCCTTTTTGAAATAAGTATCCCTTTTATTTGCAAATGGTGTTTATAATTAGCACAAATAATAGGTTGGATTTAATAAATCACTCATTTCTCTCATTTATAAATCTAGCAGAGTTAATGTCTGTGAAGGGGTGGTGTAATGAATTGCTATAGGCCTGTCTTTGCATGGCTGATCTAAAACCACAGATGATTGGTTGGCGCTATCACCACAAGGAGATAAAACATGCATTTTCATTGGGCGAAACGTCTATAACAATCAAAAGACTCGAAACATGAAACGAAAATGAATGCGTGGTGTCCCAATGAAACAGTAAGCTTAGAAATATGACGCACGTCATCTGACATACTGACGACTTAAATAAATGAGAAATTAAGGTGGGTCGCGGGTTTGCTTTCGTCATCAAATTCTGTACGCAATTTAGACAACTTGTTTGGCCGTTTTGTGCACATTCGTTTATGACGTCATAACGAATACATCTCAAGTTTCCCGCATTACACTCTAGATAAAACCAAATGCTCGGGGTGATAATGAAGTAATCATTTATATATATGCCGTTAATACTAGACAGTAGTAGTCATTCATATTTATTCTCCACGAATCAAAAAAGGAAGTGCACATTGAATGCAACACATTATAATTATGGAGATAATCAGCAAGAATTGGAGCGTTCTTTTTCAGTCTATGTAAAGGTTCAAACTGTAAATAAAAACCAGTAATAATATTTTTGCGTAAGATAAGAAGCTTAGTAAAACTTATGCCAGCGGTGTAGTCTCAAACTTGTAACACAGGAGAGAGAGAGAGAGAGAGAGAGAGAGAGAGAGAGAGAGAGAGAGAGAGAGAGAGAGAGATGTAAAATATGTTGGTCCTCGGCTTCGGCAATAATTTTTTAACAATTGTTAGTTAGTTATTGAATTAATATGTAATGATATAATAATATATCAATAATATATTTTTTATTATGTGTTACTATTTTGCCCGAAAAATAGGGAAGAGCACAGTCGGGGAATTAATTCTTTTTAGTTGTGAAGATCTCGATAAGCAAAATAATTGCCCGGACTTACAAATAGCAACCGTTTTCTAGATTCGAGATTATATACATTAGGTCCAACTTATATTCAGACCAAGCAAATTAATATGGAAATGCACTTGCTAAAAAATTTGATGCCCCCTTTTCCTCCGTGATTTTAGATATTTAAAATATTATGCTCTGCATCATCTGATTTAGAATAAGACTGTAAAAGCTAGCTATTCTGGCTAATATTTTTTTTAATATCAACGTTAACCGAACAGATATCATGTATATAAAACCGGAGGTACACGAGAGGCTGCGCCCCCCCCTCCAATTAATAGTTTTGGATTCATGATCAAAATATGTTTAATCTTGAGCTCTTTTATATTCTCAAAAAGTCCATTTTTTAAAGAAGATGTATGCTTCAGCAAGTTTATTATGGTAGGTGGTCTAATCTCTAGGAAAATTGTCACTTTAACTGTTACAGATTTATGTGTACGAACGTGGCTATGTATGGATGTATGTAAAATATTGTCTCTTTTCTGTAATTTTGTGGACAATATTTATGTAAAAAGAATCTGCATCATCTTTTGAACCTTATTTGAATCTGTAAAAGTTTTAGCTTTAGCAGTCCTAAATTTAGTTTTTAAATGATTGCATCACTTAGTAAGTGGAACAGGTTTAACATTTTTTGACGTCGTAATCATGGCGTCAAATACGGAAATGCGACCATTTTTGGTAGAATAATCAGAAACATAAAATAAAATAGCAAAAAATCTAGCGAGAACACATATAATTTTTTTTACATAAATAATTTGTAAATCATGTTTTCTTTACACATAGAAACCGTTGATAAATTCGTCTAAATTGTTTAGAAGCTATTTGCAATTTTTCAATAAAACTCCATCTCGAATATAAAGAGAAATATGCTCATTTTCCTATATATTTCATTAGAAAAGCGTCAAAACAGCACTACAAACGATACTAAGTTTAGAGCGGTATTGCATACAAATAGCGTAGGCAAATTTGATAAAAAATTTATATAATGAACTGTGTATCCTAAATAACGATTAAACAAAATTTCAGGGTATGTTTTCTCGTGAGATTTTTTATTGGGTAAACCCGCGAACCACCTTAAAAACGTGTTCACCAATGTTATGTTTATGCCAAGGGAACAATATTATATCATTCAATAATTTTGCAAACTTATAAAGAAAGAGAATTATATTATTTCATAGAAATGTTTTTTAAGGTTCAAAGTTCGTATTCTTGAAGATAATAAGTTAAAATAACTGTTTCAAAAATATATACTGAATATAAACGTGCGTTAACTCTGCGGTTAGGACGTCCAAAGTTTACAGCGTAAATAATATTATGTACCCTTCATTTTTATGGTTCCGTTTGAGAATGCGAGCTAAGTTAGTTCTTTTATCTACAGCTGTTAATAGAGGAATTTCAAAGGGATACTTTGAAGTCAGTGCAAAAGGAAAAAAAAAGTAGCACAGAAAACTATAGTATACAACAAAACACCCTATACATGTACATGTAAGCAGTTAAATTATGTACTTTTGTAAGAAAAAAATCACTGCTTAAAAAAGGAGAACTTTAATTAATGATAAAATACATATCATACAGCACTATTACAACTTAGCACAAAATGAAAACTCATACATGTACATTAAAATAAATAATGGAATAAACAAAAAAATCACTGATACTGTACAAAGTTTCAGAGTAAATAAGGAAAAAAGAATTTCATGACCATTTACTACATAACACATGTATAAAGTGAAATCTGCTAAGCACTAAGGAATACATAGATAATAATTGTTACATTATTTAATCATAGATCTGAGTTAAGTTGCATATCTGTTTGTTACCTGCGACTAAAAAATATCGTTATGATTATCAAATAACAGAGCTAAAAAAAAATAACTGGACAATGAGCTTACGGAAAAAATGTACAGTGTTCAAATATAACCAGATATTCATTCTTGATAATATTTTGCAGACAAATAAACAAGTAGTCAATTGTACAGATATTCTAAAACATGACATAATGGAAAAAAAAAACAACATATATGTACAATGGAATTCTTTTATGATGGGTGTCACAGAAACCTTTAAAAGCGTTTTTTCTTCAAATTGATCATCGATTCAACATTGATGGTAATTGGTACTGACAATCCGGGCTCTGAAGGGTAAACAAGTCCGGATCCGGTAAATGATCTTGGACCGATATTTCCGGTTGGTTCTACAATTAATAAATATATTGTAAAAAAGTTGTACAGATGTATTTAAATTGCTGAAACATGTTTCAATAAATGAACATGTTTGTATGCATGATTGATTTTTTTTTTAATAAAGTATGTAAAACAATTCATGTTTTGTTGTTGTTGTTTTTTAAATATCACAACTAGTCATACATATAATTGACCAAACTCTACATGTATGACATCATTATTATTTTTGTTTTTGAAATACGAAAAAAATAATTTAGATTTTTCTTTTTTATATTTGTTAAAAAATATCTCTATTTCAAAATATGAACATTTTCGTGGAAAATAGTCAAATATAAAAATTGTTATCCTCCTTTAAGATTAATTTTTTTTCCCAACTTGCATTGATCAAAGACTGTTTTTTATGTATAATGCGTAATCATCTCAAACATGAAAAAAAAATTGTGTTTTCCCTTGAAGATACACTTAACTATGCATCGTTTGTTGTTTATTTATTTCTGGGGGAAATCGTTTTCTCTAGATCCTAATTTCTAATGTGTTTTGTCTTAAGACAACAGAACAATTGTGACACCGTGGCTTCGCGATCAAACATAAATCTATTTTCCTGAATAATATTTCCTGACGTTTGCGATCCTTCGCTGACCACTGAGAACATGTAACATCAGACCTTGCTCATCTTGTGCCAATATAAAACAGTTTTTCATCATACTCTATGCCAATAAACATGTCACTTGAGCGATCTACGTCGTTCCTTTGCTTTAAAAAGAGTTCATTTATAGTGTAAGTGTTGCCCGGCGATAGCCATTGAAAGAAATGAATACTTTTAGTTTGACCCTTTGTGTTGGTTATAATTGATATGATAATTTTTTTGATGAAGGGAGAAAAAAGAAAACAAGTGTCTAAAAAATAGTCATAGGTGGGTTGAATGTAACGTGAGCACAGAAGAGCTAATGGTGCTATAAAAGAATACACACATGTATCTAAATCAATCATTTTTAATTTTTTAGTACATTTTTTATGTCATATATTAAAGGTTAATAATTTCAATCATTTGTTATAAACAATCAATTTTCTATTTTTGGATTCTACATAATGGGAAAAAAATGTTTCGATTTGTTCCAGATTTATAAAAAAGCAAAGTTGGTTGCCATTTACAGGTAACCATGTATTTAGTTTTTTGCGAAACCGCAACTATTCACTTGATCTATCAAAAAATGTTTTCGGATATTTCTTAACATCTTGAATACGGTAAGAATTGCCATTATAAACCAAAAAAGTACTTTTTGGCCGAGTCTTATCACTTCCGATCGAGAGCATGCGCACAGAAAAAAATAATTTTTTGACTATCAATCGTTTATGGCACGTATGATATTTTTCTAGTAGTTAACATCATATTCCATCAGATTTTTTAAGCTACATGTATTAGATTGATTACTATGAAGCAGCCGTCGAAAGTTATTTTCATCCTGAGACATTGCTCCAATATATATATATACACTCTTACACGAGGTACACACGTTACAAAAACAAAATTTGGGTATGTTATGGCGCATGTTTCAAACGGAAGTTAAGCAATTGAATACTTTTAATTGCCTAAAGGATTTAAAGATTTTTATGTATTCTTGGAGACAACGAGATAAAAAATATGTAACTCTGATTTAACAAATATACATGTATCAACTAAAGGCATCTTGTTACTAAAATACAAGTTATCTAAACAACAAAATTTTCCAAGATCCAAGTTATGTTGATATACTGATTTCCAAAATTTAAATATCGTTATTTTTTTTATTTACCAAAAAGCAGTTTTAAGTCATTATTTCATCGTGAGAACAATCTCATAAACTGTATCGTAAAAAAATGGACGGACTTACCCATTACGAGTTCGTATACATTGTCTTGTTTGATGGCAATCTTACAGAACTTGTAGAAGGCTGAACCGCCCACTCTGTGCAGATCATGCTGAGGTACGTGGGTAGTTAACTCTGCATACAGCTGAATAGGGTCCGCTAATCTCACCACCTGGAAATGATTTTACAAGTATTGTAGTATACATGCATCTATAGTTACAAGTAGTGGAACAATAGGGATACGAAAGCGCACTATCCATACACTCATCAGTGTTTTGCAGGCACGCAGATTGTTGTAAATGATATACTAGTTATACTGTCCCTTCTAATCCCATAAATTAAAATTTTGAAGATGAGTGAAGTTAGTGGGAGTTTCCTTTCGGTTAACATCTTCAAGATGTTTGGATAGGTCTGCCTTCCTTTGAAAAAAAGATTATGCGTGCCTGTTTTGAAAAACATCTGTAAAGGTCGACATGTGTACCATTTTGTTCGAACACATATACCTAATTTACATGTAGAACATGTTTTAAAAAGAGCCCTGTCATATTTTTACGATTCTAAATTGAATCTATCGCACATCATGTGAAAAAAGCAAAGTTTGCGAATGATTAACCTACACATAAATACTTGATGAGAGTCAATAAATATGGATCTATCCTTGAAATTCGGGTAATCAAGTAGCGATTATTAGCATGCCCAGGAAATATTATACAGAATTGCAAATTACATGTACATTACAATTCTTGGAATTGAAAATTACAAATAGCAGAATTTTACATAATAAGAGATTCACAAGTTTGAATGGGTTATTGTATGTAACATGAAATCTTTATTTGGGAGAATTTGGAGCACCTTACCTGTGATAAAGCCCTGTTCTGTAGAGCTTCTTTGGTGTTTTGATATTTGGCTGATGTGTGTGTTACAAAACACATTTGTCCATTTGTGCCATCGATATTGAATCTCATAGCCATGTGACCCTATATAGTATAGATAAACGTAAATTAATAAAAAAAAATCTCTCTCTCTCTCTCTCTCTCTCTCTCTCTCTCTCTTGTACACGTATATTCACCTCTCCAAAATTGTTTACAGTTTTCCATCGTAGAATTTTATTAATCTGTTTACTTTTATAAATGATACCTGTGTTGTTTATCCGCACGCTTTACATCACATAATATAGTATTAAAACATAATATTTATTGGTTATTTTCAAATAAATATATTGACTTTTCCTGCAATTATCAATTTAGATAGTAATTAAAAATTATCATATCATAGTAGGTCCGCACGGCTAACATATCGCGGAGCTGAATATCAAGTATATTTATTGGTTATTTTCAAATAAATATATTGCCATTTTATCGCAATTATCTGCAATTATCAATTTAGATAGTACTAAAAAATTATCATATAATAGTAAGTTATTATCATCTGAACTACATTTAAATTTCATAGTTACATGCCACTTTGATAATTAAATTATTTATCACCTTCCGTTACACAACCATAAAACTAGTAAAAACGAGTCTCATTTTAGTTGTAAAAAGTGTACACGTATATAACGAAAAATATGAGACTGGGTTCAATTTAATTGATTACGCCCAAGTATGAACCAAGAGCTGGACTGGGTTTAACGATAGTCTTCGTTACATGTTTTAGTCTCTACTTACAACTGTGAAGTCCAGAAGTGTTGACGATTTATCGAGGGTGGAGTGGGGTGGGGTCTGATCGGACACCAAAAATATCACCATCTCGTCATCTTTCACAATAGCAAACTCGTCCATGGTACTTCCGTCTGGGAGAACTGTCGTCCACGACATTCTGTGATGCGGGCCCTGCCCACCCGAGGGCTGGTAAACCTTCAATTAATTTTAAAAAAGAATTTAATTTGAAGAAAATAAACCAAAAATCTTCTATTCAAAGAAAAGAGCGTTCAAAATTTTTGCTTACAAATTGATAAATATATTAAAAGTCAATGATAACGTCTATAATTACATATCAATTTAAAGGCCTCTTAATTTTTAAAGTGCTTGGTATTATACAAAGTAAACGTTTGTTTACATATATATTATCAATTATTCTTTTTATATCAACATTTTTATTCAATTTTTTTGATGCAGGCTGATCAAAGTCTTTTTAATCAGATATAAATTTTTTTCTAGGAGAGGAGCTTTTAAAAATTAAAATTAACAACATATTTCAAATTTCAATTATCTTAACAAATCACTGGCTTTATCAGAAGTTAAAGATATGTACTTTTCCGAAAGAGGGATGCTCGTTGCACAATTTTGAAAAGAAGGGAAAGTTTTATCATTCTCGCAGTGATTTGATATGTTTTAATTTTCATGACATGGCTTTTGCATGGAGGTTCAAAAATTAGAAATAATAAACTAATAAATGAACAATATACCTTAGGCTGAACTATAGGTTGAACTATGGGCATTGGAGGTGTTACCCTGACACTGTTTTGGAAAGGAAGTCTTGCTGAATTCCCTAGGGCCTGTCGGTTGGCTCCAGGAAAGTTATAGTTTTGAATATATCCCCCATTTTGCTCGGGCGCCATACTTTCTGTCGCAATCATCATTGACGTCATTTCCGGTGTATTATACAACATTCCCCTCGCGTTTGATGTAATTTCGTTTTGAGTGTAGACATTCTGGTCCATCATAGGGGTTACTCTTGGATACGAGACTGGGCCTTTCTGTAGTGGACCCGGATAAATCGTGTTTTGCTGAATTAACAGTTTCTTAATCTCTCTCTTGATTGCATTGTCCTCAGTCATTTCTTGACTACGCTTGCTTCCGTACTGAGAGAACTTGTATATAGCTTCACTTTTTCTTAACGGCTTGATAATACCCACAGCCGGAACCATGGTTGGAGACTTCTTCATCTCTATGACCTCTGTTGCAGCCTTTTTGTATTTCTTATATGCGTCGGTTTTAGAAACAGCAATAATATTGTCAGGCGGTCCTTTGAAAACTTCGCTGATTCTTTGCAAAGCGTCTTTAGCTTTTTTCGCAATATCATTTAGACTTGATAAGTCGGAAATAACTTCTTTAATAGATCCAGGCGTAGTTGTAGTTGATGGTTTTTCTGTTGTGGTTGTGGAAGCTACTGTTGGTCTTCTTGTCGTCGTCGCCTCTGTTGTTGTTGTTGTTGCAGTTGTTGTTGAGGTTGTTGATGTTGTTGATGTAGTTTTAGGTTTAGGTGTTGTTGTAGTTGTCGTCGTTGTTGTTGTTGAAGTTAACTTCTTCAACATGCGTGGTTTTTCAGTTACGCCTTTTCTTTCTGTTTGTACAGAAACTGTTGGATAAATTACAGTCTCTATTGGTCTTGAAGGAATCTGCATTCTCCTAAAATTCGATAAGGAGGAACTCCCTTTTACTATATTTTTCATCGGACTTTGAGACGTTTCTTCGAAAGCTTGGGTGGCTTGGGTCATTTGTATGTAGGTTTTCTTTGACTTGTTCCTTTTCATAGATAAACCTAAATCAAAGCCAGTTATACTAGGCGGAGCACTGTTTCCTAAGGTTGTCCTTTCCACTAGGTTTTGAACGTTTTGCTTGTTGTTAATTCTTTGCATTTTAGTCCTTCCAGCTTGCGATTCAGCCGTGTAAACAAATGGCATAGTTTTGGGCCGGCTTTGAATAAAAGTGTTCCTCATTTTCGGTAAAGGAACAGTCGAGGTCTGAATATCAATGTTCCCAGGAATATCAGTAAGTTGATTTGTTTCTGTAGAATTTAACAACTCCTGAATTTGGTAATGAATGTCACTGGAATAATATTTATCATTCTGATACAGTCCATTTCTTTTTCTAGTGACAAGAGCTAAATCTACGGTGGTTATTGCCTTCGGAGATGGCGTATAAAAAGACTGAATCGGGAAGAGGAAGTCACTTTTAACTGTTTGTTTGGGTTGAAATTTAGTTTTGGCAGTAGTTCTGTTGATTGACTGTCTCGAAACTTTATTATCTGAACTTACATCTTTAAAAGCTTGTTCGGCAAAGCTTGAAACAAAGTCACCGGATATGATTAATCCTAGAGTACTCACTTCCGGTGGAGGTTGTGTCACGGGTATTCCCTGGACAATCTTAGACGGTACTGGCCAACGAAAGTCTTTGTGGTTCTCTCGCATGATACTATGTTTGTAAAAATTGTTTGGGGTTTTCTCCGATTTTTCATGAATACTATTTGCGAAGAGAGAATTCTCTGACCTGTGAATTTCGGCAGTGTCTTTGTAAATAAAAGCAGGCTGAAATTGCACGCTTGTCACCTTTGGTACATTTTTCTTGGGTTTTTTGTTCGTCTTGAAACTGAACACAAAACTTTTCCCACTGTTATTGTTATTGCGAAGTACAAATCGTGGAGATTTCTTAACAGGAGCCTTTACTGTGGGTTTCGTCTTTTTAAGTGGCGCCTGCGTCGCTTTTTCTACCTCATGAGCTGCCAGAAGTGAAATTGAAAAATCAGTCATGCTTTTATCTTGCTTCTTCACGTTTGAAAGGCTAGTTTGTGATTGAGAATTAGTACTGATGGTTTTGTGTATGTTGTATGGCTTGGTTTTTACATTGAATAATTTTTTATTTGTTGCTACTGTATGCCGATCAGTTGGTCTTGATCCTGTAATCTTTGTTATATTCAGTGCCTGCTCTCGTTCAGCTGTATCTACTTGCAAATTAATCATTCCGGCGTTGGCTCTGTCTTTAATTCCGGACAAGGTTCCCACAACAATGTTGTTTTCTCCATTTGTTATCCCCGTCCTTGTAAAATCGGCGTAGTGATCGAGATTTACATTTAAGTTTTCAGATGAAGTGATTATTCGAGATTTCTGTGAATCTTCTGATAAACCATTAGTAATGAATTTCTTGTGGTTCTTTCTCTTTGTAAGTGATGACTTGTTTCTGTTACCTTCTAGCTCAGCGGGTATCTTTGCTGTCACGAATTCAATTTTCAAAGGAAAATGAGTCGTCGTTGTGGGTTGTTTTGCACTTCTAAGGGCTTCTTTAGGTGGTGACGGGGCTGTTGTTGTCGTCTGCATTGCACTTATTTTCCCATTTGATTTTTCTGCGTTTTGAACAGTCACTGTATCGATCTTCACTCTCACTTCATCCGAGCGGAAAGCTTTCAGTGTAGCAGGAGCTTTAATCTCCGTCTGTATTTTCTTTAAAGTATTTCCTTTCGATTTTCGGTCGGTAGTTCGAGTCTGTTTAGCAACATGGGACGGAATCCCAACAGTTATTTCAGTGTTTCCAACTTCGATAACAGTATTTGGTTTAATCAAATAACTATGAACGTTCTTTTGTTGTACAACTTCTTTGACTGATTTTGCTTTTGCTTTATTTTTCTTTTCTTTGAATCGTCCTTTTTCATAAGTGGAGGAGTCTAACATCGCTTGGAGTAATTTGTTCTTTTTCTTGCTGTAATTAGTTTTCCAATCTTTAGTGTCAATTTTGATGTTTATTGGATTGGATCCATACAGTGTCTCCTTTCCAAACATAGCAGTATCTTTTTGGTCAAGTTTTGCAGGAATATTTTGTTCTTTACTTTTCTTTCCCATGGACACTATATGTTCTTTGCTCTTTCTTTTAATCGATACTGTATATTCTTTGTGTTTCTTTTTAAATGATTTAGCATTTTCGTTGTTTTTCGTTTTCCTCAAAACAGGTTCTGGTTCCAGCATTGATTGCATTAAATCATTCTTCTTTCGCCGATAATTACTTTTCCAGTCTTTGGTGTCAACTTCAATGTTCAACGGTACATTTTGTGACGAATACTTTGAATCGTTTTGTTTTGGTCTAATGCTCTTTCTTCGAGTGACAAACACCTCTGATTTCTGACTCTTTGCTTTTACTTTTTCTGACTTAACTAGTGGCTTACTGGAACCAAATTCCGTTTTCACTGTTTTAGTAGGGTTATTTTCGTTAAATTGTTGCGTATATACAAGTTTCTCCCTCATCGTCATCTTATCGTATTTTGTAATTGGGGAACTTTTGACATCAATATCTTTAGGTAATTGTTTCTTCTCGGACTTATTCTGCTTAGATTTTTTTGTCAACGATTTCGTTTTACTTTTTTTTCCTTTTTTCTGTTTTGCAATATCGGGCTCTTTGTAATACATTTTCTTTGAAGACATTGTTTTCATTAGTTTTACTTCTTCTAGTGCATTAACAGATTTCTGATCCGACTTTTGTTTATAACCGATGGGATCTGCCGTTGAAGTGAGATACTTATCGTTCATAACTGTATGACCGTCAACAATAACTTGAAAGTCTTTCTTTTCCGAGGTTTTTCCGTTCAGTGACCCAATTAAATACTTTCGTTTAATCAAAAACTTACTGATTGAAGGCGGAAAATCAAGGTCCTTCATGTGGGTGTCTTTTTTATTAGAAGTGGTCTGAATTTCATTTCCAACTTCTTCTGGCATCATAACGTATTTCACACTTTTGTATTCAATTTTAGGTTTAAGGCCTTTTTCTTTTTCGACCACGATTTGATGCATGCTTCTAGTAATAGAAGCTCTTGCTCGATCCGGAAGAAACGAACTTAGATCATTTTCAACATTTGTTTTATCACCCGGTGCTTCCTTTGAATAAATTTCATTTGCTTTATGCCGAATCGCTTTCCGTCTTTTGATTGGCGAAAAAGGTTTTTCTTCTTTCTTTGGTGAAGGAAGCAAGAAGGAAGACTTTTGAGAAGGGTCCTCTTTCACAATTATTGCAGGCATTTCAATTTTTAATTTTTTTCCACTCAGTGCTTTTGAGGTTGTCTCAGCACCCTTACTTTTTGAAGGTCTAGATTTATCTACAGTGTCAGTTTCACTCGTTGTTTGTCTCAAATTCGTTTTTGCATTTGAAAATCCGTATATACAAAAACATATCACAATAAAAAGAACAAAACGAAAATTGAATTTTATCACCATGGTTGCAGATATTATTTTTGACAAATTCACAATACACTGATATGGAACCTTAAGCACATCCTCGCACCAAAATCTCTGTTCTTAATGACATGGACTCAATCTAGAAATGTTTGTCATTCGTGTGATGTATTTGAAACACGGTCGGATATAAGTGTATTTATTTATATCGATATTTAGCCATTACCTGTCAGGATCATGTTTCGGCATTTTTTCTCTCTGATCAACCATGAATACCGAATGAACAGTGACTATTTATTTATTGCGGCATAATGTCGGCCCAGACGTTTTGCGGTTTTTAGTCGTCCCGCGAAACCCAAGACACGTTCCAGGCACGGCGATGTGTCGTTGGACAACTTCTACACAAAAAAAGAACCAAAAAAATCGCCCAAAAACTACAGCATTTGTCAGTTGACGAACTACGCACATATTACTGCGATTGTTGAATTAAACGTGATTTCAGTGAGAAGTTAAATTGTAAAATGTAAACTGAATGAAACAGGCGACTGAGTATAACAGTTGGTTAGAGGAATGAATATTCTAGTCATCATTATTGGCTTGTTGCTTTGGGATTGTAATCGAGCAAATTTTTTGCTTATTTAGCACATTTACCTTAACCGGAAGTTGTTTATTTATTCTTTAAGTCAAATGGCTCAATATTAGATCATATGTATAAGATATATTAATACAAAGTAAAGAATTTGAAATACAGACAGTTTAATACAACGGCAATGCATCAAAACATAATTCATAATCTTATATATTAAATATATACTTATGATTAAAACAGAACATTCTTATGCATCAACAGGTGCACTGTTATTTGTCTCTGTTCTCTGTAAAAATTTCCTTAAATTACTTAAGGAATAAACAAGACATGTCTGTCGATTATTATTGTTTGTTACATATGTATTTCAATAATCGTGAGCCTAGATTTAATCCAAATATTGATAAACACATTATTTACATGAAAATATTTTGAAGATAGATGAGTCATAGGATATATAAATTACATAGGTACATAAATATCTTAATTATTTGTCCACAAAATGATGTTCTACATTTCCGATTGCACTAGGTTTACATATACCTGTAATTAAAATATCTGTATTAGGGTCTTAATAAGATATCTGTTCATTTTAGTTTTTAGAGGTTGTACACGCTATATAATATATATATATATTCGTATTGAGCATTTTTATATTTAAAAAATCACAGAAAATAAATGGAGTTTTATGTAAATAATCCCAAAAATTGAAATTCATGTCTCCTAACCCATTTGAAGACCTACCGAGTGTCTCGCTAAATCGTGGGGTTTTTTTATGAGAGTCAAATCTATTTCCATTAATAAAATTTAAATTTTGAAACAAATAAATCGAAGAAAAAAACACTTTTTCTTAATATTTAGATATGTTGTTCTTTCCTACAACTGAGAAATGTTAACATGCAAGCATTAGACATTAAGAGGAGATAAGAGCAATTAAATAATACTGAGGGTTAGTGAAATATTGATAGATCTAACATTGTGTTGAAAAGATCTGGATAGATCATTGTGTGCAATGATTAGGCATTTGGTTGGGAAATACATTATCACAAAATGCATAGTAAGACATTGACAAACGGAAAGATGGATATGAATTTTGGTGTCCCTTGAAACTAGTAACGACGTTCAGCATTTTGCTGGACATGGTGTAAATTAACATGTAGGTGTATATTAACATATCTACTAGGTTCTAGGTTCCTCTTTGATTGATTGTTGAGATGTCCGAGAATCGACCATTAGGCGTGTAATATACAATCCTTTTGATAAGCGTGGATTTATCATCCTAACACATAAGCAAAATAAGATTTATAGCAGTTATACATTTCTGGTCAAATTAGAAAAGTTACCAAATTGTTGGGTAAATGAAGAAAACAACATATTTATTTTATGATGTAAATTTAAGGAGCAAAACTGTTATTATTATAATGTGTTTGGCTAATCACAAGCACGGCCTTTTCACATGTCTCTGATAAAATAACTGTTGGGCCTCAAGATCTTATTCACTTCCTGTGGTAGATGACTGAATTTCTGTTATCATAATTGTGGTCTATTTCCTTTTGAAAATGTGACTAATGCGCAAATCCAGAGGGAGGCTGGGTGGTCCAGACCCCACTTAAAATTCAAATTTACCAAATTCACAAAGTGAAAGTTATCGAGATTAAGCCTCAGCCCTCCGCCCCCCCCCCCCCCCCCCCCCCTCCCCAGGGCATATAAAAGTATTATTCTACTTTGACAAACATTCTTGATCTGCTCGTGTTAATGTATGTGCGTGACTAACGACATACGCATTTGTATGTGGCATGATAAGGACATTTATTTTAGTTCCTGCAACAAAAACCAAAAGCTACGTTAATATAAATACAATTTTATCAAAGATTAATATATTCGAAATTTTAATCATATTTTCCCTTTATTCTTCTCTGATAATTAGGATGGTGTCAAATTAGGTTGACAGAAATTAAACAGGGTACATTTAATAGACTAAATTTGATGAATTTACTTTTACGCATACACACTCTGACATTGATTTTTTTCTCTCTTACATACATGCATCGTACATTGGTCAACGTTCTTTGGTGTGTGTGTTTGTATGTTAGAGAGGTACACATGTACATCTCTTTTATTAACAATATTCTGTTAAGTTCATATACCGGTAGTTTGGTGAATTAGTCAGTAGGTAGCCCTTTTCTTACTTTATTCAGAGTAGAGTTGACGACGACAAAAAAAAAAATCAAAATACAAACAAAAGAAAGAGGTTGGGTTTTTACAAAAAAAGATCAGAATAATACAAAATCTGGAAGAATTCATTGCCCGAATCCATTTTTTTTTTCAGAATGACAAAGCGTAATCCAAAAATAACTGAAAGCCCACTGAAAAAGGGAAAGAATAATATACATTGTAGTGTATTCATGGAAGGATCTTGGTATCTCGAACTAAAAGATACTATATACACCATCGCCCTTTTGACACAGTGGTAATAGCTGATTAGTAGTACATGTACATGTAGGCGCTCTCGAGAATTTCAGCTCCTTCTGTTGGGGGGGGGGGGGGGCATGTTTTGAATTGCGAACTGCGTTCTCCAATGAAGTTTACTTCTGAATTGTGATCTCGTTCTCACAGTCATTATCTTTGTCCGGTTATATTTTCAGTAGGTTTATAAAAGTGTCCATGCTAGCGCTGATGTAACACTTTAACAGTATATACATTGTACCTGCAATGCATCAATTTTTTTTAAAATGACGTTGTGTTTTCCTTTGTGACTTAAAAAAAACAATCAGTTGCGATAAAGGGGTTTTCGCTTGGAACGGCTCATCTTGTAATATCGGGATGAAAGTCATTCACCAATTAGATAGTTGAGGTATTCTCTTTTGAGAAGTGGACAGGCTTAGCCTACATCCACTTCTCTTCGCAAGCCCTCATATTTTGATTCTGGAAATCGTGTAAATGTCGGAACCGAAGACGGTTCGACCCATGTTTCGACTCCAGTTTCCCTGAACTTTCGTAACAGACCTATTATTTCTACATTTTAAACATTATTGCATCTATGTATTACCAAAAAATCAACACTAACCCGTTGTCAAATCATTTTCCCAACTTCTACATCCCGGGTTTAAATTTTGTGTATCACATTGTTTATCTAGGTCAGCGCAGATTAAATGTTTGTGTTTCGGATAAAATTGGAAACCTACTAAAGACAGTAATGTAGAAAACGTTACTGAATCAACTTAACCTTACAATGTACAAACAAATACTGAGTCACAAAATTATAAAGTTGTATTTGTTCCCTTTTTAATAATCTCTTTTGGTGACAAATTTGCTCTACATCTGTTTTCAAACATTAAAACGAACATTGATTAATATAGCAAGCAACAAAGATTAAAATAAAGAGTTTTTTTTGTTTTTACGTGCAACAGTTACTTATTTAATCATATATATTTTGTTAATTTGTCTTTAATTGTAAACCCACTATTTAAACCTCTTTAAACTATAATAAAAATACCTTTAATCTAAAGTCCACAATCCGAACAATATTTTCCGGTTTTTCCGACTATAATTTTTCTACTTTTTAAACCACCTATAGCGAGAGGTCTCATAATTTAAACCCGGAATGTAGAAGTTAAGAAAATGGTTTGCTAGCGGGTTAGTGTGGATTTGTTTGTTTAAAATGTAGAAATAATAGGTCTGTTACGAAAATTCAGGGAAATTGGACTCAAAACATGGGTCGAAGCGTAGACCGTCTTATGAGGGCTTGCGAAGAGAAGTGGATGTAGGCTATGCCTGTCCACTTCTCAAAAGAGAATAATAGTTGAGGGTAAACACAATTTTTGATCGGAAAAAATAAAACCATGTTGATAACAGTGTAAAAGTATACATGTGAAGACTTAAGTTTGTGAAAAAAAAATTTATTTGATAAAAAATCAAATTTCAAAATCAAATCTCAACGTTTTATGCACATGATTTCTCATGATTTTTAAAACGAATGAATGAATGAATGAATCTGGTACGTTTGTAAAACTCGGTCATTCTTCATAAAGGCAAGTATGTACGTTCGTAGATGGGCTTGGAATACGTTTAATACACTTACCAAATAGTGTGGCAGACATGTACATCTCTCTCTAACCCCCCCCCCCCCCAAAAAAAACAAAAAAACAAACAAACAAACAAAAAAAACCCACAAGAAAACAAAAACTGCTAGGATGCAGAACACGTATTGTTCACACAGTATATATGTTGATTATCTCGCTTAGCTAGCATTTACTTCTTCGCTTTTACTCTATAGAAAACAGTTTTTTTTATTAACAGTGATGTATAATTATTTTGCAAAACAAAACAACAGTTGTTTTGAGGAAAACTAATTAACATGTTTTTCATAGAATATTATTGTATAACACTAGCTTACTTCCCGTCTTCTGTGAAAGGCATAGTATAACAGCTGCACAAAGGATTATAAGTTTTACATCACACAAATTCTTAGTAGTACAAATATTGTCTGGCTGCATTTTTTTTTATCAAAACTACGTCAATCTCTCTACTCTATATTTTTTATTACTAGTAAGTCTTGTTTATGTACATGAATAACAATTCTTTGCAGGTTGTTAATTTGCGATTACACATTAAATGCAATAGAAGTAAACTAATGTTGTATAATCGAAATATTAGGGTATATTTAGGTATACTTTACAGAACTTGCATTGATTGTATATATAGAAGAGTTATCATTAGTGATACATAGTGCGATCATTAGCTTGGAAATACATTTGGAAGATCATTTAATTGATTTTATTCATCAGGATTAGAAATGCCTGGAGCACGTAATTTGTTTTTTCCTTTTCAATAATTTCATTGTTTTAAAATACTCTAGTTGATTGTTGAATGAATTATAGCGGCGTGAGTGGGAGCATTTTTGTTTTTCCATCTTCAGTTCAGTCAGTGGGATATTGCGGAATTTTCTGTATAGTTACAAATGCGTTCCATTGCATTAATTCTGTCTCAGCTGTTGGCTAACTAGAGAGAGAGTTCAACATTCTCGTACGGAGGACAGTGTCGATAAATTATTAGATTTCATTCATATAGCAGGGGTATAATTAACCTGTCATACATCTTTGTGTTCAATTGGAGGTCAAATGTGGTATTAAAAGATAATTTTCCTACAAAGTTTGCTAAGCATATAAAAAGTAGATCAAATGATATCAAACGTATGAGAGAGAGAGAGAGAGAGAGAGAGAGAGAGAGAGAGAGAGAGAGAGAGAGAGAGAGAGAGAGAGAGAGAGAATTTAATGGCTTAGTCACATGGAATGGTCTATCACGCAGCGAGGAATCCAGATCACTAATAATTGCAACACTTGTATTCGCCGTTGCTTTTAATTGTTTTTGTATTTCGCACACTTTGATTAGAATTTCACTCTCACGACTGAAAACCGATTTGATTGGACGGCTCCGAGGAAACATTGTTTGCCGACTGCTGGAGAGGAGAATGTCATTATAAAGAGCAACATTTATCCGAGAACGATGATTTTTGCTTTCACCGAGTGACAAGAAGCTTTGTAGTAAGGTCGGCGGAAGAGCGATACTATTGACTAACACTTGGGACTGCAACGGAATATCCCCGAGGAAAGCTGGACCGACTTCAAGAGACAAGACACTCAATGAGACAGAGCAAAAAACACACTAAAGCAAATGCACCACGGTTGTGAAAGTTTGTGACTTTTTTTTTTAAATTTTGAGAGGACAGACCAACCAACCCAACATTCGGGTGACCAGCGATGGGGAATCAAGCTATCACGTGTCCGGTGCCACCTAAGGTTAAAGGACAAGAGCTTGGCAAATATTTGACAGTGAGACAAATTCATTTAGTACAAAACTCCTGGGATTTGATCAAAGATGATCTTGGCAAGCTAGGATTATGTGTTTTTATGAGGTAAGTTTTTTTGAATCAGTTTTTTTAAATACATAAGCTGTCCCTTATTTTTTGAATTCCTTTCGTAAAAACATGTAAAAAAAAAAATTTGAATTTTTCTCATGGGATCTATGATTAATAAACAGCAGATCTCCAATGGGCAGGCACGATTAAGTAAATAAAAAGGATTAAGCTGGATTGGCTTCATCTGCGATAAATCATTACATTTTGACGAGCAAGGTAATGCCGATATCATTTTTTGTTTATTTGTGTGCAAACTAAATGCCACATTTAACTACACGTACCTGCAGTTGCTTTATCTAAGGTTTAACAGCTGCCATACCAACTATGACGGAACATTCAAAAGAAAAACGCACGATTTCAGCGTTTATAATCACTTGCGACACGACATACTTGTGATTTAAATAAAAACGATATTTGTTATTAAAGGATTCAAACTTTTTTATGTAATGTATAACTCTACATAATACATGTAAAATGTCGTTTTCCAATCTTGTTTTAATTTCATCTTATATAATAAAAAATACAATTAACACAAAATAATCAATTTGAAAGCAAAACGGATGTATGTGCATGAATCATTACTAACTCACATGTCATATTAAAAAACTTTATTTTCATATAATAAATGAATAACAAAATTTAGAAAGAACTGTTCCTCGGTTTTAACAGAGGTTAAACAAATGTTGTTAAAAAAATAAAACTGAACACGAGACCAATGGGCCGTATCGCTTATCTGAGCAAACTATTTTGCTAGTACATTGTAAAGTGTACAGGTCGATATTTTCATTTTTTTAATTTACAAACATTAACATTTTTTTTTATAGAGTATTGTGATTCTCTAACATGACTAGAATCTGGTTCAATGTTATAAAAACTAGCTATCACATTCTTCAGTAGGATTATTTTTTAGCATTAAAGTTTTAAATTAATCAACATTTTCACTTTTCACATATCAAAAGAGAAAATATTATATTTACATGCAATATGTGAGTATTTGTGATATCTGTGGATATTTTAGCGTTCCTTTTCCGATTCATAAAAGTTATCGAATAAAAATTCTAATGACTGTCGAAACTTTTAGAAAAGTTAGAAGGAGAGAGAGAGAGAGAGAGAGAGAGAGAGAGAGAGAGAGAGAGAGAGAGAGAGAGAGAGAGAGAGAGACGTTGTCACTCAAGGTTTCTCTATGTATATGAACACTGTTTTCATAAGTGAAATACATTGAATAATGATGTATTCAAAACATCAATATTTGTATTCCATAAAGTGCTACAATGTACCAACTCAAGAAAATTGTTTACACATATCCAGTGATTTTTCACATCGATATTCGGGCTTTTAATTGCATTTCTTTTCAGTCATAAAACACACACAGGGGGATTTATTGACAGTTGTACACATTACTCACCATTACCTGCCAAAATATTTTTATCCACTAAATGAAAGCATAAGTCCATATATCTCTTTCAAATGGTTTAATTAACACGTCTTGGTATTAAAGTGTTAGATTGCGCAATCAGTTCAGCGCAGAAACTTAAGATATTTCCTTTGGGAAAATTGCAATGGTTGTGCTTTTTTTCGCTTTAAAAAAGAATGTAACTTGTACAAAGATATAATTATACATTATAAAAACATTCTTTTTAAAAAATTAACTCAATTATGTAATTTCATAACCTGCGCCTATAGATCCTATATCCCCTTATATTTAAATACTATACTCTTTCAAATGGATTTAAACATATTGGTTATAGGGAACGTAACCAATTTCAAATTCCATGTATGACCTAATATCCCCATATCATGACTCGTTTTCTAGACAAAGGAAATTCGGATTATATTGTGTAGCCCGAATCCGATATTATGACACAACTGAAATTTGACCACACAACCTGTGGTCATGATCTTTGATGAGGATGCAGATATTAACAGGCCGTGGTTAGCAGAAGTTTTCAATCAATGGAACCAAATGACATTGTCGTGAAATCTGTGCACGTTTTCTTTAAAAATCAAAGTACTGAGCGGCTGGAAAGTGCATTGGTTCATATGGCAGACTTTTTTTCTCTTGAAATTTTAAAGATTATGTGTCTTTTGAAGGTTGGATGAAGTAATGTGTGTCTTCCTACAAATGTTTATTTGAAAATGAAATTGACTATTAATCATAACACCAAATTTTATTTCTATCTAACAGTTGTGGGGAAAACAGGTGTCAAATAATTTTACTTTTACTCCGAAAAAAAAATGAATAGAAGCTTTTAGCTAAGACACTTCAGACTATGCAGATTTAAATGTTTAACCATCCTGTAACAAGACCAATTTATTGTATTATTTTGTTATGCAGTTTGTTTGTTTTCTCAATTAATCTTGAGAATTTCCAGCTGCGCAATCTCATAAATGTTAAGTTATGATTTAAACGTTTTGTCAGAAAACATCATAAAGGAGAGAACATATATAGGCATTGTGCCTGCTGTTCAATCCAATTCAATGTATTCATATATACTTGAATAAAATACTTACTAAATTAAATAGAATTCATCAAAATGTAGACAATGTTCATTATTTTCAACATTCTAAATTTAAATTGGTTCTTAATTTTTTTTTAATTCTGTAACATATTTTCATTATTAAATGATGGTGATTTTTTTTTCTTATGACCCTTATTATAAAGTTGATTTTTCTACATTTTATTATCGTGTGAGCCTCAAAACTGTTTCTCGACGCTTGACTCTGCAAATATCTCAAGCGTTTAGTACAAAAAGGTACTCCTAGGAGTTGTTACAGACCGGTTTCTCTATCGGGAGATGACAGAGCAACAAGCTAGCTTGTTTCATGATTAGAATTTTCGCCTCAAGCTACCGTTTAAAATAACTTACTTGTTTTTGTTTTACCGATGTCATTAATCGCTACTTGCTTACGTGATTAGCGCTCCAGGAAGTCCATATTAATAAAAATTCTGAATATCTGAGAAGTCTATTTTTCATAATACAAGTTGCTGTCCTTTACAAAAGGACTGCAATACGTGGACCATATGCATGGGTTTCTAACGGAAACGTGAAAACCTTAAGATTATCAGAGTCTTGCCCCCTGCTTTCTATTTAAGACATCTACAGGGGAGACCTCTAATTGCAAAAGTGTTATGATGAATATCATTGTAGCAAGCCTGGATAAAGTGCCTTTATCACGAATAGCCCTGACTTTGTACTTGAGAATTTAAAAGCTTCATACTTTTAACATGCTTATGGATTGTAATGATGAATATTACATGTAAAGTATTAGGCATTCGGCGAATTTCACTTTTTGCGCAAACATTACGTCTCGCACTACTTTGTTAACTATGCAGAGACATTAGAACAATCTTAACAAGAGACTGGACTTTGGGTAGTTGTGTCAAACAGCAATGTGACGTAGGCCTGTCTATTTCATTGCAGGCCACTCAGCCACGACTCTTTGAAATCAACAGGATTTGTCTAACTTTTGAGCGAAGGCAATCGGTGTATAATTTTCTTGAAACCAGCGTCATTTTAACTTGTTTTGACGCAAGAAATACTAGATAAGATCTTTACATCCTACTGAAAAAGCAAGGTCTTGTTAAAATGGTTCTACATTGTAATTTCTTATTTTGATGCATTTTTCTTAAGATTTAAACTTTTGTACAGTGACATTTTTATTCAATCATGTATTTTATGGAGTCGCTTAATTATTCAACAATGCTTACATGCGTAAACAATTTTAATCAAGTGCACTAGCCTCGTCAACTAAAAGTAAAATTTTATCATCAACGTTTATGCTATTTGATCCATACTGTAGTTTTTGGTATAACTTTAACTTATCCCATGATGCTGACAGCTCATATCACATGCCGACCATTTCTTTAAAAGGAATACTTACTGTACTGTTAACCAACAACTTTGCAATATTAAGATAAACGTGTGCTAGTCTGGTTCCCTGGGCTACCTATAATCCCGCACAGGAAACCAGCCAGTTCATGCGCAAGCTTAATTTTCCCCATAGCATCCGGATTAACGCAATGGAAAATTTACATTCTAAAGGTGTTATTGGAATATTTGTTAGCACATTTTGAAAAGACGTGTCTTGTGATAATAAGTCTGACATAATTACACTGAAGATTGGAATACGTAACTTTTCAACAACAAATATTCTGTCCATAAACTAGTGCATGAATTTTTAACAACATAAATTCTGTCAAAAAAACTATTGTAGTATATGTAGTTAATAGATTTGTTGTTTCAAGGTTAGAAAATCTAAGTTAATTTTATTATCAAAAAACAGAAATTTAAAAAAAAATGGTTAAAAAGCAGAATAACTTTTCTGTTGAATATAAAGAGTTTTTAAAACAATTACTACTAGTATATTCATTTTTATAAAGTTCATTTACATCCAATTGCTATTATTTATCCAAAAGCTTTGTAAAACCAGTTTCGTTCCGTCCGTTTGATTGATTAAAGCCTTGATCAAAGTAAAAATAATGATGTGTCTACCCCATCCAACGCGAGTATTCCTGAACTCTCACTCTCATATATGTCCTTTGATTAAATGGTTTTGTGATAAGAAATCTTTTAAAACTGCAAGGTCATCAAAGTAAACAAAAAATCATTTTCCATGCTTTTTCATGATATACAACCAAAATCACAACATCGCTGGCATATTAAATTCTGTGTGTTGACGAAAAATGTGAATGGACAGCCACCACTTCCCCTCCCAACCCCATTTATGACGAGGGCTTTTATTCTTTTTCATATTTTTCTTGTACTTATAATGAACAACCACAATCTATGATCTCATCTAGCAAGCCAATATTAAAGATAAAACCGGAATTTCATACCAGATGTATAAAATTCGATCGGACGCGTGAAAGCATAACTCCACAGCGGGGGGAGGGTTGGGTTTAAACTGATTACATGGATATGATTTCCATGAAGACTTCTACCTGAATGGTGAAATTCATGACCCCTAGGTAAGGAATTCAGTTGCTTGAGTGTTGGCCAATATGGCCACATAGTGAAAATGTATAAGATCATATAATATCTTCTTCTGTACTTTCACTGTCATTTGAGATCATTTAAATGTATTGTTGTTATATTCATAGTGTTCTCTTGTTAGATTTAGAAATCACTACCCATCAGCCAGGGTATCCGGCTTTTTTATTTTGAGGGGGGGGGGAATCTGACCTTACCGGTAGGTCATTTAGTAAACATGTATTTTTTTTTTAAGATCATTTGAGTTACTCATAACTTATTGCCGTTGGTATATAAACAGCAAATGATAAAAACGGGGTGAACAGTCGGAAGAGTCTTGGATTAGGGTATAGACTCTACAATGAAGCTTAGAATGCAAGCATGATACTCCCGGATAGGTCCACGAATGCATTTTGAATTCAGCGTGTCTACTGCCTATTCATATTAGGAAAATGTATTAAAATTTTCCTGAGTCATGCTGTTAATTTCAAGTTGAGTAAAATTTTATGATAATAATGATACGTGCTTTACCGAACATATGCTAGAATAACGTCCAGTGATTCATTCACCAAATAAAGTAAAAATCAGCTAAGTGTGGAGAGGTTTAAACCTACCTTGAGCAGTTTAAATTTCAACGAATAACAATATAGTAGACTGAGTAATTAACACTTTTATAAGATGTTCTTTATAAAAATACTTGTTTTAAGAAGTAGACGTGTTAACACGACCATTTGAAAGACAATTTCAATAATTTCAGACATCAAACAACATTTAGCAAGATTACAAAACTCCTGTCTTAAAGGAGGAGCCTGATGTTTTTACACTACTTGTGCACCCCTGCACCCCTACCATAATCACCCCACACCCCCAATCTCTTTGGAATAATCATTATTTATGTCTCTGATTTTGTTTTTAAAATAATCAAAATTGCAAAATCCGACAGGAAAAAATACCATAGTATGATTGCCTCTTAATCGCTTTTGAAATTAGCAAGATCTGTCCCTATTAATTTATTAACCAAAAAATTTGAATTGCCAACACCGGTAGAACACCCCCCCCCCCCCCCCCGAATAATTTCCGCTGTAAATTGGGCGTTGATAAAGCAAACACATATAAAACATAATCGTCCACAACAGTCAAACTCCATGTAGTCGGATTAAAAGTGCATTTTTCAGGATCACGACGGACGCCTTCCATAAGAGTATGCGAAAAGCATCTTAGCCAGTTTGATTGAAACATTCGTATTGTAAGGACTTCGAGCTATACAAGTCTTCGTGCTCGACGTGGCGACTCTAACCCTTGATTGATTGGTCGGATCTGAAGGCCCAATGCATCCTATTCATCACAGGGGTAAATAAAAAAAAGACGGTGGACGTAACAAATTGATACAACCAAAAACGACAACATATTAATCGTGTTTATGCCGAGTAAATTCGGGAAAAGTATCTTGTCAATCCGCTCAGATGCGAGTAGGAATTACGCTGGTACCAAATTTAGTCTTGCTAGAACCACTAATGATATTCTGGTTAGTGTTGGCTTCAGGTCAAATAAGTGAATGATTTAAGCTAGGTTGAGCATATCATTTTATATATAATTTCAATCGCTCCAACAATTCCATAACATAATTTGTCTGCTTATTGACGGGGCAGAAAAATGAAGAACCTCGTTTTTCTCGTAGATTTAAATGTATCAATAACCCCCTTTTTTAAAATTAAAATTCAAAGAAGAGGGAATGCGATAATTCTTTGAAAAAAAGTTATTGGAAGACTTTTCCAAGTATAATCAATTTCAGTTTTTCGGTTATATATAAATGAAGAACTTTGTTATTTGAATCTCCGGGGAAATCAATTACTGCAATTAAAACTATTAAATACATGTTATAGGCAACTTAATTATACATGGTATCTCACATCGCTTAACTTCATAACTTTGAAATCTAAGGCGGGCTAGAGATCAGATTTGAAACATTTCAGTCTATGTTTTAGCTTCACAATAATTCACGAAGTGAATTGCATGAAATACACAATGGAGGGAAAAAATGCGCCTCCCGCAGTTATTGAATTACGCATGAAGCCAGAACTGGCGATAAGATTTGAACATGAAACTCGTGCTTGCTCCTCTGTACTATGCATGCAACAAAATCAATCATCAATATAAATCAACAAACAGTAATAACTCTCAAATACATATTTTAAAAGTTTAAAAGTAAATTTCAATAGCTTGGCGATAAGAGATCGTTTACACGTGCCTGAATGTATCCAAAGCTGTGATGTTGTCTGCCGATTTTTATCGACCGGGTACAAATAGATTTTCTCGGGGACACGACGGGCACTTAGTCCGAAATCATTTGCCTCACAAATGTCGCTCGCCATATTTCAATTACAACTCCCTGTCCCCCCCGGACGTATATATATTGAATGAATGATTTGCGAAACGAGATTTTCATAATATTCATTTGAAAAGCGTGGAGCTCACGGAAACAGCAGATGACTGAGGGGTAGAGAGTCACATATTGCCAAGTCAGATAAATAATAATAATTGATACATTGGTTTTGTTTGAGGTCAGACTGTGCTAATTTTTCTTCTCTAGCTCCTTTTAAAAAAGAAGCCGATGGTATCGCAAGATTGCTAGGTGAATTCCAATTACTGATGAAACGCGATGCTTGCGCTCTTTCATGAAGACGATGAAGATATTAAGAAATGCTACAAGCGATGATGAACATTGTTATTCCTTTTTCGATAATTTGATAAATTGAAAATTTTTGCCGGGGTGAACTTTAAATAGTTTCAATGGCACATATCCAGAGCTTTTAAAATATTTATGATTATCACATTTTGATACCTATGGGTTTAATTAATACAGTAATTGGAAACAAGTTCGAATTCATGTGCAATATAACAGCAATACGATTTTCATATTATATTGTTTATAATTAAGGATGATAAGAAAGCATGTAGTTTAGAGCATTGATATAGTTAAAATGGGATTAGAATAATGATAAACAAGTTGCAATTTTTAGCAGCATTTACAGATCTAACTCCAACAGCTGTTGGATGAAACGAGGGAGTGGGACGGATTCACGAATATACTGTGTTTGCACTAAATAAATATTCTTTTAACACCCATTTTTGTGGATTTTGTTGTCTAACTAATTCCCAAAATCAAATGATTCTTGGAGTTAAAAAAAATAATACGAAATGTTATTATAGAAGAATAATTATCCATAAGATTCGTTTCCTCGAAATTGAGTAGTTTACTAAATACACGAAATTGATGCCCTTGAATATTAATTAAAGTACAATAACAAGTGATGTACATATATGTAAATACCAAAGCAGCTTGTATATGTCATAATGTCAATTTAATTCAGTAGAAGTTACAAAGCGGTGCAGCGAATGTAATTATGTATGCTTACTTAACTTTTACTCTGGCGGCTAATAATTTCATTAGATTAAGCTCCAATTACTCGAAGGACAGTCCATATAGGTAGATGATCTGCTAACGTTTCTAAGTATGTTCACCCCAGGGACGTCATAGATGACCTATTGGACTCTGTCGTAAACATGTCCTTGCCGAGTAGAACTTGATTACCCCCCCCCCCCCTCCTCCCCACATCCTACTATAACTTTTATGAGGAGGTTTAATCAGTATAAAAATTGATAACAACCACCCATCCAACACTCGCTTTCTTTCCTACATTTTTTAAAAATATCTTTACGATGCAAAATTGATTGAATTTCATTTCCAGTTGAAGATGTTGTTAGTAAACCGATTGTTTTTACTTTCATCGAGACAGGTCTCGAAATGAATTTATTACTAAAACCGATTTGGTTTGACTTTTCCGATCGCGTCGCGTTCAGCTTTTTCAGCTACGTCATACATAAACAATACCCGCACCTTAACCACAGTTTTTTTATTGGTGGATTCAGCTTACCGCTGATTGGCTGCTGGTTAACTAAGACTAAATTATGCACGGACAGAACAACAACATATCAGAGAATGAAAAATTCACATGGGTACTCGTGACTGTCGAAATTGGGCTATTTTTCGAAAGTGTACACTTGTGATAAAACAATGCATACGGTACATAACATTATCATATATAGCTGTAGCTCTGTGTATAAATTTTGGGTTAGAAAATATTAAGCTACAGTGCATACAATACTTACATGTACAAAAAAACTTTACGGCAATTTGCCGCGTATAAATATAACACTATTTTTAAAAATATTTACATCATACCATACCACATTTTGTGCAAATAATCCATTTAAATAATTCTTCATTTAGTTTACTACTGTTAATAATTGTAGCTTTACCCGCCCCAAACTTTCTCCTATTAAATAACCTTTAACCGTACTCGGAAAGCGGATCAAGAACTGTATTTTTTATGTATGTAAACAAACCAGTGTTCATGTATGGAGCGGGTGATCGGGGGTTCAGAGACAGGTAAAATAAAGAAATCTGCAGTAAATGGTTTGTGGATATTTTAGTATATATATTTACACCGAAAGTGATAGGGCAACAGAAGAGAAACGAATCGGACACTTGCCTAATGAAGACGCACATGTACAAACCTCTTTGCACTCTCCACTTCCGTCTCGTTCTTTCACACCATCGTTCAATACTTTTATTGACTGTCGATTGCCGATCGAAAGGTGTAGAAATCGAGGAATTCATACCTATCACTTTGACTGGCAAGTTAGTAGGTAATACATGTGCATTATACATTTACGGTATTTACATGAAATGAACGCTTAGCACATGCAACTTTTAAATATTATATTTTTTATAACGCCGTACTCTGGACCGTAGCTTGAGGCTATGGTTTAACGCCCGTTTACACAGAGAGAGAGAGAGAGAGAGAGAGAGAGAGAGAGAGAGAGAGAGAGAGAGAGAGAGAGTTTAGCACAGAATTTAAACATTAGGGATAGTCGATTTTGAATGAATAATATTGGGGGGAAATAAACTGTTCTGAGAAATCCTTCAGCTCTGGCATTGCATAAGAGTATACTGATAACTCGGCCTAAAAATAGGAGTTAACCAATCATATAGTTTTCACACCGGCGGCGTGTATAATTTATGCATGACGTAGCTGACAGAAATGATCGTGACGCTATAGGAAAAGTCAAACCAAATCGGTTTTGATAATATGAAGAAAAAAATGAAACGATGTTGTTTAAATAATGTTTGCATGTTTACTTGATTAAATTTGATTTGATATTCATTTTTCATTCATTTTCTTCATAGAGTAGAGAACACTTATGACGTCAGCAAAAGTGACTTGTGTAATGTGTCACAAAACATGCTATTCTGCTGTTATATCCAATTAGTTATATACATTCAAATTTTGATTTCAAAAGCTGTGTGTCTATTAAGTTGTATATAATGCACATTCTGTAAACCAATTTTATTTGCGGCGACTTTATTTCGCGATTAACTGCCGATAAACTGGTTCGCGACCAAGCCTTATCCAGACCTGTATTGTTATAAAAACTATAGATAAAGGATTGGTTCGCGGCGAGAAATATTCGCGACTACTAGGCTCTCGCTAACCTCGCGAATTTCTCGCACGCGAATAAAAAATTGGTTTACAGTATACATGCATATATATATATATATACGTGCGTATAGCAATTATTTCACTTCATTATTGGACAGGTATTGAGTGACGTTTGTGACTGACATATAATATATATATATGACAGTTCTATTGACAAACATATAAAATCATGAAACATGTTTTAATGGGAAATACGTAAATATTCAAGTTTCAATATCTCACATTGGACTAGATTTAAAACATTAATGTTCCAGATTTTGGATACTTTCTTCAATCCAAGGGCATTTGTACGTTACTGGTCGATATTACAAATCCCTGTGGTGAACGTTTTCTGCAGGGATAACCACAATTATAGAAATGCACTGTTTTTAATACAGAACAAATGGCAAACCACTTTTAATCTGAATTAGACATACATATCTGTTATACTCAAATGGGGGAGAAAGCAAAGCGACTTCGATGCATTCAATTTCCTTAGGATCATGAAGTCATTTTTGAAGAGGCCTGATTGCAGACGATATATATGCAAGTCGTCATTAGAAAAACTCTGTTGGGCGATTGCACCAAAACTGTGTAACTCATCAGAAATTTTTTGATTACCAATGGAACTCATCTTCGCGCGCTTACTGGCGTGTAAAAGTGTCTCGGTGAGACGTATACAAACAAAAGTGTTACAGCAAGAAGCAGTTGGCAATCAGAGATTTTCCTGAGCACTACACCAGAATCGCGCGTCAATGGCGATGATGTGCCATGATTCTCATCCTTGCAATTCTGTGTGGCATAGTCGTTGTGCTTGTCAAAAATTTCAGCACCCAATCTTCTAGGAGGCATTTTTTTTTTTTTTCGTCTCAAATTTATTTTTTCGATGGTGCTTATTAAAACAAAAACAGAAAATAAAAATAAATTGAGGGTTATCACGTCCTTGCAATTTTATATCCTCGCTTTTACGTCATTCGCGCTTGTTTTAACCGTATCTAATGAAGGAGAACACACGGGTAAATACTAGGTATGAATTAAAACGAACAGTTTACAATGGAAACATAAAAGAAAATTTAATTGGGAAACCATATTGTGCAACAATTAGTTTCAAAGGAAACTCGAAGCTTTACCCACAAGAAACACTCTGTGTCATTGACTGGAATTCACCAAACCAAAACAAAAATAAAAAAGAAAAAAAAAGAATAATAAACCAAACAAAACCGATTTAAGACAGTACTTGTAGAACCACCTGCTGCATGAAATCGTTATATTTGATCTCTATAGCCGGGCTCGCGGCCTGGAAAATCTAAGCTTGTTGAATGTTGCTTTGGTTAAAGAAAGTTCACGCGAGAATAGGCTAATCCTTTTTCAAATTTTCAATTTCATTGAATGATTTTTTTTTTTGCGAATATTCTTCCAAATTCTTTATTTGATATAATTATTGGATTAATGCATATTCTTTATATCATAACCTATAATTATGTATTATATTAACTTAATTATAGGATCTTGTATATAGGCCTTTTCCGTGCATTGGCATCTCTGGTTTATTATTTTTTTTATTTAAACGATTTTTTTTTTCATATTTAAGATAGGAATACATTTTCTGGCGACGGCAAGGGGTGAATCATTGGATTTGTCTCATTGCTTTATTAAATTGTTAATCACCTTCCGCAAACCTCGCTCTTCATTGGTTTAAGTAAAAAATAAATACTGCATAGTACTACCGGTATATGAATAAACATTCCATTCACCCATTAGTTACGCCGTGAAGTACTATTATATTGACAACATATGGAGAGAGAACATCTGACGCGTTACTGCGGTCGTTTTGTATCTTTTTTCTCCATTTTTTTTCAATCTCTCAAAATGCATCCATTACAAACACAATGGGTTGGAGATTGGGTGCAGAAAAAGAAAAATTCATATCGCACCTGCGCCCAATTCATTTACATGTGCATCCTCTTGTGTGATGTGACTGGTTTCATAACAATAAGCATCGTACGTATGTATTTTGTGTCATGATACAGTCTACAAGTAATTAAAATCAACCCAGATCATTATTAAGGCATTTTTCTTCTTCTTCTTAACAAGCTGAAGATCTTCTGTTACGCGTACGCCGATGTGTGATGGCTTTGAATTTAGTCGTTCTCTCATTAGCCAGGCATTCTTTTCCCCGTCTAGATATTAAACCAAGACTCTACTTAATACAACACGTACATGCAGTTTATTTTACAATTTTCATACCAACAACAAAAATACCCTTGTCGGTGCAAAATTTAAGGTGGTATGGGACATCTGTCGATTAAAGTACATTATACTTACAATACTTCCACCGGTTTTTAATTCTAAAATTTTACAATATCTCCTCAAAAATTACGTTTTAAAATTTTTTGAAAAGGTAAAAATGTTAAAATCCCCAGCGGGATTCTAACTCATGACTTACAGATACATGTATGTAGTAAAGTCGTTAAACCACTGTGCTACACTGTTAGGCACTTTAAGTACAATAAGTGAAATTTTTAAGGTATCCAATTTTTTTTCCGTTAAATTTGATAAAAAAGTTATATGATTATAATTTTATCTTCTAGGTTTTTCGAATCGGAACCCGACTTGAAGTCCCTATTCCCTAAGATTGTCAAGATGAACAACGAAAATCAGCTGGAGTACGACATTGACCGCGAGATGCTGCAGCGACACGCTGTCACCGTGTTGGAGGGACTCGGGGCCGCGGTGGAGAGTCTGGAGGAGTCGGACTTTCTGAACAGTGTCCTGATCTCCATCGGCCAAACGCACGTGCAAAGGCACGTGAAGCCCAACATGCTTCGGGTAGGTTAAATCGTCATTGTCGATAGTTGATACGGAGCTGTAATGTAAATTTTATTTGCTTTGAAATTCACATTTGGGTTGTACTGTAGACGATTGACAGTTTGAACTCAAGACGTGACTCGTATTTTGTATCAAACACTGGGTTATAATAAAAGATATTAATACGGAGAGCGAGATCTCATGCTAAGACCGTATTATTGAATCAACTGTGATAATTCAACACTTAATTAATTACATGTAATATTAGCACCCGTTACCACACTCTGTCTTTGACATTATTAAGACAGCTCATTGTCTGTGATTTAATAGGTATATAACAGGTGCAGTATGTAACACCAAAAATGATATTGAAAAATACGACTGAAAATATCGGTTTTGATTCCACAAATATAAAATTGGTTAATGAAGATATATTTAATTATCCTTTGGGTATTTTTAGGTGATGAAATACAGTCGGGGTGATTAAACCCAATATAGTCAGAAGCTTTCTATGAAACATAATTATGTAGATTTGATCACGCCTGGGCGTATTTCATCACCTCATAATATTCAAAGAATGATTGTTTATCACTCAAATTTATATAATTTTCAGCAATTGTACGTTTAAATATCAAAATAGTCATTGATGGTACATGTATATATTGGACTATACATTAAAACGTCGATTCTTAGAACAGTGTTATCACATACAAAGACAATGGAAAATATAGATATCATATATCAAAGTTCATTTATTTCAAACTTTTTTCTCTCTTTCAAATATTTCTTCAGAAGTCTGTGTTCAGATAGCCATTGACAAAGTCGAATCACGATCTACGGGTAAACTGTTTAAACCAATCTGTCCGTGAATGAATTAAATATACATGTACGCATTCCTTGAAATATTTTTAATGTACACTCATGTACCTGCCTAATTCGGAGGCATTAGTTATACTTTTGAGGATTACTTGTACTATTCAACGATTCGTTCTATCATTCGGTAAACCTTGGCTATGGCATAAAAAAAATCCCGTAACATGACAGTGCCCCCTTTTTATACTATATATTGTAGAAAATATACCAATATTTTGATGATTTCCCAACTAAAATGGATAATATTGACATTTTCTTGAAAGTGTCAATAGTTCAAATTGGTTTTTATTGTACTTAATAATGACAGACTTTTATCGATGTTTGTATAGAGCTAATAGCAGCGAACTTCGAATAAATTAAAATGAATAGAATGGGTGGGCTGTCCTTATAATAGAGGATGTGCGTGTGAAGATATTAGATAAATCGAACACCACTCGTTGACATATCACGTTGCATTGTTTATCGCCAAAAATACTCACAGTCGATTGAAAATTTAGTGATCAGAAATCACAATAGTATTCACTTTATATGCTGTATAATTTAAAATCTCAAATAGAAATGAAGTTTTTATACAATTGTTGCTGTTTTTGATGTCAGCACGGTGATTAAGCTACCCCCAAAGTACAATATTCACCTCGCCAAGGGTAGTTAAATCATCGTAATAATCGAAAAACAGCAATAATTCTTTTATTTTCGAAAAAAAAAACTTCAGTAATTTTTTATTATATGATTCAGAAACGCGATATTTAATATTTTTAGTCCAATGTAGAGAAACTCAAATGTTATATTGACCTCCTATGTCACGTGCAGGTGAATATAATGTTCTGATTTTTTGTTGGGAGATAGTGAATATGAGCCAATCAGAGAGCTAGGAATTAATCAATCATATGATAATGCATATGCTTTCACGAATCATGATCATGCACGCGGGTATGAAGGTAGCTAGCACTGCAGAAAAAGTACATAACCCGCGTTTACATCAATTTCTGAATCAATCGATCAATAATATTTAAAAAATGAATTAAAAGTACGTAAATTATCATTCTTGTCAATCAGCACGTAAGACATTATGCTCCCTTTAACTACTTGCCGATCCAAGGTCAGTCGGTTGCAAGCCCGCGGAGGCCGTGCTTTAGTTTTAATCGATTATTAAGAGATAATCCACGCAAAGTCAACATCAAAAGTAAACAGAAGACATCAATGAACGAAGTAAAAAATTAAAATAGCATTTTTTTTAATTTAAAGTTGATATTAATTTAATAAACAATGCATTTACATGTAGAAACTGGAGGATTTTTTTTAAAGATTTAAAGAAATGATTCATATAATTTATTCATAGGCAGACAGGTCGTTTTCTTGGTTGATTTCATTTTTGTTAATTTTTGTATGAATTACAATAGATTTTTAAAAGGTAGAGTGAAAAAAAGCAAGTGGCTGTTGTAAATGTTTTATTCTGCTCCAATGCGTTTATTTACTATTTTTGGTCTTGGGCTCTTATGACGCGAACGCGTCACGTGATTGCCGTCTATCTTTCAAATCTTTCAATAGACGAGATGAAGCAAATTACAGACGGCAAGATGGCGGCCGCAAAGCCTTTATATAAAGTTTAACAGCTCGATGGATTTCCTTAGACAATCATGCTCAGTAATCATTATAATGACATTATTCCTTGTCAGGTTATTTGCCGATTTTATCTATTCACAAATTAAATGTTTTATCAACTTTTTGTCAAAATTAGAATTTTATTTAGCAATAAGCGCAACTTTTATGATTCCTTTTTCGGATATTCAGTTTTAGCTGTATCCCTCTAAAAGTCAATAGCGGTTTACCATAAGAATAAAATTAAAATGAAAGGACCACTTTGCTTAAAAGTCATGGTTTGACTTTTTAAAACCACCATTTATGCTAAATTATTTCTAAAGTCATGCCTTTAAGAGCTACATGTAATATTTAAAAAAAAACAATCAAATAAAATAGTTTAATAAATTGCTTGAAATTCACTAATAGTTAAGATTCTTTCATATGCTTTTTTAATTTTTCATAGAGGTTATGGCCATCCTTGAATTATGGACTAAAACAATGCTTGCAAGAAAACTACACAAAAGAAGTGAACGAAGCATGGAAGAAAGTGTATTTTTACGTCTGCTTCCATATGAAGCGAGGAATGGAGAACCCGGATCTAGATTTTGATTCCTACTGTAACGGCACCAAATGATGAAATGGACAAACGCACACAGGGAAACGAAATACGAGTATCTCTATCATTCAAAATGTTCAACTTTTTCTGATCATGGTTTGTTGTTTTGGTTTTTCTCCTTTTCATGTACATCAATATTCATGTACAGGAACATGGTCATTTAATTCAATCTACGAGCGCCATGATAGAGATGCCAACTCGAGATCGTCGTTAGCGGTTTCAGATCGTTCAAGAGGGAATTCTGAGCTCCAATACTTTACTGATCGTCGTACTAGCCCGGCTTTGATATGCGCGTCTTTGGGGATTATACCCAAAGGTGATCGTCCATGAACACTTTAATCCATTTTTCAACACATCTACAGATGCAGTAATTTTAATCTTAATCCCATTATTATTTCCTCGTCTCCATGTCTTTTAATACGTGCTTCTCGAATAGATCTCCGAAATGTACAAGAAAAATACACTAACTTGATTGCTCAAGGGCATTGTTGATTATGAATGTATGAAGACGAGTTTTTGAGCACGTTTTCATGGCAGTGCTCGAAGAGACTTCTTAGATTATTGTTATTGAACTATAAAGGTTAATGTTTTACTTTTGTAAGTGTTGTCGGTCACGTTGTGTTGATTTAAGAATAAAATTGTACATAGTCATAAGTTTCATGCATTTTATCTATTGATAATAAAATGACATACTGTGGTTTCATTAATTTTCAAGGGCATCAATTTTCGTGGATAAAGTGAAAATCACAGTTTCAAGGATACGTAAATTCGTGGTCAATGACACTATCAATACAAAATGTTAATAAAAATTGCACTTCAATGAACATTTAATTTCGTGGATCAACTAAACAACGAAATCCACGAAAATTGGTATTCAACGAATATTGATGAAACCACAGTACATACATACATGTATATGCATGGTGAACACGTACGTGTCACATTGTTTGATTACGGCATTTGGCGAAACATAATGCAGTTGCCGTCTGTCCTCCGTGCAACTGTTTTAAATATTTCTAAAATTGTGTTAACTTTTAAGAACAATTTATACAATTTCATTATTTAATATATGTCTCTATATACGTTGTTAGAAAAGAGGACATTGATTCCATAATGAATAAGATATGCGACACTTTTCATAATGCAGCAAAAATGTCTTTCGGTACCAGAAACAATGATAAATCGAAAGGTGGAAATAAGTCTAAACCATGGTTTAATAAAAGTTGCAAAACGGCACGAAGAAAATTCCATTTAGCAAAGAAAATTCACAATAGATATAAGTCCGATGCAAGAATAAAATTGTTTAGTAATTATTATCTTAAAAACCCAAATATTTTAAAATTTAGAACACTTATGTCATCTTCAAATCATGTAATACTTCTGAAAATGTGTACTTTAATTAGAAAAATATTTGATTTGGTCGGTCATCCTACCTACAATGTAACAACTATAACAAATTCATTGTTTACTTTGTTCTGTTTTTTTTTTTTTGGTAAATCCTACTTTTCTTATACTTTTGTAATATATAATTTTTCTGCACCTCATGTAACATTATATGTTATGAGTGAAATAAATGAACTTAAACTTGAACTTGAACTCTACATGTACATGTATACATTGTACATATAATAACGAGAAAATATTTTTTAATTAAAAGAATAAAAAGGTAATCATTTCCTGAAATTAATATCATTTAATGATAATGATCAATGTCTTTTTTTAATATCTAGCCATTAAAATCATTTTCCATTTCACCATCATTCTTCTTTCCGTGTTATCCTGGGGGGACAACAACCTCTTTATTTAAAAAAAAAAAAAGAAAATCGGGAAGATTATAGCATCGCGGCAGTCAGGAGAATGGTTTAGTTTTCTCATCTCTATAGGATATATCATGATACCCTTATGTCGAACAGGAGAGAAAAACACCAAGGATCTTAGTCGATATCTTATAGACCGACATACTTCGTACATTATTCGTTAAATAAAGATATCGGTCGATATAAACAATAAAGAAACATTTTTAAAAAAATAAAATAATCAGTTTCTTTAGATTTAACTTGATAACTTTTTGAGATGAAGGTGTCCGGGTTTTCTGAATATTCTTTTAGTCACATTGCAGTAAATGTGTTGTGCATTCAAAATAAAATATGTAAAACAGTATTAATTATACATTGTGTATCAAATAATGTAGAAAGGAATGATTTTCATTTAAAAAAAAAAAACCAAAAAACCAAAACCTGTCACATAATAGTGTTGTACAATTCAAAATTTCTTTTGAGAGAGAGAGAGAGAGAGAGAGAGAGAGAGAGAGAGAGAGAGACCTTGTTTGCTCGATTTCCGCTATGATGAACGATGCCCCACTGTATCTTTTTTATTGTCAGATAATACGAGAAAGTAAAGCCTGAAGGATGTTTGGATATCATTATTTTATTTGCTTATGATAAACACATTAAACCCATGGAGAACATAATGCAAGCATTATTGAAAACTAATATGATAAATGACCCCGGGCTTCAAACACAATGTAGATTTCGGAAAAAATAAACAGATGAGCCTGCATCAAAAGTGAGCGATTTATTGTAATCGAACACACGGAATTTTTCAGGTGAAACTATCCACTTAATTTAAGGTTTCCGTGGAATAACGTCTTACAGGTGCTTTCTCTGATGATTAGGTATTTGAAGTAGGGAGAAGATAAAAATGATAGAAGCTATCTGATTGCTCCCAATCCTCAGCTCGGCTGGTGATCGAAACATGAACCTTGAAAGAAACGATGTTTATTAGTTAAGAAAGTTTCTTTATCGATGTTTTATTAATCACATTTTTTTCTTTTCCTATTTCGCCTCCTCTTCACCGCGCCTGCTAATGGTCATTATGCTCATCAAATCTGGTAAAATGAAGCCATCAATACACATGAAACTTGTCTCATTTAATAAACTTGAACTGGTACGAACTTGATTCAAGAGCGTTTTTGCGACATTTTATTTTTCATAATTATAAGCTCTAAAGCCTACAAGCTTAAATGAGAGAGAGAGAGAGAGAGAGAGAGAGAGAGAGAGAGAGAGAGAGAGAGAGAGAGTACATTAGCTTACTGACATGCATATAGTCAAACCAAATCATCCGTGTACTTATCAATTACGAAACAAGTAATTAATTTACCAAGAGTAACAAAAGAACATTATTTCAACTGATTATGAACATAATTATATATTTGATATTGGTCAAAGATGATTACAATTAACACCACAATCTATTGAAACAGGGTAAGTTTTGTTCTGAACGGACATTTGTGATTCTATTTCTTTAGATGTGATCGGTTTTATTTTTCATATTATTTAAGAATAAATATATGTGCATCCCAAGTCATTGAATTATAAAACATTAAAGAACTGCAAAGGACTTTCAAATACTTGTCTAAATTTTGAATACGTGTCAAACTGACATCAACTGTCACGTGACATATATCACGTGACATTTACATACGTAATGTAACATTTACACACGTGAGACGCTGAAATGTATATGTGCACGTTCTGTGGAATCTTTTAAATCTTTTAAATTTCATGGATTCATCTATTTGCAACATTTTGACAGGCTTATGGGGACCTCATTTCTAAATTATGAATAAATTCGTTTAGGATAGGGAGTTTCCACGAAAACTACAAAAGTGGAGTCACCACGATAATTAATAACCGATCATTCCACTGTATTTATAAATGGAACAAACTCAGGCTAAAAATGTGTATGTAAATCGTTGCATCACCTGTAAATTAGTGTTCTATTACCTACAAAGGTAGTAATGGTAGATACAAAATGTTGTTGGTGGTGATGACGATGGTGGTCTTACTGACTCTTAGATCTTGGATTAAGTGTACAAACTGAATGCTATTGTGAACAAAACTAGTGACGTTTAAGCATGTCTTTCTTGCCCAAAGAATACTATCTTAAAGACAATTAGACATAGTATTTGAGAAAACCTACTGATATACCTACAAATATGTGATATATATATGTATCACTCTACAAATATGTAGGTTTAGTATGAATGTGTGAATGCATGGCTGTCGAAGGTAATGTCGAGTGTGAATAACTCTCTTGTCCATTGAGGAAATGCAAACAAAAAACGTTCTTACCGATTATGTGTACGTCTCAAAAACACTATTAATGGCAGATTCTGTCGACAGAGTTTTTATCTATTGTCATTACATGTATTTTAAATCAGCAACTTCTAATGAAACCCTTTTTCTAATATAAGATATATATATATATATATATATATATATATATATATATATATATATATATATATATATATATATATATATATATATATATATATATACAAGAACACATATATTCAGTTCAAATAAAAAATCATTGGAACAAGAATATTTTTGTCTGGTGTTAACTTGATTCCGAGAAGCGTAGGTTTAATTACAGAAAATCCTTTGATGAAATCCACAGCAAAATTGCCCAGTTGTTCCTGAGAATGCGAAGATTCTGAAATAGAAATAAAAAGAAGAGGAAACCCAAAAACAGCCTTTAATTCACCAATCTCACCAACGAATGGCCTTGTTTTAATACCTTTCAATGTAAATTTCATCCAACGTAAAACCTTTTCCTGAAATTGCATTGCAATTAGGTGGGAACCATCAACCCTTGGCGGACTTTATACTTCAATCTGTCAAAGCACATGCAATTTCCATTTCAATTGCTTGAGTTTTCTTGTTTTGCGAAGTGGGATTTGAAGAACCACGTTTTATTTCATAGCTGTACCGAATGTTAAACTTTAAAACATAAATGACAAACCTCGTTGTTGTTTCCAGTATCGAAGAGGGAATTGTGGGAGGAGGAAGTTGGAGTAAACAGGCAAAAAACTGATAACGGAGTTTCACTCGCCAAAAGCCAAAAATACTTTGTTTTTCTTTTCCTATTCTTTTCAATATGTAGAACAAAAAACATGACATTAAAAAAAAAACCACTGTTGGTCTTCATGTGTTGAATTTCCGTATCATAAGGTGTCTTTAATTACTTTGTTTGTGATCTACATTGTTGGCTACTATTGGTCTAAGGTTTGATTCCTTTCTGTCATTGTCCTACTTTGTACAGTAATTTGAAGAAGAAAAAAAACAAGTTTTAAGTATCAAACATATTATATGTATTGCTCCCGTAGTTACCTGTCTGGCACTAATAAGATTGGAACATGACTCTTAAATCCAAGACCTCGATAAATTAAAAAAAAAATGATTGGGAATTCAATCGCTACAAATTATAACGTACTGTTTAACAAACAATCAAGACATGTAGTGAATCTGGTGACAGTGAGCTCAAAGCAACAACCGTAATTTATATGTATAATTATATTTATTTATTTTTTTTGATTTTTAACAAAACTAAGAAAGTTTAAGTATCAAAATATTTTAACGACATTTAGCATTCAATTATTTAAAAAAAAAAAACCCATATAATTATCTGTAGAATATTGAGAATTAGAAGTGTGACATTATACATTTATTGCATGAATGTTCGGGAAATATGATTTTTCTTGGGGAATAGATTTTCCTATTTCCCGAACATTAATGCAATAAAAGTTTTGTTATACCGAACAATATAATTATGTTTACAAAAACGTCGATTTCTTATTTTCTACTGATTTTTCGACTTAATGTCGAAAGCAAAAACGTCGTGATTGTTTGTTGGGGTTTTTTTGTTGTTGTGTTATTGTCTCTCTTTTCTTTCATGAATTCGAATAAGATAATACATTGTATAAAATTGTTTTTCTTGTGATATTAAAAAAAATCTAAATGATTAAATATTTTTGAATTGATTATGTTTGTCAACATCGTATGCTCATATTGGCTTTTTCATACCTTTGGAATGAAAAATCCCGAGATTTCCGAAAAGGTGAGACACAAACTTTACTCCCCGGGAGACACGACGTTTTGTTCGCCCTGTCACGTGACTCTCTAGACCAATCAGATGACGCGTCACATAGAATATCATACTCAGGAACGATTAATATTTCATCAAGGGTATCGCTGAACAGCCGCTCTATTTCTATCAGTGTCATTAATATTGAATAGTTACCAGTTTCCGCAGATTTCGTTGAAATACGTGTATTCATCTATAAATATCACAGTTACTGTATTGATAGTCATTGGCCACAATTTTTTGCATCCTTTCAACGTTAGGTGTCCTGAAAATTATAATACAACAAATATCCTATAGCTAAGAGATGTCGTACCTTAACCTGCCTCTAAATATCTTTTAAAAACCCTCACCAGCCTTAAGCTTGTAAACTGAAACGATGTGGTGAATTTTTCGGTATTACTAGTAAGAGTTAAAATTTTCAAAGAATACATTAGTATACTAAGTCTTAAACCGCGCGAAAATTTTTGTGCGCAATAAATTTACAGGTTTTTTTTTGTATGGACGGAAATGCAGCTCCGTCCGTCAACCCGAATTTTCCGTGTAGCTACAGTTCTGAAGCTACATGTAGCTACACCTCAGCTTTTCGATATTCTAGTTCTCTATTATTCCTACCGCGAACCAAACGATACCGAATACTATTATGAGTAGCAATTTCAAAAATATTTAATGTCAAATTTTTCTCTAGTAGCTGTATGTAACATTTCAAATCTATAAAAAAAATTGTTACAGTTGTTTTCGATTTCTTTCTTCTGTTTTGGCATTTATTGGCATTTTTACTTAATTGTTTGATATTTTATTCCTTGAACTATAAAGAACAAGTCTGCAAGCATACTGAAATGTAAGTTAACGCATTGATTCTCCGCACTCAAGATAATAACATATAAAGAGCTCCAATATAGTGGCGTCTAGTTTTACCACAAGCGCTGTTGACGCCGTTCGAATAATTATATATTGGAAAAAAAGAGTTTAACTTTACGGAATAGAAAATGGCACAGTCTCCCCACGTTATTTAAAATTGTGATATATTTTTTTCCCCAAATTTTTCTTCGATTTTTGTTGTCTTTTAATCTAAACGATATCATAACAAACCAGAAAAAAAAATAAAAAACTGATAAATTCCGCCCAGAAGTGCGTCTAGCAATTTCTCCTCTTGGCTGCCGCCGTTAAGATGGAATTATGGAATATCAAATAGTTGTGATAATTCTTCAAAATGTAAACCCGAAAACTCGCGCACTTATCATTTCCTTTTTTTTTTCCTCCCCCCATTTTTAAGGCCAAGGTCGAAAGGAACAGCAAGTGCTTGGCATTATACTAGTGCACTCATCCCACGAAGCGAAAATCCAAAAAATTACAAAAATGTTACCCACCCCCAAATGTTCTGCCTCAAATGTGTACTTATGAACTAGAGTAACAAAATCATTTAATCAAGGATATTGTTTCCTATAGAACGACACATCGGAAAATTGAATCTAAATTATACCAATTGCGAGGCATATTCATAAGCAGACTGAAATATTATACACGTGTAAACTATTAAAATAAATGCTTATTTAACAATCATATTTATAAATGACGTACTTCTACCTTGTGTTAATAAACTCAATTTAAAACTTTTAATTAAAACTTGCTATTTCATTGTTAAAATGCTAATTAAACGGAGTTCGTACACTGAAATTTACCCCCCCCCCCCCACTCCAAAAAAAAAAAAATCGAAGGCCATAGACAATCAAGCCAGTATATATATATATATATATTGATCACCTATTCTTTGAGTTTCCAGGATACACCAAAGCTTATATCTTTGAGTCCGCAGCGTGAATACGGTAGATTCATTAGATTTCTTCTTCACCACAGGACTAAGTGCGCTCATTACAATATCGAATGCACAGATGCATAAGTGATTTAAGCGGCCTCACGGTGGAGCACAAATGAGAAGGAAAACTATCAATATTTTACGTAGCAATGGTAATTTACAGCATACTCAAATGTTCATGATTTCGTGTGATTTTTAAAGTGATTTTTTTTGTGGATTTTTTTTGCAGTAATGTTTATTTCTGCTTTTTCATTTTCTTAATGATTTTTGCATTGGAAATGAAGGGGGAGGGGGGCAGATAGGGACAGCTGGTTACTCCCATCTCTCTCTCTCTCTCTCTCTCTCTCTCTCTCTCTCTCTCTCTCTCTCTCTCTCTCTCTCTCTCTCTCTCTCTCTCTCTCTCTCTCTCTCTCTCTCTCTCTCTCTCTCTCTCTCTCTCTCTCTCTCTCTCTCTCTCTCTCTCTCTCTCTCTCTCTCTCTCTCTCTCTCTCTCTCTCTCTCTCTCTCTCTCTCAAACCATACATTCTGCTCTTTGAAGATTGCTTTCTTCAGATGTTTTTCATTTTAAACTGCACAGAAATTGCCACTTGAAATATATCTCCCAAAAACAACAACGATATTTCACTTATACAATCTGTTGTCGAGTTTAATAGCATTAACACAAAAAAAAATTAGAATTTAGTTATAGATAATATCAATAAAACGCAAAAGTTAATATTTTTGAAACATACAAGCATCATCAACCACTTGTTTGATGGCACAAATGCCGCTTATATATATAAGAGTTCATCTAGTTTATTTATATGTGCAAAGTGATCATTTTGATAAATGTGTGTGATATATGAAGTCGAAGAAATTCGTATAGGATCGATTCCAAACGTAAAAGCTCATTCCTTTTGAACACATATTTTGAATAAATCAAAGAAATTGCGAAAGGGTTCTTACAATTACAAGTACAAGTAACTGGTTGTTCTTTAAATCAATCGTATTTCTTATTATCTAACAATTGGGACATTCGATCGTTTAAGTTTTTGGTCAACGTTAAGTATTACATGTATTTAGGAATGAAAATTAAGCTTTCCAGTTTGAGTATATTTCTAAATCTTTGTACAGAACTCTTCTTCTAAAGGAGATCAATGTGGTCTATAAAATGGCCACGACCATCCAGCCCCTTTAAATGCTTGGTTAACTTTATAGTCTACGATTGTAAGGATTTGCACTACTTGTTGACTGTCATCGCTTCAAGCATTAAAATTCGTTGACTGAATTCAGCTGGGATTTTTTTTTTGTTATCATACTAGCATGAATTAAATATTGACGAATATATGAAGCACAGACCCATTCCTTACAAAATAATCGGCATTCAAATCGTAATTTAAATTCACAAACAACGTTTTTAAAAAAAAAAAAAAACTTCTTTGTATTACTATGCATTAGTTTTCTTATCAATATATTTCAGGTACTAATCGTTTTTTACATGCTAACTAGGCATCGTTGACCACAATTGTTTGATAGAAATGTGTTATTTTTTTTTCATTTTCATTTTCTTATCTCTCCTATACTATAGGGATATAATGCGACATATTCTTTAATTTTTTTTTAAATTTTCGTACTTTTTTTATCCTTTCCCCCCTTCATCCTCTAATAACAAGATAAAACACGATCCCTGGGTTTTTTTGTGCTTAAGGATCGCCTGTGTCTTTAAGTTACTGTGTTTACCACCACTTACATTTCCATTCTTCAACAAAGTACAAAAATCTCATATCCGAGACGTGTCAACTTATTTGAGGCGATGATTTCTGTGCGCAAATACATAACGTAGATCCATCGGTTGCAAGACAGGCAACGTTCTATAAATGCCATAAGATGATGGATGAGGCCTAACCCGCACATTGCTTTGTATTGCTTACAGTTTTAATATCATTGTAAAGCTTTCAGCAAGTAATTTTTTAACAGATTGCACAAGTCATTAGTTTCTCGTCCTTTAAGTGATCTATACGCGCTTAAAACTAAAAAAAAAATGAAGACGAAAGCATTACTAAAGGGGGCTTTCGTTTTTACTTCCTGAACCAAATTTTATTTATTGTATGAAAACTACGATTGTAAGATTAAGATTAGTATTTATCTGACGATTTATTTTTTACGAACGTCGACGTCTGTTGCAATCTCAGAAAATACTCACCCCCTTTCTATTAAAAAAAATCTCGAGGACGGGGCACATGACTTTCAGTGTTTATGTGTGTGCGAAGGAGAGAGGCTGAAGAGAATTCAAATTACATCTACCAAAAGCTAATAAATGTACCTATAGTCGAGATTTATATCTATACAAGTCAGGACAGATATGTCGTACATTTCTTTTTACACTTTCTTTATTGTCACATAATTGTAATACCGTTTTTCAGCAACGGAATTAAAACATATATATATATATATATATATATATATATATATATATATATATATATATATATATATATATATATATATATATATATATATATATATATATATATATATATACATATATATATACACACACACACACACACACACACACACACACACACACACACACACACAAGTCAATACAGATACATGTATGTCGTACATTTCTTTTTACACTTTCTGTGTTGTCAACATAATCGTAATACTGTTTCTCTGCAAAGGAATTAAAACATGTAAATACATAATTCTGATTCTGAAATGATACGCTTTTATTTCCCGGGTAACAATTGTAAGTCACCATCTTCATTAATGTACATGTAAGTTTTAATTGCTTAATGTGTTAAATAGATCAAAGAGGGCAAGATTTCCACGTAACGACCGCTATGTGTATGTAATGGATGGATGATATTTACTTTTTTTTAAAAACTTTCTAAGATTGTGAAAATTATAACCTAGATAAATACATGTAAAATGATAGCTGTAGGTCTGTAGCTCGTTCTGAAAAAATTCGGATGGACGACCTTGTCAACCATATTCATATTTTATCCCCAAACTGCGAATATTTTGCTAATTTGACATATGTACAGTTTATTTTCCTTATATTTTTCATAATCAAACAATTTACTATTATTTAAGTGACTTTTTCCAGGTGAGTTATTCCACCTAAATTTTCTCAGAGTCGAGTCATGTATGTTTTGAAAGCTTGTAGAGAGATGTGTTGGTCGTGATTTGGAGTGAGCCAATCTTTCCGTCCGCTAGATGTCGTCAAACCGGATACATATAATTTATCATTATAAAGTCTTTAAAAAGGCTTGATCATGAAATAAGTCAATAATTTTTGCCCGAATAAATCATAGCTGAATGAATTAAGTATTTTACGAACTTTAAATTACAGGTGGGAGTATGCATGAATGTAAACAACATAAACGTTTACATTTACATGTAAAATGTCAATTCAGACATAAAATGTTGATCACAGTGAATACAAACATGTCAAGAAATCACCACTTATATATATAGCCGTTTATTTAAGGAGTGTGCATGCGATAATTTATATGTCAGGTTTGTTTAACCAAGATGACTAAATTTTCATTCTTTATATAAGATATTCTCAGTTAGGTGAGTCAGGTGATAAAAATAGCCCTATGTAATTTTTCCCTTCGAAATAATTGCACTTCCATATACATGTAAGCATATAGCTGCAGATAGTGGAAGAAAAATTGATTATGATAAACAAAGCACAACAGTATTCACAGTATTGAATGGACACTAAATAATAAGGGCGTGTAAGATTGAAGTTAAAAAAAACATCTGCATTGACGTTGAAAATAAAACATTAAAATATTTTATTTTTCTGCTAAAACTCTTATTAGTACCATACTGGTTTTCACCGGAGGGGACTATAGCTTTCCTCTGCGTCCGTCAGTCCGTCTGTCTGTCCGTCCGTCCGTCTGTCCGTCTGTCTGTCCCACTTCAGTTTTCCACACTTTTTTTCTTTATGCGTTTGAGGAATAATATGAAATTTGCTGAACAGCTACAAAATGTCAAACCAAACTACAGATCAAGTTTACACTTTTGTAGCGTCTGGTTGACATATTATCGAGATATTCCAATGTTTTAATGTTCGAATTCGGGTTCGATATTCTGCATAACAGTGCATTGTTTTCACAATTTTCACAAACCGGTAGGGGACTTGTATTGCTTATGCAATACTCTCAGAATGCTTGTTAATTTTTTTTCTCTTTATTTGACTGGAGGAGTTAACGGTCTTTCAGGGACATAAATTAATACATTTTTTTTCTTTTTCTTTGAAAGACCATGCATGTAATATACCATGCAGTGTCCTTTATAAATTTTCTGGACCAGTTATTTGACTCAAAATAAATTCATACCATTATATTTATTTTTATCTCCGTCAAGATAATATAATTAATATCAACTTTTATGACACATATACATGTACATGTATCAGTAACAGGTTTTTCTTGTGCCTTTAAAAGAATACTCCTTAATTCAGAGTTTCGTGACTTACTGGACCAGTTATCGGCTGTACGTCAAATGATTCCAACTATCATTTTTTCTCCTTGATTCATTAACCCATTAACTATAAGAAACTACATATTAATATATACATGTAGTATCGTGTTCGGATATTTGTACGCTATACCCTGTTCTATAAGCGTACTAGTGTAATTGTATCATTTGATCAATTTCAGCCTGGTGTTATAATAGTACTGTATTGCATATATTTCCCACACACAATAACATTTGTAATGTATACATGTTTTTGTGCATTTCAGCTGCCTCAAAGATCATTTCTGTAGTCATTGCTTGTAAATCAACATATTGACATTTCTATACCTTAGATATTTAACTGCTTTAAAGTCAAACAACATCTTGATTTGCAGAGAAAGCGGCTTCCCTTACACAGAAATGAAGTTGTTTCACCTCTTACTTTTATGCCATACAACCAGGACTTCTAAGTTGTTGAGACTCGAGGAATATTGTTGACCTATGGTATTCCTATCATATCATATCATATCATAACCTGCTTATTCTGAGGACTGGTACGGCAGAGCGCCCCCCCCCCCCCCCCAAAAAAAAAAAACCAAAAAAAACCAAACAAACAAACACACAAACAAAACAAAAAAACAAAAACAAAAACGTAATAGACTAACAGAATATGCTTGCGAAAGTTCTTCTCCATTTTACGCTAAATATTGTCCACTTTCTCTGTTTATTAGTGTATGTTTGTACACTGCTTCTAAATTATCTTTCAAAAACATTTTACTCTCAGGATTTAATCATGGAGATGCACAATGATTTTTAGACTTCAATCTTCACTGTATTGTGGAATATCGTCCGAGGGATTTTCTATGTCTTTACAAGTATTGCAACATGTGTTTTCTTCTTGCAGGATAGAAATACAATAGTTTTCCCCTCTCTATCTCTTTTTCTCGATAACTTCGTAATATATTTATGCTATGTGCACGAATCACAGGTATTACGTAATGTTGAATAGAAAACTCAAGCAATTTTCTTGTGGGGAAAAAATACATCATATATACACAACGGCCGCTATGAGATAACCGATTCTTGAAAACGACATTTTTCTTTACCAAGTTCTGATTTAAGAAAAAAAAATATAAAAATTTGCCATGGTTAACTTAAACCATATATTTTTTTAATATACAGTTGTAAAATTGTTCCAGAGAGTATAAAAGATGCCTTTTTAACGAAATGCATACGTACATAACAGGCACTCCTCTCGGAAAGACGTGGGAAAATCGCCATGTTTATTTTACTTTAACCCTTAGATTAACACTTTTCGCTCGAACTCTTCAATTTGCGATGTAGGGTTACTGCCAAAGGCGATTATATCGTTGGGTCTCAAAAAGTTTATAATCCACACCACTGATTTTCTACGATACAAATGTAAAGTCTTGAGAAAGTCCAAAGAGTTAAATAGTCTATTAGCAAGAATCTTTTTTTAACTATAAGCAAAGTTGTTTATATTATTGAAAGAGAGTTAGCAACAGCTGTTGACTTCATGAAAAAAAATGTTTAAATGATTAATCGCGCAAAGTAGCGCCGTTGGACTAATAGCATTTGTATAATGTAACAAAAAAAAGAATTAATTTTTGATTTATAATAAAAACATTTATTCACAAATTCATGAAATATGCACAGGTGTTATATTCCGTTTTGGGTAAGTCCCTTGAGATGAATATTTTTTGGTGCTGAACGGAAGTGGCGAAGAAACCCGAGGTGATGCGAACCTCGGTGGCGAAGATAACCGACTACTTGGCGGAGGATGAATATGCAACGAAGGAACACGGGAAACGTTTGTCGTAAGGTGTAAATTGGTTCCATATTTCAGAGCCATGTAAATGGATGTTGTTGACCCAATCAATGAAAGACAAGTCCCGACGCAACCAATGGTAAAAGACCACGATAGCTCCATGTCGTACAAGGCGGACCACTTTGGAATCATGTCGTACGATATCGAGTCAAACGATCCTGCGTACAGGCAAAGTGCAAACAGATTGAACACAACTGCAAAATAAAATTGTACGTAGATTATTGTAAGCCAATGTGATCGGTAGAAATTCGAGAAAGAATAATACGCAAATAAAAACATCTGTACAATGAGGGTACCCTATATCCAATATTTTGCAAAAAAATGACTACCGGTAAGTTCAAAAGCTGGTATTTTTTCATAAATTACTAGAAATCAAAATCCTAGCAATACGCACACCTCTGATATATGTACAACTGATCTGCAAAAGAACAATTTCTTATCTTGGAAACTGTAGGAGTAGTTATCCGTACAATGAGGGTACCCTTTTGGCAGCCGCCCGCGTGCCATTTTCACCATTTCAATAACCGGATGTTTCCGTTGGAAAACCGGTTAAAAATGTATTTTAAATGACTTTAAATCATGATTACAAATTAAATCCCAAACTGCTCTCTACAATACATTCTTGTGGGATTTCCTTATTATTCTATTTTACTTTACGAAAAGTATTTACAAAGCAAAGTCATCATTATCTTTAACTTCCAACCTATAAATTTATTAATTTTAAAATTTGCAAATGTCATTGAAAAGCCATGGCTGTTTTTATACTTATTAAAGGTAATGGCTTTTATAATGAATTTTTAAAATATGGTTTGAGAAAAGTGTCTGCATTTAAGAAGCATATTTTTTTTATATTCTGTGCTATGTTAGCGTACCCTCTGATAAGCAAACGATGTAACATTTAATTTTTATCAACAATTTCTTTTAAGTTACCTAAATGAAATTGCGCAACTTTTATATTATATACCGGTATATACTTCAGAGCTTGATGAGAATAAATCATGAATTCTTTATAAGAGAGCCAAGAGCTTAAAAAAAATGAGAGATATTCATTTAAAGCTTCGTGTAAAGAACGCCTAGAGATCGCGACTTCATTAGAAACTTCATTATTTTGGCGTGTTATAATTCTTCTATTCAAACGTTAACACGCAATACATGTATAGCTCACAAAGGAACTTGTCCTTGGGATAGAAAAATGGAATTTTCAGTACAGATAAGATGCTTATTATACAAGATGCGAAACGTGTAAAATAATTAGCAATTCAATTAGAAGTAATGGCTTTGGAGAGATTCTTTGCATTTTACATTTTTTAACGAAAGTGAATAGTTAAATACAACGATGAAAGCATTTGGAAGGAGTCGATTCCTAAGGGATTGAATGATTAAGCTTTAGCTATTTTTATTTAATTATGAAAAGCATTAAAAATTTCAACTGTTCTCAAAAATTGAACATTCTTTCTTCACCGGAAAACAACCATGCAGTAATCGCTTTTGATAACTTTTCTTTCACAAAATCAGATTGAGTTATCTCCCTCTTGTTAGAGCAACAACATTTACAGCTTGCTCTGGCAATTTGTTAACATTCCAGAAATTCGATGGAAAGAAAATAAAATCAATTCATTTTTTAAATTCAATTTAATGCTAGATGTAATGGTTAATAAAACTATGCGGCTTGGAAAAAAATAAAAACGATGTTTGCCACCCATAAAACGGCCATAGATTACTCACGCTTTTTGGCTGTAGATATAATATGTATGCATGTATACAGTGAACTGATAGTGAACTTTAAGACCCAGGATATAAACTGTGCACATGGCGCCAAAAACTCGTTATATGCTGGTCTACGTATCTCGCCACTGGTGCATATTTAAGGGGAGGTTCGACGGGTGAATTTTTTCAAATTGACAAATAACCGAGTTTTGTGACCATTAGATAAAGTAAACAAACAAACACTTCCCAATTCTAAATTACGAAGCAACGAAATGTCTACAAAATGGAGAGATGGGGACGGGGTTTCATTACCTTTAGATTCGTGCTCGGTATAACGCTATATTTAAATGGAGTTGGAGTACTTGAATTTTCATACCTACATGTATATATCGGCATGTTAAATTCCATTACAGTTTAAATGTAGCGAGACACTTACCAGATATCAAGCACATGGTTCCTGCTTTCTGGGTCCAGAGACGTGCTTTCTTTTTACTCTGGAATAGCGAGAGAATGGACCAGGCCACGGCAAGGATAAGTAAGGATAACCCCACGGTGAACAGAGAGCTACAGGCAAACGTCATTACTAAGGAGAGAGAGAGAGAAAAAAAAATCTTAGTCTTTGTAAAACTCAAATAAAAAAAGTCGCATATTTTTCAATAGATAAATGTAAATGCAATCTAATTGATAATTATAGCTTATCTCAGAGGAGCAAGTCAAATTTTAATTAAATTCACGATACCTGACATGTATACATTGATATAAAAAAAATAGTATCCTTAACTCAGTATTTATTAATATTAATCAAGAACTATTCAAATCGGTATCTTAAATCTTAAAATCCAAGTCTATTGATATCTAAAATATTAATGCCTTGCAAGCGCACAATCAAATATGCATCGATTTGTATGACAAATATAATAAAATGAAAATAACTTTGATCGAAGCGACATCGTATTGATCGAAATGAAACATGATTTGGTTTCGGATTGTTCTCACTTCGTTCAGTTTATAATATACAGTTACCTTGATATGTAATGAATACTTAATATATAAGAATATAATAAAATTACTCTTACATAAAAACAAAACAAAAACATATAAAAAATATTTATGACCTCCCCCCACCCCCCCCCCCCCCTCTGAAAAAATAGCATGTAGTAAATGTGCATAATACTGTTGGCGTTTTATGGTAAATGAAATTTAAGACATTTACGAATTGAAATATTCAGTTATTCATTTTGAATAAAAGAGGCCCATGGACCCGAACGGTCACCCAAGTATAATGTAGACAGCTCTGGAAAAAACCCATACTGATAGAATTCAATATCATATGCTTTGTTTTATTGTCTTTTGGGTTGGAAATGCGTGGATTTTATTATGACCAGGACATTTATTTTTACATACTGAAATCACAGAATGTACGAACAATCAGAAAGCAAGGCGTGTCTCTATAGAGAAACACCGTGGATCGTCACCCTTGGCTAGCGAAGATGCCTATCCACAAACCCAGTTTGCCACAATCATAGATATTCAGCAGTACTAGTAGACTAATTTTTAAAACCATTCATACAAAGATTTCAAACTATGACCAGTTGAGCCAAACAATTTTGTTCTTTAAATGTTGAGAAAAATGAAATTTTTTTTCTCAATTTTTCCAGTATAAACCCAAAATTTATAAATTAAAGTCTTTTAAGGGAGCGAGTGTTGAATCTCACAATTCATATTCCCTTTGACTACACATGGTAGTCATCAAATTTAGTCAAGATCGTCATACCGACTATTATTTGTTTACGAGAAGGATATGAAACTGGTAAAAAAAAAATTTAATAAAATTGAACGAGGAGGGGGCAATAGGTCACCTGTTACACCTTACTGGACTGGGTTGCTCAAAACACGGGATATAACTTTGACCAGTGGTTACCGCCTTCCAAGGTATGAAGCGTTGAAATTACTTACTGTTTCTGGTTGTACATCATGTGAACATTTACATATGCATTTATTTTATAGGCTGAAATAGTGTTCCGCGCAAGGGAGATAATTTTCTGGTGATCGTTTTTACATACGGTATACGACCTAAATCTTAAAAAAGTGAGAAAACGAAAAAATCAATTATAATGGCTATTAATGAAATTCAGGCTTAAATTTTTTTCAGTACAACTAGATGAGATCAATATTCTATGATATCTATTAAAATTGTTTCAATTTCTTCATTCTTTTTGTTTTGATTTAAAATATGCAAATGAAATAAAATGTGAAATTTTATACGGAATGGCTTATATCTGTAAACAAATTTGAATATTAGATACGGTAAAACTAATATCAGTATAAAACAGATGCAGAATGCAGTGGTATTAACTTTGATTTTATTAATATATAATAAACGACCCTTCCTAAGACCTCTCTTTACCTACTATAGTCGATCTCAACTAACAATGTTATCACGTTGTACACATTTCTCAATTTTAGGCACGCACGCTTATAAAAGGCACACATTTTTAAAAATTTCCACAGGCCATGGCATGTAGAAGAAGGCGATATTTATGTAAAAAAAAAATGATTTTCTTTGATATCTTATTAGATTTAAAAGTTTGCTCCAAAGACGGTAAGCTTTTTTTTAGTTAACTTTTAAGCAACAAAATTTAACGAGTGGTCAAACGTTAAACACTGGATAAGAGATTTAAACGGAGATTAAATTTAATCAGTGGTTTGAGCAATCTGGTCCAGATGGCTTAAAAAAAGGAGAATACAAAATTTCTTAACCCCTCCCCTCCCTCCTCATTAATCAGCTACTATCCCCCAACCCTCAAGCTAGTCAGCTAATTCAAATCCCAATTATCGAACTTTGGTCGTATTAGTAAATAGGGAGCATACCAACCAATACATGCCAATCGGTTGAAATTTGGTTTAATATTCTCTAAGAGCTGAATTTCCACACCAATTAATTTTGCGTGAAATTTAATCCTAAACGAGATTTATGACTACAGATTATATCTGGGTTTTTATATGCATGCACTTTCTCTTTTATAAACAAAAATATGTCTATAGGCACGCTTTATTGAATTTCTTTTTCATCAATGATGTCTATAACTGCTAAATGGGTGTCACTTTACATGTACTTTTAAAAAACGGGCGTATATATTAATTTTACATATCTTAAAGTTCGTTATAGATTTAAATTCCAAAATCTATTGAAATTAATTGTAAAAAATTTCCTTGTGCGTCGACAGTTTCACAAATATTAATTTATATATAATAATTTACTATCTTTTTAATACGAATACCAACAATCATATCATTAATACTTCAGCTTTGTAAACGAAGCAAGAGAGAGAGAGAGAGAGAGAGAGAGAGAGAGAGAGAGAGAGAGAGAGAGAGAGAGAGATGAGAGAGAGAGAGAGAGAGAGAGAGAGAGTAGGTGAATCTTGTGTTTGTGATGAGAGAGAGAGAGAGAGAGAGAGAGAGAGAGAGAGAGTATTAACTCGTAATCAGTTCAAACACAAATATTATATTAAACAAGAACTAGACAATTATATTTTTTAATTAGCATATGATTTCCTTTATACATGTTAGCATACGTGTATTGTATATTACATGTTTTTAACTATTCAACTGCAAAATACCCGGCGCTCGTCATCAGAGATTATTCTAGATCTAATAAAATGTTAGGGATTAACACTGGTCTCTGCAGGTTTTTCTCTGTTTCTACAGATAGCTTGTACAGGCGATGCATAAGGAGGAGGGGTGGTAATTTACTTTAAATAACATGGACTAAAAAATGATTTTACTTTTTTAGATTTGTTGATAGCGAAATAATAAGAATTAATTCGTTAATAATAATTATCTTTTGTCGGACTTCTTTTTATTTATTTATTTTTTGCTGGTTTAACTGTACTGATTCGAATTATCCGAAAGTGACCCGCAATGCACAATGTCATAAGCTGTCACAGGAACGTTAACCCCTGTCAAAATAGCTTAATATTGCTTAAAGATAGAAATATTTTGTGATACAAATCTCTTCCCTGACATAATCAACTTTTTGTTGATACCCCCCCCCCCAAAAAAAAAAATGAAAATAACAATTAACATGTAATTTACCTATTTTGCAGCCAAGTTGTAAAAAAGTGATTCGGAATACTCTTAACGACAGCACAGCTGTGATTGGTTTGTTTTCTGGTGTTTTTTTTTAAATAATAAATCAAAATAGTATCTCTGTTTTTCAAGAAAGTTGTTGATGTAATCTTCGCGTGGTAGGTGGGGGCATTATATTACAGTGTAATTGGCCAATAAAAGATGCTAATTGTACATGTAACCATCGATTTCTGTTATGAAATGTTCATCCTTTTTTATATTAATAATATTGATTAAAGGTGCTAATTGTCATGATAAAATTGTGTTATGAAAAATACTTACTTAATTTTGTTATTACATGACATCCCAAATTCAAATTCTCTGTTTAGAATTTTGAAATCGTATTTAATCATGTTCATGAAGATCAATTCGTTTTTCAAGATGTACTAGATGTACCGATTATAGAAAATCGAAAACTTACTACATATTTGTAGCCATATTTTTTTACAAATGAAATTTAGTTAACCATCGGATAACAGAAATATAATTTATATGTTTTATATTTTAAAAAAAATGTTTGTAACTTAAATAAAGAAAATGTAATTTTTAGCTCCATAAGCCGCACTTGATGTGTTAGAAAATGTTTTTAAGAGCACCGGATGGTCGTCTACTAGCCATTTTAGACTATATTTCCCTCCTTTAGACGAAGAGCTCTGTATGAACAGATTCTTTAAAGCGAAATTATTTGGATTTTTTCTTTACTATATAATAGTTTCTGGGCAAAATTATCATATTTTTTAAAAGGCTAACTAACGATAGATATGGTGCTTACTTCGTTGACCATCCATCCATTAAAAAAAATCAACCCATTGTACTATTTTCGATGACAGCTCACTCCTTTAACAATATTTACGGCAGACTTGTAACTCGCGGAATAATTAATGAACCCAGAAGTCTGAAATCGGTCTTTAACTTACGTTAACACGTTAAAACAATTTAATTTTGTCTGTGAGTTTCATCATGAAATTAGAAATATAATCAAGACTGTAAATTAAAAATTTCAGGCTTTAGACAATTAATATTATTTATTATATCACCTTGAATGGTTGAAAGTCCACGATTATGATCCCGCAAAGGGGGGGGAGTGGAAAATGGGAAAGGGGGGGGGGGCACTACACAGTTTGAGGTATGGGCGAAACTTACAGTAGCTCTATGCTTGACATCAGTTCTTTCACCCTAGATTGCTCTTGATCTCTGAATAACAAGAATTCTAATTTCTTATCCTATATCCAGTATAAATACTTACACGGCAAATGACTGCGCCCGCTGAAGTGGAAACAGTTCCTATCGGTGTCCAAAGGACTGAGGCCCAGACACATTTTCCACAGGCCTACATTGCACACCTTATCCTTCGACCAATGAGCGGTGCTGAAACTGACCATGTTTATTACTAACCCAATCAACATGAATATCGGCCCCGGAAGAAAATAAATCAAGTGTTTAGTTTCCATCGAAATTGAATCCTTTCATATCTTTTCTCTTCTTCTTCTTTAACCGTCACATTTTTCAGTCCCAAGTATTACACGGTTTATTAATAATGAAGAAATATCAACTCTCCATTATCCTTTTCCTTTAGACGAAATTAATTTCTCTCTCTCGATTCTTTGCGTGAAGCATGAAAATTCATATCTGCAATAGTGTTAGTATGTTGTCCCCTGAGTTGTATTATTAATTTTCCCTGGGACGCAAGCCGCTGTTTTTGTGTATTCACAATCAAGCACCTCTCCGTAATTAAAACTTCTTTTGATAAATGCCCAGGCGATGATAATTCTTATCTCATTTTTCAGATATTTAATCCTTTAAACTCTTGGCGTAATAGTCAACACAAAAGCATTCATAAAGACCCGGTAAAAGTGACATGGCTCGAACATTTGTGGTCTTATCAACTTTTCGCTCTAATATCGCAACTTCTTTTACAACATGTCGACAAGAGCTACAGAAAAGAAACTTTTCGCTTTAAAAATTACAACCTGGAAAATGGGGCCGCCACGGCAAAAGCGGGACATTAAATACTTATAAATTACATACCCCGCGAAACTGTTTAAAGCATTCTTGAGATCGAGAAGTCGAAAATGTGAATATTTGTTTTTTGTCTGTTGTGAACCTTGGCCCCGATACCCAGTATTTGTAGCTGGTTTTGTGATCCACGCTGAAGTGTTGTAGGTACAGTAGATAATATCCCCAGGTAATAACATGTGATTCAACATACATAAAAAGAGGTGATTTATTTTTTTTTCCTTCGGTTACCAAAAAATTATGAAACTGATATACATCGGGTGATTTTAAATTGAGTTCCGTCTGACATTCTGTCAATTTAAATTTTGGTGGACTGGTTTTTTTTAATTATTATTTTAATGATGATTTTTTTTTCTTCTTGCGGTGATTTCAAATAATTGTTTCTAACCTTACGTTTAGGAACGCTGGTCACGACAAAATCTTCTTGAAGATAGACCAAGGCAAAAATCACGCAGTGGAGAAATGTAACTAAGTGCAATCTATGAGACACTGCACCAAATTAGAGATTTGAAACAAGATATTTTAACTTCTGATTTGTCACAAAACGTCAATGTTTACTGGAATGCAAAAAGCCCAAACCTTGACTTGTATATACAGGAGGATAATCGACACACATACACTGACAGATCTTTAAGCAAATAGCACACAAAAAAACTTCAGATAAGATCCAATTGGCATTTTAACTTCATTCATGAGAATCGATGATAGCATTTGCAGGTCGGCCGATCCGTGAAAAAGCCACGCTGAATGGTCTAAACAATGATGGGGTGCAATCGTTGACAACGCTGTGTGTTGAATTCGAAAGAAGAGGGTGTCTCAAGCCGGCGCATACTTGTCAATTACTGCGATCGATATTTCATAGTTCAATTTAATAAAAATTGATAAAAATCAGTCACCGTTTGTTTGTTTGGCTCCTACATGTGCAGGGACTCGAGGCGCATAGATTAGAGATGGGTTGTTCAGTATAAAATATTAAAGAAATAGTTTTAAAAGAAGTAAATTAAAATTTTTGAGCAACATCGTCATCCAATATTTGTAATCCAGCGTATGAAATAACGTTCGTAGGCGTAAGAAGATTCGTAAATGGTCTTGCACTCGTAAAAATATAACACTATTGATAAGTACATGTGCTTGTGAATTTATACTTTTATAGAAAATATACGCGAATATTTTTTTTATTCATATTAAAGGAAAACAATGAGAAATTAAATTTTAAAATCAACAAAATTTGAAAGTCAAATCAAGAAGACATTTATATTGTTACAAGTACTTGTCTAAATTGTCAACAGAAAATCAAGTGACGGGGTGAATGGAAGGTAAACCTCAGCGTTGTGCCAATTTTATTTAATGTTGAGCTTTAATCGTTTATCTAACACTTCAGGGGATTAGGGCCGACTTTCTTTGAACAGTATGCAGTGCGATGTAGGTCGATGTTCATGCATTCTTGATTCATGACAGTGTGTGATTTTGTGATATTTTTTGTTCTTTATACATTCGGCTTTTTGATGAGTTTGAAGTGTACAAAATAGAAATAATAATGAGGTTTTTTTTTAACTCTGCTTAATCAGACTGTTTATAAATCTGCACAGTGCACGTATAACTTATAGAACTTGTAACTCTTGTTGATGAACATGTACCAGCTAGCTCTATGGAGTTTTGATCGAATAAAGATATTAAGTTGAGATATGCTTAAATTCTTCAGGCTTTGATGTTACTTTTTTCGGGGTGGAGGTGTACGTGATTCATTTCCAAAATCAATTTAAGAATGTTTATTATTTTATTTATGGTTTTTATGGAAATATAATTGTATCAAAATTAGCATACGATATTTAAATTTCATCTCAATTTTATTTCTTTTTTTATTCTTTTATACGCAAATACTAGTTCACGCGCTGATCTCTTTTTTAAGAGTGCTATAATATTACCTTAAAAATAGCATGTAAATACGATACAATTCATTACCTGATTTAATCATTTATTTAAAAAAATTACCAAGAGGATATATATTCTACATGTAGATTTAGCATACTTCTGTATGCATTTTTGATCATCAAATCCAAATCAGGTTAATGCAAATCTTACAATTATATACTGGATTGATAACTTCCTGAAATTTGAACATTTTTCTGTTATAATTATGAAAGGCATTAAAATTAACTCTGAAACTAGGCGTCTCGTATATATAGAACGGTTGTTTTGCTCTTCAGATTTATAACACTTCAAAATACGAACGATAATTCACGTTCAGTAAACGTAGAAGAATACAATTTGAGGGACTTATCTGCCCTTTGTTCTTGAAAAACTTAACATGGTTAATCAGCTCACGAGCGGTAACCATACATAACAGAGAGCGAGCTGAAATGTCTAATTTTAATTAGATTGCCTGCAATGTATATCTGGTTTTGTTGGATGTAAAATGATATTTTGTTTATTGTGTCCGAAAATATTGATCTATCAATGTACTTTATCATTTAAGTGTCGACATCATTTTTTTTTTGGGGGGGGGGGGGGGGTTGCCTCGCCTTCTATGGACTTAACCGACCCCGCAAATTACTGTTAACAGTCAGTAACAAAACTAATAAATAATAATGTATCATTAAGTGTGTCGCTCATATCAATAACTTATATATGTGTATTTTTGTTCATTAATTTACCAGTTCCATAAACATGTAAATAATAATCTGCTGTCCTTTATAGATTAAACAACACCTGTTGTCCTTTAACCAGCCCACATACATGTGCAGGTGTGCGCGCATGAGAATGTTTTTTTTTCAGCTGCGTTACTCCCATACAGTTGTGTTTTTATTTCAGTTTTTAAAAAATAGAATGAGAAAGCAATTAAAAGTTTTTCGGACAAATATGTACAAAAATGATAAAAAAAAAAACCCCAGGTTTCATATTTTAAGCATTGTTACAGTATCATATAAAAAGCAAAGTGTTATAATTAATTCCGAATATCATCTAGTATACCGGTATATAATTGTATTTTCCCGCGTTTCGGTAGTAATAGCGGGAAAATGTTGTATTTGCGAACGATGCATTATTATGGAAGGGTCCATTAGTAGCCAATAGAATTGGAAAGTAGAACAGGTTTTAGACAAGTGTTAACCAGGTATTCACTTCTAGCCACCACGCGTCAGGAGTTAATAACAATTTTATTTCTTATAGTATCTTTATGTAAAATATATATATATATATATATACCATATATGTTGTGAGGTCTGTTCACAGCCTCCCTGCATCCAGCGGTACCTGACAACAGACACAGGTTTTCTAGAGTTTTTATATTGCGATTTTTATCGTTATATCTCTAGTTTTTTCCTGGCCGGCCCTGATGCATTGTGTAAAGGGGGATATTTTTTATGACTGATATTTATTTTTGATGTATATCGGTACACTAGTAGTTTTCAAATATTTATATAATATGCTAGTTCATCGTGATGTTTTTCTGCAAGTTTGTCTATATATATATGATAATATTTAATAAATCAAAGGCGTCCAGCAACCACGGCTGGCTGTCAGGCATTCTGATGTTTGTGTTTGTTTTTTAATGTAAGTAGTAAAGTTAATACAAAACGCATATAGATGTACAATTGCAAAATGTTTTGTCGTGTTATCTATGCTTTAATACAGGAAGCAGTGTTGCTAGGGATACATGCTATAGAGTTTATCACAAATTGATGGAAGCTGATGGGTACTACAGTTGAAGCTGTGTATAACTTTTGATCGGGAGGGGAGGCGTTTAAATCTGCATAATTTCACCTGTATTGTTTTCTCCCCCAAAGTAAAAGAGTTGGGACGCAAACTCAAATACAATGTATGTATCGGCAGTGCAGGTACGGTAGAACGGCTGCTGCTATTCTATAGTATCCTGATGGTGAGTACGTATAATGGGACAACAACAAATGCTACAACCTATGGGGGAAAGACTAAAACCTTGGAATGCCAATCAGTCGTTTGTATAATGTACGTAATGTGGTTTCATCAATATTACAGTTGAATACCAATTTTTGGGGATTGTTAAGTTGATCGCCGAAATTAAATGTTCATTGAAGTGCAATTTTTACTAACATTTGGTATTGATAGGCCACAAATTTGCGTATCCTTAAAACTGTGATTTTCATTGAATCCACCAAAATTGAAACCCACGAATATTAATGAAACCACAGTAACTGGCCTATTATATTAACTCATTTTCTTTTACAAGTGTCTTAACCTTCGAGTGTATATAAGCAGTAGGCTTGTGTCACAGTGATCAGACAGGTTAGCTACTGAAAGACTAGTGCATATAGTATAATGTAGGTGGGCATTGTAGGCCCTGCAGACATCGTGTTGCCTGGATTCGAGTTCACATGTACATGTACTTAAGGAGTCAATCTAATAACTATGATTTCTACTGCCATGGGAATTGGGTACATGTAGGTGTGATTGACTAAAATTAAGGTATCACCATTTGCAATCCAAACAAATTACATTTCGGAGGGAGGGGGGGGGGGGGGGGGGGGTAGATGAAAGTATCTTTAATTTGGTGATGATGATAAAAAATTTTTATCAGAGCTTACAATTGTAATTTGATTTCATTGCTAAATAACATTTCCTTACCCTGCTATACAGCAATAGAGGCGTTTAAAAAAAATCGCCTTATATTTTCTTCATCCTCTGAAACAGTGAATTAAATGTTAATTAAAATATGAATTTCATAATCATTCCCCACAACTTTGCACTGTGTATTACTAGTATTATCATTCTAAATTTATCTCGAACTGTAATAGCAATTTAAATGATAGAATTGAATATATAGCAAAGTAATGATGTACCCCAAGACGTTTTGGTTTTGTCTCTTTTTTCGTAATTAATTTAGCACTGAAATTTAACAAATTTCCTCCATGCTCTGATCTGTTGGTCTGATTACTCTGTTTTCCCTTCTTTCTTCCTGCCAAGTTGTGGGTTAGTCATCCTCTACCTCCTAAAAAAGAAGAATTGCACGCTAGTACCCCACGCCTCATGTATAATTTTTGTATCAAGATTACGAAATATGCCTGTTGCATATATACCAAAAAAAAATAAAATTAAATCCCTCTATCTCTAAGACGGATCTGGAGGCGACGTACAGCAGCAACAACAGCACATGTCCATCATAACCACCTTAAATATGGTCCAGCTATTCAAAATACAAAACACAACAATGAAGGGTGCATGTATTATGCATAATTAACAGCAAAAGCAGCAAGTGACTGGTATATATCCTGACTACTTCTTTAATTTAATCTATAAATATGAGAATTTTTTATCATAAGTTTTCTCCTCTGTAAAAACATGTGACACTTTAATTTGCATCAGTTGATTAGTTGGCTAATCATTTGGAACTAAGACCAAGTCTAGTCCAATAAATTTCTTGAAAACTCTTTGTTTAACGGGCATACATGTATAATATCTATCTGTACATGTCGACTAATTGGAGAGGTTCAGCAGACCAACGGGTATGTGTACTTGTACGTATAGGTCTTATGGGCCAAGCCCGTTTTGACATTAATTTCAATGTAACCATAAATGCACCTGCAGCCAATTAGCGGTAAGCTCACCAGTAAAGAAGCGAGGATTGTTTATGCATGACGTAGCTGACAGAACTGAACGTGACGCTATCGGAAAAAGCACACCAATATAAGGATTTATATATAAAACATTTACAAGTACATGTACACGTTAACTAGTTAACAAAAAAAGTTATGTGAACTGGTACATGTACACGAAGTTCTAACTTGTAACCTATAGCATAGGAGCCAAGCCCGTTTTGACATTAAATTCAATGTAATATTTATTCGCAAAATATAAAACTTTTATATGACAACTGCGACATTCTCCCCTGCTTAGGAAAATGGCTCCTGGCAGTTTACACAAAATGTATAAACACAAAAATTAAACAAGACCTTATTAAAACACATCTATGACATTCTCCCCTGCAAAATTCAAACATAGTACACCTCTGATGTTACTTGATGAGAGACCCAGTCTCCATACCCTGTCTGGGGGTTTTATCTGTCTCCGTGGTAACACAAGTACTATCAAATGATACATTACTATTCAAGGATGATGGAGTACAAGTATCAGCTGGGATGTATAAATTACTTTTCTCATAATTATTGGCTCTACCATGTATAAAACTGGGAGTTGAGTTCTGAACAGTGTCATGACCTACCCTACATGCATATTACATTTTGATATCGCAAAATATTTAATCCTGGTATAAAATATAATGCAATTTTTCTGAACTCGGGTTCAATATTTATGTCTTGTACTAATAAACAATTTTTCATGAACTCATTGACAACTAAAAATGTTAATTAGTAAAAGACACTTACAATATTTTGAACCACCCCCTCCAAAAACAAATAGATATGAGAGGGTGCCTTTTTTTTGGCCTCGGGATTCTATATTTTATTTGGGGGGGGGGGCAATGTTACGCAGTATACTGTATATATATAATATTGTTTTGCCTCGGACTAGAATGTCGCGACGTCATTGGATGAAACGCGTCACGTGGCTGCCTTACAAATTTCTTTAAAAGGCAAGCGTCAAAATTTATAGCGCAACATGGCGGACGTAACGTTATTTGAACTGATTTTCGACACAAACGTTTGTTTACATATCAAACTTTAGGTCCTCGACAAAACAAAACACTTATTAGGTTTGTTACTGACTGTTTAAAGAAATTTGTGGGGTCGGTAAAGTCCATAGAAGGCTCGGCTCCGCCTCGCCTCCGCCTCGCCTTCTATGGACTTTACCGACCCCACAAATTTCTTTAAACAGTCAGTAACAAACCTAATTAGTAATATTGGTGCCTCGGACTAGAATGTCTCGACGTCATTGGATGAATCGCGTCACGTGATTGTCTTATAAATTTCTTTACACTGCGGGCGTCAAAATTTATGGCGGACGTAACGTTATTTGAGTAGTCTCGTTCAACCAGACGCTCGGCTGTCTCCGTAAATCTCCGACGAGCAGAGATTTACGGAGACAGCCGAGCGTCTGGTTGAACGAGACTATATTTGAGCTGATTTTTTACTCAAACGTTCAACCATACCTTGAATTTTTAAGCCCCAAAATATTTTAGAGTGACCCCCCTTTGCCCGTGACGTAATGAAACGATTCTATATACAATGGCATTCAGGTTTGCTCAGACGACTGACGAGAAAGGTACAAAATTAGATTATAAGCCTATGAATTTACTTGTTATGTATCTTATATTTTGTTGTTTACATATCAAACTTTAGGTCCTCGACAAAACAAAACACTTTTTGATTTGTTACTGACTGTTTACAAACAATTTGTTGAGTCGGTAAAGTCCATAGAAGGCGAAGCGGAGCTGCGCCTTCTATGGACTTTACCGACCTCACTTTCTGTAAACAGTCAGTAACAAACCTAATAAGTATAATATACCGGTATGACTGCGGTATTACACCGACATAGTTCACACGTTTTTGTCAATGTCTCAAAAAGGACTTACTTCATTTATCTCCATTCCTGAAACACGAATGTACACTCGTTAAACAATAATAGGATTCTAAGAAAAAAGATCAAGCTGATGCAATCCCCCCCCCCCCACCCCCCAAAATAAAAAACTTCACATCGACTTTGATCAAGTGATGACCACTCAAAAAATGAATCTGATAAAAAAAAGAGCCAGAAACTAATTCTCCTGGAAGAGAGCTGTTGGGGGACATAGAGGGCAGACTTCAGGAAGACATCGTAAGTGCCGACCACAACAGTCATTTATTTAACTGTCTTAAAGATATTTTAATCAATTGAATTCTTTCGTTGTCTTTCTTTCATATATATATATTTTTAATTTTTTTTTAATACTGAAGTTTACTCCTATAAAAAAAAAGGCGATCAACACAGATCGATTCTCTGTTAGACATCAGCAAAGCAGACGTCATTCACCGTGACAAAAAGGGTAAATTAATTTCTAACAAAAAAGGCTAAGAAACTTCAAGACTTTCATAAATTTTATTCATTTAACGTCAAAAATCAGGAAAGAGATGAAATAACAGATCACAGTTATTCAAAACACCTAGATAAATTAGAACAAAAACAAAAAAAACAAAGAGGGAATTCATGAGGACTTTGTGGTGGCCAACTCGGAAACAGAAATAAAACGACAATAATGAATGCACATTGGGCCGCCGTGTCGTTGAAATTCAACATATGGCTGACTGAATGGTATGTCAACAGTGTGGAACATTGCTTCATATCCGGGACATAATTTCCGAAAAACTTTATGGATTGGCAAGCGTGTTTACGCTATTGTGCCGTTCTTGCAACACCACCAGAAAAATTTCAAGTGGAAAGAGAGATGGCTGTGGAGGATTCGAGATCAACTACAAAGTTACGATAGGTATGTCAATCAAGTACAAAAAAGGGTGCTTACCCTAAAGGTCACAAAGCACACGATAAACGTATATTTATAACTTACCCTCTCAAGACTAACCCTCTCTAATTATCTCATAATATATATTTTCCGTAATCTGTAGTAGGGGTTAGCCTACAGATTATTTTGTCCTTGGGCACATCCATTCCAGGTCCGTTTGACGGTTATGAGTACTCAAAAAAACCCACACTGAATTAGAGTATTGCCACTTTTCTTACATATTTTCCGCCAAGTCGATTCTCCATATGACCCACTCAGAATAATGAAAATATTAAAGCTTTTAAAATTAAAATTGATGATAACGGTAATTTATGTATAAACATACGCTTATATACTGAGGTTTTTCTTAGATTTATCTATGACACTGTGCCGGATAATTATGCCAGTGCCAAGGTGGCATTGTTCTGTATGTATTTTTGCAAAAAATATACATGTACATATTGCAATGAATATTTTCGTTAATTTAACAGTTCACATCACATTACAAAACGATTTAAATTATTTTCTTGTTTTATTTCTTTAATAGAGAAAAAACCCCGGATAAGCTCTCAGAGTTCAAGTTGAAACTTAGAGTCCATCAATAACTGGTATGTATGTTTTGTGCTATGTTTTTACCAGTTAACCCAACATATCAGAAATTTTTTTTTGGCTCTTATCATTGTTCATGTTTTGTTAACATTCTCGTAAATGAATTGATACTAAATACAAAGCCACCGTTCATCTTTTTACTATGTTCCAAAAATACGTTTAAAATGCTTATATTTATAAAAACTGTTTACTATTTTTCAATGTTAAGGAGAACCTTCGCAATGAAGTGCTTTCCGACAACCTATACAGAACAGAGCAAAAGGTGGAGAGACAACAAGAGGTATTATTTATTATTATTTATTGAGATGTTGATTGTGAAGGTTATATTAAAAGAAAATGAATGTTTTTTTTGTTGGATGAAATATCATATTTGACATGCAAATCAATTGCCTTGTCCTGTAATGATGCCTAAATACGGGACCTCTCATTATATTACAGGAGCCGGTGACCAACGAAAGTCGCCGGACCATGATCATGGCAAAGATTGATGAAGCAGATCTACTGGTAAATTTATCAATGATTGATTTAGTTCAAAGTATAACATAAGTATGCACGCACGAAAGTGATTTTTTTTCATCTTGTCTAATCCTATAATTGATTAAAATTTGTTACAGAAAAGAATTCTTCCAAGTTACAGAAGTTCTGTACTGGCTGTTAAATGGATGGTATGTTTTAACTATTTGATTTGTTGATTTAATTATTGATTGAGTATTTAGATGATTGATTTTATTCTTAGAAAATTATCATCGAGTACCATCAGAAAATGGAAAGTTTCCATAAAGAACTATCGGTAAGTTCAGAATTGCCATGTCATGATACCACAGGCACGTAGCATCAGGGGGGGCCAGCCCCCCCCCCCCCCACTTTTTCTCGCAGCAACAATTTTTTTTTTTAATTTACATATAAAAAATTGAATTATAATGGAGTTGCCCCCCCCCCCACTTTTTTGGGAGTATGCAAAAATTGATATGAAAAATGAAAATAGGAAATGAGGAGTGAAATTGAAGTTATATACTACGCAAGTCCTTTTTTTGCTTGTCAATATTTTTTGGATGAGGCTGGCCCCCCCACTTTCAAAAACGATGCTACGTGCCTGTACCATACAAGAGGAACTGCTCGATCGTGAGTCAGAAAGCTTATTTAGCATAACGTTATATGTAAATACATGCATACAATGAAAGCTGTATAAAATGATTGCTGAAAATTGCTAGCATCAAATTGGTTTTGTGATTTGTATAGTTGAATTATTCATTTTCAAGTCTTATTTTGTTTGTTTTTTTATTCAGAAAAAAAGTAAAGGAAAGAGAATTTCCACGCAATTCTATCGCGGATTCCTTCAGGAAATTAGAGGTATTTATTATGTGTACATTTCTCCCTAAATGTTTCACGCTTACACATTCGAATCGCAATTAAGACTCTAAGTTGTCATTAAAAATTTAAAATTGGGAAATCATTAATAATTGCAAGTTTCTATTATTAATTTTTTGCAGAACGTTAGTCATAGCAAATGGAAGGTCACATTAAATGCCTGGGTTAGTATCTTACTTACATTAAGTAATATATGTACATGTTTATATAATTACATTGTAACATGTATATCTTCATTTTAAGAAATAAAGAAATGACGCTAATTATTTTCAGAGCCAAGTAAAAAGAAATCGGATTTTGTTCTCCATACTTGTTGACCAAGTGGTAAGAAATAAAAAAGGAACAGAATCATCCAATTAAAGACAATATCTGAACTTCGTAACTGACATATATCTTGTTTAAGAGTTCTGTACTTGTATTGATATTCTGATACATTACTTTTTTTTAGAGAAAAATAATAATTAGGAGATGTTCACAAATGGAAGGAAAAATGATGGTGAGAATTTTATTCAAAATTTATATATTACAGTGTAGTACAGTGTAAATGTCAAAATATATATTCAAAAGATTATAATTTTTGTATTTTAGTTCAATCTTCATTTACTTTTAGAAAAAACTTCAAGATCGGCAGCTGATGGCAGATCGGCAGAGATGATGGCAAGTTATCTAACTTTTTTTCAAACAGCCCAATGTTGCGGCCAGAGTAGAGAATATGGAGGAAGAGGAGCCTACTATTAGCTTAACCTACGGAGACAAATCCGAAACCAAACAGAAGGTTAATGTGATACCAATTTAACTGAAGTTTCCTGTATGCGACATGTATTTATTATTTTTAAATGGTTATAACTTTTATTATCCTTATAACACAATCATATCTTTTGTGTTTTTGACAGAGAGAGACAAAACAGAAACTCACCCTGAAGAATCGTCCGAGGAGGTTGTTTGTGTTCCACTAAACAAAACAGAAACCTTTTTAAACACAGATACGAAAAATATCACTTTTTGTTCTTCTTGGAAAAATAAATAACCATTTTTTCCATTTACGAAAGTGTTTATCTTTTCTATAACATCATAGTTTTCATAAATGTGATTCGATCAAAACTATCGACTTTATTGAAATGCATGGGTACTCAAAGATCAATGCCCGAAAAAGGACTGACATGATGATGTAAACAATTTAGAGGACGTCACTTGACCTCAACCTCTGACCTCGAATTTTAGTTCTAGATGTTAATTGGGCTCGATGATTTTGGCCATTTTTAGTCTTTATTGACCTCCTTTAGAAGAAAACTCTATATAAAAAATTAGGAAAATACCCAAATTCAATAGGTAAACTATTTGGATTATCTAGTTTATTGTTAAACAAATCATATCCTAAATTTTTAGGTATAGATCTAATGGCTCGTTAATTGTTGACCATCCAACCTTCTTATCCTATATCAAATACGTACAGTATGTACAATGTATTACATGTATATGGGTGAAGTTTCCAGAAAGAAAGAATCATAGGTTCTAGACAATTACTTTACATATGGGGTTTGCTCTGACCATAACCTTTTGGCATAAAATGATTAAATGTACTAATTTAGATTATTGATAATCAAAATTTGTACATGTTGTCATGTACAGATTTTGATTATCAATAATCTAAATTTTTCTAAAGGACAGTACAAAGCCTATAAAAATAGTCTAATTAGAAATTGTTTGTTGAAAACTCGCCAAAAACGCATGTTCTGGCCCAACTTGCAATTATACTTTACTTTTAACATGTGAAAATGCTTCTAATTGTTTTATGATAATATTACATGCATTTATCTATCGTTACTAGGGTATAATTTAACAAAATTAAACGAAATTTAAATACATCATGAGTACGAATGGCTTTTACCACGAATTGGTTGTTATCGGTTGACGAATAATGTACGAGTTAACAAAATGTCATCTTCTTTGACAACCAGAGGGCGTTGTGGCAGATTTTCCCGGTGTTTATGAAAAAGTCTATGTGAAACTAAGAAAGGCCAATTTATAGACGCAATGATCCCGGTGATGTGTGAAAAGTAGTATGGCATCGTCTTCAGTGAACGAAGAAGAGGGGACACGTCTCTCTGAAAATATTTTGAAGTTCTCAAGAGACTCCGTTCAATTTGGTTTTTTGAGACTTGGAAAATATTGTAATGCTAGTGACAGTTATTCGTTTACGAATGCAACGTGCAACGTTCGTTGTATAAAGGACGAAATAGACGGTGTTGCGTTAGTTAGAAACTTTGACGACGTGTTCAGTCGTGGAGTAGAAGTATTGAAGAAACTAAAGAGTGGGGATGGGACTGCCTTGAAACAACACGACAAAAATGCTGTTAAAATTTTGAATACCTTTCTAAAAGAAAAAGGTACGTGTGTATTGTGTTTCTAAGCAATTTAGAAATCTATATTTTTTTAGATCCAGACTGGCAATGCCTGTCCACCTTTCAAAAGCGAATATGTGTTTATTAGAACTTTATATCTAATCACAGCAGGATTCATTGAGACTGAAAAAATTGACTGGGGACTGCTATACTCTGTCCCGAGTTTTTGCTTCCACCACTTTTTGCTTGATATTTCAATGAGGCCTAAAAAAAAAATAGGTTTGTTTCCGCTTTCAGGCTGAAAAAAATTAGGGTCGGTCGGTCGGCTTTTTTTTTTTTTTAATCTTTTTTTTTTCCCCTCTCCATCTGTTCAATTGTGCATTTTAAACCATTTATCCATTAAACTGGGTAAGATAAAAAAAAACAAGTATTTGTTGTCATTATTTAAATGATGTGATGAACTTTTTCCCCGGCTGGTGGGAACATTTCTCGAGCTCAACTGGCACGACATGTGCTGCCATTTGTAAAAAACAAACATCTACACAACACTGATGACATGTCAATAAGTTCTATAAGCGTTTTTACGACTTAAATTTGGAGTACACAATAAATTTTTAAATCGGATAAAAACGAAATTTTAACAAAAAACGGATAAAAACGGAAATTTACGAAAAAACTCGAAATTTTTTTTTGGGTCGGCGGGTTTAAGTTAGGGTCGGTCGGGAAAGCGGAAACAAACCTATTTTTTTTTTTAGGCCTGATAGTAAATACCTTTGTATTCAAACTACGTTCATCCACTAATATGAAAAATGTCCAGATTATCTGTTTTGAAACGCCCCCTCTACCGCTTCAAGTTTTAATACGTGTACAGTCCGAAATTGAAAGTCTATGGAGATTTTGCATTGCATCAGCCATTAATAAGCCAGGATGATAACGTTAAAAAATTGCGCGATGTATTTAATTTATAGGAGAGGAACTTGTAAGTTGCAAGAACTTGTTTCGAATCCTTTTGTGTTATTTACACAATAAAATATTTTCAAATCAAATCAACGACCATTGGGGCCTAATCTGATTAAAATCAGATCCTTTGATCCACTCCTGATCTATGTGAGTGGATCAATATGATCAAAAGATCTGATTTTAATCAGATTGCATTGGGCCTAGCACAATTTATTTTTAATTTGGGTTTAAACAGAGAAAATAAGGTTTTATTTTGTTGAAAGAGAATAGGTTCATTTGAAACTCACACATGTACAGTAGGACCCACCAGCCAAATCGGTACATGAGGCAAAGTTATGCTAAACGTTGTGTGCTCAATCTAGTGAATCTACATATTCATGATAATTGGGGTGGGAAATTACAGTCCACCTGACTGCCCAAGATGGTCTGTTTCTTAAACAGGCAGGGGCGAAACCTCAAAAGACAGCCCAGTCGGCAGGCTATTTTTTACAGCCAGTTCCTATTATTAAACTGACGATTTCTTTTTTTAAGTCAAATTAGGTAAGATATAGAAATTGTATTCTGTTCGCTCATTGGTCCCTATGAATGTTAAAGCCAACCAGCATCCACAATACAAATTTTGTTTGGCAATATTACAAATCATGCAAATGGAGCAATGTGCTAGGTGGTTCGCAAGTTTTTGGGATTGTCTACTCCCAAAAGTGTCCCTTGATTGACGCTAAAGACATAAACAAAACTTATGACCAAAACAAAAGGCACTGCAAGATAGTTCCCGGATGGAAAAGAAGAAAAGTAGAATTTACATGGCTGATAAGTGACGAAACACATCGGAAGCTGTATAGTAAACAATGTTGTGGTGTATTATGTATAAACCATTAGTAGTTAAAAAAGGCGCATCTGACAGAATAAATATATAAATAATTTTTTGTCACATTTATAATAATCAAACTGATGTTTTTCGTATTCCTTTTCAATATTGGATCCCATTTTTGTCCCTTTCCAATTTTTAAAATTGTTGGGGCCTGTATGTGTCATACAAATGTAAATAAGCATTACTTATAGAACGTTCATCAAAATGAACATTTTTATCAAGATTGGCAGATTTTGAGCAGGGCTGGTAATTTTTAAAAGTAGCCAGCCCTGTGGTTGACTGTTATTTTCAGTGAATTTCCAACCCTGTCATAATGACGTCTTGTTTCATATGTAAAGCAAGTTTTTGTCCTTGGATATGGCTGAAGAAAGGTACATGTATGTGATTTCAAGAAATTTTTATTTTTTCTTTCAATGCTAATCAGTATCATATATACATGTATATATATGTATGCTGATGAATTGAAATTTTTGCTACTTTATTCAACATCTGAAAAATTGATTCCTTGGTTTTGATATTTTTATTTTCCATTTATAAATGAAAGCTGGTTTCTTGTTTGAGATGATCTCTCATCAAGGTAAGTTTTATAATGTTTAATTACACGTATTTTATAATATTTTAGAATTACATGAAAAAAGCCTAAAAAAAGTTTTGGATCGGAATCAGAGAGATGGAGAGAGTTCCAGTCCAAATAGTAGCAGAGAAATGGAGATGACAGTTGCACTTGCAGAACATTTGCTAGGACAACTCTCACCAGGGCAGTTGTATGTTATTGACTCAAGTTTTAAAAGCAACGGAAAATGTAGCTGTGGTGAGGATCATTGCAAATCAAGTCCAAAGTATGGAAGCAATGGTATAGGTAAAAATATATTAAAAAATCTTATTCTTGCAGGTATCAGATATAAAATTAATCAGTCCAAAACTAGTGCAAATTTTTTGTGCACCATAAATTGCAACATGTATGGAACTGCCACTCGCAGGTCATTAATCCAAATTGTTACAGACTGAGAGCTACAGTTCTATAAATTTGTCTAATGCTGTAAATTTCTTATTTTATGCTAGTACTTAATTCTGCGATTTGCTGTTTTGTATCATATAGCGAGAACGTGAAATTGTGATCACCGATTTTTGTTATAATTTTCTGTAGTTCAAAACAGTCTGAAAAATAAATGCGAGATTTTATATATGATGTTGTGAATTAAAACTTCCTGTCACCTTATCCTTTATTTAAATTGTTATACCCCCCCCCCCCCCCCCCAAAAAAAAATGAAGTTTTTAGGGGTTATATTGGAATTAACCTGTTGGTCTACCTATCTGTCTTTTTATCTGTCCTTCTTGTCAGTTGCAATTGCCGTCCAGATTGTTTCGTACGAAACACTGGGTGTACTTTTCTGAAATTTTTTACAGAGATGTTAATTATAATTATTAGTTGTGAAACTAATTTTTAACTTAAATCAGATAATTGTAGATTTTCTCCATCTTTCTTTTAGTAAATGCTAATAATACATTGTACTTATGATATGAAATAAGAGTTACTGTTAGTGCTCAAGATTTATACCTTTGTGGCCAACGGTATTTGATTTGTAGAAGAGTTTAAAAACAAATATAATTCTATGCACAGAATATTATATCAAATGAATAAAGATGTAACTGTACTCTCAACAATGGATTTCACAGGTCATGAAGAAGTTTGGCATGGTTCTGTTGATATCATTTTGGGGTCTAATGAGGGCATCACTCCAGAGACCAGTATATCATCAACAGTTGAATTAGTTGTAACCACTGAAGATGAAGATGGATATGAATCTGATGAAGACCAATATACAACACCAATTAAGAAGATAAAAGATGGTAAGGAATAAGTTTCTGTCTATAAAGCATACGTACCATCCATCAAAATGCAATTGTATGAACAGAACTTTTTAAAAAAAAAACCACTCATTTTTAGCTCATCCAAAACCGAAGGTTCGAAAGGGTTTTTCTGATCACCTGTTGTCCCTAGCCCATCCACCTTTCTGTTAACTTTTCACACTTTTGACTTCTTCTCTGGAACCACTGGACCAAATTTAACCAAACTTAGTAAAAAAGATCAATATGGAAAAGGAAATCTTTATGGTGAAGATAAAGGGCAAAAGTCTTTTTTAAAAGAGAGATAATTCTGATATTAAAGTGTGTCTTTTTAAAAAAATCTTCGCAAGAAATGCTGTGTAAGAAATTGTGACCCCCCCCCCCCCCCGACTAATACTGGGGCCCCAAGAGGGATTCAAAGTTTAAAATAGGCATTTATATGGGAAATGTTTAATATCTTCTTTTTAAGAACTGCAATGCTTCATTTTGTGAGATTACTATGCAAGCATCTGAAGATAATGTAGACTCTAAATTGTAAAAATCATGACACCAACACTTATACTGGTGCCCCAAAGGGGTTCAAAGTTTAAAATAGAAATGTAATGGGGAAATATTTAAAATTTTCTTCTAAAGAACTGCATTGCTACAATTTGTAATATTATTATGCAAGCATACAAAGAAAGTGCAGATTCTAAATTCTTAAAACTGTGACTCAAGAACATATACTGGAGCCCAAGGCAAGAGGTATTGAAAGTTTAACATAGAAACATATACGGAAAATGTTTAAAAATCTCTCTCTCAAGAACTTCAATGCCTTAAATTATGATATTATTATTCAGTCATCCTCAATTCTTTAATTAATGATATTACTATGCAATCATCCTGAGATAGTGTAGATCCTAAATCTTAAAAAGTCTTCATCTCAAGTCTTAATCTTTGTAAGTAGGTTGAGGCAACATTGGAGGCTCAATAATCTGTAATACTTATTTTCAAAAACTTGTTATGTTATAATTTATAGTATTACAAGTACTAATATGCAAGCATTTGAAATAGATATACACATATATAAACAATTGTTTAAGATCTTCTTGAGAACTGCAATGTTTAATATATGACGTGACTTTAAAATCATCTTGTTACAAAAGAAAAATGTGCTGAATGTTTTACATAAGAATATTGGAAGAAAAAATTTGTAAATCTTTTTTGCAGGATTCATTCTACTATTTTGTCCAGATATTTGATAAACACGTATGATTCATAAAGCTGATTTTATTAGCTCACCTGGGCAGATTTCAACCAATTTTGGCACAAAGCACCACTAGAGGAAGGGGGTTCAAGTTTGTTCAAATGAAGGGCCACGTCCTCTTTAAAGGGGAGATAATTGAGAATTATTGAAAATTTGTTGGTATTTTCAAAAATCTTCTTCTCAAAAACTATTCGGCCTGAAAAGCTTAAACTTGTGTGGAAGCATCCTCAGGTAGTGTAGATTCAAGTTTGTTCAAATCATGGTCCCTGCGGGTAGGGCGGGCCACAATAGTGGGATCAAGATTTACATAGGAATATATAGAGAAAATCTTTAAAAATCTTCTTCTCAAAAACTATGAGGCCAGAAAAGCTCAAATTAAAATAGATGCATCCTCAAAAAGTGTAGATTCAAGTTTGTTATATCATGGTCCTTGTGGGTAGGTTGGGGCCACAATTGGGGAATCAAGTTTTACATACGAATATATAAAGAAAGTCTTTAAAAATCTTCTTCTCAAAAACTATTAGGCCAGAAAAGCTTAAATTAAAGTGGAAGCATCCTCGGGTAGTGTAGATTCAAGTTTGTTCAAAACATAGTCCCTGGTGGTATGGTGGGGCCACTATGGGGGAATGGATTTTTATACAGGAATATATAGAGAAAATCTTTAAAAATCTTCTTCTCAAAAACTATTAGGCCAGGAAAGCTCAAATTAAAATGGAAGCATCCTCAGGTAGTTTAGATTCAAGTTTGTTCAAATCATGGTCCCTGTGGTATGGTGGGGCCATAATTGGGGGATCAAGTTTTACATAGGAATAAAAAGAGAAAATCTTTAAAAATCTTCTTCTCAAAAACTATTAGGTCAGAAAAGCTTAAATTAAAGTGGAAGCATCCTCAGGTAGTGTAGATTCAAGTTTGTTCAAATCATAGTCCATGGTGGTATGGTGGGGCCACAATGGGGCAATGGATTTTTACATAGGAATATATAGAGAAAATCTTTAAAAATCTTCTTCTCAAAAACTATTAGGCCAGAAAAGCTTAAATTAAAGTGGAAGCATCCTCAGGTAGTGTAGATTCAAGTTTGTTCAAATCATATTCCCTCGTGGTATGGTGGGGCCACAATGGGGGAATGGATTTTTACATAGGAATATATAGAGAAAATCTTTAAAAATCTTCTCCTCAAAAACAATTAGGCCAGAAAAACTCAAATTAAAATGGAAGCATCCTCAGGTAGTGTAGATTCAAGTTTGTTCTAATCATGGTCCCCGGGGGTAGAGTAGGGCCACAATTGGGGGATCAAGTTTTACATAGGAATATATAGAGAAAATCTTTAAAAATATTCTGGGAAAAGTTTCAGTCCAAAACTCAGTACTTGGTCTGAAAGCACAGGTTATGCAGATGTTTGATGAAACCATGATTCCCTAGAGAAAAGTGGGGCCACGAAATGGGGGGAGGGGTATATAGGAATAGAGAAAAATCTTCTTACAGGTACAACAACAAAAGGGGCTTGGTATTTACCAAGAAAAAAAAAGAGGTGGATAAAATTGGCAGATTTTCAAATTTTTTTTTGCAAGATGTACTGTACTTAGTTGTCAAGATATTTTGATACTGTAATGCTAATTTGATCAGAATTAAAGCAATTGTTGCTCAGGTGGGTGATGTGGCCCCTGGGCCTCTTGTTAAAGCTATTTGTTGCTCAGGTGAGCAGTGTGGCCCATGGGCCTCTTATTTTCTCAAACACTTCACTCAAAAGAAGTGAGATTTGGTAAATGTAAAAAGCTTGTTAATATGTTTTAATGACCAACAAGACATTTTATACTCCATGTAACAAGTTGCAGGGGTAAAATGCTTTTGACTTCTCCATCAACTCTAAAGTACATGCAGGTCAGTCTGAAAATTTTTAGTTTTTTTTTATGTAAAAAATCCAAAAGTCAGATTTCACTATTGGTTTATGCACAATATACAATAATATACATCAAATAACTTGCTTCAGATATGGAACCTGATCCCAATTATCCATTATCCAAGTGCAAAGCAAAAAAAACCCAAAAAACATACACCTCAGACTTTCTTCGTTGATGTTAATAAAATATCGGTAAATAACATAGAGCTACACTGTAGCTTATGGTGCAAAGCTTGATCTTGATTACGATGAAATATGGTCACAATGAACAGTAAGGAGGCTGGGTGGTCAACAATTTAACGATCATATCTTCTTTAAATTTTTATGTGCAATTTTTGAAGCTACAGTGTATAGGTATTAACTATCATTCAATAGTAAAGAAAAAAATGATGCACATGTACAATTGTATTTAAGCTTTGCAATTTGAATATTTTCCTACATGTATAACTTTTTATAGAACTCTTCTTTTAAAGGAGATTATGATAGTATAAAAATGGTCACGGCCATCTAGCCCTCTTAATTTTAATTTCAAAAAAGAAAACACAACTCAGACTTTCTTGGGGATATTGCTGTGAATGGATAACATAGAATTACAATATACATGATTGTATGTAGCATTGAATGCAGACCTTGATCTTTTTTCTTTCTTTCCTTCTTTTTTTGTTGTTGATATTTTCAGTCTTTATATATATAACTAAACTTCCTTAGGCCATTAAAAATTAATCACTTGGTTCTCTGGCCAATATTTTTAAAAACAGATGCAGTCAGGCGGTGGCTTATTTTTCTTTTTATATCTCATGCAAAAAGAATGCAGGATTTTTTTTTCTTTTATTTCAACAAGATGCGATTCTTATGAAAATCCTGAAAAAGCAATATGTTAAAGCAAATAAATGTGTCAGTTTTGCATGTAGATTTATTAGCTCAAACTTAATGAAATAAAAAAAATTATCATGTTCTTCAGGAAACACCACAGCTATGAGTCTTGAGAGAGCCCTATAATTCAGCATAATGAGATATTAAGTATAGTACAAGCTGCAGAAACTCTCCTCCTACATGTATCTGAAGTTAAGAAATGTCCTTCCTCTTATCTAAACTAAAGTCATCGGTGTTGCGATAATAACTTGAACACAGCGTCTTGTAACTAGATTTGGCGGCCATTTGTAATACATGTACACTGTCATTGAGTCTGGATCATCACAATGTTTGCAATAATGTTCTTTATTAAAGTCAAGCGTTTTACTAACTTGAGTATCTAGAATGCGGTCCTAAATCTGGTACCAAATTTTCAGAATTCTTAAGTGCATTGTAGAGAAATTTTATTCATTTACTGATAAAAAAAAAGCAATGCACAATTGAATCAGATGTGAGCAAGCCTTTAAACCATGGAATTAATTTTTCATGGCCTTTGATCATTGACGTGGCCATTATTATATGATGCATCATACAATACTGATATTTATGTTAGGACAATGAGGTACTTGATCACTCATGAATATGAAATGTAATCAGAGTTTAGTTTTTGATATTTTTTGTAGACACCCATTTGGAAGATTCTGATGTATCACCTGGCGGAAGAATGAAGCAGACAGCTATAAGAGCGGTGAACCAATCTGTGGCAGAAACAATTGTCTTTGCAATGATTCAAGAAGCGTGTTATCCAAATTTTCAGAATCACTTAATACCCAATATTGTGATTGACTCTCAAAGTGGCCATTTTAGAATTTTGATGTATGACGCAAAAAATGATGTTTTTCTCTGTAGTGTTCTGGTGCCAATCTTTAATGGCAGCCATCTGCACATGACATCTGTGATCATTCTTTGGATGGTCCTCCATTATAGGATATTTTGTTCAGGAATTCAGGATGACCCAAATAAGCTTAGGCAAGTTAAATGCCAATTCAAAGAAAAGGTTGCAGAAAAATGGGAGATCTATTCAAGGTCATTGAAGTTCTGTGTGAGTAGATTTCCACCAGTGAAAAAAGATTCAGATTTCTTTCCTACAAATGAGATGTTATATTTTGGCTATAAGTTTTAAGCACTATTAGTCACTTGAAGCTATTATTTTGTTTATTTTTAAAGGCAAAGCAATGCTATGCAGAACAAATAAAGTTTTTGGTTATCAACTAATTAGGGTATGCTGCAAGATTACAAGATGTTTCATTGCACTTTGGCATACTTATGATTTCAAGTCTTTAACTTTGCAAAAATGAACCTCATTACTCCACATAAGCAAATTTAGGTTTAATTAAAAATCAAAATAGAAATAAAGGAAGACACTAAAATGGAATATAATCAATTTTGTGTTTTAAACTTACAATGAAGTGCCTGCATGTTGCTAAATGTCAGCCTGTATTGTTTAAAGAACTTACAATGAAAAATTAACAAATCAATATAGGGGCAGTCCTAAGGGTTTGGGTCAGGTTCAAAATGGTCATTACCAAAAGAACAGCAAAGACAGCAGGTGGAAACAGTTCTTTCAAAGGACTCATTGTGGAAGAGAGCTATGAATGTATTTAAAGTTTTCTATGCATTATGAAATAAACTGTTTCAATTTTGACAATAAATGTTGTCTGTGGGACATTTTATACTTCTTAAAATGGAGATAAATGGAGAGAGGAAGAAATCACAATGTCCATCTGTCTTGCGTTGGTCCACATGCATATATTTGAGGACATCTTTGTGAATTTGTTTTATTCATTGCATGAAGAGATCATATCTGAACAGTTATAACGAATTTAAACTAAAATTTATGCATATATTGTACTGCATGGCATTGAATTTTCAGACTATTTTGGCCAAAGGCTCATTAAGTGAGCTTTTCTGAATTTTTCAAAAGTATTAAAACTTATGCATGGAATAATGGGATAAATGTTCTATGTCGGAATAAATGGGGAATTAGTTTAAGAGTGAAACCTTTTACAGAGCACAATGGGTCTTGTGTTTCAAAACCAGTGATCTATTCTGACCAAAAATTACACAAAGCAACTTTGAAAAAGAGATTCAAATTTTTTCTTACATTTTTGGCCAGAAATTAGTCCTGACTTTTACCACACTCCATTTGTAACTAGTAACATTGGTTACAATGCTAAATGTAAAAGTTTATATGGGCTTTTCAGACAGCATTTCTACCAATATCTAATTTCTTATGGAAATTTTTAGTTCATTCATAGCTCTATATATAGAAACTTCCAGATTGATATCTACACGCCCCGTTTAGCGATTGGTTGAAACCTATAGCGACCTAAGAAAAACCACGGACTGCACGAAATAATCATGAAGATGTCAGACTTAAATTCCCATTGGAGACGATTTGGCTGTTTCTTTTAGCTAACGTACTGACGTACATTAACAATAATTTGGTTAATTTTTCTTTCTTTTTACGACCAATTTATCAATCTGTTAAAAGTAAGATGTAAAAATATATAAGCAATGAAGAGCTTTCTTTGATGATTCAATCATGCGGGTTATGAAGGTAGCGATCATTGCAGTAAAAATTTACATAACACGCTAACGCGGGTTATATATTTTTTCTGCAATGTCACCCAAAATGAATCACCAAAGAAATCATTTTATTGTTTAAATGAAGAGCCAAAAATCCTTTTTCAAAGGGATGTTAGATTTAATACATGTAACTATCCCTGCGCATGTTGTTAATAATTAGATAGAACAATGTAATAATTAAAAGTGATAGAACAATGGAATTCAGGAAGTGATACAAAATATCTTCATCGAAAAGATACATGATTGCAATAATTATACTAATGGTCCGAAATTTTTTCCATGTACAATTGAATTTATTTATAGATAAGTCATGTACCATACATATCAGATAAAGCATACCAACAAATAATAAACAGCATGAAGGATTGCAAATCCCTCAGTTTACATGATCATGTTGGCTCGCTTTGTTCCTGCACGTTGGAGCTGATCACAAGGAATTGATTAATGATCGTCATATGACGTGGCAATCAATGGCGACGTAAACGTCACGCCCGCCTGTGTCGTCTGCTAGAGTCTTTAAAATGGTCTTTCACTCTTCTATTTGTGAACATTCACATCTTGTATTCTTCTTATGATCATCAGGCCGTCACGAATTGGCACCAAAATCTAGCGAACAAAAACATATGCATGCGATCATGAAAATAGCAATTACTTCTTTAAAAGCATAGATTATGAAAACGGAACAAAACATTTACTGGAGTTTTTCCGTTCCTTTACTGCCGGGCCAGTTGATTTTTTAAAACCGGATTTTCCAAAGGAAATGGTAAAAATGGTGGGCGGATGGCTGTTAAAAGGGCACCCCTAAATTGTTTGGATAACTCCTTTTGGAGTTAGATCAAGATATGAAGTTGTTTTTATGATGAATTGACTGTTTCTTTTAGCCAACTTACTGATGTACATTAACTGCACAGTATTTTACTGAATTTATCTTACTTTTTACAATCTATTAATTTGTTAAAAGAAAGATATAAGTATAAACCATAAAATGCTTTCTTTGATTATTCATGTAAATGTTTTCTGCAATTTCGCCACGTTTTTATTCCGCATGCGCATGAATCACTAACGAAAGCATCTTTACTGTTTAAACAAAACACAATAGCCTACAAAAGAAACTTAAAAGTTATAGCTTTGCACATGCGACCGCATGAAAACTAATAAAAGCAGTCTTCGACTCTTCGTCGTAAAGTATAAAATTGTAATGTTATATGTGGAGCAGTATGATAAAATAGAACCTTGTGAACATTTCCATCTTTTCTGACAATGTCGTTGAAATTGGTAATCCCTTCTCCTGCCTTGCCCATATACCCTTCCTTAGTGTAAGGATCTCCAAAAAATAGGGCGTTGTCCACCAGTATCATCCCTTTGGGTGCTAGAAGCCCTAGTTCCCATATCATCTGCAAAACGAACGGTCAGTTCTACTAGGTGCGGATCTAGAATTTAGCAATGTAGTGGGCGAGTTTTTCGATAATGGTACATTTATTTATTCACCAAATGTTCATTGTAATACGTAATTAGCTACATGTCAAACAGATGTTTCCCCAAGAGTTTACAGTTTTGACGGAAACAGTGCATTAAAGAAAATTACGGAATTGCTAAAGGAATGTGAAGTGTCATTGATCAAATACTAGTATGTAAATAATGTAAATGAAGCGGCGCGTATGAATACAAAACAACAACAGCAACAATATTCAAAATGGATGCGCCTTCAGCTGATGCAGAGCTATTGAGCTGAATTTAATGGATTAAACACAAAAAGTGAGTTAAAATCTGAACCAGCTGAATTGAAAACGAAAGGAACATACATGCGATAGCTTGTCATATTATTCTCTGTGCAGAAAAACTCGTAATAAAACTAGTTTTCATATGAGATCGCTGGAATATGCAACTCGACATAACCATCCAAGGAGAGGCGATCGTGGACGAAGATAGTTGATATGTCGACAAAGAATAGTATGTATAAGCGACTTTTGTAAACGTTGTGGTAACCAGATAGCCAGTGATGTACTTAAATGGTATATGCGCCGAAGGAGTTGATGCATTACTCATAGCTTTTTTACGATGTTTATTCTGATGACCAATCATGTATGTGTGTTAATTGCGTGGACCCTGAGGTCCACGCAGAAAATATATAAGCGAGGTTAAACCGGATGCTATGGGGAAAAATTCAGCATGCGCATGAGTTAGCCTGGTTCCTGTGCGTAATGGGTAGCTCAGGGAACCAGGCTAGCACACATTTATCTGAATCGGGATCGGGATTACATGTCATATGCACTCATAAGTTCAAAGGCGCTGTAATTTGAAAAGTTGTCGGTAAACAGTACAGAAACAAAGAATTCTTTTTAAAGAAATGATCGGCATGTGATATGAACTGTCAGTATTATGAAATAAGTTAATGTTAAGCCGAAACTACAACAGGCATCAAATAGCATAATTTGCAATGTTTTGTTGTTTCCCGAATACACATGTAGCTTAACTCTACTTTTACAGTAGGCGAGGCTAGAGTACTTCCCGATTAAAATTGTTTAAGTATTTAAGTATGATTGAATAATTATGTGACTGTATATAATACAGAGGCGGATCCAGTAATTTGTAAAAGGGGGGGGGGGCAACTGATGAAAATCAATAGGTGCAAAATTCATTATTTGTCCATAAACAAGTGGGTCATGTAATTTTCTTTGTATTTTTCGTACGACACGAAGTAAAACTTACCTATTACAGGATAATACTTAAGTTAATAAACTAAACAATACATTTGAAAGCGGCTTTTAAAGTAAAACGAATGCGTGTACTCGTACTTGATGGCTTACTCGATGGCTTGTCGGTTCAAAACTGTATGAACTATAATCGATTTTTTAAAGAAATAGAGAAGAAAATACATTGCATATGTTATTGTAAATCTGTGTTTTTTTTAGCAATACTGCTTAAGTTTTTGTTTTGTATTTCTTTTTATTTTTCACATGTTTACTCAGTGTAGTAAACACTGGATGCTGAAGGGGAGTGCTTATTCGATAGGGATTTTTCATGTAAGAACAAAATTACGGTACGTTGTACGAAATTCTTTAAATAAGCAATTTTAAAAGCATTTATTTGAGAAAACTACAGTATTTATATTATAAATGGGGAAAATTGCCTTTAAATAGGCTCAAAAAAATTCACATGCCCTAGAGAAAGGGGGGGTTCCGACCCCCGGAACCCCCCCCCCCCCTGGATCCGCCTATGTAATAGATGATTGAATAATTATATCACTGTATAAAAGTTAAAATCTCAAGAAAAATGCATCAAAATTAATATGAAATTAATTTACACAAAGGTGTCACTACATAGTTAACAGAGTAGTGCGAAGCGTAATGTGTGCGCAAATAGTAGGCCTAGAATTCGCCGAATGCCTGCTATAATACATGCAATCTTCTGTAATGTTGATCATAATTATTTTAGAAGTATGAACCCTTTAAACTCTGAGATAAAAAGTCAGGGCTATACATACACGTAATACAACGAACAAAAGTGGTTAAAAGTAGGCGGCTAGAGTAGGTGGAACTTTGATAATTTTAAGGCTTTCACGTTTCCGTTAGAAACACATGCTTGTGGTCCACGTATTGCAGTCCTTTTTTTAAAGGACAGCTACTTGTTTAAAATTATCGTTACCAAATTTGAACACCAGTGTTACCGTGAAAATGTATAGGCCTATATGTTTGTTATAATATTCCTGGAAAAGGAACAGCCAGCCTCGCAGTAATGTTGATTGATCTCAGGCAGACGATTTTGTGAGAAGACGCTTAATTTTCTTTTTCGTGAATCAAATAATGTTTTTTATTTTTTTTTTATTGAAGGTTAAACTTTCAAGTTTTTATGTTTATAAAGTTGTATTTTGTTTGCTGACAATAAAACAGCTAGACACAACTTAACATTTTGTTGACAGTGTTTATTTTGGAAATTCCCGTTTTATAAATAGTGTTAGATCAGAACAGTTGAGAAAAGTAGATCCGGCAAAATTTTATTGATGCAGGTATCAAAGAAATTTTTCGACCAATCAGAAGCGCTAATATCTCATCAAACGAATAAATATTAAGTGATAAAATCATCATCGTTGTTCTTAAAAAATTATTGAAGCTGAAAATAATCTTTGTTTGTGGACATTTGTTTTTTTTTAAAATAAAGATGAAAATAATGAGTGGGCCCTAGTACAATAGAGCGACATGCCTGCCAATACATTGATTTGAATTATAATGGCTTTTTAACATATCATGTGACTACATTTTTCAGTTAAGTTTATTCATCAGACAAGTGAGTAAGGTTATGAAACGTCATGCGAAATGAATTAAGGCCTGGTAAAAGACAACCGTTTATAATGGAGAAGACCAATTAAATTTTTGAATGTTAAAATGTTTTGAGGCTTAAATGAAGGGAACTGGAAGTTAATCGTGAACCCCGACTGAAAATTTTAGTTATAAATATTTCATATTAGAGGTAAATATCTCAAAGATTAAGTATATGCAAAAATAAGTGTATAATTCGGATATTACTTTTTTGTTAATCAACCGAGGGGCCACATGGCACAATATCATTTGAAAGCCCATATACATGTAAAGCCAGTGTTGCTCAGGTGAGCAATGTGGCCCATGGGCCTCAATTTGTTAAGATTCATTTTCAAGGAAGTATTGTTGGGAAGAGCAGGGTTCAGAATATAAACTTAATTATACATATCAAATCTGGTAAAAATTTATATATGAATTCTGTGGATTGTTAGACTAAGTACTATAAGACTTTCACTGTGTACTCGCGCTTATATACAATAACACAAAAGTTTCATGACTTGTATGTTAAAAAGGGTACCTATAAAACTAACGTGACTAAACACATGAATGCATTTGTATGCGGACCTCGTCTAAGACCTGCATGCAACGACAACTTGCACTCTGCGCCATTAAGTAACATGAGGCCTATTCAAAGCAAAATGAATGGTTTCTTGATGAATTTTGAGTCGTCAAAGGATTAAATTGCTGTTCATGAATTACCTTTACAGCCAGTGAAAAAGATTAAAAGTTATCTTCACCTTGTAATAAACACCGTAGTTTTCTTTGTCTGCATCTATGAAAATCAGATCGAACTGCATCTTCTTGTCGGCGAGCGCTCTCATTGACTCCCTGGCATCACCTTGAATATCATGCAAATGCGTTAAATGCTCACAAAAATCAAGAATAATATGGCCCAATTCTCCCCCTTAAAAATATGACACATTAAAACAACGATATCCATGTATAGGAACATAATGATAAATAGTGTGCACATGCCAAACACAAACAAATGGTACCTAACATGATATCAACTTTTTTCCCACATTCTGTTTTATCCAAAAGTGACCTTGCAAGATCAGCAATGTAAGGGTCAAGTTCACAGGACACCACTTTCCCGTCTTCCGGTATGCTTTCCGCAAGCGCCAAAGCCGTACATCCGGTGAACAGACCTAGTTCCAGGACACGCCTAGCGTTACCCAGGCTTGATAAGGATCGCAGAAACTGTGCTAGAAAAAAAATGCGATGTCAGATACCATATATGCGTAAGCAAGCGTCATTTTGGCGAGGTATTAGTGGATATATATAAAGGGAATTGGCAAGGTTCGGAAATAATGGAACGTTTTAAACAAACCTCTATATTAGGTTTAGCTTTGCAAATTCTGGAAATTCTACCCAATTTTCATATTTCAATCACACATTTTATCTGACTGGATATTTTAATTAAATATCTTTTTTTCAAATTAAAACAAATCATTCGCCGCATTTCAGTTTTTTTTATGGAGATTTTTTTTTCACAAAATCTACCGTTCATTGACACAGTGTATCGTTTAACTTCTGTTAGAAACTTCAGCAAAGAATTGTTTCTGTTGAATTAATCATAATTGTGTTAGTATTGAAATAATATATATATATATATATATATATATATATATATATATATATATATATTCCTTTATCTTGTTCATTGATCTTTTTTTTAGAATATTAATACAAACTTATACATTGAATTACCATGAATACCTTTAGTTCTTTCGAAATTCTATCATAATTTGCCTGCGTGTAGTTTTATCCTGTCATTTCTTGGTTCCTTGACTTTTTCATCTAACAATAAACTTTCTGTAAATTATCTAATTTCATCTCGTTTTACCTATGTAAGTCCGAGCATTTATAACCTTTACTCATGTTTTAGGTGATTTATTCAATTTATCTGAACGACAGCATTTGCCTCTCAAGGTCATTGCCCTATTTATCATCACACTCTCATCTACTTTTCTACCGTTTAGATACGAAATGTGAGCAAATAGTACTATGATTGTAAGGGGATTAATCAGAGTACTTAGTATATCTTATAGTCAGAAGGTTATCTGAAGGATACGAAATATGAGCAAATCGTACAATGATTGTAAGGGGATTTACTCTCAGTACTTAGTATATCCTAGTATGATTTGAAACACTAAGAGTTGAACAGTCAATTGAATAATTTTTTAAAGAATCTTTAAAGTAAATATTAAAAAGTTTCTAACAGCCAATTTGGTAGAAAGACATAACATTGGTATGAATTCCCACAATTGGTGTGCGTGTCTACATCATAAAAGTGAATGTGAGTTTCGCACAGGAAACATGACGACTTCTAAGCAATATCATTTTCCAAATCGTACCTTCTAAATTTCCTGACATCATCAGGGTAGTTGGGACATAACTAAGCTTTCCTTGTTCAAATGCATCTTTCCATTGGTGATGTAGCGTAGCTTCCATGAGTCTCAAAAGATCCTCGCTAGGTTTTGTTGATTGGTCTTCACAGTAGTCCGCTCGGACCTGACAGTGTGTAATTATCAGCCATATTAAGTTGCAATCAAAATGAGATTACATGAAGTTTTTTTTTCTTTTATAACAATTCATTTTATTTTAATTTTAGGGATTTTTACAATTCAATTTTACTTTTGCTTCGCTTCGGGTAATATTAATTTCATATCTCGGGGCTAATATATTCAAAGGAATGTTGCCCTCAACCCCAGTCAGCGTACTAGTATGTCAGTGTCAGTTTAGTTACTAACTAGAAAAATTCTATGGAATTTTTGTATGTGAATTTTATTCGCCTGGCTTTTTCTGGACTTTAAAAACTCTGTGATTTTTTATTTCATGGACCAGTACTTTTTGTATAGAAAGGAGTACCCCCGCAATGATTCTGTGAAAATGTTACTATCTGCAACCATGTCGTGTTACATCTTAATTTTAGAAGCATTCTGTAAAGATTAATATTAACGAAATTTAACACTTTTTAACGAATTACTTTACAGTTTGAAAAAAGTTTTATTACCTTTAAACATAATAGTTTGAATGAATCTATTTTCACATAAATTCTTTAATTCACAATCAGATTATTTAAAGTATCAAAAATCTAACCCTCAATTAGCAAAAAATGTAGTCTGGTGAAAGAAAACATGTATATAGTGAATTTGCTGTAGTAATTGTTACGAATTCGTTTTACGGATATAACGAGTTACGGATATATCAATTAACATCGTAAAAATGTTTCAGTTTATATGTATATATGATATGACATTCACTTCTTTTTTCAGATCTGGTGTCTGCAAAGATCAAAACAGACACTTTAACCAAAAGTTACAGTAGCACACGCTTATAACGAAGTCCCAGGAACGGGCAATTTTACTTCGTTATAAGCGTAATATTCGTTATATCCGTCAAGTTTAGAACATGGAAATAAAGTCACGGGGAATGAAAATCACTTCACTGTAAGCGTCAATTCATTGTAAGCGTGTTGTATATAACCGTGTTTTACTGTATTTCTACATTTTAATAAAAATCAACGTTCGAACTCACTCACAAAAACCAAATAAATCGAGTGTTTCTTTTCATATCGATTTCCCTCTTTTTCCTATCCCTTTCATTTTCTTCCATGAATGAAAATACTGTTAATATTGATGAAATTAAAAAAATCGCATCACTCACCTTAAGCAAATCAATAATTGCGTCTATCTCAGCTCTGAGTTTTGGTGACACATTCTCTTCGGTTGCCATCTCCTTAAGCTTATGTAGCCGTCTGTAAGCTGGCTCCAGAATCATGTAATTCTGTCTACGCGCCATTCCGGTTCATAAACTACGCAACATGGACTGAACTCGTTCTATGAGACAAGTTCTCGAGTACTGAGTTTTATATGTGTGTGTTCCCCTTTAAACCTGTCGTATCGATTATTTTTGTCTGCAACAGCAAGCGTTGTTGCTTCTCAATCTTGTTTCTTTCTTTTTTTTTTGAGGGGGGGGGGGGTTGATTTTAATCAACTCTCCTATGCAGTTACTCTGGCAAACCGGAAGTGAAACAGTGTTTGAACCTAAGCACAACTCTTCACCGCTAACAAGACTTGATACTTTTAAGTACTATAAAATAATCGATAATATCGATATAATGTAATCAGAAGCATTGTTTTTCAAGGAAACTTATTTATACCTTGAAAATTGTCAGATTTTAAATGGTACAAACAATTTAGATATGTTTGGTAGTTGTATGTATTCCTATGCTCAAGCTCAAGATTGCTTGGATACAATTTTTCCGAAACTTTCCGAATGCTGATACATAATGCATCGTTTAGTTTGTAGTTCATTAAAAAACTTAGAAGAAAATGTGCGTAATTACTCAAATATACATATAGCTATAAGAAATTACTTGCCATGCCAAATTTCATATCTTTGATTTTAAAACGAGCAATATACAAAATCAACTACTGTCAGTACTTTGATTTTCTTTTTCTTTTTTACTTTTTTTGGCCTATGTAATGCTCTGATGCAAAAGAAGGTTGGATTTTTAAAAATTATATTTTATACAATTTTACATGTTTTGGTTTCTTCAAATATAATTGTGTTTCTGTTTTTAACGTAAAAGTGTTAAATTTAGCGTTAAAAAAATATCCACATAATTATCTTCGTGAAAATTGCTATCTCAACACTAAGTTTAAAACTATTTCAAATTGAATACTAAAGATTTTTTATGTATGTCAGAATTGGATATGCAAGAAAAATGTTCTAAAAGGTCGTTTCTGTGAATTGCAAACCTAACAGTTATGCTTATTTAATCCAAACCCTCCTATTCTTTGACAAAATGACGCGTACAAAACAAGATAAACTGATTCAATGTGTTCATAGATGATATCATCGACAAAAAAATGCAACAATTGATTGAAGCTACTACCAATACCACACATATGTAAACAATAACAAGACCGAAGCTTTGTTTACAGAACAAAGAATTTTGAACTTTGGATCTTGTTTGTAACCCGATACAGTAAAACTCGTTTAGTACGAATTCTGATAAAACGATTAACGGATATAGCGAACTGATTTTTAGTCCTGTAAAGATTAATATTAACGAAATTTAACACTTTTATAACGAATTACTTTACAGTTTGAAAAAAGTTTTATTACCTTTAAACATAATAGTTTGAATGAATCTATTTTCACATAAATTCTTTAATTCACAATCAGATTATTTAAAGTATCAAAAATCTAACCCTCAATTAGCAAAAAATGTAGTCTGGTGAAAGAAAACATGTATATAGTGAATTTGCTGTAGTAATTGTTACGAATTCGTTTTACGGATATAACGAGTTACGGATATTACGAAGTAAATACATTGGTCCATAGGACTTCGCTATAGCCGAGTTATACTGTACATGTATATGACTTTCAAATTTGACAATTCATTACAAATACCCATATTTATCATTCTAGATACAAAAAATAACGGATACAAAATTTGAAAAGTTTAAATCGTTTCCAAGTCCTAAATTTGTCGCTTTCGGTAATAAATATCTTTTTTTTAAATTAAAAAAGTCAATGAGTAAATCTGTTGCTTCTTTACATTAATAAAACATTTCTGGAACTAATAAGAAAGGACCAATCCTGTAAGATTACAACAGGTATACCACTGATTGCGCAAAAGATACCAAGGACATGAATTTTTTATTTCTTCTTCCTCTCAGTGAAAGAATCTTTTGAAGGTGATGATTTTCGCTGTTCAACATAAAGGGAAAACATTCCATTGAAATCTTAGATTTGGTTTAACACGAAAAACCAATTCTGGGATTGATGAAAAAAAATGTGACTACGGCCCGTATAAAAGAGCCGAGGTAAGTCAATAGTCAATTGATGTGCGCGCGAATGTCTGAAATTTTTGTTCTTTCGTGTCACTCCTAACTGAAAAAATATTACTACACTTTACGAATTATGATTAAAAAAGGAGATTTATGCGGCGGTCAATAATATAGTAACAATATCTAAATATCCAAAGTTAAAACCTTTTTAAAGTTTCCATCCGGATAGAATAACAAGAATACTGCATGTTACTATTTTGTAAAATGGTGGACTGTAACAATTTTTAAAACATGGCAATAGGTTTTTTAAAGTGTTAATAAATGTAAAATTTACGTTAGTTAATAGAGATGAACAAATATATACATCTAAACATTAATATATTATAGGCTGTATTACATGTACATGTAAAGTTACATTTTTTTTTCGAATTTAATTTGACCTTTGTAAGCACCAGCTGGTCAATTCGATGAAATCTATATTAGAATATTTTATTTCACATCCTTAGCAATAATTCAAACAATTTTGCCGTTTTCATTTCTTTAAGTCAATATCGTTTATTCAGCTTTACGAGAGAGAGAGAGAGAGAGAGAGAGAGAGAGAGAGAGAGAGAGAGAGAGAGAGAGAGAGAGAGAGAGAGAGAGAGAGGGGGGGGACACTATTACAGCTTTATTGAATTACATCGGCATGTATGAGTTGGAGAGGGAGAGAGAAAGAGAGAGGACAGTGACACATTTATTGAGAATATCGGCTAACAAATTCAAGGTCGTTGAGAATACAAATCTTTTTATATTCGCAATTAGTTACGATAAATAACGGATGTTTTAAGCATTCTCAAGCCATTTAATTCTTTTATTGCTACGTTTTCATTCATCCCTCTTAAACAGTTTTGTTTTGGATTTGTTAGCAATTTCAACAACCATTTTTTTTATAACAAAAGTGCAGAACACAAAACCAAAACCTCTATCAATACCGAATTAGTCTGCTGGAGAAGTAAATGACTTTGCCGGATTATGTATCAAAAGAATGCTGTCGGTGCCGATTTGTTCTCATCGATGAAATCGGAAATCGTTTAAATAGAAAATGAAATTACTAGTCTTTTCATTAGATATTGGTCCAAAATTGATGCATGTATGTACCCTTTAAGTGCTAGCAAATTGATTTCATTTTTAAAATTTGTTATTTTCATTTGTCAAAAATAAGGTTGATTAAAAGCAAGAAATGTATTCCTGGGACAGTGTTTTAACCCTTAAATACAAATTTATTTAGATTAATCAGCTTCTTTTAAATTAATCTTCAGCTTTTCGCCGCAACTTTGTTTTTTAAAACTAAACAAAAATCCCAGGGACCGCAAAGTTCGTGTTTCTGTAAGACAATCATACAGCCACATCTGCCATCGCACAGAAGCTACATCACATGCAGCTTACCGACTCAGTGTGATCAAAAATCTGTTATCACGGTGAAGGATTTTTTTTTTAAATTTAAGTCCTAAAAATTTTACATTTTGCCAAGAGGATTGGAATTAATTATTCTAACAAGTTAAGAAAATAAATATAGAGAAGTAATACGTAATACATAATGCGTACATGTAACATGTGTACGGGGGAAGGGGCATTTAATGGATCTTAAAAACAAATTTTGGCAGTCAGACTGAAGCCAGCCCTTTGTACTGACTTCGTTTAGGGTCCTTACAATAAAGTGATTAATTAATAAGGGCTGGATTTAGTCAGACTGACATTTTGGAAGATTACTTTATCAACTGATATTGCATAGTACATGTATTTCGAGCGGTACTAACACCACTAAGAAAATGATGTCCATGACATATAATACACCGATCAATACTTTGAATGATAACTCATTCTGTAGTATCCCCAATCAAAATACACTGATTTGCCTATAAGTTATATATAAAAGCAGAACTGTACAGGCATGCAGCAACCATTTTTCTTCAAATTACATATTTACATGTAAAAAATGTTGCACCCCCCGCACACACACACTTTTTGGGGAGTATGTAAAAAATTGAAAAGAAAATAAGGAAACTAAGAGTGAAATTGAAGTTTTGGAAAGATATACTACAGCCCCCCCCCCCCCCCCCCACCTCTTCGGTGTTAGGATTTTGAAGATTTTTTTGGAAAACATTTTATTCCCTTTTTTTTCTTGTCAAGATTTTTAGGATGAGTCAAAAACGATGCTACGTGCTTGTTGTAACTCTACGAAACATTTTGAGTTGACCTGCCTTTTAACCTCGGACTTTTGATATTAAACTACTTTTTAAAGACTGTTATGGCACTCCATATAACTGGGTTATCTTGCTCCTCTCTTGTTTACAATGGCTTTATTATCATCTGATTGCTTATGATTATATACATGTAACGGACGGAAACCCGAACTGATAAATTAAAGTATAAACAAAAGGTAATCACATGACATGGAAAATGGCGGCAACATCCGCCTCCAAGGAATCTAGGCAGGAGCATCTTTACAAAATCTTGGTCATCGGAGAATTTGGAGTCGGTGCGTAACTTCTTTCATCACATGTTAGGTGTTAGTCTTGGGTGGTAAAATTCAAGACTTTATGCAGTGTTTTAACGAAGATTCAGCTAAGCTAAGATTGTATGTAGCTTAATTAATTCGTTTGGTATCTTGAAAATGACATAGTATTACATTGTATTGCTTTTCAATAAAAGTAAAAAGAGGATGGGATGATTTTAGTAAAATGCGACACACAACAAAATTTAATTCTTTTAGGTGCATGTATTGGTGGATTTATTTATATCACACAAGTGTTTGAAATTGTAAAACAATTAACCATTATCATTTATTCATTTTTAGACATTATGTACATGTATTAATATGAAAGTATGTATATTTGTCTGTATCACATGTATACTTTCTGCATACCAGCTAGCTGAGAATGATTTTTATCATTGTTAATATGTGGAAAAATGAATTTATTTCTTACATAGAAATATTTGACATATTTGTGAGAAAATGAACATGTAGGGGGGCTCATGAAGCAAGAAACGCGGCCTATTTAATAAAATCAAATTGAATGAATTAATAATAAAATCAAAATATTTTCATTTCACAGGAAAGACATCGATTATTCGTCGCTACACGGAAGGTATTGTATGAAATGAAATCTACATATAAAACAATTATAAGCACGTTATGCTATAAATCAACAATGACCGTGTCATAAACTAGGTCATTCAATCAATAATCTTTTGACCTTGACTGATGATTTGACTCTTATCTTATTTGTATTTCATTGATGATTAAGTGAAGTTTCTATGACTTTTTGTAGCTATTAATTTGTGGCTATACATTTTTGCAAACAATTAATTGTTTATGCTTTTTAATGATAAAATATTGCAAACAATATCAAATACAAAATATATACTCAGATGTATAGATTACTGAGTATATCTTAGCTAGATTACAGTGAGTGATAAAACAAATAGATATAACACAACTATGTACATGTATAATACATGTATGTATCTTAACTGAAAAAAGATAGCATATTGATATACGTACATTTTATGTTTATGTATTGATTTTTACATATATCAAATCGTAAAATTCGTTCATTAAAAATGCAAAAAATCACATGTTTTAGATCTTTTTTTTTTTTACTGTGTTTTAGCGTAACTAACGTTGAATAACTTTTAAGGAATTTGAACTCTTTTTGTAAATAAATATGATTTAGACTAAGTGTTAATTTAATGTTACTGCAATATGCATTTCCATAAAATCATTGTAAATAATTGTACTTTGTTTGCGTGATTAAATCTTTTGTGAACTTTACCAGGCCGAAGCCAGTAGCACTTTAAAAAAAGTTATATGTTTTAAATCTTTGGACACTGGTGTCATTTTGAATTTTCCTTTCGTTTAACAAAGCTCGGCCTGAAAAATACTATTTCTCGCCATGTCTTGTTGCAATTATGTACATTTCAAACAGATGTTTTATTTGTTGTTAATTTCTTAAATACCCTGTTTCCTTTCAAGGTTCTTTTTCTCCGAACTACAAACTCACAATCGGTGTCGATTTCGCTCTAAAACTTGTAAACTGGAGCGATAACACCAAAATAAATCTACAGCTATGGTAAGTTTCGTTAATTAGATCGCGAGTCATTGTATACTATAAAAAATATCAAAGAAATTTATATAACAGGATATTTACCTACTACATGTATATACGTCTTAAAAATCATCTCTTGGTAGGAATAAACATCATCGTAGTAATTTCGGACAAACTTTGTTATATTCATTTGTATGAGCACAAAATAATATAAATATCTTATTATAAGACAGTCTTTTGTATTATTTTCAGGGACATTGCAGGTCACGAAAGATTTGGACACATGACAAGAGTGTACTACAAATATGCGTGGGTCTCTCTCTCTCTATCTCTCTCTCTCTCTCTCTCTCATTAGATACAGTTCGTATTCAGGAAACCTTACACAACGAACTGTCATTAGTGTTTGTTCTATTTCAGGATAGCAGCCATAATAGTATTTGATCTCTCTCGGTTCGTATCAAATTTTCTCTTTTGATTAATTAATTCTTTGGATCTCTGAAACACGATATCAAAAATTGTACAAAAAATCAAGTCATTCTGAAAAACTATATAGTACAAAAAAAAATTGCTGTTTGCATCGAAAATATGCACTAGAACATTTAAGAAAACTAGAGCATTAAAAAGTGCATGATAATTCTTTCTAACCGTTCTGTTGCACAGTGCTTCATGTGATCAAGGAATCTAGATTACATTGTAATTAAAATGTGATGACCCTACTAGTATGTTATTATGGATTTTTTTCATTGTTTATTTTTTTTATATATAGCCCTGCGACCTTTGATTCCGTCTCAAAAGTAAGTATGAAAAGATCTATACAAAACAGGAATATGGTGCTTTCAAAAATATATATTTATTATTCACATTTATTTTTCATTTTTCGTATTCTATGTAGTGGTTAGGTGACGTTAACTCGAAAGTGATGTTAGCCAATGAACAATCAGTTCCGGTGCTTCTACTGGCAAACAAGGTAACGTCAGCCTTATACGTGTCGTTTATGAGTATATTTGCAACAACCCCCCCCCCCCCCAGCACCACACACACACACACACACACACACACTAACACTAAAACTTGATCTATCGACCGACGCAAAGCTAATGGTATAATAAATGAATAAATGGAATTATAGTAAAACCTCTTGACCTCTTTACAACATGATCGTTAAAATACGAGCACAAGTGTCTAATTCATACGTGCTTTATATCATCAAGACATCACTGAGGCATCGTTATGCATTATTATACTTTCATGTTAAATACTGAAATCTGATTGGTTTAGACGCAGTTGGTAATCCGTTCTATTACCCTCAAAGTTAGCAACACACTTAGCAACGGGTAACACTATATAAATAGTGCCTGTTTGGGAGGGTAACAGTTGAAATTGACACCCCTCGAAAACCATTGTCAACCGACGCGAAGCGGAGGTTGACAATGGTTTTCGAGGGGTGTCAATTTCAACTGTTATCCTCCCAAACAGGCACTATTCGAGGGGTGTCAATTTCAACTGTTATCCTCCCAAACAGGCACTATTTATTTTGTTATACTGAATGTCTTTTTTAAAATTTTTAAGAAAATTTTACTGCTTTTATATAGGAATAACGTGAATTCTACAGCGAACCGTACGCGCATAATTTTCGCGCATGTAACATTTTTTATTGTTATACTTTCATGTTAAATACTGAAATCTGATTGGTTAAGACGCAGTTAATAATATTTACTATTACCCTCAGCGTTAGCAACGCACTTGGCAACGGGTAACATTAAAAAATGTTACATGCGCGAAAATTATGCGCGTACGGTTCGCTGTAGAATTCACGTTATTCCTATATAAAAGCAGTAAAATTTTCTTAAAAATTTTAAAAAAGACATTCAGTATAACAAAATAAATAGTGCCTGTTTGGGAGGATAACAGTTGAAATTGACACCCCTCGAAAACCATTGTCAACCTCCGCTTCGCGTCGGTTGACAATGGTTTTCTCGGGGTGTCAATTTCAACTGTTACCCTCCCAAACAGGCACTATTTATATAATGTTACCCGTTGCCAAGTGCGTTGCTAACGCTGAGGGTAATAGTAAATATTATTAACTGCGTCTTAACCAATCAGATTTCAGTATTTAACATGAAAGTATTACAAAACGAATTGTTACATGCACGTAAATTATGCGCGTACGGTTCGCCGTAGAATTCACTTCATTTCTATATAAAAGCAGTAAAATAAGACATTCAGTATAATAAAATAAATAGTGCCTGTTTGGGAGGGTAACTGTTGAAATTGACACCCCTCGAAAACCATTGTGAACCTCCGCTTCGCGTCGGTTGACAATAGTTTTCTCGGGATGTCAATTTCAACAGTTTTGTCTTATTATAAGATAACATCTAATCTACAGGATGGGAAAAAAAATTATTTTAAAATTGCATGTTCATTGAACTCTTTTTTCTTTATGTTGAATGTGTCAGGTAAATTCGAGATAAGTTTTAATTTAAAGTAAAATGACATCATTTTTATATACGTACTTGATAAGGTTTTCGTTTGTTGTACTGCGTTTTTTGTTTTTATTTTCCGGACGACATTACAGGGTTTCTTACTATAAATAAAAACTTTGTCAACTTCAAGACCTCGTAAAAATTAGTATTAGTTTTATACACTTTCCTTCTTGAATTATTATTTTGTTGTAATTTGAATTAATTTTTCTTTAAAGTGCGATCTGACAGATGTTCATATAGATACCAACCGTTTAAATCGTTTCTGCGAGGAGAACTCGATAATTGGCTGGTTTCCAACATCTGCAAAAAACAATGAAAATATAGGTGAGGGGATTTTCTAAAGAAAGAATTGTTCTATGAAGACCACTTAACGCTAGCAGAAGATGAAAATACAATTATGAAAAAAAAAAGTAATTGTTTGATGGCACAGACTACACCGTGCTCTTTTTTCCTGTCTTGTTAATATAAATTTCGTAAACAACTTCAACAATGCTATGAATCAAAAGTAATCACTCGTTATATGCAGTTGGCTCAGTCTGAAAATGTTGAGATAAATTCTAAAGAAATGGAATGTTTATGATCATAGGCGTCGGAACGGGGGGGGGGGGGCGGGGGGGGGGGGGGGCTAGGGGGGGGCTTAGCCCCCCCCCCCAACACTTTTTTTTACAAAGTTAGACCTAACCATTAGTCAATAACAGGCACATAGCATAATAGGGGCTTCAGCCCCCCCCCCCCACTTTTTCTCGTAGTAAACATAATTGATCTGAATTTGACCTTGAAAACATATTGAAATATTGAAAAGTTGGAGTTATAGGTATCTCCCCCCCCCCCCCCCCCCCCTACGGATTAGGAATTTCATTATTTGGGGGAACAAATTTGGTAGGTAAAAATGTTGTATTGAACTATAGGACTATAGACTTGAAAACATATTGAAATATTGAAAATTTATAGTTAAAGGTATCCCCCCCCCCACGGATTAGGATTTTCATGATTTTGGAAATTGGGTTTTGTCCAGATTTCTGAGGATGAGTCTAACCCCCCCCCCCCCCCACCCCCACTTTGAATTTGCTTCCGACGCCACTGATGATCATTTATGACAATGCATATATACGGATAACAATATAGACACGAGTGTTTACTGCTGACTGGAGTGAATTTAGTTATTAATTCATTTTAAAAAAGTTCCCCAAGTACTTTCTGTGCTTAAAATTTAAACTGTTTGGTGCGATAAAAACAGATTTTAGAGTTGTGTAAATTATGCTTGTTTATTAGCACCCTCAACAAAAGTTAAAATCATTAAGTTATACAAATTACATGCATGTATGCAATGTGCTGTGTTTAGCTTGCACTTCATTTTATTTTATATTTTCTTTGAAAGACGAAGCAATGAAATTTCTGATCGAAAAAATTCTGGAACTTCCTTCCGAAAGTCAGCAACCTTCGGAACACATTTCGCTTTCTATGTCAGTCAAGAAGCCACAGTTTGATGACTCGTTTGAAATGGACAAAGAAACCCCGAAGCCCAAAGATCAATGTTGTAGTTGATACTAGTGTACTTAGAATGTGACTTTTATAAATGAAGCTTTTCTGAAGAATACATTTGACTTTAAATAGACACAGAAACTCCAAAGCATCAATACCAGCGTTAAAGCTGATATTAAGCTTTCTGAAACTGTAACCTTAAAATGGCTGGATGGTCAACAAATTACCAAATTACAGATATGCCATGAATATTCATAAAAAAATATGATATATTTGTCAATAAACTACCGCATATCCGGTTTTTTCGCGTGTCACAAACTTTGCAAAATTAGCTAGGAGAAATGAGTAATTTTTTGGTTAATTTGCGTCAGTCATTTTTCGCGGTTTCAAAAGTTATTAAAACAAAAATTACCTGATAAAATTTTTGCGTATTCAATAAGTGATCCTGGGAAAAGCGAAAATTAGATCACCGCGAAAATCACCGGATATACTGTATATATAAAATATTGAAATGTTATAGCTTTAAACTTTTAATTGTTTTTCTTAATACAGAGCTCTTTATTTCAAGGAGGTATATACAACAGTTTAAAAATGGCCGGGACCATTCAGCCCCCTGAAATTGTTACATTAATGTGGCTTTTCTTAATAATAGATACAATGTACTCGAGAATCTTTGATTTTTGTGTGACGTTTCATATACGTTTGCGTGTATAAGGACAAGTCAAGCATGTAATATTCCAGAAATGGGTTTGAGAGACAAAGACTGTGAGTTTTGTTTTTAATAGTATGATTATTGAAGGTTTATATGTATACATACATATTCATGCTGCATGATATCATGATCTCAGTCTACCTGTGCATGTATGAAAACTGTTTATGAAAATGTTTAAATGAACATTGTTTCATTTAATATGTAACGTTAATGTTTAAAAACATCAATTGTTAAAATAATCATCACTATTGTACACGTATTATGTTCGTGAATAAAGTGTTATTTCTAAATACATATTAAAAAAAATTTAAATGTGATTATATCTTATTTTTAGATTTTTGCGTTTAGATAATTGTACTTGCAAAGTATGGGGGGTTGGGGGGGGGGGGGGGGGGGTTAAGGTTTTTTTTTGGTGCATGCAAATGCAGTTAGGTTATTTAACCTAATCTTTAGAATATCTTATCAATTGCAAAAGGTCTGCTAGGGTAACAGGTATGATTTATAAATATTTGCACATATATAGACCTGTTTCACTGTTACAGTAATATATTAACATCCACTTAATATTTCTAGCTATAGTTCCAGAATATCGTAAAAGTCGAATTCGTCCCTATTTCGTTCAACTTTTAGAATTTACATACATGTACGTTCAGTTACAGTTTCGCCCCGAAATCATCCGCCCTCAGAATCATGAAGCTATATCAGACTAAAGTCAAAAGAAGGTGTTGCAGTTCCTATGCTTATTTTCCCTAAAGGAGTTGCAGATAAAATGGAAAAATTAAAGTTACAGAACTTAATTGATGTAATTCCTTTTTTTATTTTTTTATTATTTTTTTTTTTGCTTGCAACGTTGTATATAAAGCAGGGTAGAATTTTAACTGGAAAGTTTATGTAAACTTTTATAAGAACATTATATAGAATTGAAAATGGTTACACAGACAAAATGTGGCAGATTTCACGCTTTATAAAAGGGGAATCCTCATTGTTGTAAAAAAAAAACTGCCTCCTTGAAACAAAGTTAATTTAATCTTAACGTTCAGAGTAAGACAATTTCTTGAAAACTGCTTTTTCCGATTTTTGTTTCATAGAGGCATATTTTTGAAAAGAAGATGGGGGAATAAGATGGCGCAACTGCCCATTTGGTTTAGTCGTAAAATGCAATTTCAAATTCGACATTTTTTCAATTAAATATTTTGAAATGTTATAATACAAGTTTACAAAAGGGTAATTTTTTATTATGTTCACTTTGAAATATTAAAAAAAAAAACGATAAGAAAAATTAATAAATCCTTAAGTTTTGGTGGTATCGAACCCACAAGTTAAAAAACCCAGTTCTATAAATTTACCTAATGTCTGGTGCTCTAACCACTGAGCCATTTCATTCACAACTAAGTGCGTTGTTTAAATGCTATATGAGACATTGGCCACGAATTTACGGACTTGTATTATTTTACTAAAACGTTCAATTGTTGGGCTACAAAATGACATTTTAAAAGTATAGTGGGTCATCTCTCCACATTTTTGTTGATGGAAATCGGTTTAAATTCCATTGAACCGCATTTAGCCCATGACAAAAATATGGAGCTCAGACCCACTCTATGAAAGAAAAGGCATTGAAGTTATAAAAATGACACTATTTGGAGGTTTTGACACGCATACGCCAGTTTAAATTAACCTATTACATGTATTTTAAAATATCTAAGGGTTACAAACCGGTGTTAGGTTAAATATACACTGTTTTTGATAATTATTGAAAAAATTATCAGATTTAGTGATATTTTAATTTTGCGGTATCTAATCATTCCTCATATGGGCATTTTACACGCCTTGTTCACCCATCTTCTTTAACTTTTGGGAAAAAAAATCATTAATACCTTTGAAATGTAAGAACTCTTTGTTAAATTCCCATTTAAAAGTCACGTCTAGGTTAGTGGAGTGGTAAGGCAGAGAGAATAGGATGTAATCATGACCAACTTTTTTTGATAGAGAGTTCGAATCCCAGAAGAGTTGGAATCTTTTTATACATATTTCTTTTAATCGCATGAAAAGGTAATGTACCGGTATATAGAAAATTTAAAAATGTCAGAATAAAGTTACAGTATTTAATCGCTTGTCAATGTAATTTTTTGCACGCGTGCTTAATTTTTTTTCTTCAAGATTTCTTGCTGTGTCCGTGTAAAGTCCCCATTATAAACTTGAATTATAAATATTCAAAGGATTTTAAAACATTGTACGCATATATGTAAAAAGTTGATTTTTGTTTTTCCTTTTTTGTGAAATAAGCGGGTACGCCGATTTTAGAAATACATGTACACATGTAAAGAAATCAATAAAAAAGTATGAATCGCTAATGAAGCAGTACGTTAATGAAAATATGTACGGATAAATTTGTTCAACCTTTTTTTTTTATCACATGTCAAAAAATTCTAATTGCACACAGATATGAAAATCACGTGAAACTGAACTACAATGTAACCGTTTGTTTCCTATAAACATAATTCTTTCCTGGTTTCTTTGGCGTAAAGTCAAATTCTCAATTCCGGGTTCGTTGCATTTTCTTCAATTTTTCCTTCATTTATTGATGTTCTGCAAAAAATGAATATTATTCATTGAATGACAATTCTTAGTGCGTATTCAGCTTTTTAAGAGTGTAGACCAGATGTATTATGTGCGCCATATACATTTGTTTAAATCGTTTTACACCGTGCACCATTGAAACAAACAATCGAGGTCACCAAAAATTTAATCTAGAACATTAAAAGGAACATGAAGCTAAAAATAGAAGTACCGCGTCATGCCGTGGAATACCCGAGAGATCAATCACAACTCCTTAGATTTATCCTACTCAAAGTGTATGCGACATCCGAGGAGCTCCGAATAGTTGAGCGAATATAAACTCAGTGTTATCCCTTCTCCCATCTCCAGTGAACTCAAACATTCGATATGGCTAGTGAGAAGTTTATGATTTTAGACCCTGCTTATAGAAAGCTACAGAAACTTAAGGAATTGGTTAGAGAAGAAAATGCCTCATCTAAAATTAGCGCTGAGATTGGTGAAGTTATTGATCTATTGAAGGTACGTATGACAGCAGCATGTATATCTTATTTCAAATTTCATGGATTAATTTCTGTTAATTCATTCACTTTGCGCCAGATATATTACAAAGGATTTTTTTGAATTGTGAATTGTAGAAAAGTTTATATTCAAAACTGTACCTGTGCATACTTTGCAAATAAATAGAGGGGGTGTAAGTTTACATTTTTAAAAAGTAATATTTAAAGTTGTAACTAACATTTAATCATAAAAAAAGATAAACTTGAAACAAATTGCTTTTACTGCAGTAAATCTTACCTCATTGTCAATTCTACACTGATGCAACATATTGGCTATTCTCTGCAGGCTCGTTACGATTATTGCGAGGGGATCACATCCGACCCTAGCAAGGATCTCCAACAACTCATGCATTCCACGTTTCATCATCAGTGGCAGAATGATCACGCCGAAGGAAAGTTGTCAAGAGTCCCCAGTACAATGATGATGTCTGGGAAGTTAGAAGGTATATACATATAGAGTGTGTACTTAGTCTTTTATTTTGTTTTCTTGCGTTGAATAAATCCTACAGTTAATTGTTTTTACATTGACCGTAAATTTATCTTTTTCAAATGACAAGTGAAAAATTTCGATAACTAAGAATTGGCAGAGAATTATTTGATTAGCGGTAACAGTCTTATGCTAGTATTTTAGTATATTACAATATCTACATTCTTAATGCATTTCAAAGCGAAATAAATTTTTAAATAGTTCAAAATACAAAAATTATAATTCTTTTTTTTTATTTGTGAAACAAACCATTATCTTTTATGAAAGATTTGATCCAAATATTTTTTGAAATGTCATGAAACGATACATGGTGAATGATATCTGCCTGATATTTTGAGGCTTTTCTAAAAATTTGGATCGAAATAGTATCTTCATATACCTTAACTTGCTGCCTAAAATTACAAAACACCTTCAGGTGAAAGTGTATTCAATGCGTATCAAAAAATACATGTATTATTTGTAGCGCAGTTTCTGCGATCGCTTACAAGCTTGTGTAACGCTGAGCGTGTCCTGGAACTAGGTCTGTTCACCGGATGTACGGCTTTGGCGTTTGCGGAAAGCATACCGGAAGACGGGAAAGTGGTGTCCTGTGAACTTGACCCTTACATTGCTGATCTTGCAAGGTCATTTCTAGATAAGACGTCCTGTGGGAAGAAAGTTGAAATCATGAAGGGTAAAATTGAAACTATAGATATTTTGTTTCCAAAATTTGATGACTGGCTTACTCGCATGCTCTAAACGTTCACTTGATACGGGCTTTTTATTGTGATATTTTACGATGTTTTTATTTTATTTTAATTCTAATATATAATAGGTCCCGCCAAATCATCTCTAGAGATTCTCGCAAAGAAGAAGGAACAGTTTGATATAATTTTCATAGATGCCGACAAAGAGGGTTATACCACCTACTACAAGGTAACAGATGAGTCAAAAATGTACCTCAATCTAATTTAATTCATTCTGTAAATCAACTTTTATTGGCCAAGGATTTTATTTTGCGATTTACCGGGAATAATTTGGTTTGCGGTGACTGATTTTGCGATCAAGATGTAGACTGGAGAGAGAGAGAGAGAGAGAGAGAGAGAGAGAGAGAGAGAGAGAGAGAGAGAGAGAGAGAGAGAGAGAGAGAGAGTTAACTTTGCAACAACGAGGCTCTCGGGGATTCTTGTGAAATTTTGTCGCACGCGTATTTACGGTCTGATTTTCTCGCACGCTGGTTTACGGTCTGTGATACACAAAATGTTGTCAAATACACGGTAAATGTTAATTCTGTCTACATGATTTAGTACAAGGGGAGTCTGTTAAACAATTAGACCATTTTTCTTCTGGATATAACAAGTAAAACTGTTTGAAAAATGTAGGGATCATTTATGGGGAATATGCGCTTACCATTTACATTACACTAAAAACAATTCAAAACAAAAAGATCCAGAATATTAAATCCGGATTTAATAATTTCGTTCTCAAATTGACACAGTTGAAAAAACCACGATGTAATTTTGTAGACGATATGGGATTTGGGACTTTTGGCGCCAAAGGGAACGATATTAGTGGACAACGTGCTCTTTCACGGGGATCCATACTCTAAGGAGGGACGCACGGGTGAAATTGGGCAGAGTATTATCAACTTCAATGAGATGGTCAGAAAGGACGACCGAGTCCACAAGGTACATGTATTGGTGTAAGGCTGTTATCGATAAACTAATCATTTAATGTATTTCATGTACTTAACATCAGGCACGTAGCATCGAGGGGGGGGGGGTAGGGTAGGGGGCCTGCCCCCCCCCCCCCCCACCCCACTTTTTCTCGCAGCAAATATTTTTTTTAAAAATTTAAATGAGCGTGGAATTCGCCCCCCGTCTTTTTGGGGAGCATATAAAATTGTAACTGTAAAGGAGATAAAAAACAGTGAAATTTATGTTATATGAAGTTATACATGCTATATCCCCCCACCCCGGATAAGGATTATCATGGTTTTGAGAAGTCGACTTTTTTTTTGCTCGTGAAGATTTGTTGGATGAGTTTAACCCCCTTTCAAAAACGATGCTACGTACCTGTTTGACGGCCGGATATGGTATATATGTACATGTAATCATTGGCACTCTCCGCCTAAATCGGTGGTTAAAAAATTCCACCTCTTTGCTAGAAAAATTTGATTTTATTGAACAGGGTTGACAATGTTTTAAAACTTAAGATCTAGATGGGTAGCGCCCATATACTAGTATGACTCCATTATATTTTTAGATGAACAATGCTTTTTTACACTCCTATAAAATGTGCAACATTGTGAATTTTAGTTATTGATCTTAATTATAATATTTTGTACACGGTCTTTCTTTAAATTCAAATGCAAACAATATCAATTTTATTATTCTTTGTAAAACAAAAGAACTTGGTCTAAAAGTCTTAGATTGTAGGATCCATCGAAAGAAAACAAAGAGTTTTAAATGTCTAGTATTTCGAATGATCAAATATTTAATAACTGCAAAGCACCCCCCTTCCGAAAAAGGAAATAATCTGGATCCGCTCATGTAGATTTGATTGATATGCTTCTTCACTTCCCTGGCCAAAAAAAGTGCCAAAAAGTAAAAATTTACTCAACACAATATCATCATTATCTTCATTAAAGCTGCATGGTCCGATATTTTTCGCTTTTACAGTATCAAATAATTTTCCATAAAACCAAATATCTTAGAAAGTTAAAGACTTTTGCCTAATATCACCAGCAGAATCGGTCTCCTTTCAAAGTTCGAAATATTCAAAGTAAATAAAAAAAATTCTTTTTTGGCAACCCCCCCCCCCCAAAAAAAAAAACAAGCCAATCTGCATCATGGGAACGTTTCAATCGTAACTACTCAGTCATTTCTGTTGGCGAAAAATAACTAGTTACGATTGGGGAACGTTTAGAAAAGGTAACCGTTTGGTTTCGTTCCCCTAATAATTAGATTTATTCCATATGCATGTTATGCATCGATTGTAAGCAAAACACTTCCGAATTATAAGTGAACAAAATGTACACCTGTTTACTTTTGATTTGCCAAAAGATTATTACCTTTACTTATAGCGATGCCCAGTCTCGACGTCAGAGGCAAATTATAATAAGAGGCGAAATAACGCGGTACTGTACATTATTTATTTTTTTTTAATTGAAATATGGCTTAATTGACCGTGAAAACTACTACAATGTCTTTTATTGTACACATACTTAGCATAGCCATCGTTTAAAAGCCTTCACCAAATTTGATATAAAATCGGACCACGCAGCTTTAGTAAAATCCCCTCCGCCTTGTGTACCCGGATTCCTGCTCTTTGCGACTAACAGAGTTATCTCTCTTATTTTGACATTTACATCGTGTAACATTGTATCTGTAATCGATATACCTACAAAAAAAATAAACAAATTGGTGTGAATGCTTTTGACAAATTTTTATTGTACTATAGATAATGGTTCCCATTCGTGATGGCCTTATGCTCATACGAAGAAAGGAGGATGTTGACAGACAGAAGTAAAGGAAAATACTCCACAGACCAATTCAATTCTCATAATAAACGACATACTATTTATATGATTAATTATTATTTGATTTAAATTCAATTATGATTAATTAAATTTATCTTCTAAGAACATATTTCGTGTATAATAAAACCACCGTTAAGTTATCATGTGACATGATAGCAAATAAATTGATTCATTGCTAATATTAAAATATTCTTGTTTCTTGTATTTAAAAAAATGATAGACGAAATCATGTTTAAAATTGATATGCGCATAAGAAATTATATAAGTACTTTGTATTTAGTTACTGGTTTCGAGTAAAGAAAATGATCAAAGTTATAAATCATTGTCATATAATAAGCATTGCATTCAAATGATACCCGTATTTTAAATCGATCTTACTAAAACAAAAAAATGCTTTCTGAGGTGATCCATGCAGGACACGAAGGTAGCCACATTGCAGTCAGCGGATTATATATAATGTAATTTTTTCTGCAAAGGTCGTCAACTTCATAGTCGCATGAATCATCAAAGATAGCGTTTAATTGTCAGACGGAAATCTACACGCCCCGTTTATCGATTGGTCGAAATCACAGGGCGAAAAACCATCTTTAAACAAGTCCTTAAAGGTGGCTTAAAGGTGACTTAAAGGAGCTTAAAGGCTATACAACCTTTAAGCCGCCTTTAAGACACCTTTAAGCAAGTGCTTATAGGTCCTTAATGTCCAAACTTCTTTAAGCTACCTTTAAGCCACCTTTAAGCCACCTTTAAGCATCTTTAAGTGGCATTTACGCTCTCTTTACACTGCCTTTACACTGTCTTTAAGTGGCCTTTAAGTCAATATTGATCAAGCTGAACAATAAAAACATATATGAAATGCAAAAGCTCTTTTATAGAGATGGGAGGGGGTCACCCGAGTGATAATATAATTTCCAAGGAAGGGGGGGGGGTTCCAGGCGGTTTTAATCGTCGCTCCATTAAACACAGATCGCTATCATCAGCACCGCTCCGATGGACACAGATTGCCGTTATAAAATTCTTTATAATTTTTTGGGGGTTTCAAAATTATTGTAGGGATGAGCGCAGTCTCTGTATCTTAATATGTGCATAAAACTAATTAAAGTATGTTTGTTTCCTATTATAAATTAATCGGTGAAAAAAATCTCTCTCTCTCTCTCTCTCTCTCTCTCTCTCTCTCTCTCTCTCTCTCTCTCTCTCTCTCTCTCTCTCTCTCAGTTCATCTGGTTATTAAACAAAATAAAGATAATGAACCAAAAATGCATGATTTAATTTGTTAATCGGTTTAAGGTTTGTATTTTTTTTTTCAATTTTCATTATTTCTAACTCTAGATCTGCTAGATACATGTTAAAGATGAAAAGACTCTCAACTGCCTTTGTTATATCGGGCAGGATATTACTGCTTTGTTTGTCTAGACATAGTTTTGTTCGTTTGTGTATATCTAATTAGAGTCTATTGTTTGTCCAACTTAAGAAAACCCCTGGAACTAACACAGAATATACAAGATATACACAACAGTTGTGTCGTGTGCCCAGGTGCATGTTTGTGTATATCTAATTAAAGTCTATTGTTTGTCCAACTTAAGAAAACCCCTGGAACTAACACAGAATATACAAGATATACACAACAGGTGTGTCGTGTGCCCAGGTGCACGTCAGTGTTTCTAAAGGCGTTGAATCTTAGTATGTACGAGTATACGATAAGTCTAGTGAATAAAAGTTAATTTACATTTGTAATTCATTTTCAAAGTATTATTTCCTAGCTCTGGGTTTCAAATATGTTACGTCTACAAATTAACGATACATGTATGTAAGAGTAAAATCTTGAGGCTAATTAATTAATGTACCGGCGATCATAAATAGGGGTTGATTATTTAAATATATGTATAAGGGTAAATATGTCAAATATACCCGGCCTGGCACATCATACAATTGTATGTACAAGTCATTTGCAATTGCCACATGCAGTAAATACGTCACCGGTAATTGGTAATTTTGTTTGTTATAGAATTGATAGTTTAAAAATCATGTACATACAATTACATGTAAATATTTAAACATATTGGAACGGCGCCGCGATCATGAAAACCGGGAAATTGCGGGAAATTGAACAAATACCCTAATAGTATCAATGCATTTAATAAAAGAAATGATTTCATTTTCTTTCTTACATTTTTATAGCTACATGTATAAATTAGATGAATTACGTATATCTACTCGGTTTAAATTTATTAACTAAGAAAGCCTACTATAGTGAACCTAACGGTTTCCATTTAGGTATAATATATTTTTGTTCACTGAAGACCAAGTTCCGTATTTCATTCTAAATACATGCATGCATGTTATTTATAAATTAGATATAATTGATTGTTACAAACTGAATGGTTTGTCAAAATCTTTTCAAGTAAACACATTCAATACAGTGATTCAATATCCACTAATATATAGGATATAAAAACACTTATAAATATGTAAGTTGCCGTGGCGCAGAGGATGTGTGGTGATGCTAGTAAACTAAGGGTCCCGGGTTCAATTCTCACCGCGGCCGGTTTTTTTTTTTTTTTTTTTTTCATTTTTCTTTCTAGAACAAAAACCGTTTTAATACCTTTTCTTTCATAAAGTTAATACATTTTGTTGGAAATTAAGCACAATATTGAATTAAATTTTTTTTAATGGCTTAAAGGTGGCTTAAAGGTAGCTTAAAGGTGGCTTAAAGGTGGCTTAAAGAAGTTTGGACATTAAGGACCTATAAGTTGTCCTTAAAGGTGGCTTAAAGGTGGCTTAAAGATAGTCTTTAAGCTGCCTTTAAGCCATCTTTACGCTTTCTTTAAGCCACCTTTAAGCAATACATATAGCTTAAAGGTAGCTTAAAGGTGGCTTAAAGATCGTCTTTAAGCTACCTTTAAACACCTTTAAGCTATCTTTAAGGAGGACTTAAAGATGGTCATTCATCCTGTGAATCGACAGCGGCTGAAACTGACAAGAAAGTGACAGGACTGCAGTTGACACGCCCAGTTTATCGATTGGTCGAGACCTACAACTACCAAAGAAAAATCACGACTGCACGAAATAACCATGATGATGTCAGACTCAAAGTCTCACAGGAGACGATTTGGCTTTTTCTTTTAGCTAACGTACTTATGTACAATAACAGTAATTTAGTGAATTTAACTTACTTTTTACGCTTAATTTATTATTAGTTAAAAGAAAGATGTTAAATATACACCTTTCTTGTAGCCTATTAAATTATTGAATTAATCATAAAGAGCACGTAATTATAAAGTAACTAAATTATTCTTAATGTTCATCAGTATGTTGATAAAAGAAACAGCCAACTTGAAGTCATCTTCATATATGGGAATTAAGTCCGAGATCACCTTGAGTATTTCGTGTATACGTAGTTCGTGATTTTAAGGTTTCGACCAATCGATACCCTATAGTCTGTCCCAGAATATTTATGAAGAGGATTTTGATAAAAATACACATACCTATGAAAGAAGTGCAACTGAAATAGCTGAAACGGATAATTTCCAAGATAATTTATTGGTACATGTACATTATAATCCTTCACCCAGAAAAAATCAGAGGAACGAAAACAGATTCCTTACGGAAATCTATAATGGGGAATGTTTACATCTTATCTCCACTCGGAATACACTCGGAATATATCGCGCAATTTTTCAACGTTATTATCCGGGCTTGCTGCATTATAAAATCCCCGTATACATAACATTTTTTTAGCATTGTATTGAAACTAGGCTAACAGAGGCGTTTCGACAAAGATATCTTGAAAAATTTTCATACTTTTGAATGAACATAGTTTGCATCCTGACGTATTTATAAATATCAAGCAAGTAAGCAAAATGTGAATCGAGGATATCTTGGGACAGAGTACATTTTAGTTAGAAACGGACCGTGTTGATTTCAGCCCTGTCGGTTTCTATAAAGCTGTGATTTCTAATAGGTTTGCTTGATACATAAAGAAGAAAATACTTATTGAATGTAAAAATATTAAATTAAAACCTATTATCCAAGTTGAACGATAATGAATTTAAATACCCCCCCCCCTCTCTCTCTCTCTCTCTCTCTCTCTCTCTCTCTCTCTCTCTCTCTCTCTCTCTCTCTCTCTTGTAATCATCAGTAAAACAAATCTGAAAAATAAAATGCATATAGAATGAATACAGTTTTTCGGAAGTTTTAAAAAAAGTTAATAACTGTAAATATTAGCAAAATTTGTTACTATTAATTGTATAGAATAAAATTGAAAATATCATAAATAAACTAACATGTACATGTATATATTGTGCGTTCATATATGCAATTTGTGATTTAAATAAAATATGCATATTGCTTGAACTTTAAAAAATTGTGAATTGTCATGTATCTTGTTTAATCTACATGTACCAACGCACGTAAACAAACCCACATTTGGGGGTTGGGACTCCGGAGCGACATTTGAGGGGGCATGTACAAAGCGTTATAAATTAATTACATGTATAACGAAACTAGTGCAGGATTAACTTACGATGAAACACAATCATTATGATATTCACGCTTACTATAGTCTGTCCCAAGTTATTGCTTCCATCGCTTTTTGATGATTTTAAATAAAATTACACATACCTGTGAAAGAAATACAGTTGAAATCGTTAAAAGGGAATATATCCGAGATATCTTCATTGAACAATTATCCCTTTCCACTCAGAAAAATTCACAGGAACGAAAACAGATTCCTTACGGAGAATTATAATGGGGAATGTTTACATCTTTTCTCCATTCGGAATACACTCGGAATACATCGCACAATTTTTTAACGTTATCATCCGGGCTTATTAATGGTTGTTGCAATGCAAAATCTCCGTAGACTTTCAATTTTGGGATGTGTATTGAAACCTGAAGCGGTAGAGGGGGCGTTTCAAAACAGGTAATTTTGACATTTTTCATATCAGTGGATGAACGTAGTTTGAGCACAAAGGTATTTACTATTATTAAAATATCATAAGTGGTGGAAGCAAAAACTCGGGACAGAGTATAGTAATGCTAATCGTTTCACACCTACTACATAATAAAACAACATCTCACGACAGGTAATATTGGTAGGGTACGTAGTTATTGGTCGAATTAGATCTGTATATCAACTTTGAATGTGATTTTTTCACTGCTCCAATTAACGGATGGGCAATTTCGTTAGATTTTGACCTTTCCTTGTTATCATAAGATATGGGTAAGATTAACCACTCACTCCCCCCATTCACTCGACTATATATAGAGGATAGCGAAATCAGCCGAGATTTGTCGATTTTTTGTATAGAGCGTGGCGGAGTTCGCCGAGGATTGTCGATTGCCTAACAAGACCCGGATGACAGACAAAAACGAAAGTTGATTTTGTTTGCGGTCATATTTTCTTCAAGAAGATATTTTCCTTCCATAATGCGACTGATCTGTATTGTGTGAGGTAAATTTATTTGTCTAGACTGTCACTTGTGTACTTGTTTATATTCAAACTTATTAATAGGTTTGATAAAGGTAAATGATATGAAAAATCTTTAACGTTACGCAGGCATCTTGCCAAGACCGGTACAGGTATCTTGCGTTTAATTCAATAATGTTCATATACACGACTTTTTTTTTTTACAATTGAACATGTAAAAGATTGATAAAGCGATTTGATAAATAAGTAGCTTTTTGAGTTTCATATTGTAACGTGACATGAATTGTATGCACCTCACGCTCCGATTGCAGTTGTGTAAGTTGTAACCTTTGTCCCACTGACACCGAGCTATCTTTTAAAGATATTTATGGTATAATTGGCTCTAAATTCTGTGTATCTACCTCTTAGAGCTGATCTGTAAACAGAACAAAGTTTATTTGCGAATCATGAACCCGTGGAGGATTTACAAAATCGGTGAAGGCTTTGAATTGGATTTATCTCCCTTACACCTGTAAATTTAAAGCTTCTTGAGATATTGCGTTTAAAGATTGAAATATTTCTTTTAAAATTTTTTACCTGACCCCCTAAGCTTACTGACATGTATTATAAAATAGAAAAATCGAGACCAAATTTTTACATGCAGCTCTAAAATATCTTGTTTGCAGCAAGACATTTTTAAAACCTGGGCAGCATCAGCCATGTCATGTGATATAACATACTGTAATGTAAATAAATAATAAAAAAGCTTTTATCGGTATCTTGTTTTGGGAAGTAAGTTTTTGGGGGAAAAGATATTTTATTGATCAGTTAAATATTGATGAGTTGGGCCACATTTACACCTATTATTGGTATCAAGTCGATCTTTGAAACAAAACTTTAAAGTGAATTTAGTAGGAGTCACCCCCACACACAAACACCCTCTTTAGGAGGCATAATAAGCATTTTCGATAGGATAATAAATATGACTGAAGTGAAAATAACGAAATTAACATTCAACTTGAAGATTGAGGTACCCCATTCCCTCCGATTATGATTTTGAAGATTTAGGAATTATCATTTTTTTCTTTAAGCTTGTCAATATTTTTAGAACGATTCTGTCCCCTCCCCTGTAAATGTAAAGCACACTTTTTTCATACAATGTAGATTAGCGACTTTAAAATCATATTTATATTAATACTGGATTGGACATCAGGTAAATTTTAGAATAGTGAAAGTATAAATGGTAGCTTGACGAGTTACTAATTGTCAGTCACTATCTGAAATATACATCAAGGGGGTCAATACCATACTCATATTCATCCTAATTGGCCAGGGATCCTACCACAGGCACCTGATTTTTTCAATCGGTCGCTAAATAAGTCATATATCGAAAAATTCCACCCCTTCCATATATACATGTAAATAGTATGGGTAGAATTTTTCGATATATGACTTATAGCTGATAAAAATGCTTCGTATAAAATCTTTACCGGCATGTATTTAAGAGTAAAAATCAACAAGCATCAAGCATTCCATGGAAAGTGGAAAAATTATTTTTTGAAAAGCTGCTTGTATATTATTGAATTTAATCTACTTCACACAAAATCCCTGATAAACAATGATTTTTGTCATACTATGGGACTGGTATCCAAGGAAATTTATTTCCTTAGTTACGGGTGCACAAATCTTTGAAAATAAAACAATGATTTTAGCTAAACATCTACGTAAATTATTCCTTTACATGATATTATATAGTATTTTGCTTTTTGTATTTATTATAAGATTGAGTTTTCCCATTTTTAGGAAAAAATAAAATTTTAAAATATTTCATTGTAATTGTTACCATGACAACAGGAGGAGAACATGCATTTAGACGCTTATCAATTTTCAAAAATTGCACATCTTTATCACTTTATATGCAAAATCTACAACCACTGCTGGAAAAATGAATTATGTATTTCTGTTAGTGATCATCTGTACTATAAATATGCAAAATAAAATCCATAGGCAACTTTGAGGGGGGAAAGTTGTACAAGGTTTAAAAGTATATCAAATTTGCATTTTAAGCTTTTACAAAGGGGTAAAGGTAACATAAAAACCAAGTATTATTAAATTGAATAGATCATATTGTACCTTATTTTTAAAATATTCCCTGGTTCAAGATGCACAATAAGTCAAATTTTCTATTTCATAAAGTTTTTTTTTAAAATGACATTTTAAAGATCAATCATTTTCATCTAAAATTAGAAAACATGGACACACGGACGTAAGGGCAAATATAAGGTAAAATACTTATTTCATTTATAAATGAGGTATTTTACTCCTCAATGTGGTTGAATCATAAATTTAGTGAACATCTGCATACAAAACAATCATTTAAAATATTATGTACCAAGAAAAACAAGGGAAGGAGGTCAGGTTTTACCACCTGAGTTCATTTGATTTGACCTTTTTGTACTTAAAGTGCAATTCTCAACATAATGACAAAAAATGTGAACAATAACATCATATACCAATATTGTTTTTCATTATATAAGTACTATAATGATGGTCAGAATGAATATATAAAATAAATATATATATAATATATATTTTGTTTAAGTTGCATCTTTCCTGACCTTTTTGTACTTAAAATTAGCCAACATTTAATAATAAGTGTGATTTGAAAATTTGAAAAAGCTTTCTAAATGTTTAGATTTCTTATGATTTCAATGCAGTTTTCTGGATATTTTTGTTTTCCACTTCATAAATAAGATATCAGATATAAATGTTTAGAAAGAGGGCTTTAAATGTAAAATTTTTACAAAAATATTCGAGGTTTTTTCTTTTTATTTGAAACAGTTTACACTAAAAGTCTATCACCTATAAAGCTCTCTGAAGGGCGCGTAATTATTTAAAATGACCTCAGCTTAGAAGAAAGATATGCTCTTCATCTCTAAATGTAATACTGAATCTCCAGTCTACTCTAACATGTCTAAGAGATTTCAAGTTGTTCTGATAAAATCAAACACCAATAAGATTATCGTGTGGGGGGGGGGGGGGTGGAAGTCCATCATATTTCATTTTTCAATATGTATATTTAAGAAAAAACATTGCTGCATGAAAAAGTATGTGCAGAGATGTTATTTAAAAAGTGAAGGTCAGAAAAAGAAATCAAGGAGGTAACTTATTCCTCAGAAGGCGAAATATCCAATTTAGATGTTCATCTGATTATCATATTATTTTATAGTTGAACACAGTCACCAATAGTTTCTTTCTTTCACTGATATCAGCCCGAATCATATTTGGATGTAACTATAACAAATAAATGACAATAATTATTTCAGTTAAATTGGTCATATCCGCCCCCTCCCAGAACCCATGCATGCAGGAATTTCACATAAGAAAAATTGTCTCAACAATATATGTAACTATATGCTTACTTTGAGAATTGATCTACTAAGCCACTTTTAAAAAGTGTTCTGTCCATCTCCCTACTCGATCAATAATTAAACTTTTTGTCATTAAGATGGGGAAATATTTTTTCTTCAAAATCTAATAATCAATTATTTTACATAAAATTGAATTGGTCTGCAAAAATTCAGAGAAATATTTTGACAGTCAGCTGATATAGATAGTACAGTAGCCTTAATATCAATATGTGAATTGTTGGTTTATATTCTTATGCATGAATTTATTTCCTATTTAGTCTTGGTTTTGTCAATGTCATCAGGTCAGTTCAAATAGCTTGACATAAACCTGTATTACTGCTTTTACTGCAGAACTTGCTGAATGCTCTATCTAACATGGATTTTATTCTTTATTTAACAGTGTAAAGTAAACACAAATAAAACAATCTTATGAATATCAACTTTAATTTTTACCATCATTAATTGTAATAATTTTCACTGAAAATAATTCAACAACTCAAATGATCAAGTGGTAATAAATCATTATGCATCAGCATTGACATATGAACACATCTTATTTTCAAAAATAGACAGAGTATAAGTCAGGCACACATTTACTTTGAAATAGTTCAGAAAATACTTGTTTGTACCATTGTATTTAACCCAAATATCCCTATATATAATTATATATAATTTTGAATTCTATTTGATAAGATTTTCAGTTTTAGTTGAAAGCCAGCTCTTCTATTCTGTGGAACAAAGTGGTTAACATAGCTGTTTATCTTCAAGGATGAAAGAAATTCTGCTAAAGAAAATCATCCCTTGTCAACTATAGTATTTGTTGGTCTGGGTTTTTTTTCAATTGCACTTTCACCCTCTTCTTTTGCGAAATTTAAATATTTCAAGCATTGTCTCTGTCATCTGTCTGGTATGAATATTTTAATTTTTGTGTAGACATGGTAGATTTTAGTGTCCATCCTCATTTAAGTTGATTCATTTGGCTTGCATGTGACACATTTTCTGTTTACAACTCACTAAGTTATCTGTAATAAAACAAAGAACCTGTTATAACTCATACACCTTTCCATCCCCTATTTAATTAAACTGTCTTGAAAACTCATACAGTAAAATATTTTACTGTTATAAGTCATTTAATATATGTGTAAAATCTTGACTTTTTCTAGCAATATGGTACAAATAGTTGATTTTATGTGAATACAACATTAATTACCAACATATAGAATAATAAGAAGACTGATCAATTATTCACACAAGATACATTTAAACATGGATTTGTATACATGTAGCTACCATATAGTCTATACATGTATGTTAATACATTTTTCATTAAAAGTTTATTGTCCTTGATGCACAAACACTATGTACAATTAGCAATCACGTATACATTTTCTTTGTCATGTTTAAACTTTTATTTATAATGTTGTGTGCATTGACATGTTAATCCGAATTTTCACGAAGATCTACAGCATCCACTATTTCTCCCGTTGAAGAAATGTTTGCCAGTAGAAAATAAGAAACTAGTAAAAGTTGTCACTTACCATGATAATGAACTAAATAAACACTTCTATAATCCAGAAACTAAAATCCATAGTCGTCTCACTTCACTCTTCAGCTCCGTAGAAATATTGGATGTAAACAATGTAAACAAAATACCGTTTTTACCTCCTTTCGTAAGAGAGTCATATCAAAGGGAGGTAATTAGAGTAAAACTTGCACGTTTCCAGGTGTATAAAATCAGTATTTATTTATAAACGGGTGACTTGCCTAAAGATTTTTTAATTGATTCTTCTAGAACAAATGTCATAATATAAATATGTAGTGTTAGTTAACCTTGACATGGTTGTAGAATTTTATAAAAGTGCACTGAATTGACTGGTGTTTGCATGCAAAATTAACAAGATAAAACGGGTATAAATATCAAAGGATGAAGTAGATGTAAATTCTTAATGATGTTTAAATTACAGCAAAGTGTTTTGTAGTATAAAAAATTATTGATAGAGTTTTAAGATGATTTAACATAATATTGTATTCGTATATACAAAAATGTTCATGTTAAAATGAAGTACAAATCAGTCAGTCTAAAAGCACGTGGTTTCCATAGTAACAGCACGAATAAAAAAAAATTACCCAAATATTTTTAATACAATCTTCATTCCTATTATCTTTATATGTGTTTTTATCATTATTGTTTTTATGTCACTTTCCATATTTTTCACAAAATGCTCGATGCTTGCTGATTTTTACTCTTAATGACCATTTCGGGATATAAATTACAAAGTAAAACAATGTATCTGATATTTGATTCATTATTTCTGATTACTATTTTCACAGATTGCGCAGATGATGGAATCTAAAAATGAAGCCCAGCATTTCGTAGGATGTGATCTGTGTCAGCAACCAGTCTCGTTTTTCTGCAGACGATGCGGGGTCAATCTCTGTGACACTTGTATCGCAATACATGTACGTGTGAAATCTACAAACGTTCATGCAATTGTAGATTTCGCCAGCAAGGATGATGACGACACATGCCATTGTGATTCCCACCCCCAAAACGATTGTTCCGCGTACTGTAAAACTTGTGATGCTCCGATATGCATCCTTTGCGTTTCTATCAAACACAGATCGCACGAAATGTCTGAGCTGTCAGATAAAATTGAAGAACTTTTAAAAGTTATCGCGAAATAAAATGATCGACTTCAATCATCCAAACATGAATTAGAAAGAATTCTGGATCACACGACGAAACTGCTGTCCTCGATATCCTCGATTTACAAACTGAGAAAAGATGAAGTTACAGCCCGGGGAGAAGAGTGGCACAAACAGATCGAGAAGACCGTGAAAAAAATTCACCAGGACCTGGATGACATGTAAAAGGAACACGAGACTGTACTACAGAAACAAAAGAAAGAGTTTGAGGAAATGATTGGAAAAGTGGATGAAATGAACGGGAAAACAATAAAATTAAAGAAATCAAAAAACGTCAAAGATATGCAGACTTTTGTACCAGTGATTCAGAATCGGAAGAATTTAAATGAGGTCTCCCAGTATTCGTTTCCGAAATTATATGAATATAAAGTAGATGTATATTTGGAAAATAAATTAAAAGAAAATGATTTATCGGGTAGAAGAATATCAGAGATACCAACAGTTACTATTGTTATAGACACTAAGTTCCCTGCGAAAAAAGAGAATAATAACCGTCTGTATGACATGGCCGTTACCGACGATAACAAAGTGTGGATGGGAGGAGAGAGCACAGAACTGAAGTTGTTTGATCTCCATGGACACCTCCACCACACCGTTCACATTACTACCGAAGGCTTTTACTTATGTATGTACAACAAACAAGTAGTGTACAGTGATCAACGCAATAAAGCCGTGAGAATGATATCTGACACCGACACTGTGGTGACGATGTTCACTACCAGGGATTGGGTGCCATTCGGCGTCACAAGCGCGGCGTCCGGTGATCTACTGGTCTGTCTCCGTAAAGACGATCAGTCCAAAGTCGTCCGATACAGCAGTATCGGTACCGTGCTCCAGGAAATCCAGTACGACTCGCAGTGTCAACCTCTGTACAAACAAGCGGTTTACATCACTGAGAATGTCAACGGGGACATCATTGTAACTGACTGGGAGAAAAAAGCAGTCATTGCTATCGATAGATTGGGCATATTCCGTTACTCGTACTCAGGGAAGGACAAGAGCTTTAAAGCTTTGTCAGTCGCCACTAATTCTAATGGTCATGTCATCATAACAGATCGTCCTGGAAACAAGATTCACATGCTGGACAGAGACGGACGATTCCTGAGGTACATCATTCCTGACGGAGGAATAGAAGAACCACGCGCCGTGTGTATCCTTGGTGACGGTGAGATGATGGTGGGAGAGTGTTTCACCGGAATCGTCAAAAGAATTAAATACCTATATGATTGATGGCACGTCTGTGTTATTTCTCATTCTGTTACAATAATAGTATGAGTATTTGACATTTATGACTTTGACTTTTACTGTTTGTACAACTATCCTGCATATGTCTAGTATCCATATACAATAGAGTATTTATAAGACTAAACTCATCCTATATTTAGACTGTAGTGCGAAAACCAACCAAAAAAAACAACCTAATGCCACAAAGCCGCTTAATTAATGTTAAAACGTATGTATCATTAGATGTTGCGATGTACAAAATATTTAGATTGCACAAAATAAAACAATTGAATAATATTACTGGATTTCAGAATTTTTATATTAATGCAAAATTATTTTTTTAATGCAATATCAATCATACAGTAAATTCACTCATCTCATTTCGGTACATGTAATCCAAAATTTGATTCAATTTCATCCAAAATTTTGTTGTAACTGCAGAAATTGATACATTACCAGGTAATCTGCCTGGAGCTGTATTCGTTGTGTGGTAACGGAGGAGGTAAAGAAATATTAGTATACCGACATTTAAATGATGATTATGTATATTGACATTTTATTTCATTCCAGACAAATGAATGTATATAGTATGATATACACAGGCTAAAAGAACATTGTAAAATTCGAGAATTTCATTTTCTTAAAATTTCTGTATAAAAATATTAGCTATGAGTACACAAGAGGTATGATTATATTGAAACAATAAAATGCTTTCTTTGATGATTTATTCGGGATATGAAGGTGGAGGCATTGCAGAAAAATTACATAACCTGCGTAAGCGAGTTATTAAATTTTTTTCTGCAATGATCGCTACCTTCATATCCGGCATGAACCATCAACGAAAGTATTTTATTGTTTATATTAACATCTTTCTTTTTACACATTTATAAATTGATTGTGAAAAGTAAGTAAAATTCAATTACAGTGTTATTACTGTTAATGTACATAAGTACGTTAATTGCTAAAATAACAAGCATTCTGAGAGTATTGCATAAGCAATACACGTCCCCTACCGGTTTGTGGAAATTGTGAAAACAATGCACTGTTATGCAGAATATCGAACCCGAACATTAAAAATTGGAATATAAAAAATTAATTTCAAAATTAATTTTCTCAAAAATATGTCAACCAGACGCTACAAAGGTGTAAACTTGATCTGTAGTTTGACATTTGAAGCTGTTCAGCAAATTTCATATTATTCCTCAAACGCATAAAGAAAAAAAGTGTGGAAAACTGAAGTTGGACAGACGGACAGACAGACGGACTAACGGACGCAGAGGAAAGCTATAGTCCCCTCCGGTGAAAACCGGTAGGGGACTAAAAAGCCAGATCGTCTCCTGTGAGACTTTGATTCGATAACATCATCTTGATTATTTCGTGCAGCCCGTGATTTTTCTTAGATCATTGTAGGTTACGACCAATCGATAAACAAGGCGTGTCAATTTCCGGCCTGCCAGTTTCTTGTCAGTTTTAGCTGCTGTAGATTTCGACCAATCGATAAACGGGGCGTGTAGATTTCCGTCTAGCTGTTTTTACCCCCCCCCCCCCACTATTTGGGAGTATGGAAAAAATTGATATGAAAATAAGGAAATTAGGATTGAAATTGAAGTTATATACTACGCCAGCCACCCACCCCCCCCCCCCCCCCCCCCCCCCGGCCCCGGGTTTAGTATTTAGGAGATTTTGGGAATTTCCTAATTTTCATTATTTTTTTTTGCTTGTCAAGATTTTTTGGATAAGTCTGGCGCCACCCCCCTCCACTTTCAAAAATGATGTTACATGTACGTGCCTGTCTATAGAGCCATGAATTAAAAATGTTTCCGTAAAAATAGAGGGTGTCATGATACTTGGTAGAATGATTCTGATGTAAATATATACGGATAAGGCGCGCTGCGTGTTGTTAGTTAAAAACAACAGTTAGACTTACAGTATTCTCGAAGGCCTATTTTTTTAATTAAGACAAACTCCAATTATTCAAAATTACAGCAAAATAAAAAAACCCATCTATTTTGACATCGTATTCTGGGCATTGTGACGTCATTTTTTTCTTCTCCTTGGCCTTTCCTAATGACGGCAGTCAATTTTGTATGGCACAGTTAAACAACTATTATAGGTAAATATTATTTCGAACACTAATACTCTTCTGAGGATAAAAAGAATCAATGAAGACATACAGTTTCATCAATCATCAAATAAACATTACAAGCGGGATTTTTTTTTTCGCAGTGACTATACATCTTGTTTAATCTGTCATCTGATACAAAAGTTATTTAAAATATTTGGTCTAGAAGAATATTATTTACTAGACTTTGACCCGTGCGTGCACGAGTTGATTTTGCATAATATCCAAAAAAAAACAAACCAAAAATTCGAGTCTATTATTTTAATGTAGTAGTATAGATTTACAGACATTTACTAGCAGATGTGCGACAATGCTTTGAATTCAAGATTTAAATGATTTTCATCAGATCGAAGTGACTGTAGTTCAAACTGTGGTGATATAACAATGATAACCGCATACATGTATGTTGCAGGTTTAGAAACGTGATCAGCATTGACAGTACTGTAAAAAGGTATATTGTTACTAATTGTGCAATTCCATTCAAGATTGTAATAAAATTCGTCGGATCGAAAATGGAATTAGTTAGGGCATACGGTATGAATGTAACGCAGGAATGCTGACAATAATCACCGCGTATGTTGCATGTGTAGAAACGTGATCAGCGTGGACTTTACTTTAAAAAGGTATATTATTACCAATTGTACTACGTGTAGAAAAATTCTGAAACAAAAAATATATATATATCAATTAGTTTGAAAACAATTTTAATTTGTTTATCAAAGTTAATCTTGAGTAAAATTCCTAAAACATGGAGGAGAGATGCGATGTAAAGAGTTACTCCTTTGATCCCGTATATCGACATCTTCTGAGGGCCAGAGAGATACATTGTAGGTCAAAATGGCGACGTTCCTCGGGATATGAAGGCTGAAATAAATAGAGCTATAGAGTTGTGTCAAGTAAGCTGCATGCAATATGTAATGTACATAGTGGAGTTGCAGGTTACATGAAAATGTAAAGTAGACTTATCTTGATACAAACATGTATACATATACTTTTATACTCCTTTATATCCGTAAAGGTTTATTAATTAAGGGATAGGGAATCATTCTTTGAGTATTATGAGGTGATAATTTTGGTCGGGGCATGATCAAATCCAATAAAGCTTGAAGGGCTTTGTTATAGTTATGATATAAAAAGGTTGACAATTCATGTAAATCGGGTTTTTTTTCCTTTTAGAGCTTAATATTTGAATGACAAATCTTTCAAGAATCGGCACATAATTAATTTGTAATATCTTTTGTTCATTTTGTGTCCATTTTAAAATAAAGGCTTAGTAAATATCAAAGTTGTTGCACATTGACACTATAGACTTGTGTTACTTTAGGTTATGATTCCCGTGAGAGATGGAGTATACCCCATCAGAAGAATGGGGGACACAGGGAAAGCATAAACACGCTGTACTGATTTATATATAACAATTTAATAAATGACATCATAAGTCATTAAAAAATTCATCCTTTACACAGGAAAACATTAAGACCTCTATGTTTAGCCCAAGTGAAATAAAAACCATATGGCCGCATGTACATAAACGTGCATAAATCCAGAAACAGGCTTGTAAAAGGGATAAAATGGCCACACAAATGTAAGCAGCATCGTTCTCTGATTGCGTTAAACGCATTTAATGTAATAAAGGGTGTAAAGTAAAATATGCCATCTAGAATCGAGAAGAAATGTTTCTGCTTGTTGTCTAAACCAATGCATGAATTGCTTTATAGTCTGTCCCAAGATATTTTTGCCGCATATTTTCTTAAATTATTCGATATTTATAAATAAATTTTGGTTTGGACAATGTTTATTCAATAGTATGAAACAATCCCAAGATTTCCCCTTTGAAACGCGCCCTCTAGTATGTCGGGTATCACTACACGGCTAAAAATAAAAAGTATACGGGGTTTTTCCATTGCCCAGGAGATGAAGACGCCCGGATGATAATGTTGAAAAATTGCGCGAGGTATCCCGAGTACTACCAAATGGAGAAAAGATGTCAATATTCCCCATTATAAATCTCCGTAGGAAATATGTTTTCGTTTCTGTGAATTTTTACGAGGGAAAAATGATAATGTGTGAATAAAGTTATCTTGGAAATTTTCCCTTTCATCGATTTCAATTGCACTTCTTTCACAGGTATGTGTATTCTTATTAAAAATCGTCCAAATATGCAGGATAAATATCTTGGGACAGGCTATAGTATCGGTACTTGATTGCGTCCATGAGAAAAAAGACTTCTTCTTTTCTTTTTTTAACAAAAGAAACAGAGAAACAACGTCACAAAAATAACGTCTAAAACATTTGACGTTATTTCATGACGTCGTCCGAAAAGTGGAAAGCATAAACGAGTTACTAAATGATTAGTATTTTATACCAGATTTGTATTAATTCAACACTTTTTGGGTTTAACTTTGTAAATGTTGCTATTTCTTCAAAACTTAAAATGTTTAAATAACCTTTATTTACAATTTGTTTATTGCATGTGTGTATGATTTTATGTAATTAGTTCCGGATGGGCAATTTTTCTATTTTGAGTCCGGTAAAACTTAGTGTATTACGTAACTTCCGCCCAACATCTCTGTGCACATAGTTTTTGACGAGAACGATGAACGATTTGTAACGTTTAGTGACTTGGTCAGGAGAACAAGGTATTTCACAATTATATGCATATGTACTAATGCCTACTTTAACGTTAACGTCCTTGATCTTGTTTATATACATGTATTTAATGTAGACATAACGATTACTCTGTATTTAGAGCATTTACGTACAAGTATTGCTAGGGTGGATTTATACATGGCGCCATTTTTGACCCGTGCGTAGTAAAACGTTACTTTGATAATAATTGGCCCTTTAGTATTTTGTATCAATATTTCAATACTGTATTTTGATCAAATAGTTTTCATTTTCTTCTTAAATTGCTACTGGTGGAATTATTTGTTGTACCCTTAGAATTTTGTGTCATTAGTAACTAAGAGTTATTCCCCTTTGTACAGTAAAGTAAGGTAAAGCGCCAGGTTTGTTTACATGTTTGGGTGAAATATCTACATAATATTTTCCTTGCTACCAGAAATGATTTGATTATTTACTTACATTAATTAGTGAATGAAATTAATGTCTGGTTGTTATGTAATTACTAATAAATGTTGTATTGTTTACAGTTCTTACGTTGAAGAACCAACGGTAAATAAAAACTCTTCACCAGTATCAAAGACTTGAATCATTTGAATGGCCAAGCCAGCTACAGTAAGAACTTGACTTCACATCAAGATGTCAAACACGAATAGTGAAATTCTGGTTGGTACAACGCCCGATATTGAGGAAGCAGCCAATGGCACAACGTCGAATGAAGAACCGAATGCTGACTCTGATCAACCAGTAAATACGGATGATGTCAAAGTTAAACAGAGAAGCTCAAGTCGTGAACGTAAGCCTACTGACAGAATGAAAGAATATATGGAGCAAGAAGCTGCCAAACGTGAGAAGAGGTGTTTGTTGTGTTTTGACCGATGGAAGCTAATGGTCAAGGAATACCGGCGAACAACTAAGACAGAGTCGAACGAAGAAGTGCTTGGTGACATGATTGACAATATAACCAAATTAGAACGAGATGTCTTACAAGCCTTTGAACATTTCCGTAGCGCTTCTGGCGCTCCTCCTCAAGGCATTGTTCGCATTATCGCTATTTCTAAAGACTTGATCAGTGCGATAAACGAGAAGATTTCTGGGTTTGAAGACAGTGCATTCACTCTAAGAAACAACAAATATGCAAGATCCATATTTAGTGACTTAACCTTATCTGGTGTCTCAGAGAGCAACTCTGCGAGGTCCCAACTGTCCGCCAAATTCATTGACGCTGTTGCAGATCTAGCATCTAAGAAGGTAGAGCTTGAGTCCATAAAGAGAGAAGACGAGAACCAAATGAAGTTTCAGGCACTGCAAGAGCAGCAACGACAACTACTGGAATCCCAACAACGTGAAGTTAGAAAACTACAAGTGGAAAAGTCAGTAGCGATTGTGGAAGCAAAACTTCAAGCCTACTCCGATCTGCTGCAAGGAGAGGAGAACTTTGCTGGAGCCACTAGTAATCTTAAAACCATTTTGCCTGTTGTGACTCCTTTGAGCCAACCTACCGTTGCGCCTGTCATCACGCCTTTGAGCCAACCTACCGTTGCGCCTGTGATCACGCCTATGAGCCAACCTACCGTTGCGCCTGTGATCACGTCTATGAGCCAACCTACCGTTGCGCCTGTGATCACGTCTATGAGCCAACCTACAGTTGCGCCTGTCATCACATCTATGAGCCAACCTACAGTTGCGCTTGTCATCATGCCTATGAGCCAACCTACAGTTGCGCCTGTCACATCTATGAGCCAACCTACAGTTGCACCTGTCATCACGCCTATGAGCCAACCTTACGTTGCACCTGTTGTTACGTCTGTGAGCCAATTTACAGTTCTGCCGCCTACAAGCCAATCTTACGGTGAGCCTTTCGTCATGCCTGGAAGCCAAACTACCGTGACGCACACTGAGGGATTACCTTATACGTCGTTGACCCCACACGTAAACCATGCTGCAATCAACTCACACAGCGCTGCAAATCATGACTCCACAACAAGTAGCTTAGCAAGAGTGTTTGCGGACTCAGTGAATCTCAATAGACTCCCCATACCTGAGCCGTCTGCGTTTACAGGAGATCCACTAAGATTCGTAGAATGAAAGACAGCCCTTCATGCATTGATTGAACGTAAGGGCATTCCAGAGCAAGAAAGACTTTTCTATCTGAAAAGATACGTTGCCGGTGAAGCATTGCAGGCCATTGATGGATTCTTCTACAGTGGAAGTGGCTCTGCATATGAAAACGCCAGAAAAAAGTCCTCCAAGACCGGTATGGTCACCCATTTGTTATACAGAAAGCATTTCGTAAGAGACTAGAAAACTGGCCCAAAATCTCAGAAGGGCAATCGAAGGCTCTCAGAGATTTTGGCGACTTTCTACAAGCTTGTCGAGATGCTACGCCTCAGGTTCCAAGCCTCAAGATCCTGGATGACTGTTCTGAAAATCAAAAACTGCTGAGCAAACTTCCAAACTGGGCAGCACTGCGTTGGAATCGGCAAGTGCAAGAAACAATTGATTCCACTGGTGATTATCCGTCATTCTCCAAGTTTGTTGACTTTGTTGTAAAGGAAGCTCGTATCGCTTGTAATCCAGTCTCATCATTATATGCACTCAAGGACACTGACACTAAACCTCCAAGAGAGCACAAGAACTCTAACCGTAAAGTGAATGTCCTCGCAACAACTTCAACCAATCAGCACAATATGACAAGAACTGACGCAAAGTCTACCCCGTGTGATTGTTGTGAGATAGAAGGTCACTCCTTGTTCAGGTGTGACAAATTTGCTGCCTTGTCAATTGATGATAAACGAGCTGTGGTACGCAGGAAAAATCTTTGTTTTGGATGTCTACGCAAGGGCCACAGAAACAGAGACTGCAGAAGAAAGCATACATGTGGTATCTGCAAGGGAAAGCACCCGACCTGTTTGCATGAAGATAGAAACAAAAATCAAGGAAGCTAGTTCCTTTCGTGTGAGCAGAGGATATGGTCACAGCACTTTCATGATTGTTCCAGTGTGGCTCTCTAATCCTTCACATGAAATATTGACGTATGCACTCCTGGGCACACAAAGTGACACTACCTTCCTGCTGGATGAAACGGCTGCTGCCCTGAACGTGAATAGACAACCAACACACCTCAGTCTGTCTACCATGACCTCACAGCACACTATCATTAACAGCTCAAGAATTCAGAACCTGAGAGTGAGAGGATTCAAATCCACAGAATTTTTAGTTATAGACTGTGCCTATACAAGAGACTTTATTCCTGCGGATCGCTCACACATACCAGAAAGAAAAACAGTAACATGCTGGTCACACTTAAAGGAGCTGATCAATGAGCTGCCACCTCTTCAGTCATGTGAAGTTGGACTCTTGATCGGATACAATTGTCCTAAAGCTCTTGCCCCAATAAGGACTCTAATGGGAAGGGACAACCAGCCATATGGCATCCAGACACTTTTGGGTTGGAGCGTGGTTGGATATACAGACCACTCGGACTCTGATGTCACTGTTATAAGTCATCGAACATCGGTGAAGGAGCTGCACAGCTGTACACCAAGAGATGTTATAAAGGTTCTTGAGAAGGATTTTGCCCATGACAAGAACGAAGACGTGAAGATATCTCAGGAGGATATCGCTTTCCTGAACTGTTTGGAGCAAAATATACACTGGAAGGAAGATAAGCACTTAGAGATGCCTCTCCCTTTCAAAGCAAGGCCTCTTCTTCCTAACAACAAGGCACTTGCATTAATTCGCCTAGATCACCTTAAACGCAAACTTAGACAAGACCAGACATATCTTGAACATTATAGGACATTCATGAAAGAAATACTGGAGAGAGGGGATGCCGAACAAGTGACGACAGAATGTGCTAGTGGAAACACATGGTATATCCCTCATCATGGTGTTTATCACCCTAGGAAGCCTGGGAAGCTGCGAGTAGTGTTTGATTGTTCTGCCAGGTATAAAAACACTTCTTTGAACGAGCACCTGCTGACGGGTCGAGATCTCACAAACGCTTTGACTGGAGTTCTATGTAGATTTAGACAACACCCTGTGGCTATCATGTGTGATGTGGAAAAGATGTTCCACCAGTTTGTTGTACATGAAGCAGACCGAGATTTCTTACGATTCCTATGGTGGGAGGATGGAAACTTAGATGCAGAACCCAAGGAGTATCGAATGAAAGTGCATCTGTTTGGTGCAGCTTCCTCCCCGGGATGTGCCAACTACGGACTAAAGTATTTGGCTAAAAGCCAAGAAGAGCTTCAGCCAGCTGCATAATTTTTGTGCAGAACGATTTTTACGTTGATGATGGACTCACAAGCGTCGAGACGGAAGAAGAAGCTATACAGCTGATACATGATGCTCAGTCTATGTGTGCCAGTGTTGGACTGCGTCTACATAAATTTGTTTCCAACAACAAGAACGTGATAAATTCTGTTGCTGAATCATAGAGGGCCGGTGATGTCAAGGACCTTGACCTTTCAAACGAACGATTACCAATTGAGCAAGCACTTGGGATCAAGTGGAACGTTGAAGATGATGTATTTTGCTTCAAGGTTGTTGGCCAGAGTACATCTCCTACACGGCGCAGTATGCTTTCCATCGTGGCATCAATATTTGATCCGTTAGGATTTCTCTCCCCTTTCACCTTAACTGGGAAAAGAATACTACAGACTATCTGCCAAGGGAACATCGGATGGAATGACCCCCTGCCAGCAGAAAGATTGCTTGAATGGGAAACGTGGATAAAGGATCTACAGAACCTTGATCTTATTGAGGTTCCCAGATGCATTATACCGAGTAACTTTGGAAAAGCTACAAGTTTTGAACTGCATCATTTCTCGGATGCAAGTACAAACGGATATGGGCAGTGTAGCTACCTTAGGGCTGTAAACGGAATGAAAGTACACTGTGCCTTAGTAATTGCAAAGGCAAGAGTAGCGCCTCTAAAGGTTGTAACAATACCTCGTTTGGAATTAACAGCTGCCGTATTGTCAGTGAAGGTCAGCCTATTTCTGAAGAGGGAGCTGAACCTACCAATCGACAGAGAGTACTTCTGGACAGATTCCAAAGTTGTACTTGGATACATCAACAATGAGGCTCGCAGATTCCATGTATATGTTGCAAATCGCGTTCAGATAATTAGAGATGCAACAGAACCTCATCAGTGGCATTACATAGAGTCTGCTAGCAACCCAGCTGATCAAGCCTCTCGCGGGCTTCGTGCATCTGAGATTAACAACTCTGCATGGCTGATTGGTCCTCCCCTGATATGGCAACTGAATATTGAAACTCAAAGTGTTGAAGCAGAGTTGCATCTTGGAGACTCTGAAGTGAAATCTGTGAGGACACTGTGTACCAAAACCGAACTTCATAGGAGTGTTCTTGACATTCTATCCAGATTCTCATCCTGGACAAAGCTGATATCGTTTGTTGCCAGAATGCAGAGACTCTCTAATGGTATCAAGGGAACTCATCCAACAACCCCGAATGAAAGACTCAAGGCAGAACTAACCATCGTGAAGTTTGTTCAACATGAAACTTTTCCAGACGCTATCGGCACCCTCTGTAAATCTGAAAACCTACCAAGAACAAACTCCTTGAAACCTCTAGAGCCAGTTCTACAGGATGGGATTCTTCGAGTTGGAGGAAGACTTAGTAGAGCAGCCTTGCCATCACTCTACAAACACCCGATAATCTTACCCAAGGATAGTCACATTACACTCTTGATTCTATCTCATGCTCACATGGAAACCTTTCATCAAGGAAGAGGTTTTACCCTTAACAAACTCCGGTCTCTGGGATATTGGATCGTAGGAGGTAGTAAGACGATAGCTAACTACATACGTCACTGCGTGATATGCAGGAAGTTGAGACGACCGACAGAGACGCAGAGAATGGCGGACTTGCCCAAGGAGCGTATTGAGCCATCTCCACCGTTCACATATTGTGGTATGGACTGTTTTGGTCCATTCATTGTGAAACAGGGTCGAAAGGAAATATAACGCTATGGTTTACTATTTACCTGCATGTGCTCTCGGGCCATTCACATTGAGATGTTGGATGACATGTCTACGGACGCTTTCATCAGTGGTCTACGCTGTTTTATCGCCATTAGAGGAGCAGTTCGACAACTGCGCTCAGACCAAGGAACTAACTTCATTGGTGCAAAGAATGAGTTTCAGAAAGCTGTGGACAAAGAAAGAATATGTTCATTCTTGGCAGAGAAACAGTGTGAATTTGTGTTTAACGCGCCGAGTGCTAGCCATACCGGAGGAGTGTGGGAACGTCAAATAAGAACTGTTCGTAACATTCTCAACGCCATACTATTACTTTGTCCTGGAAGAATGGATGACTCTTCACTGAGAACCGTATTCTACGAGGCAATGTCTATTGTAAACTGTCGCCCACTTACAGTTAGCGAGATAGACAACCCAGATTCACTAGAGCCACTTACTCCGAACCACATTTTAACTGGAAAGACTTCATCTCCTCTTCCCCCTCCAGGAGAGTTCCTGAAGGAAGATATGTATATCCGCAAACGTTGGAGACGTGTTCAGTTTCTTATGGAACAGTTTTGGTCGCGATGGAGACGAGAATACTTGGCCCAGATTACCTTGCGACAGAAGTGGCACGGAGTACGTCGGAACATCAAGGAAGGAGACATTGTTCTGGTGAAGGACGTCGATTTGCCGCGCAACCAATGGCCTCTTGGTAGAGTCATCGAAAGCAACTCAGATGAAGATGGCCTAGTGCGGAGAGTCAAGGTGAAATTGCAGTCTGGCATACTCGAGAGAACAGTTCATAAGCTTGTGTTACTTATTGAGAACTAATCTAACAACTACTGTCTGTGTTATAGTTGTATTTATAGTTTATATGAATACTAAAAAACGATGTAAGTTGAACACCCTTTTTTGATGGTGTTATGTCTGAAAATCATGCTGATTTTGGTGGGAGTGTAAATGTTGCTATTTCTTCAAAACTTCAAATGTTTAAATAACCTTTATTTACAATTTGTTTATTGCATGTGTGTATGATTTTATGTAATTAGTTCCGGATGGGCAATTTTTCTATTTTGAGTCCGGTAAAACTTAGTGTATTACGTAACTTCCGCCCAACATCTCTGTGCACATAGTTTTTGACGAGAACGATGAACGATTTGTAACGTTTAGTGACTTGGTCAGGAGAACAAGGTATTTTACAATTATATGCATATGTACTAATGCCTACTTTAACGTTAACGTCCTTGATCTTGTTTATATACATATATTTAATGTAGACATAACGATTACTCTGTATTTAGAGCATTTACGTACAAGTATTGCTAGGGTGGATTTATACATGGCGCCATTTTTGACCCGTGCGTAGTAAAACGTTACTTTGATAATAATTGGCCCTTTAGTATTTTGTATCAATATTTCAATACTGTATTTTGATCAAATAGTTTTCATTTTCTTCTTAAATTGCTACTGGTGGAATTATTTGTTGTACCCTTAGAATTGTGTGTCATTAGTAACTAAGAGTTATTCCCCTTTGTACAGTAAAGTAAGGTAAAGCGCCAGGTTTGTTTACATGTTTGGGTGAAATATCTACATAATATTTTCCTTGCTACCAGAAATGATTTGATTATTTACTTACATTAATTAGTGAATGAAATTAATGTCTGGTTGTTATGTAATTACTAATAAATGTTGTATTGTTTACAGTTCTTACGTTGAAGAACCAACGGTAAATAAAAACTCTTCACCAGTATCAAAGACTTGAATCATTTGAATGGCCAAGCCAGCTACAAACTTTTTATTTTGAGTTCCCTCTGTAAGATATATTGACAAAATTATTTTGTTTTTTCTCTCATTTTATGTTAGATTTATCAATATATGCTAGTTCAAATACTAACTATATTTTGAATAACTGTTGAAGAAATACCGGTATGTTGTTATTAATTTTGATGTACGTGTATACGTATGTTTTTTCTGTTACATCATATAGTTATTCATGAACAGTGGGGGCTAAAATATTCAAATTATCTGACATTGCTTGATATCGAAAATGAAAATCCTGGACATAAAAATATTATCATTTTTTAGTATTGACTGTTGATTTTATTGTTCTTAACACTGTACAATGCATAAACTTAAAGGTACGTGGCTCCCACTATGCAGTCTCCTATTTTTTAAATCATTATGTGATGGATAACTGAACAATAAAAAGGACTTTAAAAATATCTGGTTGAACGAGCTCACAAGCAGAATCTTTATTCATATTTCCCTCTCTATGAAATAAAAGAGAATTTTGGATACAATCTAAGTGTTGATCAAGATTTGTAAGTTTAAAATTTGCTTTCATTCTGAAGTTAAGTACAAATATCTCTTTATTTTGTCAGTATATATATATATATATATATATATATATATATATATATATATATATATATATATATATATATATATATATTGTTCATTAAAAATCGTCCAAATGAGTGTATAAATATCTTGGGACATACTTTAACGGGAAAAGCCACTTGACATAATGTGCATTGTTTGGTTTAGTATAAATTCAAAGCACATTGTTTAATTTATAAGCGGTTAATAATCAATGACAATATAGAGTTGAACTTAACTCTATTGCAAGGACTGTTCGGGCAATTACAACGTCATGTTAGACGGAATCGTATTTGCATGGTATGTCAGGTAATTTTTTGTGTCTCAGAGGGCAAGACATTTTTCAAGACTGGATTTGTTCAAAATATCACTTTTTATATAAGAATAATTAGGTGTTTCGCTATGCCAAGACTTAATAAAAATCAACGTTTTCTCGTGGTGGAAGGTTGCAGGCTAGGTATTGGATGGCCCAGAACGTTATTGCACCAAAGTTTAGTGAAACACTATCCTGTCATTATGGAAACGTCTCCTACAATTCGGCAACACTTTTGATCGACTACGTTAAGGACGTTCCCGTGTGACGTCGGTTCGACAAAATAACCATTTCAGACTCGTGCATCTACGAAATAGTTTTCAGAAAGCAAGTTGACTGTTCGTGGCATCCCCGGTCTTAGGTGCATAAGTGTAAAAACTTAACGAAATTACTTGCGTGAGGACAAATAACCTAGACGTCCTTCGATATGTTCAATACTACTTCAACGTCATCGAACTGCACGATTAGTATGGTGTCAGAGACATCTGAGGAACCGAGACAGGGCCGATGTTTTGTTCACTGATGAATCAAGATTTTATTCGGACAGCAGTTACCGTCGCAGTAGGGTTTACCGCCAGGAGGGGAAGCGTTACTCAGATGCGTGTGTAGGACAACGTCGATAATTTGAGGGCGGTAGGGTAACGGTGTAGGTGGTATTACAACACTAGGTAGGACCTTTCTACAGATAATCGGTGGAAACCTGACAGGCAATCGCGATAGGGATAAAATAATTTAACATCGTGTTATACCCTTTATACAGAACGCAACAAAATTTCATTGTCCTGCAACAAGATAACGCCAGACTGCATGTTGCACGTGTTGCCAGAGACGTTTTTGACCAGCAGAATGTCGATGTCCTGCCTTGGTCAGCAGTTTCACCCGATTTGTCACTAAAAGAACACATTTGAGATGAACTGGTAAGACGGCAACGTCGTTTATCAAATTAGCCCGTGACGTTGGGCGATTTAAGCCAGAAATTGACCAATATTTGGAACAGCATTCCCAGGCATTTTTAAAAAGTAAGTGTCATCAATGAGACACCGGTGTCAAATGTGAATTGCCCGCCTGCCAAGTACCAGGCACTAGTGTATTTCTACCATCCTGCAGGTGACGTTTTATGACGTAAACGCAAACTACTGAAATAAATGTATGATTGATGTTTCATTCTTATCATTTACGTTTTAAGTTAAACACAGTTTCTTTAATTCGCTAGTATATATCCGTCTGTGTGATAGAGCCTATTTATAAGTCGTGTTTAGCTTTGAATAGAACAATCCGACAAATATCCGAAGAATTTTATTATATACAGTTTTGAATGTACATGACATTGCAATTATAGCACATCTGGAAAATGCATGTTAATAAATATTCTTCTTCAAGACGAAACGTTTTCAATTTTAGGATTTGATGACAAACCAGATTAAAACATAGAAATCTCATCTTATGCGTCCATGAGAAAAAAGTGCTTATGGCATTTTTTGCACATTTTGTAGATTTTACAGAATTGAATAAAACACATCTAAAAGTTGTCAAATTTGAAAATTTGAAGTTACAAACCAGTTCCAAGTTATGTTTTTCTTCGTTTATAGTCCAGCTATTTCAACAGGAAAAAATGTGACGTCATGTTATGTACATGCAAGGTCAAAACAATTTTAATGCAAAGTTGACCGTGACTTTGAATCATGATAAATGTAAACTAAAGCACTCTGTAATTTTAGATATTTGTTTATGGACTTCTAAGTAGGTCGATATGTCGTTATAAGGACCCGTATCAAGTGATATTGACCAAAGCAATATAGACTGAGCTTGAGATGTCAATATCACTTTTCTGTGTCTTCGGTCGATTTCACTTGAAATGGTTCCTTACAGCCACATATTTATTGTACAATTATATCCGTAATAGTTACATTATATAATCATCATAATACAGTCATATTTTAAATAACTTGTAAATGTTGTACATTAGCTAAACTCAGACAACCATATTTCCTGAGCTCTTTGTGTAATCATCCAAGGCAGAATAACTGTTTGACATGAACTAGTTACGCACTAATATACAATTATCACTGTTTTATATCCATATAAAATATTAATTTTAAAAATGTACAAGTCGGTGAAAATTAATCAAAATTAAACACAATTGATGAAGGATGATGATATTAACGAAAAAAGTTGTTTAAAATATTTATATCACAATGTACTAATCCGTTTTCATCAATCAAAACCAATCTCAAATTATGTTTTCTTTATAAAATAATAATTTCATAATGCATACGCGTACCATTCCATGTAAATAAAAAAAAAATGAAGAGAAATGTGATCTTTTTCTAATCTTTTACATATGTACTTTTCCGTGAAATCATCGAAACTGTTACAGGAGATTTCAATTAAGAAATCTCTGAATTTTAACTAAACCACAACGTTTTTATAGAAATCGTTCATTTCATAATGTATTATTCCGTGTAAATCATTTATAATTGATCAAAACTTTATTTGCTCATTATCATTTTTTACTCGAACGAAAACAATTTTTAAGAGATTTATAATGGATGTTCACATCTATTCTCCATTCGGAAGTAACTCGGAATACCTCCATAATTTTTTCAACGTTATCGTCCGGGTCTAATGCAAGACAAAATCCCTTTAGACATCTCATTTTTAGCAGTGTTTTGACCTAATAAACTAAAGAGGGTGTTTCAGAAGAGAAATCTTGGAAATTCATATATTTTGAATAAACATCGAACTCAAAGGTAATTATAAATATCGAGCAATTAAGTAAAATGTGTAAAGTGAAATGTGAATCGAGGATATTTTAAAGTATTGAATGAAAATGAAGGCGCTGAAACATATGATAATATTATTGATCAATCGGATACGGTGAATGAATTACTTAATAGCCCTATCACTAGGGAAGAGATTGTGAATTCAATTAATAGTTTAAAAAACAACAAAGCCCCTGGCTATGACAATGTTATGAACGAACACATTAAAACTACAATGTCGAATTTTTTACCACTGTATGAAAACTTTTTCAACATTATTTTTGATACTGGTTCTGTCCCAGAGGAAAGGTTAATAGGCATTATTAGACCAATATATAAAAATAAGGGCGACCCATCTAATCCAGAAAATTATAGACCAATCACTTTATTAAGTTGCTTAGGGAAAGTATTTACTAATATTTTAGGAACACGCATTGAACATTTTGCAGATGATATTTCACTTATTAAAGAAAGTCAGGCGGGATTTAGGAAAGGGTTTTCCACACTTGACAATATTCTATGTCTACAGTTTTTAACACACACTGATCAACAGTAAAAAGAAATTATTCTGTGCATTTGTAGAATTCAAACACGCTTTTGATACAGTATGGAGGGATGGGCTCTGGTACAAACTTCTTAAAAGTGGAATAAATGGTAAATGTTTTACATACATAAAAAACATGTACAGAGGTATAAAATCAAAAATATGTATTAATGGTTTTTCATCTGATATTTTTACTTGTAATGTCGGTGTACGACAAGGAGAAAGTTTATCTCCATTCTTGTTTTCCTTGTATATAAATGATCTAGAAGATTATTTGTTAGATACAAACGTAACTGGACTGTCTACAATTACTGAGGGAATTGAAAAGGAACTTTTTTTATATTTAAAAATGTTGATCCTGTTTTATGCAGACGATACTGTTATTTTAGCTGAGTCTGCAAACGATTTACAGTTTGCCCTTAATGAATTCTATAGATACTGTGATACGTGGAAACTTACTGTTAATATTTGTAAAATAAAAATTGTTGTATTTTCTAAAGGTCGTCAACCCAAACATGTCTTTTCATATAATGGTTTACCTATTGAAATAGTTAAGGAATTTAATTATCTCGGTGTAATTTTCTCAAGAACAGGTTCATTTTTCAAAGCAAAAAAAAACGGCTATGTGAGCAAGCACAGAAATCAATGTACGGAGTTTTAAGGAAGATAAGAACTTTTAATTTACCTATTGATTGTCAATTAGATTTATTTGATAAAATTGTTGTACCAGTTTTATTGTATGCATGCGAAGTTTGGGGTTATGAAAATATTGAGATTATTGAACATGTCCATTTAAAATATTTGAAACATATACTTAATCTGAAAAGTTGTACACCTAGTTACATGGTATATGGTGAAACTGGACGATTTCCTCTGTATATAAACATTTTTACTAGAATGATTTCATTCTGGGCCAACATAATCAATAGCAGTGAAAACAAGTTAAGCAAAATCATATATATGTATGTACGTATTCTTTTTGATAAGGGACAAATATTAAATCCATGGCTATGCTCTTTAAAAATGTTTTAGATAAATGCGGGCTTTCAAATTTATGGTGTGATCATGAATCGTACCATTATAACTCCATTTGGATTAAGACAACTATTAACCAAAGGTTAAGAGATCAATTTTTACAAAAATGGCATAACGATATTCAGGAATCGACTAAGGGTGTTATATATAGAATTTATAAAACAAATTTTGAATGTGAACGCTACTTACTCTTGTTACCCAGTAAATTAAGAAAAATATTAGTTAAGTTTAGAACTACAAATCATCATCTTCCTGTTGAAATAGGAAGGTGGGGTATTGTTGAAAGAAGTAAACGTTATTGAAATTTGTGTAATTGTAACAAAATTGGTGATGAATTTCATGTTATATTAGAATGCAAGGCATTAAGTAAATTACGAAGTCAGTTTTTAGATACATATTACTGTTCTTCTCCTAACACTAAAAAGTTTTATGAAATCATGTCTTCAGTCGATTATATCACATTAAGAAAACTGTGTTTCTTTATTTCAAAAATTAATCATATTGTTCGTTCACCCCACTTACTTTCTTGAACTTTACAACTATATTGTATATATGTAAATATGTTTGTTCTTCTTATGTACCTCTTGTACCATTATATGGTGTTGAGTGAAATAAACTGAACTGAACTGAAGACCCTGCTTACAGAAACTACAGAAACTGAAGGAATTGGGTAGAGAAGAAAATGCCTCATCTAAAATCAGTGCTGGGATTGATGAAATTATTGATCTATTGAAGGTTCGTATGACAACAGCATGTATATACTTATTTGGTTTGTCGCATTGTGCAGGAATCTGGGTGCAAAACGAAGGGGGGGGGGGGGTGGGGGGGGGGGTTAATGAAAATATTGATGATACTGTGTTGAGCAAAGTTTTCCTATTTTACACTTTTTTGGACCGGGAAGTGAATAAACACATGTTTCATATGTGTTAATTTATTCTGCAATTGTGGATCCAGATTTTTTATTTGGGGATGGGGTGTTTCTTGTTGTCCATTGTATTTGACAAAAATTTACGTCCATTGCACTTGTACATACAGTTATTAGGATTTCCTACGCCTCTAAATATCCTAAATGATCGTTATCGCCTGTGGCAGTGTTTATATAGTAATTATCGTGACCAAGCACCTGTTACCTAGCTTTTCTCACCTTTGGCTGTCTTCGACCCTTATTTTTTGGCTTACTTTAATGATTTGTTTTCACTTTTTTTTTTATTTTTTTTTTTTTTCGTTTTCAATTCTTTATTCGCTCAAGACCAGTTCACTGGTATTTGAGGTTCAAAATGTACACGAATACAGGCAAGGATCACATGTACAGTAGAAGTAATAATGACAAAAAAGAGGTTAAAATCACAATACAATAGGTTGTTAAAGTTGGTTTCTGGAAGAACAGACTTTGAAAATTTTCTTAATAAATATTGACAAGTTTTTTAGTTTTTCTACATTAAAAGTATTCATGAGCTCGTTAAATTTTATAATATTTGGGTTTTCATAATATCTCTTGGGTAAAAACATGTTTCTGTCGTTTACAAAATATGTACATTCTAAAATATAATGAAATTCATCCCCAATACTATTAGAATCACACATTGTACATTTTCTTAAATGTTTTTCAATATTATGCCATCTACCTGTTTCAATGGGGAATCGATTATTACATGTTCGTAATTTTGTAAACGTGATCCGTAGATCTGTAGGTAAAATCAACAAGTACTTTTCTAAATTGAGATTTGTTTTAAAAATTCTATAATTAATACATTTTGGTGAGTTATCTACAATACTTCTCCAATCTTGTACAAATTGATTTTGTAATATTTCTTTAACTATTGACTTAAGCCAGTTATAACTACATATTGTTTGATTTTCCCATATATATGACAACCCGCATGAGTTGAGTATATCATGTATTCATTGTATCCATGGATGTATAAAAGATCCATTTTTGTAACATCTATAAAAATAACAATAGATTACATTAGTGAGTTTACAATCGTGGGCTGTCAAAACTTTTGCCCAGTACATTATCATTTTAATTTTAACAAAGAGTGACAATGGATACCTTCCAGTTTCTCCATACACCATACAATTTGGAGTACTAGATTTAAGATTAAGAATAAATTTCAAAAATTTTAAATGTACCTTTTCAATAATATCTAAATTTTCGTAACCCCACACTTCGCACGAGTAAAGTAAAATTGGGTTAATGACCTTGTCAAATAGGTCTAACTGACAATTAATTGGTAGGCTAAAATAACGTATTTTACGTAAAACACCATACAATGCCTTTGACGCTTGTTCTACTAAATGCTTTTTAGCATTATTAAATTTTCCACTTCTTGATAAAACAATTCCCAAATAGCAAAATGATTTTACGTTTTCAATAGTTGCTCTTTTATACAAAAATTTACGCTTTGACATTGCACCTTTTGAAAAAATGAGGATTTTTGTTTTGGCTATATTGACATTAAGTTTCCATATATTACAATAATTTGCAAACACATCTAAAGCCTTTTGTAAATCAGGCGCAGATTCAGATAGTAAGACAGTGTCATCGGCATAAAAAAGTAGACAGAGTTTCAACATAGCAAATAAATCATCCTGCATTTGAAGAGAAGGACAAGTAAAACCCTCTATCTGGTTTCTTAATAAATAATCTTCCAAATCGTTAATAAAAAGAGAAAATAAAAATGGTGACAAATTTTCTCCTTGTCTTACACCTATGTTACACATAACAAAATCTGATAAATGTTGACCAATTTTTACCTTTGATTTAATACCCTTGTACATGTTAATAATAAATCTCAAACATTTTCCATCTATCCCACTTTTAAGAACTTTCGTCCATAGTCCACCTCGCCAAACTGTATCAAAAGCTTGTTTAAAATCAATGAAAGCACAGAATAGTTTCCTCTTATTGTTTAGTGCATATTTACAAAGAAAATCAATAACAAATATATTATCTGATGTACAATAACCCTTTCTAAAACCTATTTGCGCTTCATTGATTAAGTGTATTTCGTTAGCAAAGGTGTTTAAACGGTCACATATTATACTAGTAAAAAGTTTTCCTAAACAACTGAGTAATGTAATAGGTCTATAATTTTCAGGTTGACTCCTGTCGCCCTTGCCTTTGTAAATTGGCTTAATTATTCCTAATAGCCAATCGTCTGGGACTAGGCTTCTATCAAAAACCAAATTGAAAAAGTTTACATATAAGGGTAAGAAGGTTTCTATTGTTGTCTTAATATATTCGTTGATAACATGGTCACCGCCAGGCGCTTTATTGTTTTTTAATTTTTTTACAGCATTCCTAATTTCTTCACAAGTTATAGACTGATTAAGAAGTGTATCATTATCTAAATTTATGTTTATATCTATCTCTTGGTCTTCAACTGTGCCTTCGTTTGTTTTTTTTCATAAACTCATACATTAAATCAATATTTACACTAGTTTTGTCTTTCTTATTGGTACTATTAAAATATCCCAGTATTCTTTAGGTTTCCCTTTATGGAGTTCCTTAAGCTTGTCTGAAATACTATTATTGTAGTCCTTGATGCTTTTATCCAATGTTTTCTTGTATTCTTTGCCATACATTTTAAGATTATTAAAAGTTTCATTTGATTTTTCTTTATTATATAAACGTTTTGCAATGTGGTATTTTCTTCTGGCTGTGCGACAAGTTTTATTGAACCATGGTTTATTAGCATCGTCTTGTCTTTTCTTCGGGGGAGTTTTATTTTTTAATGTTTTACGCAGCGAGCTCTACCGGCAAGGCGTGTGTGAATAGAAAATTCGGACTATTTGCACATTCATTCAACGGGTTTTTTTGGCGTCAGTAAATCGGACCAGTAATGCCTTGTTTTAATCGTCCCAGTAGTTCCCTGTAATAATGGGTTCCCATTTCACACCCTCACGAGAACAAAATAAAAGACTATGTACCTGTATGCATTGTAAATAACACAACACCAATATCTATTACTTTAAGACTAACGGAGTTATCGTCCTTTCGAGTGATGTCACAATGGATTTTTTACACATTTATCCGACAGAATTTTTCGGCGTCAGTAAATTAATTCCTCAATGGCGGCCGATCTCACTAGACTGGATACCATCTCGCGAGAATCAAAGTAAAACTTTTGAGAAACAGATAAATTGTGTAATTTCCGGAGCATCATGCTTTTTAAGTAAACAAAACATTAATTTTCGCGTAGTTTTTTCTAGTGTGTTTTCAAAGAGAAAGACTACACTTGACCGACGTGAACTTTGACGTCACAATAAGGGGAAACTACTCTAAGTAGTTATTGTAAATCTGCTGAAATATGAATACCAAAATCTTCTGAAAATCTTGCAGAGCTAACGAATCGGGACATTTCTTCAGAGACAGGAAACAACTGTAACTCGCTCTCAGTTGGATGAATGCTCACATTTATTTTATTCACTATATTTACGGTAATTTCCAGGAACGTTTTTTAAATGGGGCGTGGCAACATCATTCAAAAAATCTTCACAAGCAAAAAGAAAAATAAAATTCTCAAAATCATGATAATTCTAATCGGGGTGACGAATGGGGAGTGCGTGGTATGCCTTTAGCTCTTTAGCTGCTCAGAGGTGTCTTTATTTTCACTAATATTTACGGTATTACATGCTCCCGGGGGATCCATTTTCCTTATGTGATCAACAATTTTTTTTATACGTAAATTTGATTTTTTTTTAAACGGGGGGGGGGGGGGATCTGTGATAAGTCAATTTTTATTTTGTAAGTTGTCTGCTGCAAGAAAAGAGGAAATAAACTGCAATGTACATTATGTTAAAATCTTTATTATTCAACAACATTTTATCTGAGATAAATTCTATACTGGCGTGCGACCAGTATATAAACAATCTGATTAAAATCAGATCTTTGATCCGCTCCGACAAATTCTGATGTCGCTACACTTTGTTCAGCGACTATTAGAATTTCGGAGCGTTACAAAGATCTGATTTTAATCAGATTGGTATATAAATAAATGAAAAATCTTATGAATTATGACATGCATAATGAAAATTTACTGGAAAAATAGGTATATTTATTTTATTTTGCATTCAAATTCATTTACTTTACGTCACTACTTTTATTTTTATTGATTTATCATAATTCATTTTTGATCACCTGCTGCGCTCGCCCCAACGGTCGCACCGTAAAACATATTAAATCATTGTCATATAATAAGCATTGCATCCACATGATGCTCATATTTTTTTCGATCTTGAAAAAACACTTTTTTGGGTGATTAAGGCAGGACATGAAGGTAGCGTCATTACGTTTAGCGGGTTGTGTAAATGTAATTTTTTCGGCAATGGTCGATAAATGCATACACTTTAGCCTGCATGAATTATCAAAGATAGCGTTTTATTATTTATATTTACATCTTTCTTGTTATATATTATTGAATTAATCATTTAGAGTAGGTAAAAGTAACTAAATTATTGTTAAGGTACCTCAATAAATTAGATAATTATGTGAATTTGAGTCTGACATCATGATTATTTCATGCAGTCCGCGATTTTTTTAGTTGCTGGATGTATCGACCGATCGATAAACTAGTTAGAACTGGATCGTGTAGATTTTAGCCCTGTCACTTTCTTAAGAGCTGTGTATTACAATCGGTTTGCTTGAGACTTGGAGAAGATACTCAATTCAATTTCTTTTCTTCATCTCATTAACAACCGAATATTGTTATATTTTCAGATTTTTGTGGTATTTCGTCAAGCAGTTTGCCTTAAAAAATTATATTAAGTTCATATTTATGTGGATTCCAATGAAAATCATACAAACTTCATTCAAGATTATTTTGTTTTTCATTAATTAACTTTATAACATTTTTCTTTCATAAGAATTTTAAAACAGAAATGTTTTTTTAATGACAAATAAGGGCTAATCTGGAACCAGACTGATATTTTAAAAATTCTCTTATTGTTGAATACTGTGCCTAGTAGTAGTACATCTGTAACAAATGCATGCAACAAAAAATCTCCTACACTTATTTGGTGTAGAGATTCACTTTAATCAAAACCTATTATACATGTTGAACGATGAATGAATTTTTAAATTCATTCTCTCTCTCTCTCTCTCTCTCTCTCTCTCTCTCTCTCTCTCTCTCTCTCTCTCTCTCTCACATATTTTATACAAATATGGGCCAAGTGATTATCAATATAAGTAAGTAAATCATTTATTAAAGTGATATGTCAACATATATACATTGAGATACACGTACTAGTATAGCAAATTATTGTCACACCGGCCCATCGGACCTATAATGTAAATCACTATCTTAAATTTATAATACATATAATCCTGAAAAATTAAATTGCATAAGGTATTTCGATTTTTCAGGCAATATCGCGATTTTCGGAAGTTTTTTTACTATTATTTTTTTTACATGACTGTAAATATTAGTAAGATTTGTTAATTGTTATAAACAAATTAGAAGAGAAAATATCACAAATGAGGTAACAGGTAATTTGTGCGTCCATGTAAGTAATATATATTTTTTAATTAAAACATACATATAGCTTTACCTAAAATAAAATGTGAATTGTCACATGTATCTTGTTTTATCTACATGTCTATGTACCAACACACGTCATGATAAAACCCACATTTGGGGGTACGACTAGTGAACACCGGTGAGTTTGGATTAATGACCAATCGTAACTACTCGGCCATTTCCGTAACCGCATTTCTGGTATCGGTTACGGATTCGGGCGAGCCAGATCCGATTTACCTTTAAAACAGGAAGTGTGTTAACAAGAGGTGTATTAAGACAGTGACGTTTAAAAAGTCAGGACCATTGTCAAACCGTAAGTTCACTTTGTTTGCGTCCTTATTTTTTTTCGAGAGGAATTTTCTTTCATAATAAGACTGATCTTCATTATACAGTTATATAAGGTAATTTTTTGTGTAGACTGTCAGTGGTATATTCAACCTAAATTTTATTAAGAAAAAAATGTTATGAAAACGATCTGTACACAGGCAGATTGCTTACATCAAATACAATGAAGGTCCATGCATACGATTTGTCTGGTTTTTACTAATTTTTTTCAATGATAAAAGATTTACCAAGCGATTTAATAAATTAAGAGCTTTTTTGTGTTTCATTTTGTAACATTACATGACATGTACATGCATCCACCCCACGTTCTGATTGCGCATGTATAAGTTGTAATCTTTGTCCCAATGACCCCCGTGCTATCTTGTAAAGAAGATATTTGGGGTATACATTGTAGTTAAATTTAAATTGTATTTATCTCTTAGATCTGATCGTGTAAATAAAATTACGTTTATAAGGACATAAACATTAATAAAAACAAGCATAATTTGTGAACGGTAACGTTTAGAAATGCAATGTTAAATTCGGTGACGGTATTGAATTTGATTTATCTCCCTTACACATTGGAAGCTTCTTCAGAAATTGCGTTTAAAGATTGAAATAATTATTCTTAAAAAGTTTATCCGACCATTAGGCTTCCCGATAATCTTTATAAAATAGATTAGTCAAAATCAAATTTTCAGCTCTAAAATATCTTGTTTGTAGCAGAATCATTTTTAAATAATATTGCTTATATCGGTCTCTTATTTGGGAATTCATTTTAAAAAAAAGATATTTTATTGATCCTATAGTGTTGGTATCAAGTCAATCCACAAAAAGAAATGTCAAGGGACAGTACTGTGCAGGTACCCCCCCCCCCCCCCCCCCCCACACACACACTTTTTCTCCCAGCAAACAATTTTCTTAAATTGAATTGAGTTTTGTAGGAGTTTCCCCCTCGCCCATTTTTGGGGAGCATCATTAAAAATTTTTAGTAGGATAATACTTTAGAGTGAAATTAACGAATTTAACATTAAACTTAAAGATTGAGCTACCACCACCCACCCCCCCCCCCCCCCCGGATTAGGATAATATTTTGGTTCTACGTTGTAAATAGGCAGGTACGTAGCATCGATCGATTTTGAAAGTGGGGGATCAGACTCAACCAAAAAAATCTTGACTAGCAAAAGAGGGGGGGGGGGGGGGGCTACTCCATAATAATTCCATTTTTACTATGTAAATTTTAGAAAAATAGTTGCTGTAGAAGATTTGTTCAAAATGAATATAACAGTTTTTAGAATTCTAATGGATAGCTCATAATGGTGCGTCATATAAAATCTTTACCGGCATGTATTTATTGACTATTTTAGAAAATAAATTATGAACTAAAACAATGTATCGGATATTTAATTAGATATATCTGATAACTATTTTCACAGAGTGCGCAGATGATGGAATCTAGAAATGAAGCCCAGCATACGGTGGAATGTGATCTGTGTCAGCAACCAGTCTCGTTTTTCTGCAGACGATGCGGGGTCAATCTCTGTGACACTTGTATTGCAATACATTTACGTGTGAAATCTACAAACGTTCATGAAATTGTAGATTTCGACAGCAAGGATGATGACGACACATGCCACTGTGATTCCCATCCCCAATACGATTGTTCCGCGTACTGTAAAACTTGTGATGCTCCGATATGCATCCTTTGCGTTTCTATCAAACACAGATCGCACGAAATGTCTGAGCTGTCAGATAAAATTGAAGAACTTTTAAAAGTTATCGCGAAAGAAAATGATCGACTTCAGTCATCCAAACGTGCATTAGAAAATGTTCTTGAACACACGACGAATATGTTGTCCTCAATATCCTCGTTTTACAAACAGATGAAAGATGAAATTACAGCACGGGGAGAAGAATTGCACAAACATATCGAGGAGAACGTAAATAAACATCACCAGGAACTGGATGACATGCAAAAGGAACACGAGGCTGTACTACAGAAACAAAAGAAAGAATTTGAAGAATTGATTGGAAAAGTGGATGAAATGAACGGGAAAACAGTAAAACTACAGAAATCAAAGAATGTCAAAGAAATGCAGAGTTTTGTGCCAGTGATTCAGAATCAGAAGACTTTAAATGAGGTCTCTCAGTATTCGTTTCCCACAATTTGTGACTGCACAATAGATCCAACTTATTTACAAATTTATTTCGGATACGTTGAAAAAATGCAGGTAAAAAAAATTTCGCTCTTGGAAAATGAATTCCAAGAAAGGGAGTTACCGAGTAGAATGTTAGAGGTACCAACAGTGACTTCTGTTATAGACACTGGGTTCCCTGCTGATGAAAAGTATAAAACGCGTCTGTATGACATGGCCGTTACCGAGGATAACAAAGTGTGGATGGGAGGAGAAAGCACAGAACTGAAGTTGTTTGATCTCCAGGGACACCTCCACCACACCGTCAACATTACAGAATTAGGCATGTTCTTATGTATGTACAACAAACAAGTAGTGTACACTGATCGATCAGATAACACCGTGAGAATGATATCTGACACCGACACTGTGGTGACGATGTTCAAGATCAGGGACTGGCAGCCACGTGGCGTCACAAGCGCGGCGTCCGGTGATCTACTGGTCTGTCTCCGTAATAACGATCAGAACAAAGTCGTCCGATACAGCAGTACCGGTACCGTGCTCCAGGAAATCCAGTACGACTCGCAGTGTCAACCTCTGTACAAAAACGCGTATTCTATCACTGAGAATGTCAACGGGGACATCATTGTAACTGAGTTGAAAAAAGCAGTCATTGTTGTCGATAGATTAGGCATATTCCGGTACTCGTACTCGGTAAAGGACAGTGGTTTTATTCTTTCTTCAGTCGCCACTGATTCTGTCGGTCACGTCATCGTTACTGACTTAAACGGTGACAAGATTCACATGCTGGACAGAGACGGACGATTCCTGAGGTACATCATTCCTGACGGAGGAATAAAAGCTCCACTCCCCGTGTGTATCCTTGGTCACGGTGAGATGATGGTGGGAGAGTGTTTGACCGGAATCGCCAAAAGAATCAAATACTTAGAAGAATGAAGGCACGTCAGTGTTATTCATCCTTCTGTTACAAAAATAGTATTGAGTATTTGACATTTATGACTTTGACTTTTACTGTTTGTACAACTATAGTCTAGTATCCATATACAATAGAGTATAACACTAAACTCATCCTATATTTAGACTGTCAATCAAAAACCAACCAAAATACAAAACCAAAAAACAACCTAATGCCACAAAGCCGCTTAATCAATGATAAAATTTAGGCATCATTAAATGTTGCGATGAACAAAATATTCATATTGCACAAAATAAAACAACTGAATAATATTACTTGATTTCAGAATTTTTATATTAATGCAAAACGATTTTTAATGCAATATCAATCATACAGTAAATTCACAAATCTCAGTTCGGTACATGTAATCCAAAATTTGATTGAATTTTATCCAAATTTTGTAACTGTTGAAATAGGTACATTACTAGGTAATCTGTCTGGAAGTGTTATCGTTGTGAGGTAACGGAAGAGGTAAAGAAATGTTAGTAAACCGACATTTAAAAGATGATTATGTATATAGACATTTTATTTCATTCCAGACAAATAAATGTATATATAGTATGATAAACACAAGCTAAAAGGGCCTTGTAATATGCGAGAAATTCATATTCTTAAATTTTCTGTATAAAAATATTAACTTAGAGTACACAATTAAGAGGTTTGATTATATTTAAACAATAAAATGCTTTCTTTGATGATTCATTCGGGATATGAAGGTAGCGACGTTGCAGAAAAAATACAATGACCACTACCTTCAACATAATCTTCATGAATCATCAAAGAAAGCATTTTATTGTTTATATCAACATCTTTCTTTTAACTAATGAATGAATTGATTATGAAAAGGAAATAAAATTCAATGAATTACTGTTAATGTACATAAGAAAAAGTGAAATCGTCTCCTGTGAGACTTTGATTCTATAACATCATCTTGATTATTTCGTGCATTCCATAATTTTTCTTAGGTCGCTGTAGGTTACGACTAATCGATAAACAGGGCGTGTCAATTTTAGGCCTATCAGTTTCTTGTCAGTTTCAGCCGCTGTAGATTTCGACTAATCGATAAACGGGGCGTGTAGATTTCCGTCTGGCTGTTTCTATAGAGCCATGTTTTCGTAAGAAATAGAGGGAATAATACTTTGTAGAACAATTCTGATGTAAATATAATTATACAGATAAGGCGCGCTGCATAAAAATAACAGTTAGACTAACAGTATTCTCGGAGTCCTATTATTTTAATTAAGACAAACTCCAATTATTCAAAATTACAACAAAGGCAAAAAACCCCATCCATTTTAACATCATATTCTGGGCATTGTGACGTCATTTTTTCTCTTTTTCCTTGGCCTTTTCTAATGACGGCAGTCAATTTTGTATGGCACAGTTAAACAATTATCTATACTACTATAGTAAAATAATAGACTCGAATTTTTTAGCTTTAATACCGAGAAATCGGAGGAGTACTGTCTTGTTTTATATATTCTTAACATCATTGGTACTTGGTGATTACCAATTTGTTTTTATTTTTTTCTCAATCAGGCTTCGCTAATTAATAATCAACGTAAATTCATTTAAAAAATCCGGAACTCGTCTGAATTTCTCGGATTTTACAATCTTGTGCATGCGCATTACATTCAGGCTAAATCGGAGATGCTCTTTAGTTTATGTTTTACAATATCACATTTGCATGGATAAACTCAAAAACGATAATACAAATACGTGTAAATTTTCATTAAAAATATGCTATATATTCTGTTCGTGAAAGAAAATATGGGAGATAACTCTAACTCAATGCGTTTAATATGAAAAATTCCGAGAGTTCTGAATGTCAACATGGTGTGCAAATTTGATGTATCTATTTCGCAAATGCCTGACATAATATGCAATTGTCAACCCTTGCACGCACGGATCAAAGTCTAGTAAGTAGTTATTATTTCAAATACTAATACTCTTATTAGGATAAAAAGAACATTGATAACAAAAGAATCAAGGAGGACAAACAGTTTCATCAACCCTCAAATAAACATTACAAGCGGGATTTTTTTTCGCAGGGACTATACATCTTGTTTAATTTGTCAACTGATACAAAACTTGAAAATATTTGGTCTAGAAGAATATTATTCATTAACAGACATTTACCAGCAGATGTGCGACAATGCTTTGAATTCAAGATTGAAATGAATTTCATTAGATCGAAATAGCTGTAGTTCAAACTGTGGCGATATAACAATGATAACCGCATATGTTGCAGGTTTAGAAACGTCAACAGCGTGTCACTAATTGTGAATTCCATTCAAGATTGTAATAAAAATTTGACGGATCGAAAATGTCTTTAGTTAGGACATACGAATGTAACGGGGAAATGCTGACAATGATAACCGCGTATGTTGCAGGTGTAGAAACATGATCAGCGTGGACTGTACTTTAAAAAGGTATATTGTTACTAATTGTACTACATGTAGAAAAATAATAAAACAAAAATATATATATCGATTAGTTTGAGAACAATTTTATTACATTTATCAAAGTTAAACTTCAGTAAAATTGCTGAAACATGGCGGAGAGACGCGATGATAGGAGTTACTCGTTTGATCCCGTATATCGCCATCTTTTGAGGGCCAGGGAGTTAAGTCAAAATGGCGACGTCCCTCGGGATCTGAAGGCTGAAATAAATAGGGCTATAGAGCTTTGTCAAGTAAGATACATACAATATGTAATATACATAGTGGAGTTCCAGTTTACAACTTTACATGTAAATGTTAAGTAAACTTATCTTGACATATATATAATACATAAACTTATATACTCGTCTATATGCGTCAAGGTTTTAATAAGGGATAGGGAATCATTCTTTGAGTATTATGAGGTGATAATTTTGGTCGGGGATGATCAAATCCAAAAAAGCCTGAAGATAATAGATCTGATCACGCTCTGACCAAAAATGATCACTTAATAATATTAAAAAAGAATGATTCCTTATTTATACTTTTATTCAAATAATTTTCAGCAATTGTACGTCGATTAAGTACATGTATTAGAAAATTGATATATTTATGTGATTTTCATTAATTTCAATTATACAAACCCCGCTTGCGCCACAACAATACACCATTTTAATTTATAGGACTGAAGTCTTATCACATAAAAAGACACTAAAAAATGTAAATTCATCGTTTTTTAATCATCAAAGATTTATTCTGTTGACTCAAATCTAGTCTTATCTACATGGTAGTAAAATGTTAACCACATGACGTATCTTTAAATTTAATCTAAAGATTTTCAAAATAATATCTGTATCATTAGTTAAATGAATTCCATACTATATTTGGAAAAAAATCGGTCTTTTGAAGCAAAGATGGCAATATTGTGAAGACCAAACAACAAAGCCTAGTCCAGCCCTCGCCCTTCTGATTAAGGAGACCTTCGCTTATCCGTGGGAAGACGCTCACAAAGAAGGCAGGGTGTCATACTACGCGACTCCCAGGATGTTGACTGGAAACCTTGAAGGTATACTACTATTACTTATTAGGTTAGTTACTGACTCACTACGGAAATATATTGGGTTGATCAATCTCATAGATGGCGAGGCGAAGCCGAGCCTTCTATGAGATTGGTCAACCCAATATATTTCCGTAGTGAGTCAGTAACTAACCTAATAAGTGTTTTGTTTTCTCGAGGACTATCAAGCGACATATTTATTCACAAATAGCGATGTTCTACGTAAAGCCATGTACAAGATGCCTTACATCTCGTCCAATTTAACTCATTTAAACTCTTCAAAATTTTTAATCTCACCTTTCAAATACTCTTTCAAAATCTTTGCTTCACCCATGTTTACTTACAATGTTTTGTTGCTATTCAATTTTAAATGTTTTCTCCCTTTCCTCTGCAGAGATTTAAGCAAATTTCGACGCTGCCATTTTGTTCAGCTCCAGACAAAACAATGTGACGTCAATATTCTAAGGGCAACTACTCTAATTTTAAAGAATTTCAAAGGGCAACTACTCCAAATACTTTAAGAACTTACGGCATGCAGTTTATGTATAAAATACTATGAAATGTCGAAATGAGTAAGCGAAGCGTCGACCAATGACGGCCATATTGCCTAATATTATTTCTCACAGAACAAATATAGAGGTATATGAGGCAATCACCTGCTATGTTTAAACCAATGAAAATGTGACATTTCAGTCCAAGGGAAAACAATTTAATGTATATTTCGCAAGCCAACCAGACAATTTTCAATAATGGCAATTTTGGCAAGAGTTATTTCCCGTCAGCCACCATGTTGGAGGTCAACAAGCCAAGACTCTTCATTATTCAACCCTTTTATTAAGGTGGTATGGGACATCTATCGATATCAATGTTTGGATTAAAATTCATTATAATTGAAATACTTCCTTATGTTTAGAATTTTTAAATTGTTTTAAATTATTTATCCAAACAATAGCTTTTAAAAATATTTGGAGAGAAAAAAAAATGAAAAACCCCCACTGGATTCGAACTCGAACTTACAGACTCGTAGTAAACCCTCTAACCCACTGCGCTACGCTTGCAGACGACAATTTTTAAAAAGAAACTACTTAAATAATTACACTTCACCTTATTGTTTGTTTCGATAAACAATTATAATTCTATATATAATCTAAATATGTTTATTTTGATAAACAATATGTCACAACATGTGTCCCATACCATCTTAAACTTGCCGGACATTTTGATGAAGTTAACTCTGTTTTTCTAACGAATATAATTAATTAAGGGCTCCACTACATTGTAAATGCGATATTATTATAGCCTAGATTTTTACCCTGTTATTTCTGCCAAAATCGTTTGATATTGGTTGCTCAAAGAGGAAAATTCACGCTCGCTCGACCACCAGGATGGCGACCTACAGGAATTACTTTTTTACGAAAACTATCATTAAACCCTTTCCTATGTTTATACATGTGATCGGTACATGTATCTCACGCGATCGATTAAATAAGCCTTCTAATGAGTAATAACATTCATTTAAGCCATTAAGAATGGCGAGATGACAAGCGGTAAAGGGACATGTATAGAATACAGTCACGTACAACATGTTGAAATGCAGGGCATGAAATTATATTCTTGGTCAACATAATTTTCATTTTTGAGAGTTGATTTTGATCAACTCTCCTATGCAGTTACTCTGGCAAACCGAAAGTGAAACAGTGTTCAGACCTAAGCACAAGTCTTTACCGCAGACAATACTTAGGTCTTGAAAAAATAAGCGATAAATTCGCTGTAATGTATGCTGAGCCATAATGATTGCTTTTTTAAGAAACATATTACGAATACCTTGAAAATAGTCAGATTTTAAATAGTACGAACAATTTGGATATTTTTTGTAGTCGAATGTATTCCTACGCCATAGTATTCATCCAGACGCTCGGCTGTCTCCGTAAATCTCCGACAAGCAGATAGTCTCTCTTGCTTGTCGGAGATAAACGGAGACAGCCGATCATCTGGTTTAACGAGACAAAACTTTGATAATGCTTGGATCCATACAATTTTCAGAAATATTTCGATTACTAATACATAATTTGGTGGAATTAATTTTATCTTTAAATATTACACAACATGATTTGTACGGGTTTTTCTCGATTTTTTTGTCGGAAGTCCGAGAATTTATATTATAAGAATGTGCGTAATTCAAACACGGATTAAAAACTACTTCCCGTACAAAATAACATATCGTTTATTTTATACTAGTAGTTTATAATAAAAGATAAAAATCAACTCCCGTTAGTACTACCGTACTTTAATTTTTATTTCCACATTTCTTAAACGGTGCATGTTTGTCATAAAAGATACATGCATTTAAATTGGTTATTTATGGAACTGTCGACTTTTCATGAGTTTTACTCTTCTTTTTTTTACACTTGAAGCCCAGTTAATAAAACTTATAACAAGTGCCAGCAAGTCCAACATGGTCCTTGAAATTGGACTTTACACTGGTTGTTCATCACTTGCAATGGCGGAAGCCCTTCCTGAGAGCGGCAAAGTGGTCTCTTTGGAAATCGACAAAGGCATCGCGGATGTGGCAAGATCTTTTCTCAAAAGATCACCAGTAGGGAATAAAATTGAAATAATGATAGGTTTGTATTGACAATGGAGTTACCTGCAATTTTAAGCTAGAATTAAACCATTTAATATCTTATCTTCGTGTCACGTAATTATTATAACAATGCCTCTTTATTTAAGTGCAAATTATCAAATTTTGAATATCTTTAGGACCAGCTTTAAACAGCCTGGAAATCTTGGCAGAGATGCAAGTGAAGTTTGATGTTATTTTCATCGATGCTGACAAGACGGGATATGTTCAATATTATAAGGTTTGTTTACAAGTTTATCATCCTCCATAACTTTGTACATGGTGACCCAGAATATCTGATACCATTTTCTTTTGAATAACTTTAAATCAAATTTATAAATATTGTGATTGCCTATACATTAAAATGCATTTTTTTATATTGAACTTCCTGAGGAAAAAAAAATGGAAATTCACAAACTTTTAGCACTGGCTAGTTTTGAAATAGTATTTAAGATTTTTAGTTTAATTTGGTTTATAGTACATCATATATTCAAAATATAACACCAGTTTTCTAATTTTCAGATTATACGTCATTTATACATGACTTAATTTTAGTCTAGTCAAAGTTATCTCTCTTGAACATCTTTTTCATAAACCGAGTCATAAACATTGAATTGTTGCAGCTATCTCTATCATAGAATGAGAATTCTTATGTGAAATTCATGCATCAATGAAGTGTTCTTTTTTTTTTAAAAATACCAAACAGGTTTCAATATGGGTCAAGTAAAAATCATTTTATAGCTCACTGTCGATTAACTCACAGTTTTGTTGGAAAAAATGAGGACTAAATGTTTAATATTTATTATCCACAATTTGTATTATATCAAAATAAATCTATATTAAACACAGACAATTTTTGAAAAAGATCTGCTAGCTTCGGAGGGAACGATCATTGTGGATAATGTTTTGAAAGATGGAGACCCGTACTCTGGAGAGGAATATGAATCGAACCCGGGGGCGATTTCAGAATTCAACGAAATGGTTCTCCGCGATAAAAATGTCCACAAGGTATATGTATGTCTGACCCATTGCACTGAGATTGTTGCGTAATGTATATTTTTAAAATGTTTCGCACGTACACAGTGTTTGAGCAGCGACTTAGTTATGTTAAACAAAGGGATACAATACATATATATATCGGTTTTTTTTCTATAAGAGCAAATTATTAGAATGGCAAATCTTTCAAGAATCGCCACATGATTGATTTTGTAAAAGCTTTTGTTTATTTTGTGTCCATTTTAAAATAAAGACTTGGAGAATATTAAAGCTGTTGCACATTGACATTATGAGCCTGTGTTACTGTAGGTGATGATTCCTGTGAGAGATGGAGTATACCTCATCAGGAGGATGAAGGACTGAGAGAAAGCCTTATCACGCTGCACTGATTTATATATTAACAAATAAATTAATAGCATAATAAAAATAGCGCCTTGGTAATAATAGTTCATAAAACTTACTTAATAATTAATAAACTTTATCCTTTACACAAGATGAAATTAAGACCTTAACGTTTTGCACAAGTGAAGTAAAACCCATGTGGCGGCATATACTAGTACATGAATGTGCTTAATTAACCAAAGAACGGGTTTGAGAATGGGCTTTTAATGACCACAATAATGTAACCAGCATCGTGCACCCATTGCGTAAGATGTATTTAATTTGATATTGGATGTACAGTCAGATAATATCTGCATATTATGCTATCTGTAATCTGGAAGAAATGTTTATACTTGTTGTTATAACCATTACCAATGTCCGAATTACTAGTATCGTTAATTATAAATGATTGCGCCCATTTTTTACAAAACAAAGAAATAACGTCACAAACATTTGACGTTATTTCATAAGCATATTTACCCGGTTTTATTAATTCAACACGTTTTTTGGGGGGGTAAACTCTTTAATTTGGGTGAACTCTTAAAGATATAATGACAAATACATTTTGGGTTTTTTTGGTCTCATTTTATTTAAAATTGATCAAAATGTGCTAGTTCAAATATTAGCTATATTTGAATAATTGTTGTAGAAATATTTAGTTATTAATTTTAGTGTATGTGCATACGTGTTTTATTCTGTCACATCATATAGTTATTCATGAATATCTGATATTGCTTGATATCTAGACATAACAAATATTATTATATTTTAGCAATGACTATTGATTGTTTTCAACAATGTACAATTCATAAACTTAAAGGTACGTTGCGCACATTATACAGTCACTGATTTTTTAAATCATTATTTGATGAACAATATTTGAAATGAACAATAAAAGGGACTAGAAAAATATCTGGTTGAACGAGCTCAAAAGCACACAGTCTTCACTTATATATTCATCTTTATGAAAATAAAAGAGAATTCTGGATATAATCTAAGTGTTGATAAACGCTGTATGTTTAGAAATACAATGAATGTTTAAAATTTGCTTTCACTCTGAAGTTAAGAACAACAAACGTTTCAACGGACCCGACTCAAAAAAAGGGTCGGAAATATTTGCAAGCGGAGCAAGAGTATCATCATCTAGCGATGTCCAAAACCTTTACCAAAAAAGCAAATTTGGACCCATATTCGGCATCAGCTGATCACAGAATTCTTGTATATCGGTTCTCTGACTCCTCAAGCAGGATCCAAGAAGGATACTATGACGATGGGGAGCATGGAGCGGGCAGGCGCTTACTACACTATATGAAAACAAATCAAATGCAGAATATAGCGGTGGTCATTACACGGCGGAGTGGTCACACGCGACTGGGTCCCGAGAGATTCAATCTAACTTACTGGACCACCTATAAAATAGGTTTCCTTGCGAAACCTATTGCGAATCCATGCGAATATTTATATCGGATTTAAAATAACAAAACTCCATAATTTTCTCGTACAATGTGAAGTGCAATGTATTTATTTACACGTGTGAACATTATACCAACTTTCAAATGTACAGTTAGCCCACCTAAATAAATTTCCGGATTTATTATGTTCAACTATTTCATTCTTTTTTTGACTATACATATAAAACATCCGGTTTGTGTTTATGGACCACTGAAATTGCAAAAGTTGACGTTTACCTTGTGTCATAGTTATAGTGAGCATGTCTACACAAAGGTATTCTATCTTCTTCATACTTTCTCTTCTTTTACCCTCTTTGACAGTACTATTTACCCAGAATTTGATTTGTTTGAATTACCTTATTATTTTCCACTTTTGCTATGTTAATTGTAAGTTAAAAATAACCTGTCGATCGGCTCATGTCGTACATTAAGATACTTTCTGTAAACTGTCAAGGACTGAATGACGAAAAAGAAAAGAAAAGACGTTTTCCAGTATTACAGAAAACAAAACTGTAACATTCTTTGTCTGATACATTATTATTGTTATACTCATTATACAGAGGAAATTGAAAACAATATCAGAAACGAATTGGGTTTTGAAGGAGTGTGACTAAAATGGGTAGCGAAACCCGGGCCGGGATTTTCGAAACTGACAGGCACGTAGCATCAGGGGGAGGGGGGGGGGGCATGGGGAGCCTGCCCCCCCCCCCCCACTTTTTCTCGCAGCAACTAACTTTTAAAAATTTACATATAAAAAAATGAATTATAATGGAGTTGCCCCCCCCCCCCCTCCCCCACTTTTTTGGAAGTTAGAAAAAAAATGATATGAAAATTAGGAAATGAGATGAGTAGTCAAATAGAAGGTAACCCCCCCCCCCCCCCCCCCCCCCACGGATTAGGATTTTTGAAGAATTTTGGAAACTTTAATTTTCCCTTCTTTTTTTTTGAATTTTTTTTTTTTGCTTGTCAAGATTTTTTGGATGGGTCTGGCCCCCCCACTTTCAAAAACGATGCTACGTGCCTGACTGATAACCGGCTTTTTGTTGATTTCTTAAAAAATACTCATTTGTTCTGCACGAAATTTGCAGGAATACTTTATTACAACTTGTTTTGTCTTCGCTGAAATTTTTATTATCACAGGTCCTGTACATTTGTACATAACTGTACATTTGAAAGTTGGTATAATGTTCACACGTGTAAATAAATACATTGCACTTCACATTGTACGAGAAAATTATGGAGTTTTGTTTTTTTAAATTTTTATTATAATTTATTTTTTGTGTTTTTCTGAGAGAAAATAGTATGATCTATACAATTAGGTAAAAAATATTGTTCTTATTTCACTGTTCAAATCAATATTTTACAAAATACACGCCATCAGGTCATCAGGACATTATACATATCAGGTCATTATACAGTTCCGGCCCGGCCCGGGTTTCACTACCCATTTTAGTCACACTCGTTTTGAAGTTGTATTTAACTCTTATGCATCTAATTCAAGAGGAATTGCAATACTTTTCAGCTGTAATTTTGAATATAATATATATGAGTGTGTGAAGGATGATAATGGGAATTTATTAGCTTTAGATATCAAAATTGAGAATAAAAGATTCACTTTAGCATGCATTTATGGACCTAATGAAGATTCCCCCACTTTTTATCAAACGCTATCAGACATAATAACAAGAATAAATAATGAAGAAATAATTATTGTAGGTGATTATAATTGGGTTATAGATACATCCAAAGATTATTTTAATTATTTGCATGTAAATAACCCTAAAGCAAGAGGAAAACTATTAGAACTAATTAGTTATTTTGATTTAGCAGATATTTATAGAGAATTTCACCCAAATATAGAAAGATATACTTGGAGAAAACCTAATCCATTAAAGCAAGCAAGGCTAGACTTTTTCCTGATATCAACTGTTAAAAAATGTGACATACTAACTAGCTTTAGGTCAGATCACTCACCAATTATGTTAGTGTTGAAACTGAATGAATTCAAACATGGTAAAGGCCTATGGATTCAGGAAATTTAATAACTCTCTTTTAAATATACCTGAATATGTACAATCAACAATAATCATATTGATGAAATTAAAAAAACAATATGCATTGCCTATATATAATAGGGAAAATATTTTAGATTTACCAGACTCTAAAATACAGTTTTTTTTATAAATGACCAGTTATTTTTGGAAACTCTGCTAATCGAAATCAGGGGTAAAACTATTTCATTTGCAAGCTATTTCAAAAAAAGTAGTTCAATTGCTGAACAGAAACAGAAATAGGCTCATTAGAGGAAGAATTTGAAATGAATACAGATATAATATATGAAAAGAAACAAGAACTAAAAAACATAAGCAAATGGGAAATTTAGTTAGATCACGAGCGAAATGGTTAAGTGAAGGCGAAAAACCTACCAGCTACTTTTTAAATTTGGAAAACAGACATTATGTAAATAAATATACCTAAGCTTATAAATTAGGACAACAATGTACATGTAGAAATTAATAAACAGGAAGAAATTTAAAAGAAGTGGCAACTTTCTATAAAAATTTGTATAATGCAAAAACAAATGTAGATACAGCAGAATTTGATTTGAATAGAATAACTTTCACAGATGTTATGAAATTAAATGACTCAGAACGTGAAAAATTAGAGGGCAAAATTACATATGATGAAGCATTAACAATATTAAAAAACATGTCAAATAACAAAAGCCCTGGAAGTGATGGCTTTACAGCTGAATTTTTAAAATGTTTTGGAACAAGTTAAGATATTTCATTATATAAGATCTTTAAACTGGGGTTATGAAATTGGTGAATTATCATCAACATAGAAACAGGGGATAATAACATGTGTACCTAAAGAGGGTAAAAGTAAATTTAACATTGCAAATTGGAGACCTATAACTCTACTTAATACAATTTATAAAACTGGATCAGGATGTATAGCTAGAAGGATTAAAAACAGTTTAAACAAAATAATAAGTTCAGACCAATCGGGATTCATTTCAGGCAGATATATTGGTGAAAACACGAGATTAATATATGACTTAATGAACTAGACTGAAATATGTAAAATTCCTGGAGTCCTAGCTATGATTGATTTTGAAAAAGCATTTGACTCTGTGTCTTGGAAATTCATTCATAAAGTCCTATCCTACTTCAATTTTAGCCCGTCAATTTCAAATTGGGTTAAAACTTTTCAAAATAAGTCTGGGTCATGTGTAACTCAAGCAGGCATCTTATCTAATTTTTTTAATTTAGACAAGGAGACCCTATTTCTCCATACATTTTTTGCTATGTGCTGAAATATTGTTAATAAATATAAAACATAACAAAGATATTAAAGGTATAAAAATAAATGAATTGATAATGAATATATAATATCACAGTATGCTGATGATACGGTTATAATTCTTGATGGATCAGAAAAGTCACTAAATGCAATAATGGATGAGTTAGAAAAGTTTTATATCATGTCAGGGCTTAAAATGAATATTGCAAAAACCCAGATTGTATGGATAGGAAGTAAAAAGTATTCAGAAGACAAATCTGTTCAGAAATTAATTTCGAGTGGACAACAAACTTTAAACTTTTGGGCATTCACTATGATGTGGACTTAACAAGAATAAATAAACTGAATTATGACAAAAAATGGTAAAAATAAAAAGTATAATAGAACAATGGAAAAAGCGTAACTTAACACCAATTGGAAGAATAACTCTTATAAAATCTTTAATCATATCTCAACTTAACCACTTATTTATAACGATACCAAACCCGCAACCTGTAATAATGAAAGAACTAAATAGCATTATTTTTAGATTTCTATGGAACTCTGATGTTGATAAAGTAAAAAGAAAGATTGTTACACAAAAATATTCTCAGGGAGGTCTGAAAATGCTTGACTTAGAAAATTATGTAAAAGGATTAAAATCTACATGGATAAGAAGAATTCTTTTTAATAACAATTCAAAGTGGAAAACCTTGTTACAGAACATAGTAAATATTGAACTTTTATTAAGCACAGGAACTGAATACTTAGTTTGCCTAAAAGAGAATATTAAAAATGATTTTTGGAAAGATGTTTTTATAGCGTTCCAGGAAATTCAAGATAAAAACCAAATTAGTAATTGGAAAGAATATATTAGCCAGCCTTTGTGGCATAATAAAAGATTTAAGATAGGGAAAGAAACAGTTTTTTACAGATCTTGGTATAAAAATAATATCATATATGTCAATGACCTACTGAATGAACAGGGAAATTTTATATCTTTAGATACACTACAATTGAAGTTTGATATAAAAAAAAAAAACTATGTAACTTTTTTAGGAATTAAGCAGGCTATAATATCTGATATGAGAAAGTGTAATATATGCAGAGATATATGTTTAGATAAACCTTTTATTCTGATAAATATCCAGATTTTTGTCACAACAAGAAAAGGATCAAAAGCTATGTATGATGTATTAAATAGATCAGAAGTCAAGCCAGGTGCTCAGGAAAAGTGGGGGAAAATCTTTGAAATTACTGACTTGCAATGGAAAAAGATATATTCTATCCCATTTTTTACTACCAATAATGCCAAGTTACAATGGCTACAATATCGCATCAATCATAATATTTTGACAACAAATAGTATTATGTTTAAAATTGGGAAAGTTGATTCAAAACTATGTAATCTATGTCATAGTGAAGAGGAAACAATATGCCACCTAATGTGGAATTGCCCAACTGTACAGCAGCTTCTTAATAACTTCATAAACTTATGTCAAAAAAAGAATATATATATATTAAATTGAATCAAGATACTTTCTTGTTTGGAGAATACAAAACTAAAGAAAATATTAGACAGAGCAATGTTATATTTATGCTAGTTAAGCAATACATATACAGAAGCAGATGCTTTAAAAGTAACTTATCAGTCCTTGGAGTACTACATGAGATTAAATCATATATTAAGGCAATAAAATACACTGCAGGTGTAGAAAATAAAATGAATGAATTTAATAACAGATGGGAAATATGGCAACATTCATTTACATATTTTTTTCTCTCTCTCTCCACCTCTCTCTCTCCACCTCTCTCTCTCTCCCTCTCTCTCTCTCTGAGATAAGTTTTTTCAATTTATGTCATTTATCATTTATTGAAAACTTTCATTCTTTGTCATTATGATAATTGTTCTTGTATGCAATTAATACATTAAAAAAAAAAACCAAAACAAAACAAATCCTTTATTTTGGTAGTGTGTATACACGGTATATTCAATATATTATTTGCATAACTATGGTCATCAAAGCGGTCACGGTCTGGTATACATGAACGTATATCTATAGTCTGAAGATTTATTATCCTTATGGCCCAGTTATCCGAAAGTTTGAAAGTTCGTCGGTTCATTAGTTTGAAATTTTATCAAGATAAATTCAAAAGGTTGGGTAGCCAAAAAACCTTAGTGTTAATTCCTGAAGTTTTGATCCACACCAAAATACACTGTCTACATATGTAGAAAGTACCATTATACGTTACAATACAGTACTATATATTTAGTTTTGTGTGGGCAAATTTTCGTGGATTGCTATTTTTTAGCCTAGCTTATTTCATCCATGCATTAGAAACTCGGATCATTTTGCCCATATTCAGTGAGAATATATTTAACTTCTAGGTAAGCCTAAAATTGAGCTCGACGTTAAAAGACATTTTATGATTATATTATGCCGCATTATGTCATGTACAACTTCATTTTGGTAAAGAGGAAGAAGTTTTAGAAATCTTAGATATAAAAATGTATACAATTGAAATATTTCAATCATATGAAAAGCAATCGTAATTGAAACAATTTCGAGATATTCAGTCATATATTTACTTTTCTTAGCAAATACTTATTCATTAGTTGCTAGAAGTATTTTGTACGTATAAATATGACTTTATTAGTCCCCTGTCGGTTTCAACGGAGGGGACTATAGCTTTCCTCTGCATCCGTCAGTCCGTCTGTCTGTCTGTCCGTCCGTCCGTATGTCTGTCCCACTTCAGTTTTCCACACTTTTTTTTCTTTATGCGTTTGAGGAATAATATGAAACTTTTGTAGCCTCTGGTTGACATATTTTCGAGAAAATTAATTTTTTATATTCCAATTTTTAATGTTCGGGTTTGTTATCGGGTTCGGTGTGAATTGAATAAACGAAGCAAGTATGTAGTCAGTAATAATATCGTGCATTACTTGTACCATTCCTTTTATTGTTTCTAACAAACAAATAAGCTCTGTAAAATAGTGTTAAGCATTGTGTTGTAAATTTAATTGATTTATTTGTTTTATTACAATCGGGTTCGTTATTGGGTTGGTCTGTTGATTCGGGGTACAGAAGACTGTAACAAATGATATTCTGCATAACAGTGCATTGTTTTCGCAAATTTCTACCAGCAAATACTAAATAGACTTGGCGAAATTACAGGAGATAAATTAAAGAGTATTATTTTACCCATTTTTTATCTAATTTCTATATAAACTATGTAGTTTGAATTTCCTCTGTTCTTTTATTTCTGATTAAAGCATAACATCTAGTTTATAATAGTTTAGATATAGATGTATGCTTCGAGCTTTCATAGAATAATACAAACCGGTAGGCAACGTGTATTGCATATGCAATACTCTCAGAATGCTTGTTGAATTTAACTTTGTTCCAACTGTAAAATCTATGTTGTATTGAAATGCAACAGTCAACACTGCTTTTGAAATGCTCTAATAACAGGCTTTTAATTTTAAGTAGGGAATCACACAATCTAGTAAAGAAACATGTAAAATGGTCAACTTTTGAAAATCTATTGAATCTAAATCGCATGCAGTCTTCCAATATACAGAAGAGATTGCTTTTAATTTAAAATTCCGATAATTTTTTCATTACAGTTTTCTGGTTTATTTTAATTGATTTACACAAACTGGATCATTCAGCATTAATATTTCATTTTTTTAAAAAAACACCAAAGCATCAATTATGTTGATTGATTAACATAGAATGGTCATTTTATATGAATATTTTATACAGAAAAAACATATTGTGTTTTACTTAAAATTCAGAAAACTCTTTTATTGCGATTCCCTTCACCAACTTTCGTTGACATACGCGGAATAATATATTACGAAATGAATATTTTATACTAAAACACATTTTGTTTTACTTAAAATTCAGAGATTTCTTTTATTGCAACTCCCTGCAACAATTTAGATTGAATTACACGGAATGGTACATTACAAAATGAATAATTTGTACAGAAAAACATTGTATTTTACTTAGAATTCAGAGTTTTCCCAATAACAATCTCCTTCAGCAATTTGGATGATTTCACGAAAAGGTACAAAGGTAAAAAAAATTTAAAAAGAAATCATCACATTTCTCTGCATCATTTTTATTTACATGGAATTGTAAGCGTGTGTATTATGAAATTATTATTTTATAAAGAAAACATAATTTGAGATTGGTTTTAATTGATGAAAACGGATTAGTACATTATGATGGAAGTATAATAAACGACACGTCTTACGTTGAACTCATCATCCTTCATGATCATCCATTGTGGTTTAATTTTCACGGACTGGTACATTTTTAAAATTGATATTTTATATAGATGTTTATAGGCAATTTGTGCGTGCAATCAAACGTGCTAATCGTGCAGTCACCCCGAACATAGCTCGACATTTCAATGATCATGCAGTCGGATTAAAACAAATAACACAAAATGTAATCATTACTTATGATCGCTCAAAATCTTCCAAAATGTATCTTGAATACAACGAATAGTACACCAGTAATCAAGACCTTACCGATACTGGTACTGCACTAGTATATTTTATTGTGTATATCCTATTCGACACTGTTAAAACTTTTAATTAATGTTTGCCTCCATATATCACCTCTTTCTATCGAGTTAATAATACTATTAGTACTTCTCAAAGAAGACTTTGTACTTTTCTAGTACCATATAAAGATACTAAAGGATCATTTAACAGTTATATAAGTGAAACTGGCTTTTAATCTTACACGTATTTCTTAATTAATAAATATTCTATAATTTATTTACGTACTTACTATATACAGTAGTGTATGAGTCAGCTATTGTTACAGCATTGATCGGGTTACTATGGTTCTGCACTGAATGTACTAATAAGACACATTAGTGCGTAACTAGTTCATGTAAAACAATTATTCTGCCTTGTATGATTATACAAAGAGCTCAAGAAATCTGGTTGTCCGAGTTTAGCTAATGTACTTCACTTACAAGTTATTTGAAAAGTGACTGTGAAATCGGGTGATTATATGATATAACTATTATGGACATCATAGTACAATATATATGTGGCTATAAGGAACCATTTCAAGTGAAATCGACCGAAGACACAGAAAAGTGATACTGACCTCGCAAGCTCAGTCTATATCGCTTCGGTCAATATCACTTGATATGGGTCCATATAACGACATATCGACCTACCAAGAAGTCCATAAATAGACAAAGTGTGCTGTACAAAGTTTACATTTATTACGGTTCAAAGTCACGGTCACTTTTACATTAAAATTGGTTTGACGTTGCATGTGCATATTACGACGTCACATTTTTTCTGTTGAAATAGATGGACTATAAACGAAGAAAAACACAACTTAGAACTTGTTATAACCTCAAAATTTCAAATTTGAAAACTTTTAGATGTGTTTGATTCAATTCTATACAAATCTCAAAATGAGCGAAAAATGCCATAAGCACCTTTTTCTCATGGATGCAAAAGAGGAGATATCATATTGCATGTTATTTTAAAATCTGATTTATTATCGAATCCTAAAAATTTAAAACGTTTCTAGAAGAAGCAGATTTATTAACATGCATTTTTCAGATGTTCGACAATTGCAATGTCATGTACATTCAAGATTGTTTAAAATAAAATTTGCCGGATCTTTGTCGGATGGTTCTACTAGTATTCAAAGCAAAACACGACTCATAAACAGGCTCCATCACGGTGAATATATACTAGTGAATATAAGAAACTGTGCATAACTTGACGTTTAAAAGATATAAATAAAATATCAATGACGATTTTTTTTAGTAGCATAATTCACAAATGTAAAATTTTTACAATAAAGTGGAATTAATTTTTTTTTTTTTTTGTGTTTACGTCATAAAACGTCACTTGCAGGACGGTAAAAACACATTTATTTAGTACTTGCAAGGCGATTCACAAACTTAAAGGGGTATGGTCACGATTTTCGTTAAAAAAAGATTTTTCCGATTTTAATATTTAAAATGCTTCAGAAAGGCATTTTAATAGGCAACCGAAATTTGATCGTCATTTGTTGAGTTATAAGCGAGTTACAGAGCTTGAAATTCTTCGCTATGTAAACAAAGAGTTTGTTTGAACGTTTAAGTAATGATTTCAGTTTTAAACCTTAAACGAATGTTTTAAACTTTAGGAACTGTTTATATATGCTTAAAATAAATGAAAAGATAGACAAAATTGTTGAAAAAGAATTTTTACTGGTATATTGAACCTTTGTAAACAAAAACAGGGCACGAGCCTTGTTTACATGACAAAGAATTGTGAGCCCTGTATCTTGCTAGACGAATGACTCTAAATTTCATTTGATCATTAGAAATGCAATTCTAAAGCATTGTAAATAATAAAAACATAAAAATAGAATTTGACCAAAATTGTGACCATGTCCCTTTAATACTGCGTACGACCATATTTTCGTTGACGCATGTTTGCCACTAGCGTCCCAGTGATGACACTAAATTGCTCAAAAATGCCTGGGGAAAGTTGTTCCAAATATTGGTCAATTTCTGACTTCAAAATCGTCTAACCTCACGGACTGGTTTGGTAAACGACGTAGCCGTCTTAGCTTACCAGTTCATCCCAAATGTGTTCTATTGGTAAATCTGGTGACACCGCTGGTCAAGGCCGGACGACGACATTCTGGGCAATAGAATTTCTGATAACACAAGCTAGAATCTATCTAGTGTTATCTTGTAATGTAGGGCAATGGGATTTTGTTGTCTGCGTATGAACGGTATTACACGACGTTAAATTATTTCTTACCTATAGAGAATGCCTGTCAGGTTTCCCCCGATTACCTGTAAAAAAAAAAAAAGGCCCTATATCGTGTGCTGTAATACCACCCCACACCGTTACCCTACCGCCTCCAAATTTTCGACGTTTCACTACACACACATCCTAGTAACGCTCCCCATCCTGGCGGTAACCCCCCCCCCCCCCAGCGGACGTCACTGCTGTCCAAAAACATGTAAAATTATCTTGATTCATCAATGAACAAAACCCAGCCCAGTCTTGGAATCGATTCCTCAGATGTCTCCGACACCATGTAATCGTGCAGTTCGATGACGTTGAGGAAATATTGGACGTAACGCAGGACGTCTAGGTCTGATGTTATGCTCACGTAAACGATTACGTACAGTTTTCGCACTTACGCCAAAGACCGGGGATGCTACGAGCAGTCAATGTTGCTCTCTGAAAACGATTTCGTAGATGCACACGGGGACGTCCTGAACGCGGTCGATCCAGTGTGTTACCGAATTGTAGAAAACGTCTCCATAATGATCGGATAGTATTTCTAGGAACACCAAATTGTCGTGCAATAACGTTCTGGGCCATCACAGATTGTAACTTTCCGACAGCGCGTAGATGTTGATTTTCATTTAGTCTTGGCATAGCGGAACTACGGATTCTTGTTATACGAAAGTGATTTTCCTGTCAAATCTAGTCTTGAAAAATTTCTCACTTTTTGACCCAAAATTTTTTGTTTAAGATACCATGTAAATACGATTACGTAAAACATACAACATGAAGTTGTGCTTGCCCACCACAAAAAAATCCGTGCAATTGTAAATAACAACATATATGTGAAACTGGCTGTTTCTTTTGTACAAAAGTTGTACACCTAGTTACATGGTACATGTATATGGTGAAACTGGACGATTTCCTCTGTATATAACCAGTTTTACTACATGAAGAATGATTTCATTCTGGGCCAACATAATCAATAGCAGTGAAAACAAGTTAAGCAAAATCATATATATGTATGTACATGTACGTATTCTTTTTGATAAGGGACAAATATTAAATCCATGGCTATGCTCTTTAAAAAAATGTTTTAGATAAATGCGGGCTCTCAAATTTATGGTGTGATCATGAATCTTACCATTATAACTCCAGTTGGATTTAGACAACTATTAACCAAAGGTTAAGGGATCAATTTTTACAAAAATGGCATAACGATATTCAGGAATCGACTAAGGGTGTTATATATAGAATTTATAAAACAAATTTTGAATGTGAACGCTACTTACTCTTGTTACCCAGTAAATTAAGAAAAATATTAGTTAAGTTTAGAACTACAAATCATCATCTTCCGGTTGAAATAGGAAGGTGGGGTATTGTTGAAAGAAGTAAATGTTATTGTAATTTGTGTAATTGTAACAAAATTGGTGATGAATTTCATGTTATATTAGAATGCAAGGCATTAAGTAAATTACGAAGTCAGTTTTTAGATACATATTACTGTTCTTCTCCTAACACTAAAAAGTTTTATGAAATCATGTCTTCAGTCGATTATATCACATTAAGAAAACTGTGTTTCTTTATTTCAAAAATTAATCATATTGTTTGTTCACCCCACTTACTTTCTTGAACTTTACAACTATATTGTATATATGTAAATATGTTTGTTCTTCTTATGTACCTCTTGTACCATTATATGGTGTTGAGTGAAATAAACTGAACTGAACTTTTGAGTTATTTTCTGATCGATTATAATGAAAATTTACATACATTAAAGGTATATGTAGCGTACTAGTATTTTTAGTGAATAACAATTGTAAGATCTGATTATTTGCTTCATTACTTTATTTTAGAGATACAAACTAAAGACAGAACATGTTTTATAGGCCTAGAGTTTGTGAAACGTCTAATTATATAAGAAGCATTAGTTAAATTTTTTACTAAAACTCGTCTCAAAAGTTTCAGTCCAAATTCGCCACATATACATGACGTACCTTTGTTACAACGCACTTAAAAAAATTATGCACTTTGAACATTTTTTCAAAGTTCGTAATATTTTCAAAGTGCGTTGCCACATACCTTAAACACTATTACAGAAAATTGATCTATAAAATAAATCATTCGATGATAATTTAATCGCGAGCGAGTAACAATGTACATGTACGTCTGTGCATGTATAAATCCTGTATAAACACTCTGAATATTTAGAGGCCTTCGGCTTACATGTACATATAGGTTGAGAGGAATATAAACATAGAGGGCGGTGCCTTATTTGAGCTATATATAATTATTACATGTATATAACAGCGTGACGACACGGCGCAAATGATAACAAACTTTTATTGTACTAGATGGTACGAACATTCTCGTCTAGAAAATTATGAACCAGAAAAATTGGATATCGATTTAGTGTGAAACAAATTACGTTTTTCTAAGTCAGTAAAATTGCTGAGACATGGCGGAGAGACGCGATGATAGGAGTTACACGTATGACCCTGTGTACCGCCATCTTCTGAGGGCCAGGGAGCTAAGTCAACTTAACGACGTCCCTCAGGACCTGAAGGCTGAAATCAACAGGGCTGTAGAGTTGTTACAGGTAAGAAAAATTAAGTATGTTGGCACGTAACATCGTTAGAAAGGGGGGGGGGGTAGACTTATCCGAATGTTGACAAGCCCCCCCCCCCCCCCCCGGGAGGTGAGGGGGGCAAATAAGAGGACCATGGCCCACATCGCTCACCTAAGCAACAATAACCATAACGAAATCACCTTTGTGGTGTCATATATACAAAATATCTGGACAATGTTGTAGAGTGAGGCATTGTCTACTACATTGTCCAGATATTTTGCATCTATATTTTGTATTTCGTCACACCCCCTCCGGGTCCCCCTGCCATCCTACTTATGCAACGTACTGTGTGTGTGTGTTTAATGTACATGATGAAATTGCAGGTTACATGAAACTGTTAAGTAGACTCTTACAAATACATATACTTGTTCTCTTGTGTGTTGGCGTGTGTTTGAGATTTATACTGTGCCTTAGATATGTGTGAAGCTTGTTGACTTTTAAAACACTGTATTTTCAATTAGTATATAATTGGTGCATTTAATTTGTTGTGGAAGTGTGGTACACTTGACGAGGGGTTTCACCCCCCCCCCCCCCCATTTTAGACTCCAAGGAGTCTGATGTTTGTATTGTATTGTATTGTATGGATTGTTGTAAACTGATGGGCTGTATTGCCTAAGGTAAAATTTATGAATAAATAATATAATATATCCTGAATCATCGAGCTTTATTCAGGTTTTCTAGAATCTAGTCTCATTCACCTGTTCCGGAAATGTTAACATACATATGTACTAGAATACTATATAAATAGTGCCTGTTTGGGAGGGTAAGAGTTGAAATTGACACCCCGAGAAAGCCACTGTCAACCGACGCGAAGCGGAGGTTGACAATGGTTTTCGAGGGGTGTCAATTTCAGCTCTTACCCTCCCAAACAGGCACTATTTGTTTTATTATACTGAATGTCTTAATTGTAAAGAAAATATTTCGGAATAGCGTGAATTCTTTGGCGAACCATACGCGCATAATTTACGCGCATGTAACAATTCGTTGTGTTACCCGTTGCCAAGTGTGTTGCTAACGCTGAGGGTAATAGAACGGATTATCAACTGCGTCTTAACCAATCAGATTTCAGTATTTAACATGAAAGTATACTAAATTAATATGTAACAGTTGTCCGGCCAACAGACCTAAATGTCTATTTCCTTGCGTAAAAATCTTTTGAGTAACTGTTGTGGGGTTTTTTTTTCTTGTAAATGACCAATACCCATAATCCAGTCAATTAGATTCTCTGTTCAGAATGTACTGAAGCATTGATAGATCGGTCTTTTTAAAGCAAAGATGCCTATATTGTGAAGACCAAACAACAAAGCCTAGTCCGGCCCTTGACCATCTGATTAAGGAGACCTTCGCTTATCCGTGGGAAGATGCTCACAAAGAAGGCAGGGTGTCATACTATGCGACTCCCAGGATGTTGACAGGGAATGATGAAGGTAGACGTATATATATACATGTCTACATTGTAATGTGACATCGATCATTTCACTGCTTGTCGGAAAGGCCCGTGACGATCGTCATTAACTACACTTATGTCGGAAATGTCCTAGTTTAGCATTTTGCAATCTCTTGTTTTTAACGTAAAAGGAAGCTTTCCTGAACATCACAAGTATAATTTTTTTTAGGTCACCAGAATTTTTAATACATGTTTCTATTGCCCTTTTCTCCAATGCTATTTACACTTCATCTAACTACATACTTTGCGTCAACTATCAACCTAATTATGCTGTTTTTTTGTGCTCTTTTTTTTCTGATAATTAACCGATAATTTAAAATATCCATTAAAAAAAACCTTAAGTGATGATCAATCCATGGTAAGAGACGGTTTACAAAGAGCTCTTCCCGAATTGTAAGCGTCACACACGGTCGATCTTGCATGAAATCGGGCTTTGAGATATCCTTGCGGCCGCTGTTACATGTTATCACCTGTATTTTTAAATCTATTATTTTTTTTTTATATTTCTTCAGTCTCCGCTTCACCTCATACTTTAATATTTTTTCCAAATTCCTATTTTTCCTTCCTGCTAATTATTTTGATTACTCCAATGATATGACCAAATAGTCCAGTCTCTGACATCTGTGAATCAAAAGTATAAATTACCTCGGAAAATATCAAACAATAAGATAAACACTGGAAAAACATTGCACAACCGTTTTAACATGAGCTTGGACTCCGTTTGATGAGGGCGGGGTTCACTTAATAAAATGCTTTCTATGGTGATTTATGCGGGATATGAAGGTGGCGACATTGCAGAGAAATACATAGCCCGGGTTATGTGAATTGTTTCTGTAATGATTGCAACCTTCATAATCCGCATGAATTATCAAAAAAGTGCATTTTATTGTTTATATTTACATCTTTCTTTTAACTAATTAATAAATTGATTATGAAAAGTAAGTAAAATTCACTAAATTACTGTTAATGTACGTCAGTACGTTAGCTTAAAAAAAAACAGCCAAATCGTCTCCTGTGAGACGTCGAGTCTGACATCATCATTATTACTTCGTGCAGTCCGTGATTTTTCTTAGGTATCTGTAGATTTCGACCAATCAATAAACAGGGTGTGTCGATTTCAGTCTAGCTGCTTCTATAGAGCTATAAATTAACTTAGTTTCCTTAAGAAATAGAGGGAATTATACTCGGTAGATGTAAATATAATTATTCATGGTTTAATGTCCAGTCATTGGCTAGATATATGAATACATTGAACGCAATGGCACATGTCTGACTCCATCCAGGGCAAAATATTTCAGCTGAAACAGCGTCATTTTCTCACAAAAGAGCAGTTCTTGAGGGAGTAAAACTTTCCGATTTTGACAGTGTATGAATGTTAATGAGTTTCTCTCAGCGAATTAGAAGACGATGGCCGATCAATATTCACTATTTCACTAAAACTTTTAAACAGTACCGCACGAAGAGAACAATGAAACGTCGTTCACAGTGGTACAAGGAGATATCAATATTGTTTAATGATGAATTTTTATAGTGCAAATGTTGGGTACATTAATACTTTTTTAAAAGCAAGAGTTATTTCCCTCAATGTTGCCTTGGAAGTCATCATTCCACGGTTATTTTTTTTTTTGTCTTTATCAATTGACCGATTTTAAAATATTTCATTTTGATGTAGAGAACACTGTGTTTCTAAAAAATAATAATTTTTTGAACTACTTTATTTTGTAATTGTGATGTTGCTTAGATTTTTACCCAAATACCAAATTCGTTTGAAATTGGTTGTTCCATGAGGAGAATTCTTCGCCTTGACCTCTAAGATGGCGGCCAATGAAAATAATTCAGGGGGAAATGAAATGAAAACATTAATATTAATACTTCTATTCAGCATAGTTAATATGATCCCCCCCCCCCCTTCATATTGGCTTGGAATACCTCTAACTCATAAGGGGGTAATTATCAACCCAATCAATTGGTAAATAGAATGGTATACGCCTTTTATCTTCGTTACTTGTTTGTTATTGCATTACTATACATGTAGTGCATTTATTGAAGACACTAAATTCACGCATTAGTTAATTTTGTACATGTATTAACTTTTTTTTTTACTTTTTTATCTTTACTTTTTAATGTATATACTTTTTACACTTGAAGCCCAGTTAATAAAACTGATAACAAGTGCCAGCAAGGCTAACATGGCACTGGAAATTGGACTTTACACAGGTTGTTCCTCACTTGCAATGGCGGAAGCGCTTCCTAAAGACGGCAAAGTGGTCTCTTTGGAAATTGAGAAAGGCATCGCGGATGTGGCAAGATCTTTTCTAGATAGATCACCAGTAGGGAATAAAATCGAAATTATGATAGGTTTGTAATGACAATCTAGTTAAAGGCATAAATCAAAATGGAAATATCAAACCTTCATGGCATATAAAGTCAACATCTGAATTAATTATCATGTGAATTTTATTTTTGTTAAGGACCAGCTTTAAACAGCTTGGAAATCTTGGCGGAGAAACGAATGAAATTTGATGTTATTTACATCGATGCCGATAAAAAAGGATATGTTCAATATTACAAGGTCAGTTGAAAAGTCGTCATTTTTGAAATATTAAGAATAATGAAATTGGGTTAATGTAACATTAATTTTGCTGGTGCCTGCAATTGCCTTTTGAAATGGTAAAGGGACTCGGATCTGGTATAGGACGCTTCGACTTACTATAGACCAACTCTTGTTCCCGACGACTTTATTTCGCGATTTACCAGAGATAAACTGGTACGCAACGCTTAATTTTCACGTTCAAATCTTAAACATACTTGTGTTGTTATTTACAAGGACTGGTTCCCGTCGAGAAATATTTGCGACAACGCAGCGAAAATTTCTCGCTCGCAAATAAAAGTTGGTTTAAAGTACATTGTCAACCTGATTAAAAAAATACTTTTATGTTTTAAATGTAAGATCCTTCTTAAATTTTTCGTATTTGACAGTATTTTGCATCTTAGGTGATTTGAAAAAGTTTGTAGAAAGATACAAAAAAGGGTGATCACCCTAGTTAGGCCCCTTTCAGGCACCCTAGTTAGGCCCCTTTCAGGAGACCTTCATCTACCAAAGTCATGAGTTTCTGGTCCGCTCCGCCCAGAATCAGAACCTCTTGACTTGGGAAGATGGGAGACCTTTAGATTCCTATATACGCGCTTTAATCAACTGACAAATACGCTGATATTTAAATGCCCCATCTTTACAATTTTAAGGGTTTATGAACACGTGGCCTTTGCTGTAATATATGTCAGAATTGAGTCTACCTAACAGAAGTACTCTCATTATGTATCATTTGCATAATTGTTGCATAGTTCTTGTAGAATCGTGTTAAGTGTGTTTTGATATGTCTTATTTAGTGTTTACATTAACTGGATTTGTTTATTACACAGTCATTTATTTTTTTCCCAAATACTATTTACCGACTTTTTGTTCATAATTTTAAAAAAATAATGTCAGAGTGTCTTAAAATTGCGTCTGCTTTTTAAATTTTTGTTTTCAAAATGACGTTTCAAATAAAATGTTTAATGCTATAAGTATGTACATGTATCATCTTCAGAATCAGTTATTTTCTACATTTGTAAGCAAAAAAAAATGTTTGGTTTGCATGATGATTTCTGAGCTTAGTATCAATTAAAATATTCCACACAGACGATTTTTGAAAAAGATCTGCTCGCTTCGGAGGGAACGATCATTGTGGATAATGTTTTGAAAAGTGGAGACCCGTACTCGGGAGAGAAGTATGAATCGAACTCGGATGCGATAGTGGAATTCAACGACATGGTTCTCCGCGATAAAAATGTCCACAAGGTACGTTAGACCCACTGCACAGAGCCAGAACGTGGCTTAATGGTCTTGGCCATTTTCAGACAGTTTCAGTCTCCTTTAAAGAAGAGTTCTGTATGAAGATAAAAGGAAAACCTTCAAATTTTAAAGTTCAAAATACATGTATATGGAACATTTCTTTACTAAATTTTACTTTATAGCTTAAGATATCATTTTTGAAAAATTTAAGATAGTATATTATTGACCACCCAGCCTCCTTAATCTAGCTTTTGATGCAAACTTTTGAACAACCCCCCAACTCCTCTTCCCTCCCTCTTTTTTGGTCAACATTTAGTCGACCGTATTCTAAACCTAATGCGCGTTCAGGTATATGATTTTTTAAATAAATGTTATTTCGAAATTCATGAATATTGAACCGCTGTTGCACAAATATAATTTACATAGATATTGTGCACTTTTTGATCGTAAATTAAATTGCTGCTTTATCCAACTTCATACCTGAAATGACCCCTCCCCCCCCCCCCCCCCCCAAAGCCTCCTTTATCTAGCTTTTGAGGCAAACTTTTGAACAACCCCCCTACCCCATTTTAGTCAACATTTAGTTGAATGTATTCTAATCCCAATGCACGTGTAGGTTTATGATTTTTTAAATGAATGATATTGCAGAAATTGAGATACGCACGCTGAAAGGAAGACAATTCGTGCTCATTTCCTTTTGACCTTCACAATGGCCGAGTTTTTAAAGATTTTGTTTGCTTGAGTTTGAATTTCATCATTTAATAAAGAAAAGGCAGTGGTTGTATTATATAAATAGTGCCTGTTTGGGAGGGTAACAGTTGAAATTGACACCCCGAGAAAACCATTGTCAACCGACGCGAAGCGGAGTTTCAACTGTTATCCTCCCAAACAGGCACTATTTATTTTGTTATACTGAATGTCTTTTTTAAAATTTTTAAGAAAATTTTACTGCTTTTATATAGGAATAACGTGAATTCTACAGCGAACCGTACGCGCATAATTTTCGCGCATGTAACATTTTTTAATGTTACCCGTTGCCAAGTGCGTTGCTAACGCTGAGGGTAATAGTAAATATTATTAACTGCGTCTTAACCAATCAGATTTCAGTATTTAACATGAAAGTATAACAAATTGTTTTAACCCTGAGAACTTTTATAGTATTAAAGTTGCATAATGACATTATGAGCCTGTGTTACTTTTAGGTGATGATTCCCGTGAGAGATGGAGTATACCTCATCAGAAGAATGGAGGACACGGAGAAAGCCTAATCACGCTGCACTGATTTATATAGCAATGTTAATAAATGATAGCGAATTCTTATTTTAGCCTTAGTTTCTTCTCTCTCTCTCTCCCTCTCTCTCTCTCTCTCTTTCTCTCTCTCTCTCTCTCTATGACACACACAACATCAAACATGAAATGAAGAGAAATCATCTTCTTCATACACAAGAGAAATATCACAACGAATAACTCATATTAGCACATGTACATAAATTTGCATATGTCCAAGACGGATTGAAGGAAGCTTTCCATTGAACACAAATATCTAAATATATACAAGGTTATCTTTTTAAAAAGCTAAGAAAGTCAGCCAGCAAAATAATAATTTTAGGTCAAAAGTGAATGCGAAAGCTATTGTTCAAAATACCAATATATACATGTACTGTAGATTCCTAATTAAACGCTAGGAATTAAGGGGCATGGTCACGATTTTGGTCAAATTTTATATTTCTGTTTTTATTTTTTACAATGGTTTATGAATGCATTTCTAAGGATCAAATGAAATTTGGGTGCTCGTCGATGCGTTTTAAGCAAGATACAGGGCTCACAATTCTTCGTCATGTAAACAAGGCTCGTGCCCTGTTTTTGTTTACATAGGTTCAATATACCAGTAAAAAATCTTTTTCAAGATGATTTGTCTATATTCTTATTCTTTTTAAGCATAAATATAAGCAATTCCTAACGATTAACACATTCATTTTAGGTCTAAAACTGGAATTTTCACAACATTCAACATATAAACAAAAGCTTTGTTTACAGAGCGAGGAATCGTAAGCTCTGTAACTCGCTTATAACTCAACAAATGACACTCAAATTTTGGTTGCCAATTAAAAATGCCTTACTGAAGCCGCGGAACATTAACTGGCAAGATTGGAAATATACAGCGTACGTCAATTTCACTTGTTGCAGTCAAAACATTTGAAATGGGCGGGAATAAATTGACATGGACGTCTGAGAAAACATTAGATTGAAACTAACAGTGCGACATTTAAGTCCGGACATGACAAAGTCCGGGCTTTTAGCTACCATTTCCATTGGACATAGCTTACTTTTGTTTATATATCTTGGTGGGACATTTTACTTTGATCCTATCATGTCAGCATGAATGTACACATTGCTCTAGTTTTCTTGTAATTGTCTCTCAAATATCAAAATCCCATGGGATTTTGGTGGGATTTTTCATCCCATCTCAAACCCCACCAAAATCCCATGGGAGAAAAAGTATTGTGGGATAAATTGTCCCATGTGGGAGAAAAAATCCCATCATTCATAAAAGATGGGATTAATTCTCCCATATAGGACAAAAAATCCCACATAATAAAGAAAATAGGATATATCCCATGATTTTTCACATAGGATAAATTTTCCCATATATCACAGATATCTTTCTCATGATTTCTCATAATAAATTATTTTCTTTTGTTATTTCACCTTAATTTGCACATAACATTAAACTCTGTCTCATGGCAATTGATTGGATCAACAACTGTACAGACATTTCATATTTTCATCTGATATTAATCTTTTAAAGACATGTGAGATTGTATTGTGTTGATTTTTCAAAATACTGTAGGTGCATGTTTGCTATAAAATGCAGATTCTAATCCTAAATAAATAGTTATTTGGTTCTTCATTTTTAATCCATCTAATTAGACTTTCTTGTTATCTATTTCTTAGGAACTGTCTTCCCACAAATGTTTATTTAAAAATAAAATTTGGTGTTATGACTAGTCATAACACCAAATTTTATTTTTAAATAAACATTTGTGGGAAGACAGAACTAATAATTTCATTACATATTATATAGCTCTTTCTGGTAATTACCATAGGCGCTTCCCACCTAAAATCAGTGTATTAAAAATCCATCCGAAAAGAGATGAAGATTTCGCACAATGATGTATAGATAGTGAGCGTCTAACAGGTGCAGTTCTTTACCTCAGCAGATAAGAATGACCATTGTAAATGTTGCTGTGCAGTACTAATGCAACGCTAAAAAAATACCTTATGCAGATTGTAAACAACGAAATGTTAACCCAATGATGACGTTTTTTTTCATATCTAATGCTCATAAACTTCTCATATTTCTCATGTACTCATTTCTCAATGTTCCCAGTTTCCATCTTGGAGTGTAATAATTATGTTGAATTGCGAACCCGATTGTTAAATACACCCCCCCCCCCTCCCCCCCCCCCCCCCCCCCCCTTTTAAAAGAATTCGGAATACTAGGACAATCTCATATCATGTTTCATGGAGTCAGGTGCACAGAACAAGAACCACATCGTCAATAACGGCGATTGTCTACGCCGCAATGTTACCCATTGTACGGATTTTTTTAATAAAAGAGAGTAAAATATAACCTTTGAAAAAAAATGTTTTATATTGAGTTCAAAATCATGCTTAAATAACAGTATCAAGTTTTGTAGTTTGATTAAGTCATTATAGTGAGACTGTTTGGGGGTTTTTTTCAATGTGATTGTTGTTGTTTTGATACATGTAAGAAGGTAACAAGACTTCAAAATGTCGCTAAGTTTAATAAATTTCACAAACGCTATTTCTATTGGTTGGTTGCACCGAGCTCAGCTTGAGCGAGTTTCTGTACTTGTGTACATTACCTGCATACGTGTAAGTAACAGTATATCAAATAAGTGTATTTTAAAAATACATGCACATACATAGTACAGAAGATCAAAGGTGGCAATGTTGCATACATCAACCCATTAATTGCCAGACTAGCTGTCACCTTGATTAAAATTCTTATCCTTCGGTGGTTCGTTTTATATATACATGTAATTATATCCCCGACTGTTTAAGACTTGTTACCTGTAATTAAATCCGAGATGTACGGTTCTAGGATAACACAAAAGTGAAATTTTTGTTTCAAATTCAATTAACGGGTTACAATATTATTTCCCTATAAAAGAAATTAAATATGAATTAACCATTAACCATTTACCAAATGTTTCATTTTATTTTTTGAAATCTCTCTCTCTCTCTCTCTCTCTCTCTCTCTCTCTCTCTCTCTCTCTCTCTCTCTCTCTCTCTCTCTCCTCATTATTTGCTTGCTTAAGAACTGCTTTAAAGTACACCAGGGACAAACGGTATCTAGACTACCTACATGTAAAGTGCGGTCAATTTTTGATATGATGGAGATCTATATGTGAAAACATCCTGAAAATTTAACTGCGGTCGCATGAGTACTTTTCGAGATATTTGGGGGAAACCCGATTTCACACCTTCAGAACGATTTTTAATCAAGCCGATTTGGCGCGGGATGAACTGTGGCGTCACTGGGTCCACTACTATAATATGAGAAACAAGAATATCGTATGAAAACTGTTTGTTTTCTTGCATTGCATTTTCTATATATGAACATTTTTTTTTATCGACCCTGAATGACTAAATATACTGTTGTTTGAGTTTAAACCCATATTTTATTGAACAAAAATGCCGAATTTGGAAACTTGTTAACGTTTGCTTCATGAATTTAGTCAAATGTGTGACACATTTTGCATCACATGTGTATCCTATGTAGCAAATTGACAATCAATCAAGGCACTGTTGTTATAAGAAATATTTTTTGAAATATTTTTTTGTAAAAGGTAACGTGGGGGGGGGGGGTCTATTCCTCGTATGAGACATAAAATCCAGGCACGTAGCATCGGGGGGGGGGGGGGAGCTTGCATTTACCATGTTTACATATAAAAAATTGAATTATCATGGAGCCTCCCCCCCCCCCCCCCACTTTTTGGGGGAGTATGTAAGTATTAATTAAGGAAATTAAGAGTGAAATCGAAGTTACAGATATATACCACGCCAGCTCCCGCCCCCCCCCCCCCCCCCCACGAATAAGGATATTTAAGATTTCAATTTCCCCTTTATTTTTTATTTTTTTGCTTGCTTGTCAAGATTTTTTGGATGGGTCTGAGATGTAATTTCAGGCAGGTAGCATCCTTTTTGAATTGTGGGGGGGGGGGGGGCAATCAAAAACGATGCTACCTGCCCGATATTACATCAATATTGCCCGATTATTCATTTTAATATTGATTTCGGACTATTAACAATCAAAATAGCATGCACGTTTTAACAAACAATCGAGGATTTATTAATGGATCAAGGCGAAATTTAAGTCCAAGATGGCCGCATGATGAAGTTTGTCTCGTAACTTCTTTGAAAATACGATAATGGAATTTTATTTTACACTTATTTACATCCTTTGTCAAGATATGTTAAAGTTTCTTTCAGTTTTAATAATGATTCGGTGTTAGTATAACAATTTAATTTAAGCTATTTGGAGTTAAATTGCTGACTATAGCGCTCGGAAGAAAGGTGTTCTTTATTGGACAAGAAATTAAGACCAGGGACGTAATTACTTCCGAAATTATTACTTCATTATTACTTGATTTTAAATGTTTACATAAACAAGGTTTAAATTGCTGAATTGTGAGTTTTGTCATTTTTTAAATGATAAGATAAGTAACAATTAAGGCATATTTTGAACATTAGTTTCTTTTTGATAGTCTCATGCATGATTCTTTAACCACTGATTGACGGACTATACCCGTGTATTAGCTAATGAATGCTTATTTTACACAGTCTAATTTAATTTATGTTTTAGCTGATAATAATTGAGTAGCTAATTATACACAAATCAATTTACCAGTCTAGAGGTGTGAAACCTCCTCTTTGTTCTCCAGACTCGTGTACCATGTGTATACATACCCCAGACACACACGTGTCTGGAGCAGTAGCTTCGTTATAGTTTACCGGTGACATCGTCTCGGGTCATTCGTGTGTGAAGGGAGATTATGTAATCAGCAACTGAATAATGAACATCAATCTGTCCATGCAAGCATTTAAGATATCGTAATCATCGGTAAAAAAGGCGACGAGAATATCCAAAATCCCTAAAAAGAAACTTGATTGTGCCAAAATAATTACGGATACAATTTTCTAAATCTACAATACTTAAAATAACTAGATACGTCAAAACATCAGAGCTCTATCAATTTTTTGTAATTTTTTTACTGCAAAATGGTATTTATTTTGTAAAGCTTTTTAAGGTAATTCCCTTCCTGTTGATCTCGTAACCTCTTTTCCGCATGTTGAATAAGCAAATTAATCAAATAATGTTAAATATGTCGCCTTAACTATAATTATATTATGTAAGTAGAACAAATAATTTTCAATAATATCAAACTGATAGCATTCATGCCGTAAATACTCCATTTCATAGATCTTTATTTGTGATGCTGAATTAGTAAATATATTATTCACCAATTCCTATATATTTGCTTTGTATATCTGTTTGTATTTTTTGTATTCATGTCGTTTTGAATGTACATGTATATCGAGAAGGTCATTGTGTACACATCACAAGTCAATCACAAGTCAGTGGATTTTGTCTAGATTTTTGTTTTCTCTCAACTTGATTAGCTAGTGATTAATTTTGTGATTAATTTTGCTCTAAATTATAAAGTATTAATTATGAAGAAATTTTGGAGAAAAATCAGCGCCGCGAACGTGATTTGATCCCACGCTAGTACAATAGTGCTACTTACACCGCCCTCCGCGCAGCCACTGCGCCACTCCCGCTTTCGTTATAAAGGCTTTTATTTTAAATATAAGGTAAGGCTATCTTATTAAAAAGGAAATAAACTGAAATTCGAAGCTAATTTTTTCTTCGGAATAATATATTCTTAAAAATATAGAGTATTTCACCCCTTGTTATGATTCTTTATTCAAAACTTGAATAATTACATTTCGATGTTTTATAGTACATGTACTACCAGGGACATTTATGTATATATATGTATCACCGGTGCTATGGACACGGAATGCACCGATCCAGCTTTTTTTCCTTGGGGAGGGGGGGGGGGGAGGTGGGTTCGGAGTGACAATTTAGTTTGCCAGGGGGTCAGAGGCATATTTTCGATATTTCTTCATGTATATTTAAATTTTCAAGGGGGTCCGTCCTGTCAATGATACGCGTTTTGTCACTGCCGGTTTAGATTTACTTTTGATACTCAGCTTAGCATTAGCTTTGAAATTCATGATCATTTATACGTTCTAATTAGAAACCAATGATATTTTTTCATTATAGCCGATGCACTTGTTCATGTCTTGAAAATGATGCTCAAAATCACGCATGTATTGCATTTAACTTGGATTTACACGAAATAATTTAATTGAATGATCAGCCCAAGTTTGTAGGATCCCGTTTAATACAGGTTAAGAAGTCCGATAATTAACAGTGTTTTAAAACTTACGCACACTTGTATGTGAATATAATAATCTTCGTTTCGGGATAGCATTGTAACGGGATTAGCAAAACCAGGCACGTTGGTGTCTCAATGGCAAAACAACTACCATTTACTTAAAATGATATATGTCGCATTGATCCACGTAAATATCTTATGCCAAAAGCTATCTGATTAATTAATTAAATAATTCATTAATATTGCTAGTAACGATTAAAGTTAACAAAATTGGTTAATAATGTTTACATTCACGTAATAAAAACTGTGTTTGTTTCGTGGAGACGGAAGACCTTAATGATAAGACTGTGTTCGGTGAAAACTTTCTCGCTTCTGAACTTCCAGTAAAAAAAAAATAAGAACCTTAAAAATGGATGAAAAACACTGCAAAATTAATCTTAAGATTCACAATTCACTCCTTGTATGTGCCAAATTTCCATTTTATCATGCAACTTGATAAACTGGTTCACAGTTTCCAAAACTCGGAAGTGGAGTGAAGAAAAACGAGGGGAATAATTTTGTTATCATGAGCAGTAAGTACATGTTTGTTCTTATTTATTTTCTTCACCCAATTTTAGCCCCAAGCGAGTTCACCTGTGTCACGTGTTTCTGTTCAATCTGGTTTCTGCTCGCACGTGTCTTACACGTGTATATCTCCATTCTTTGTAGAACAATAGGGTGCTAATTAATATACACAGACTGACACCTGTAGATACTGCCATGTAAATTGGTAGATGCTTTAGGACAATAGGATAGTTATTAGGTATACACAGAATGTGTCTCCTTGGTCAGTTGACTTATCTATAAGGAATTCATAATGAACACAACAAAGACTTTTGATGCTACATGTAAAGCTTATTTGTAATTGACATCAACACAATATTTAAAAGTTATTAAAAAGATATTATAAATGAAATGAATGTGCAAGTAATAAAATGTTGAAAAAGTATATTATCATATATAGTCAATGTAATACAAATCATTGCATTCCTAAAACTATATGCATTGATCTAAATTGATAATGTTTAAATACAGTTTTGTTACTATACTTGTATTGTTTTCATTTTAAGGAAATATTTATAAGTAATATGAACAGAACCATATTTTAATTTTGTCATTAGTACAATTGGCAACATTTTAAAAAACATTATATAGTCTGGCATCATGTCTATTATAGACTGTGCACTGTTGTATTCTCTCATGGGGGGGGGGGGGGGGGGGGGAGTGAAGACTTTTGTTAGGAACCATTTCTATTGTTATAGTCAAATTATTTTACTACTCCTATTACAAAGTAAACTCATATATCAACTTAGGAGTGAAGACTTTTGTCAGGAACCGTTTCTATTAATTGTTATAGTCAAATTATTTTACTACTCCTATTACAAAGTAAACTCATATATCAACTTATATTCTTCGAATAATATTAATTATACATGAGTATAAAATTTTTCTTTTTCTTTTTAAAATAAAAGTTTTCTCCTGAGACTGTAATCTAAGTTCATTTCAGAAGAAATTGGAATGTGTCCTCTACATGTATTTCATCTACAGAGTTTTCATGTGCACTCAGTCTAGACAAGTTCACCCTGAAATGGTGCAGTCTCTATTTTCAGGGGTAGTACCCCACATCGAAACTGTGCTATTGTTGATCTAGCTAACAATATGTTTAGGAATGTTCATTGAGATGTATAATTTTCTAGGCAAGAATTTTCCTTTGATAGTTTTTATGTTCTTAATTTAGGAGTATTTAATGTGGATATCCATTTGCCATCTTAGTTCATGTTCTAACTGCTGTTTACTGATATGAGTTAATATATACATGAAGTAAATGGGGGCATATTTCCATAGGCTGCCAGTATATCTACATCATCTAGAATAGACATTGTGGTTTTATGAATAGTCCTTGTTACACTACTACATGTACATTTTAATAAGTGTATTGTCAAACAACAATATTCATGTACATGATATACCATATGACTGCCCAGAAAGACAACAACTTCAGTAAATAATGAGTAACATAAATACAAGGCTTTTAGTTACTAAAACATCTTGTCAATGAATAGAAGAAGTCGATCAGAAATAATTAAGTACTACATGTAGGTAACTGCAAGTTAAAAATCAGAATTAATCCTTTCAAACCTATGGCCAAAAATTTTCAGAGAATCGAGAGAAAGAAAACAAACCCGGTATATATAATCATGTTCATATTAATTAACTTTGAAACAAACCGAAATCATTCATTAGGGGAGAGAGAGAGAGTTGTTGAACATTAGGGTTCACTGGTTAAAAATACATGTATGTATTCAGAGCTTTATTTAAGCTCATTGAGCAGAGTATTAGGACTAATATTCTATGTCTGTCTGTCGGTATGAATGAATGAGGTGATGGGTTTATAAATGTAGGAATGAATGTGTTCATGTATATGCTAAACAACAAGTTAATTTATCATCATATGACAAAAGTGAAGCTTATTATTTATTATCCAATTATCCTTTGTTTTGTATACAAATATATCAATAACATATCACTCTGTAAACTGGTAAATTATACTACATACTATATTATACTATATTCTATGATTATTTTATAACACCACTTCTTGACTTTTTATTTTGGAGAGGGTTTATATAGGCTTTGCCTGTTGCCTAATCCATTTGATTACTCAATAAAATATGCTTAAATTAGAGTATTAGGAAAAATTTAATATGAAACATAACTATTGAATAAACATTTAAGTGTTTATAGTATAACCTCACAATATCCATAAAAGTACCACTGAGACCAACATAATACAACTGCATAATAAATAAATGTTATTTAAGAAATTAATGGGTTCCAGCTTCTGATCCGCCATTCAGTAGATATTTTAAAACAATCTTGACTAATAAATGTCAGTCATATAATAATGATTCCAATGTAAGTCGATCAGATGAGCAAATCTAATGTTTTGAGGCTGTATGATCGAGCTATAATTTTTGAGAACCTTAAATTTATCACTATTATGGGACCCAGTTCATTTAACAGGCATGGGACAATTACTTTTTCATAAAGGAAAAGCATGGGACAAATTAAAACTTCCTTAGGTAACCGTGGGATGAACACTTCTTTAAAAATGAGTTACAATTCTCAACTCAAGAGGAACAATTAATATCTTTAAACATATTTCATTTTAAAAAAAATAATCATTTAGGAGGGAGTTACTCTCATTATTATCCAAAACTGTGTGACTTGCTCTCTTTAACTTACACTAAAATTCTATGAAAAGATGAAATTAGAAAGCTTATGCAATTCTGAGAAAAAATATGCATCATATTGCCAATTCCATTGAGGTCTAAGAAAAATATAGCCATTTAAGTGAACCTACCATTTCCCCACACCTCTATTTAACACAGATTCATGGGGCTCTCCTTTAATAAAACATATTAACTTAATCTTTTAGACATTCAATTGTTGTTCAACCTCCTTGAATAAGAAACCTTATTCAGTACTACATACATCTACATAATATTACCATGATAAAAGCATCAAATCACTTAGAAATACTCTTACATGTATTACACTCCCCCTATTTTGATTGTCATAAAAAGCATTTATAGTTTAAAATATTTTACCTAATATTATGAAATTTGTGGCAATTTTCTAGGGTCATTTCTTACACATATTTGAAATAATCATCACTGATGCTCAGAAATTGCTCTTTTTTTGGTAAATGGATGATTTGTAGCATTTTTATTCACAACTAGACATGCCATCCTGCATGTGTTTTTTTCATGAAAATGGAAGTTTAACAATCATATTTAGTGAATATCTTATCTATTCTGGTTTCTAGTCTCCTTTTGATAAACCATATGCATGCTAAAACAGTAGGACCTGCAAGTATGATATGCCTACCTTTAATTTAAATAAAATTCAAACACACCAGGGTAGCTGGAGATGGATAAGAATTTCATGAAAAATGTTCAATTTTTACATGTATTTCTACATTTTTGACGCATATATACAATAAAAGGGTAAAAATATGTTGATTCTTGTTCGATTCAATAGAAGTACCATAAATATAGTAGCTAGATGTTATTTGAAGGTCAAGTGTACCTTTACATATCATACATGTATATGCGTAATAAAAGAAGAGAGATGATTTTTTAACTAATGTAAAAACATCTTAAATATCACTTTTGCACAGGATACATACACTTGGGTTTTTAAGGTTGATACTATGATAACTACATTTGTTTACATGTAATTACTACATTTGAAAGAGACATATTCTTATAAAAAAAAAATGGGTATTTATAATTAGTCAGGTTTCTTAATGTTATCTTCATAAAACCAGAGAGCAACTTCACTGCAGATTTATAAATTTAATGATTAAATTGATAAAAACTGTTTTTATCGCTTATCTCAGTAATTAACTTAAGCCTATAAATTGTCATCAGGATAGGAAATTCCAACTTTCTGGGTAGGCCAAATTTTACTCAAGTGGTGGCCATTCTACACATGTAACCGAAGAGGGAGTATTTATGAACTCTCCTTCTGTATGCATATAAAAATAATTGTTTACATTGTACCTTTTGTAATTAAGTCTCCCAAAAGAAGTTTGGAGACATTGTTTTTGAAAGCGGTTTCTTCTTTTTCTTCTTTCTTGCCTTTGAACTTGTCCATCGCGTTACTCAGAGATGGTTGAACAGAGTTGTACACAACTCAAGGATATGATAGGCCTGCATACCCTGTTTTAAATTTTGAATTTATTGTTTTTAAATTGGGGTTGGGCAACCATAGTTTTGGGGGGTCAAATAGGGGTGGGGTCTAACATTGAATCCTTAGGGAAAAATTATACACTATATTGTAAATGGTTATAACTTGAAAACCGTGAAAGATATTGACATGGATTTTTCAAATGCTAAATATATTGAGTGTTAATTATGGTCAATACATGGTACATTATAGATATGATCTCTGGGGACTATATATATTCCCCAACCCCCAGGTTAATGGGAAATTACTTAATATTTGAAAAACAGTGACTCCTCACCCTTAAACCATAAATATTCTTGTTCCTTGTGTAATGGGGCATCATATGGTATATACCGGTAGGTTATGGCCATATGGGGGTGGTTCCGTCTACCCCTGACACAGGAAGTGCCCTAATTCAAATATCTCATTAAATTCCTATGAGATCCCCAACCCCAGACTACTTATATTCTTGTCATTTGTGTTAAGGGGCATCAAATGGTATGTAGGTTATGGGCCCTGGGGGTTTTCCTGACCCCCATTGAACAGGAAGTGCCCAAATATCTCAAAAATGGTTGAGATCCCCACCCCTAAACTAAATATATTCTTGTTCCTTGTGTCAAGGAGCATCAAATAGTATATAGGTCATGGGCCCCAAGGGTGGTCATGACCCCCCTCCCCCCCCCCCCCCCCCCCCCCCCCTTTGAACAGGAAGTGCCCAAATATCTTGAAAATAGTCGAGATCCCCGCCCATTAATCATATATTTTCTTGTTCCTTGGGTCATGCCGGTTCACCTGATGTACAGTATCAAATCAAATCATATCAATCAATCAAAATTTTAAACAAAAATGAGTCTCCTTGCAGCAGTGAAAAGTAAGAGTTTATGGGTTTACATAAACAGAAATATTTTCATTAATATTCAATAGAATTGGTAATTTTTGGTATTTATTTTCTCAGAATTTGTTAAATCTTATTGTTATAAGCTCTATTAAGTCATTTCAAGAAGAATATGTTATCGATAGTACATATAATTCATTAGATGGATATAATGACATTATCTAATAAATTAATACATTGGTTTTTTGAATACTAGTATTGCTTTTACTAGACTATATGATCAGACAATTGAATCATAAGAGTTTGTGGGTTTACATAAACAGAAATACTTTTATTAATATTCAATAGAATTGGTAATTCTTGGTATTTATTTTCTCAGAATTTGTTAGATCTTATTGTTATAAGCTCTATTAAGTCATTTCAAGAAGAATATGTTATTGATGGTACATATAATTTAGCACGTGTAATTCATTAGATGGATATAATGACATTATCTAATAAATTAATACATTGGTTGTTTGAATATTGCTTTTACTAGACTATATGATCAGACAATTGAATCATAAGTGTTTAGTTAACCCCAACATACAATCAATCAAGATGATATATTTAGAGGACTTTTTATCCTCTGGGATAAAATATCCCAACATGGTGATTCATAGGATTTTAAATCCTATAAAAGCCTTTTAGAGGATTATTTATCCTATAAACACCAATGATGGGAGAAAAAATCCCACGGGAGTTTATATCCCACAAAGATTTTTTTCTCCCATGGGATTTTAGTGGGGTTTGAGATGGGATGAAAAATCCCACCAAAATCCCATGGGATTTTGATATTTGAGAGACAATAACAAGAAAACTAGAGCAATGTGTACATTCATGCTGACATGATAGGATCAAAGGAAAATGTCCCACCAAGATATATAAACAAAAGTAAGCTATGTCCAATGGAAATGGTAGCTAAAAGCCCGGACTTTGTCATGTCCGGACTTAAATGTCGCACTGTTAACTGTACATGTAGTTATAGGAAATGTATTTTCAATCCACCTCGGCATTTCTAACTTGCTATATACATGTTAATTAAAGCGATAGGAAAACATTATATTTATTATCAGCAAAGTGATTGAAAAGAATTTATTTTACCAATAAGTATGTAATTAGCATATAAGAGAAGATCTCAATTCGGGAGATGATACGCAAGGCAAGGCATTGTCCGATGACTTCAGAGAATCAGTCGTCACAAGTCTGATATAAAGTGGGGCCATAATTGAAACGGGGTTTATTAACAGAGAAGAACAGTCAAAGTTCCCATTTATAAGATTAGAATTATATCCAATAATAGAATATATAAAATGTTTCATATAAGAAGTCATCGGACAATGCTTTGCCGTGCGTATGATATCTCCGAATTGGTATCTTTTCACATTTGCTGATAATGTACTTATTGATGAAATAAAATGTTTTTCAACCGCTTTTCTGATACTAATGAAAATGTTTTCCGATCGCTTTACATTAGTATGCAAGTTAGAAATGCTGAGGTGGATTGAAAATACATTTCCTATAACAACAGGTTCAATCCAATGTTTTCTCAGAAGTCCATGTCAATTTGTTCCCGCCCATTTCAAATTTTTTGACTGTAACAAGTGAAACTGACGCGGTCTTATAAACATTAAAATCGAAAAAATGAATTTTTTCCAAAATCGTGACCATGCCCCTTTAAAATCGCGAGAAGCAACCCTCGCGGATTTGTAGTAGTTACCCCATATAATATTGTTGGTTATGTGCAGATACCCGATGGGCGTGGTCATAATGACACGAGGGAGCGTAGCTCCCGAGTGTCGTTATGACCACGCCCATCGGGTATCTGCACATAATCAACAATATTATATGGGGTAAGTTACTTGTACCATAGTTTACGATTATTCATTATATCTTATTATCATAGTAATATCGGGAGTGCACTTGTCTCTAAACTATACGGTGCCAATGCGTTGGTCTTTATATATGTACATTGTACTTCGTGAATTTCCAAAATGACTTCCTATCCCCGACAAAGATTAATCATTCTTCATTTTGTTTTTAAATTCATAGCTCTAATAAATAGATTGACTTCTCGTTGTTTTATTTTTATTTCATGTTTGTTCATTTTCCGACTTATAGTATCGATATTTGCTTCAAAGAATTAAACGTATTAACACAATCTTATATTCACGAACCCTAAATTGTGCAATGCGTCAGTTTAAACAATTGAAATTAAATTTAAATTGATGAAGGTAATTAGTTTTTTAAAAATCTTATTTGATACTCTGTATCAATGGATGTTTTTTTAAAAGTGGCTGAAAAAACATGTACATATATATTTTGAACAAAATCAACTAATAAGCAATATAAAAAAATATTATTTGAGAAATGCATGTCGCGAAACCGTGAATGGAAAATGTCAAATTCGATTGGCTATCGCTATTCACTCTGTCCACAAAACAAACGCTTTCCTATCACGTGACTGACTTTCTATGAAACCTTTAAACAGGATAACCCTATTTCATTTAACACACGTTTCTCTACTTGTCCGCATACATGGAGAGGAATATTAAAATAGAGTCTTTCTGACAAAGCCATTGCCGATATTGTTTTGACTCGAGCTAAAAATGAGATTTATACGACGAACTAAGTTAGTCGAGTCATTTATCCGTGTTGAGTTTTGGCAATTTTGATCTGGAGGAAGCTCTTACTGTGGAGTATTATGGACGCGCTGAAACAACTTTGTTGATGTTGTTTTTACTCGAGATAGTGGGCGGAGTTAAAAAAAAAGTGTGGGGTATGTACAAATAACCCACACTTTTAACAATAGAAAACTCACCAAGCTATGGTACAATAAAATATACTATAGGAAATTGTAACAAAAACCATGGAATCGCGGAATCAAGTACTCGCGTAAAATAAGGAATATACGGTATACATGTAGCTTTCAGAACAATCATAGCATTTGGGTGTACGATTATAGTTTGTAAACTAATTCTATGAGTGTATGCGTGGAGACAAGTGTGTGGTTGTGCTCTCTTTACAAAGTGATCTACTGCAACTATACATGTTCATGCTGTCTTAAATTGTATCTTTACATAGATTGCTCTCTAAATTCCATGGTCGCAAACCATTGTCAGTATACATATTCCTTCGAATCTCATTGAGAGAGTCTGGGAGATATACAGCCAGTTTAACTCCCAGACTCTCTTAATGAGATTCGAGGGAATATATATACTGACAATGGTTTGCGACAATACAAAGTTTCATAACTTGTTCGAATTTCTTAAACACGGACTATCTAATTCCTTTCCAGAATTCCGATTTACGCAAGCGCATTTGAAGTTTCATCCTTACTTAACAGGTCAGCCCGGCTGACTAAGGAAATTGCGTTCTCTGATAGAGTACATAGGCGTCGGAAGCAAATTGAAAGTGGGGGGGGGGGGGGGGGGCTAGACTAATCCTCAGAAATATTGAGAAAAAAGTAATTCCCAAAATCATGGAAATCCTAATCCGCGGGGGGGGGGGGGGGGGGTGGGGGGGGGCTAGTATGCTTCTGAATCTAACTTTTCAATCTTTCAAGGTAAATTTAGGAACAATAATCTTTCCTGCGAGAAAAAGTGGGGGGCTGAACCCTCTATCATGCTATGTTTCTAATGCTTAGGTATAACTTTGCAAAAAAAGTGGGGGGGGGGGGGCTAAGCCCCCCCTAGCCCCCCCGGTTCCGACGCCTATGGAGTAAAATCTGTTCCTACGTTTACCTTAAACTGCGTTCCTATTGTATACTAGACTTTGACCCGTGCGTGCACGAGTTCACATTGCATATGACATTTACCAAATAGATACATCGACACACTGTATTGTTGACATTTACATAACCAAGCTTTAATTAAGCCTACAATAATGCTATTAATTTCACTACACTCTGTTAAGTTAGAATAATCTAACTGTGTGTCGGGACAGGCCTTCATCACAGTTAAAATACCTCCCATATACCCTTAATGTAGCAGAAAGTTGCAGAATCGCTCCGACATGTGCACGATTTTGGAGAAAATTAACGAAGTTGCATTGAAAATAGCAGTCAAATTGTTCACAACAAACCATTTTGAGGCTGAAATTATCTTTCATCGAAAAGTTTATTTCTGTTATTACAGAATTCAACATTTTTTCAACAACGTTTTTACTCGCTTCAAATATACACCATGTTGACATTCGATCGAAACCCTCGGGGTTTTTTCATAGTAAATGCACTGTATTAGAGTTATCTCCCGTATTTTCTTTGATGAACAGAATATATTGCAAATTCAATTAAAATTTACATGTATTTGTATTATCATTTCTGAGTTTATCCAATGCATGCAAATGTGATATTGTGGAAACATAATCTAAAGAGCCTCCCGTGATTTAGCGTGAATGTAATGCGAATGCGCAAGATTATATTCATATGATTTTCGGAATTTTTTGAGGAATTTTCGTTGATTATTAATTAGCGAAGCTTGATTGAGAAAAGATAAAACAAATTGGTAATCTTCAGGTTCCAATGATGTTTAAAATATATAAAACAAAAGACAATACTCTTCCGATTTATCGGTATTAAAGGCCAAAAATTCGAGTCAATTATTTTAAAATAGTAGTAAAGATATGTATATCATATCAAATGCATATTTTTCTGTTATGTTTCTTATCTTATACGCAGGTTCGTAGCACCAGGGGTTGGGCGCACTTTTTTCGCAGCAATTAATTGTAAATATAAAAAATTGAATTATCATGGAATTGCCCCCTCACCTTTTTGGGAGTATGTACATGTAAAAAAAAATGGAATGAAAGTACGAAAATTAAGAGTGAATTTGAAGTTATAGATGGTTTGAACATATTTTATTGTATATATAATATACAAAGGGTTCGAACACAAGTTCTTGCAACTTACTAGGTTCTCACCCTAATACAGATAATTTGCAATTGTCATAAAACATGGTATATACATGTACATATATATTAAACAAAATGGTAAAAAACAAAATAGTATACTTATATAAATCTGCGAGAATTGATTATAAAGTTCTGCACAGCTGTGAAAATTCTAATATTAGTTTTATAATCGAGGTTGTCATTGCCCCATAGTAAAGTATACGAATCTATAATACCTAAATTTTGTATTTGGAATAGTTCATTAAATTAGATATTCCTTTCATTAGAAAATAGTTTGCAAACAAATAAAAAATGATATACATCTTCTTTCTTTCCACATCTGCAATTTGGAGAATCAGCAATATTTCTCCTGTGTAAATCATAATTTAGTAAACAATTGTTGGTATGAATGATGTTACCATGAAGAAAATATTTAAGAACTTTTGAATCGCTGCTATTATTAGATATGTTTCTTTGAAACTGGCGGATGGATGTTAATTTTTTTATATCCAAATTTAGTGAGTTCCATTTGCCTATAGCATCTGCAATAAATGATTTTTTATATGTATCATACTTAACTCTAGGAGGTATATAATTGTCTTCATAACGAGTACTGTAGCGTGAATTATCTTTCTTATAAATGTTAGCAATATCATTAAGATATTGTGGTACAAGATTGTAATGAATTGCGTGGACCCTGAGGTCCACGCAGAAAATATATAACCGAGGTTAAACCGGATGCTATGGGGAAAATTCAGCCTGCGCATGTGCTAGCCTGGTTCCTGTGCGTAATGGGTAGCTCAGGGAACCAGGCTAGCACACGTTTATCTGAATCGGGATTGGGATTCCGTGCCATATGCACACATAAGTTCAAAGGCGCTGTAATTGTAAAGTGGTCGGTAAACAGTACAGAAACAAAATATTCCTTTTAAAGAAATGATTGGCATGTGATATGAACTATCAGTATTATGAAATAAGTTATTTCCATTCTTTTAGATAGAGAATCCCAATTAACCCGTTTCAAATACAATGATTCCCTTGAGGCCAAAATTGGAAGTCCCGTGACAATTCTTGCAGCGTGTAGCTGTACTTTTTCTAACTTTTCAATTTCTGCGGAAGAACAACCATCCCATACAACAGAAGCATATTCTAATATTGGCCTTACAAAAGTCATATATGATTTTGATAGTTTGTCTCTGCCTAAAGTAAATTTAAGTTTCTTAAGTAGTCCTAATTTTTTACAAGCGATGTTCACTATATAGACCACTTTAAATCATCAGAGAGCGTTAGGCCTAGATGTTTATGACAAGAAACAATATCTAACTGACAACCTTGAAAAAATAGTTCTGGGGTTACATTACGTTTTGATTTGCTAAAAAATACAACTTTGGTTTTATTAGAATTAAATTTAAGTAACCAAATATTGGACCATTTTTCTAATATTCTAAGGTCATGATATAACACATTTTCTACATTTCTTAAGTTTTTATCCGCATACTGGATTGAATTATCATCTGCGTATAATCTACAAATGGACAACATATTTTGTGCAACATCATTGACATAAATTAAAAACAAAAAGGGCCCAAGTACAGATCCTTGTGGCACTCCAGCATTAACACTTAAACTGGATGATAATACATCTTTATACATCACTTTTTGAGATCTGTTACACAAATAGCTGCTAAACCATTGAAAAGGATTGCCACAAATACCGTAAGTTTGTAATTTTAAAAGAAGCCCTTCATGCCAAACTCTGTCAAAGGCTTTTGATAGATCACAAAAACAATGCAACATGATTTACACTCATCAATATTCTTAACAATACTATGATATGTCTCAATCAAATGGTACACTGTTGAGTTAGATAATCGTTCCGCCCCCCCCCCCTCCCCCCCACACTTTCAAAAACGATGCTACGTGCCTGATACAAGTAAGATAATCGTTCAACCAGTTATTTTTATGGTTGTCTTAAAATCCTTCCCTTGTTCCTCATTTCCCCCTTATTTTCCGTTTTTATCTAGATTTACGGAGAAGTGACAGTTTAAATGAATAAGTTTGTCCTTAATATGTTTACTCGTTTTAAACAAAACACGAACAGCTTTAAACTATATATATTTAACAACAAGAATTACATATCACTCGAGGCTAACATTAAAGAAAAAGAAATGTGTGTTGGGGCACAAAGGAAGATTCATTTTGTTAAACTGTCGCGATAATTAATTGCTACTGAGGACGACATTACTCCTATTAGACGATGCGACTCGGCTTAACTCCTTCCGGCTAAGTCGCCATCTTTAATCTGTTTCCTGGGGTCAAAGGTCAATCCCGATGTTCAACCCCGGAGTTTTTATTTCACTTGCTTCACATTTTCTATTATTTTTTTTTACATAGATCTAAACAAACAAATTGGTTAGTACTGAACAATTTACTCGTGGCCTGTTTGTTTGATTTGATGGTGTCCGATATTTCATTTCTCTTCAGCTCTGTTTTCACTTTCGTTTCCGTGTATGATTTTGTTATTAATGGCGGACCCCGGGGGTCGGTGACTTGTCTACATCAAATGAACTCATCACTAAGTTGTTTCATATACCTAACTGTAGCTTATATTCACGAAAAGAACGCCTTTCAGGTAACACTTTTATTTTTACTTCGTACATTATATTTAAATATTCATAATGATAATTTTTATTCTGAATGCTTATTTCAAGTTGAAATTTGCTAATTGTTGTGTTAGTTTTTGTATTGAGTGAACATGAACAACTTTTGATAATATATCACAAACTTTGAATTTTATAAAGAGTATACCGGTATCTAGAAATTTTGAGATATAAAATTTATTTGAAGGAAGAAATCTGCACACACATTAATTTTATTTCTTATGTGAATGTTCTTTTGTATTTTTTTTTTCATTTAAAAGCAATCGAAAGTAATTCTGAATATGATAAAAAAAAAAACAACCAACATGCTGTTAGGATTTGCTTTTTAATATCATTTTATACTAAGTTTAATAATTTCAGAAATCCAAAACAAAATGCGAAGATTGTTGTATTTCGTTGCCCTCTTTGCCGTAACACAATGTTCAGACAACTGGACACCACCGCCAGGTTAGTCTCTGAAAATTCAAATGTGAAATCTTAAATAAAAGTATTCTGATTTGCAAGTACTATGCCTCAAAGAAATCGGGGTTTGACTGATAAATTTTCAAGTTCGGCACGTATAGATATTTAATTTAAAAAACGACTTACTGTAAAGTGTGTTTTGCATAGCATTATTACGTTACTTCCTAGCGCATCATATAGACAATACTTGAAGGGCAATCGACAATTGCATGTATAATCTTCAGGAATATATTATGCTATTTGAAGATTTTATTTTACCAATTTTAGTGTGTTCCCTACCTAAGCAAAGAGGACCATGCTCAGCTCAAATTGAGAATTTTTTCTACAATCCTATATCTGGTCGATGCGATAGATTTATGTTTTCCGGATGCGGCGGCAACGAAAATCGTTTTAGAACGGAAGAGTCCTGTATCAGCCACTGTGTCTGTCATATTCCACCGGAAGCTGGTCCGTGCCGATCCTCAATCGAAAAATGGTTTTACAACCCGACCAAAGGTTGCTGTGAGAAGTTTACCTATGGTGGTTGCCAAGGAAACAGCAACAACTTCCAAACATACGAGGAGTGCCGCGCGTCGTGCGTGGGATCCGCTCCTGGAATGGTTAAACCGCGCGGAAGCAATTGGGGCAGTGGAAGCGTCATACAATTTGAAACCAATAATTTCTACAACCCGATGAGAGCCGGAAACAAGTTTTCCGGGTCAAAGACGGTTTGGCTCCACGGAGATCGGATGAGTGTTATGGGAGGCACCCCTCAAGCAAACAAGATTATTAATTATATATCACCAAATATCAACAAAAAAGACCATTGGCATTTTGTTGCAAAGCAAGGAGGGACCAAAGAAATATTCCCACAACAGTTAGGCGGAAGTTTAAAATTGACCGGTATCTCTTCCAGTAGCCAAACACAACCGGTAGGCGGGTCCCGAATGGTACTCACCGGAAGTAGTTCAATTCCTATGGGAAGTTCCGGTGGACAGCTTTCATCTATAATTGGTTCTTCTTCCGGTGGTAGTTTCTCTGAAGGCGTTCCAATGGGCGGTTCTAAATTAGTCATGAGCGGAAGCCGCTCCGTTCCTATGGGTTCGGTTGGATCTTCCAGTGGAAAATTCTCCCAGTTGTTTGGAACATCTGGTGGCGGTTTGACCGGGGATGGCGTTATAAGCGGAAATAGTTTGATGCCAGGTGGTGCTGGTGGACGTATGTCTTCCATGTTTGGGAAATCCGGCGGCGGGGGTTTGGGTGGGTCCTCCTTACGACTTTCAGGGCAGTCCACAGGAGGAATGATGAACGATGATGCTTTAGGTTTGATTTTATCACATATCTAATTGTACATATTGTGTGTGTGTATGTACACGTATATTTAATTCAAAAGCGTTAATGGGTATTTTTAACAACAAAAAAAGGTGATCATTGTATATAATTCTGTAACTGTCATTGTTAATAAAAGATGTAATTTTATATTCAATATATAATGCTAACATAATTTACTAAATAATTTATATAGGTGGATCCATTGTCTCTGCGCTTTCCGGTGCGCAACATCCGCCGGGAATGGGTTCCGGTATGGGATCTGGTTTCGCCAGTGGAATGACAAATGCTTTATCGCAAGGGCAAGGTAGTCAAACTGGTGGCGGCGGATTCGTGTCAAGGGCGAATCTAATGTCAAAAGACGATCGAATTCCAAGTCCTCATAGTCATCTTTCTTTATCGCTGCCAATGGAGCCAAGTGGTGGCGGAAGCAACGCGTTGATGCAGATGATGCGTGGAGGCGGCAGAGGACAGGACATGATAGGTGGCGGACTCAACATGGCGAGGGGCGGAGGAAACTTTATTTCGGCTAAAGACAACCCCTGGCACCCGTCGGGATTGAAGAAAAAGTAAAATAAGTACGGAGAAGAATAAAAAAAAATAAATACATGTACTTATGTGTGCATATTGTACATCAAAACAAGTTCTTTTTATGATTAGTGTTTATGTTTATTCAAACGACGGATTTGTTGACTATTAATTAAAATCAAGAATTTACAAGTATCTTATAGTTTGATTTGTAATTCTACTTTCCAAAATAAAGTACATCAGCCATTTATTAATTATTATCAATGAAAAGAAGCATCTTTAAAAACAGTTTAGTCTCTAAGGCGCTTTTTTACATCCATACTTTTCTTTATTCTAAACCGTATGATAAATGAGAACAAATTGAAAAAAAAACCATCTTTATGTCCAACTGTCTGTTTTTAGAAATAATGTAGCGTAAAATGATTACAAATTGAAGATTACATGTATACATGTATAAGTTTGTTGAGTCAAATAAAACATGGTTCCAATAGTTTAAAGAAAAGTAGAATAGAGCGACTCTCAAAAAACGAAACCAGTTTTAAAAGTTCCTCTTTTCTCGCAGCAAACATTTTTCTTAATTAAAATAACAAAACTTGAATAGAATTGCAGTGGAGCCCTCCCCCATACACACACACTTTTTGGGGAGGATTTGGGGTATAACAAATATGGGGGGAAATTACCCATCAAAGTTACGCTCCCCCGACCCCCTATACGGATTAGAATTTAAAGGAAGGATGAAAATGCCTAATATACATGTTACACTTTTGTAAATAAAAAAGACACAACCACGAGTTTTTTTTTAATAAATCAAAACTTGATTTCAAAGTTCTTTACAATTTTGTAAAGATAAGTATACCCATATACCGGGGTACGTTTTTCTTTGTTTTTTAATTTATTCACAATTGCATTTGGATGTTCTTTTAAGAAGGTGGATTATTTCAGTTGCAACTTCAACTCATTCAGCACTTCGAGTTATATGTATAAATATAAGCTCAAATAAATTTTTATGTTTCACGTACATTGTAGCATCGAGGGGTTGGGGAAGGGGAAGGGGGGGGGGGGGGGGGGGACTGACTGCCTCCCTCTCACCTATATATGTGTATATGTGCACCTGTATATACATATTTAAAAAATGAATTTTGAAAAAAAATACCCCTCTTCTTTAGGGACAAAGTTAGAAAAAAATAGGGAAACGCACAGATACCAGGCACCCTACAAATATGATTTTCAATGGTGAAGTTCTAGCTTGTCAATATTTCGGGTAGTGCTGCCCCCCCCCCCCCCCCACCCCCACCCCCTCGGCATTCAGGTTGCTGTCATGAAACGCGCGAAGCATTCGGAACAATGGAAAATATTCATGACTTTAAGTTACTGTAATCTGTCGATACAAACTCAGGGCAAACCAGAAATAAAGTTCCTGTGGTCACAACCCCGGCCCTGATTTATCGATAGTACGCACGCCATTGACCTACTGATTATTTATGGTTGCAGCCATGACATAGCTTATTATTCCGTTCATTTGAACATTCATGATATATATGTCATTAGCTTTTCATGAAACTTTTTAAGAATAAATTCATCGAACGATTCAGAACATAGAACATAATATACATTTCCATACACAGGGAATTTATAGTTGGTATCGATATCCCTTTTACTGGCTTAGCTTTTTATCAATTAAAGTAGATTAAAGTAGTGAAACCGTTGAAATGATGTATGCACATTTTGTTGTATTATAGAAGCATATCAACATGTTAGAGTAAACCTGTTTAAATCCTAACACGATATCAGTATTACAATGCAAGATTCTGGTATATTTATTTAGTTTACTAAATTTGAGAGAGAGAGAGAGAGAGAGAATTCATAATTGTTTTCTTACGGTGGTTTTCCATATCGTAAGATGCCTTTCATTTTTCATTTTATCGATAATACATGCTGTCCTTTGCCGAAAAGATTTTTATGCATTCTCTCATATAAAAAGAATAAGTATATGTAAGTTTGTGGTAGCCTGTCAATCATCTGTCAGAGGGGCCCTGAGCAGTGTCCGTCTCTGTCATCTGGAGGTCCCCATTGTCCAGAGGTGAGAGAAGCCAGGGGGCAGTCACACGCACAAAATCCAAGATGGCCAAAGCGGTAAGTCGTTTTTTAATTCATAATCATTTTATCTACAGGATAAATTTTAATTTTTTTAACTTTTGCAATCTTACAACGTAGAGTAATTTCGATGTTTGACAAAAAAATGCTTTCTAAATATAAGATAAAAATCCAAAAATTTTCTTCGTTTTCCTTTTGCTCATAATCAATATTTTCATGTCCTGCTGGAATAATTTTATACGTCATAAAAATGATGATTAATTTTGAGTTTCTTTAGTTTCATCAAGTTTCTAAATTTAGAATAAATGGAAAACTGATTTATACTTCTAAATGAAGTACCACAATTCTACTGAATCGTATCATGCATGATTGCTCTTCTCATTACTTAAGCTTGCAGACGAGAATTGAATTGACAGTCATAGACGATATATGCATTCAAAATGATGAAATAAAACTTGAAGCACACTCTCCTTAAAAAAAATGAAATTGGCTAAATGCTACTTGTTTAAAGTTAATGTTAAAGATATTTTTTTCATATGCATTTTCCCCCCAAATTTACAACCATCTTGAGTTTATATTCTCTATCAATTTAATCTGTTTATTGCTCACTGAAGACGCATCACTTTAAGTGTAGCAAAGTCTTGAAAGTAAATCAATATATATTCGTAGTTTTATTGTAATAGGCCTATGTGATGACAGCACATATAACTGATGAGTTATGTAGATTAAGTGGTTCTGGATCTTCGATCCCGATTCATTTTTTGCGACATGCATTCTACCATTGTTTCGCCTTTCCTTCGGTACACCATTTTTCTTTCTTTTCTATTTTTCATTCATTCAGTGACCATTGAAAGGAATGAAAATGAGGTTTCTTTTCTCTAATACCTTGAAACTCATTAAACAATAAATTGAAATCTCTTTGTGAGTCAACGATATAAATAATAATGAAATTCCAAATCATTGAAATATATACGAACGCATTATTATATTAATAGTATCAAAGTTCGATCTAAAGTAAGGTACCGGATTCTTCCGACCCCCACCCCCCCCCCCCCCCGCCTCCCACCTCCACCCGGAAAACATTTTGGATCCGCGCTGGCATACAACAATTTATATAATTATATAAGACTCCATTAAAGCTTGTGCTACAGTTTATATAATGAATTCACTCATTGGTGAACTCTCTAGCCGGTACATGTGGATAACGTGTAAATTCAAAGCGTTGCTCATGTTCATTAACTATCCAATCCTCATGTTAATAATCAACTCAATAAGTTTTAGCGTGTTTTCTTTTTAAATGAAGACAACTATTCTTTGATCCATATGTTCACTGAAGGCTATTTTGATTGACTGTAAATTATGACTTTATTTATCTACTCGAGTGACGTCATTGCCCTTTGATTTTATCATACAATTGCATTGTTTTCAATAAATCTTTTCATGGCGTTGATTTCTCTGCTGTCCATAATTTTCTAAACAAGTTTCATATATCAAAGTTGTGTAGAACAAATGGAAACAAATCGAGAAAACTTTGATCCATTACCTTAAACGGTCAACGACAATTGACATTTTCCTCTACAAGAATCATAAGAAATAAAAAATGTCACACTAGGTTGATCATGCGTTACATTTTGCCCAAACAACCACCAATGCGGGTTTTTCTACACAACACTTGCACCGTCACAATCGACATTTATAAGCTTGTAGTTGACCATATTGTGGCCGCTACGTGTTCCCCTTGCAGTGAGAAGTGACCAGATTACGTACATGTGCATGCATAAATAAGCATACTTGCAAAACCTTATGTCTTCGCAAAGGAGTTGGTGACACAATGTCATTATTTTTTGTTTGCCGAAGATCAATCGAAGATCCAAGTTTTAATTAACATATAATACCACAGATGTCTGTACATAGTGCATGTGTTCGGCGAACATGAACTGACTGCGTTCGTAAGTACGTCAGTAGAGTAACTGTAACAGTTAATGACGTCAGTAAAAAAAATTGCATTTACTCAATATACTTACATTGCAATCTTTTTTATAATTTTTCTTGGAGCATAATTATATGTACATAAATATAGATTCATAAATGTAAGTGATTGTTGTAAGATATCACGTATTTTGCACACACAAAAAAAAAACCATAAACAGTTAACTATTCATTTTGCCCATTTACTATTGAATGAACGTGTAACTATATGAGGTATTATAGTGTATGTTACATGTAATTTAATTATAGAATAATGGTTGCTTGTGTTCTGCAGGTGTGGGAGCTAGTGGCATTTGTTCTGTTTAGCTTCATTTTGTCGGCTAACGCCCAGCAGCCAGCCGCAGAAGGAAGAATGGACAGACGTAAGCATTCCAGAATATCTAAAACCAAATATAGATTATGATCGCGGCCATTTTCTTTGCATTTTCTATCTCCTGAAAAGAAGAGTTTGAGTAATCTTTATTATATTATAAACATACACGTATGATGTGGATTAAAAATATATTAATTGATGCAAGAAAGAACCTCAATAGAGAATATACCTTTTTTCCAGTATGTTTCACAGATCCACAAGTTTCACAGTACTGTGCTGGCATGGAATCCTATAAATATTTTTTCGACGACCGAACAGGAAAGTAAGGAATGGATGTTAACATAAAGCCACAGGAATGATTTCTGCAACATTCAATATACAAAGTCATGAATGAACGATGTAGATAAATGCATGTACATTTAATGATTGATAAATTCCCCATGAATTACATTTACTCACATTGTTCTCTATGTTTCAGATGTGTTTATAGGCTAGGATGTGCCTTCTCTGGATTCACAACGATGACACAGTGCAAGAAAGAGTGCGTGTGTAGACAGCCTCTATCTGAGGGGTCCCAAGTGGGGGGCCCGAATTGTGAGCAGGAAATCATGCGCTGGATGGCAGTTGGCGAAGTATGCGTTCAAAAGCCTTACACTGGCTGTGGGGGTAATGGAAATAACTTCTTAACACAGGCCGAATGTCAAAACGCTTGTAATCCCCGGGAGCTGGAGTCGATGATGGGGTTTGACATGCCTTCCTTCAATGATATGCCTTTTGCGCTCCCGCCTGGGTCTTTTGGCAGCGGTATGGCTCACCCTGGATTACCTCCAAGTGGAATGCATGGCCCACCGCCGGGCAGACCGAATAAACCTCCTTCAAATATGGGTAAGAAAAATGCTCGACCAAAAGGTAACGCTAGAAATGGCGGTAACAGAGCACAAAATCAAAGGAAACCTCCCCCACCTCGCAATAATAACCGCCCACCACCTCCTCATGGAAATGGTCCACCAAACCAAAGAAGACCCAATGGTCCACCAAATGGGGGGTGGCATCCACCCCCACCGCATGGAAATAGACCCCCACCACCACCAGGACCTCAAAATTTCCCACCTAATGGCAACAGACAAAGAGGTCCCCCACCGCCAGGAAACAGGCAAAACGGCCCCCCTCCACCCCAACGTCACGGCATACCCCCTCCATGGGCCAGAAACGGACCACCAAATAGAGGACCAAATGGGCCAAACGCAAATTCAAACTTTCCCCCTCAACGTCAGCCGAACGCACCACCTCAACGTCAGCCGAACGCACCACCTCAACGTCAGCCTAATGCACCACCTCAGCGTCAACCTAATGCACCACCTCAACGCATGCCAAATGCACCACCTCAACGTATGCCAAATGCACCACCTCAACGTATGCCAAATGCACCACCTCAGCGTCAACCTAATGATCCTCCCCCACAACGCCAACCTAATTATCCTCCCCCTCAACAGAATTCGAGACCAAATTTTCCCCCACCTCAAAATAACCCCACACAACAACAAAGACAACCGAACATCCCACCACCACAGCCCAACCCTCAATCCAATTTACCGCCAAACGCGCCGGCAGCAAACCCCAGTAATTTTGGCGCTCAAGTTCCACCAATGACTTCTCCACTTCCGGATTACCCATCATCCACTTCCGGGTGGAGTGACCCATTTTCATGGATGTTCTACTAGTTTTTAATTATATTTCCAAGCATAATTGTGAACTTTTTGTTGCTTTGCTTTCAATGAAAGTGATCTCAAATTTGTTACTTTGATATTTAACTTAATTAACGACATTTTGATTTGTTTACTGTGGTGTGCGTTAATTTTTAGAACTTGATATTCTATAGAATTATGTGCGCAAGATACGGATTTATAAGGCGAAAATACTGTTCAAACAATAGTTACAAATCATTTGCTTTAAATACTCAGTATCGCTTATATTCCAGTAATTCCAAACCCAAAGATTTGAATCTACATGTATACATACTTTCATGTACATGACTATTTTAACACTAGCATAGTACAGCCATACATTATATGTTGTTGATTGTTGTATAATGTTGAAATAAAGGGTTTTAATACATAGTACATGTACATGTACAAATATGTCATGAAATGTTGAAAGTAGAGTTCGATGAAAGACGAGGAGGTAAGTACTATGTTCTTTTTATCACTGATAAAAGTCTTGTTACATGTACAAGGTACTAGTTTATTTGATTTTATTAATTTTTTTTTTTTTTTTTTTTGGGGGGGGGGGTTGTTGAGGTATGGGCTATTATTTTTATAACAACAAAATAATATATCAAACATATCAATATATGACTTAGCAAATTGCGCAGAATGCATCGAGTGGACGTCTTCGCATCTGACTAATTAGGGACCACGATTGAACTTTTTTATTCATTCTTTATTTCCCTGCAAATCAAACATCAGTGGAAGTAAAAGGTCGAACGTGCTGTGATCAAATTACACTGCAATGGTAGTGAAAAACACATTTCATCATTAACATATGATTATGAATAGAGAGAACCCTATCGTCGTGTTTTTATTAATGGACAACATATGCATCAAATACAAAATCCCCACACATAATCTAAAGTTCTAAAGACTAAAACTTTGTTTATAATCACCAAAAAAAAACCATTGTTGATCCGCCACGAAAACGTAATGGAAAATGCGATCACAATGAAAAATTACGAGACTCACGTGAATCGAAATAAATTATTCATGCATCATTCCTGACCGGCTGTAATTAACATTTCAATGAAAAATGCACTGTCAAATAATTAGTCTGCATTATTATAAAAATACGTTTTTCATGTCGCACCGGGACCGGTTCGGTATGGACTGCATTCATTTCCTGATCCACCTGTGTTGTTTCACAGCGGTGTTACGTGTATGTTATGGGAGAGTACAAATTCAAAGCCCTGGAACTCTTCCGGAAAGTAAGTCAATTTTATCTATTAAGAGCTACCGGCAAATCGCAGGACATTGGGCTTTTGTTTGCATTTAATTTTTTTGTTGGCTTGTTTGTTTTTTTTTAATTGCGTGCAAGAGATGGGTAAAGTAAATCATATTAGTCTTTATCATCAAAATATTTTGGATTTTAATTATCTTTGGTTTGATTTTTATTCATAGTTTTTCGATAAATTATTAAATTTAATTATATGCCATTTCTAAAGTTTAAGAACATATCAGAGTTGATTGTTATCAATTAATTCACATTTTGGTATATTCAAGATAATCTGATATTATGCTTCACAGAAAATGCATTTAGTAAACTGTAAACGTGCATTTTTGCATGTATTGTTTGCTAATCTACATGTACCGTAAGTTTGGTATAAAAAATACGTATACCTATGGTAAGGCCTTTTCCTTTTGATTATTTAGGTTGCCTTGATATCAAGCCCGAATCAGATCCCATATGTGGGGGCCCCGGTTTCAAACGATATGCGTTCGACCCAAAGAAGGGGCGGTGCACCAGCTTCATACACCACGGGTGCCGAGAATCAAAGAACATCTTCCGCACGCGTAGTGAGTGCCAGCGCACGTGTGCATGTAACGTTTCTCTCAACCAAGGCAAATGGTGCGGGACCCAAGACCCTTACAAACTTCGGTATTACTGGGAAAGGGAAAGTGGATTGTGTCGTCCATTCTGGTACAGCGGCTGCAGCGGAAATCACAACCGGTTTGCGTCCATAGAATATTGCCAACGAGTGTGTGACGTCAACTATCGCCCCGTCTGAAAAGTCCCTTTTCATATTTTTATTTTCTTTTCATTTTATCATATTTTGTAAATTCTTGACTTATTTACCCTTTTTATGGTTTCCTTTTTTTTTTTGGCATTTTTCATTTCCGATCTCGAATGGGCCGTGCCTCGCGAGATTGACCCTAGTTCACCATTTTCACCTTTACGGCCAATCACGCAGTTGTGTTTGACCTGTCGTGACAAGTGTATGTATTTGTACAGTATATTAATGCGTTGTGTAGGAGATGAATGTATGTGTAAGTTGCATAATTGAGTATTTATTTATAAAGTATGCATGAATATTTTTTACACCGTGTGTGAATATATTTATCATGAATACGCTGCCAGTCATTGTTGAAATATTTAAACTGATATAATAAACTCTATAAAGATCCTTTTTTATTTATTGTGTGCTATTTTCATCGTCAAAATGCAAGGAGAGAAATTAAAAATAGAAAATGACTTTTTATGTCTCGTGTCATCGTTCTAGTCTTTTATTATAATTTTTACTATAAATTGTGAACTCTTAAATACAATATCGTTAGAGTAAACAGTGTGTAATGCATAAAAATTATTCTTATAAAAGAGAATAAAAACGTCAGAATCTGGCGTGTGTTATTTTCTTTTGATTTTATCCGCATAGATCATGTAGGGGTACAAAATTCCAAGGGCGAAATAGTTGCTTTATTGTGAAATATTTTACATATATTAATGTCCATAATCGTCTCCTATTCGATACTGTTAAAGAAATCTGTAGAAATCCCACAAAAAAATATTGATTCATCAATATATTTTGGAAATATACTGACTAATCACATTTGTCTAATGAAAAGTCTGTTTCTTCTTTTTATACATCAGGAAACCTCGACCAGGAAGTTGATTAAAGGACTAATTAATTGACTTCCCCGTACAAAGCAATCAGTTGATAAAATTTTATTAAAAGCTAACAGCAAATAGGAGGGAATTGGGCTTTTGTTTGTTTTTATTTTTTTATTATTATTATTTTATTTTATTTTATTTTTTGGCTTTTGTTTTCGGTTTTTGGTTTTTTTTACTGGGAGGAAGGATGGGTAAAGAAAATTATGAAATTATTTTAGCGTTTAATATTGAAACATTTTAAATTTTTTAATGATTTTTGGATAAATTAATTTTATTCATGCAGTAGATAAATGCGTAGTAGATGAATGTATATGCGTAAGTTGCATAATTGAGTATTTATTTATTATTTATTTATAAGATATGCATGAATACATGTATATCTCACAGCGCATGTGACAATATTTATTATGAATCCGTGGCTACTCTTTGTCAAAATATTTGACTTGATATAATAAACTCTATGAAGATCCTTTTTTTATTTATTGTGTACCATTTTCATCGTCAAAAATGCCATGAGATAAATTAATTTTAACGCGATATTATAAAAATAGAAAATGCATTTTTTTATGCCTCGTGTCATCGTTAATTTAATTATAATTATTACTGCTAATTGCGAACTCTCGAATACAAAATATCTTTAGAGTTTTAAGATTGTATTGTTTATTGGCTAAATTCAAATGAATTATAAGCTGTTGAAACATATGTACATAATTATAAATATATAATGCTACACTCTATCCAATCAAAGTCAAACAGTTCGCTATTGACGTTAAACAATATTCTAAAAAAAATATTATTCATACATGTACATTCATAGGAGGAGAGACCCTATAAATCAATAAATCAAATGATTATAATAATGATAATAATGATAATAATAGTAATATTAGTAATAATAGTGATAGTAATAATACATCAGTTGGATGTACTAGTTATCCGACATCCCGTTTTTTACCTGCCTCACGCAGAAACATTGCGAGATGGCACAATTGTTTGCGATTATGAATGGCAAGGAGTTGAACTAACTTAAACATTGAAGGACGAGACCAGTAATATTTTTTTAAATACAATACCCGTAGACTTTTATAAAATGGACAGATAAGTATGAAATGGAATTCATCCTCGACTTCACCTAAATTACAATATTTACAGATACGCATCGATCTGACAGTTCCATTATAACGGCCTTGCTCTACCAAAAGCATATGCGATGACAGTCTATATTTTGTTAAAAGGACAACAAGGTTTTCCGGAATATTTTTACTCAAATAAAATTGTAACGAAAAAGTGTCAGGCAGATACTTGTACAATAAACATTTAGAGGATGACTCGAAAAATGCGTCTCTTTCCTGAATAAAAAAATCAGACAACCTCTGCTTTACAATTTTTAAGAAAACATTAGTGTTAGCCACATTTTGTGAAAGCCAGACTTCATGCATACCCAGAGATACTAATAATTCTCTGACATTAAAACACCATGTATTTGGTATCAACTGTGAGACCATTTCCTCATATACATTGCGTAATATACAATTTTCTGTTTTAATCAATTTCAACCAATACTTAATGATACGCAATTTACGTATAATACTCATAGGTAGACGACCTAACTCTGAATAAACCATAAAGTTTGACGTACATTTTTTAACTTTCAAAATTCTTTTACAAAAATTTGTGTGAACTCGTTCTATTTCATCACCAGAATGAAAACCCCATATCTCGGAGCCATAGTTAAGAACGCTAGATACATAGGTGTCAAAAATGCTTAATTTAGTCTCAATATTTAAATAAGTTTCATTACATAGTTTTAGAATACCAAACATACATTTCCTACCCTGCATTGCAATTGTTTTCTGTGTAACATTAAAATTCCCATTAAAATTCAAATTGATTCCTAAATAATTGAAACAATTAACAACCTCAACATGCTTTTGGTCATAGGTCCAAAAATCATTTTTACACATTCTACCCGCATGTCGAAAAACAACTATTTTAGTTTTATCTGTGTTCACACCAATATTCCAATCATTACTAAATTGATACAATTGATTCAACATACCCTGTAGACTCTCCCTTGAATTAGCTATTAACACAGTATCATCAGCATACATTAAAAGAAAAAGCGAAAGGTCTCTGAAGTCAACAGGTTCACAACAACTTCGAATAAGATCCATTTCAAAATCATTAATATATAATGAAAAAAGAAAAGGCGACAAAGCCTCTCCTTGCATAAGTCCAGTTGTTGACGAAAAATAATTTGACAGTTCAGACTTATATCTGACACATGATTTTAACTCACAATAAATATGCTTAATAATACTTAACAACTTTCCCGTGACTCCATTTGTAGCAAGTTTGTATAATAACTTGTTTCTATTCACACTATCAAACGCTTTTCTGTAATCAACAAAACAACAATATAATTTCTTTTTCTTTTTCAAATATAAAGATACTAAACTAGTAAGTGCAAAAATGGCATCTGTGGTACTATGACCTGGCTTAAACCCAAACTGCGCATCGCTTATGATACCATTGTCGTCAGACCAGCGAAGTAATCTATAGTTCAACACTGTGGTAAATATTTTTGCCAGATTACTAACAAGAGTTATTCCCCTGTAATTGTTAACATCATTGGTGTTACCTTTTTTAAGAAGTGGAATTATTACACCTATAGACCAGCTCCTTGGGAAAGTACCTGCATCCAAAATTTTATTAAAAAGTCTAACTAAAACTGGTAAAAAAAACTCTTTAAATTTAACAAAATATTCATTTAACAGGTGATCTGTTCCGGCAGCTTTACCACATTTTAATTTTTTTAATACTGAAAGTAATTCCTCCTCATCTATGGCTTTATCTAATTCACTAAAACAGTATCAGTACTCCTCTGCTCAAAAAATGGACTTTCAATGTCTACAATATTTTCATCTACATTACAAACACTCTTAAAATATTGATAAAAAGCATCTAAATCTAAAGAGCTTTTAATTGTTTTTCTTTTCTTGAAAATCTTGTAAAACTGTTTTGGATTGTGCTTTCTTAAATAGTTGAGTTTATTACCTTCGTGTCTGACAAACCTATTTCTAGTTCTAAGTACATGCTTTTTGTAGACACGTTTGTTTTCACATAAAGTGATACGATTTTGAACAGACCTTTCCCAATTAAAAATACGTAAGGAGCTTTTATAAACTTTACGGAGTTCTTTACACTTGTCATCGAACCATGGCTTATTACTACTGGAAGACTTAATGTCAATAGACGAACCACCTAAAAAGTTGGATACACTACAAAAAGGCATAAAAACACTGTTTAATATACTAGTGAAATTATTTACAACCTGATCTATACTAAGGATCCCACAGTCCATTTTTTCAAAAAGACTGTAAAAATCAGACACTTTACTGTGTAAGATAGATTTTATGGACTCAAAAGCTTCCTCATTCCATCTGTACACACTGCCTGCCGTTACATTACTACAGAAAATGTTATGATTGTCATAGCGTTGGTAGTTTTTAACATTATGAATACACACTTCAACTGGAGCGTGGTCTGACCATTCATTAAAATCTTTAACAGTAAAACTCTCGATGGCATCAAAATCATCCTTACCAACTAAAACATAATCTATGACACTCGAACCTAAATGGTTAAAAAATGTATATTTGCCTCGCGTGTCCCCGGAAACCCTGCCATTACATATTCTAAGACCAGAGGCTCGACATAATTCGAGTAATTTACGACCAAAATTATTGACATGTTTGTCTTCCGATCTACGTGAACAAGTATAATCCTTATCATATGACAAAAATGCAGGCATGTTATTTAACAAATTGTTAGCCAAAATATCATATTCAACATAATCTTTTGATTCACCCACACGACTATTAAAATCTCCAGCTAATATGATAACACCCATATCACTGTACTTCGCAATATCGCATAATAGAGTGTCAAAAAGGTCAATATCATAAGTAGTATAGAATACACTGTTTTCATGTGCAATGTAAACAAAACAAATATAAACGTCATTTTTATATATACCTGACAATTTTACCCATACCATACTGTCACCAACATATTTACAAACTGAAAAGTGAGCTAGTAGTTCGTCTCTTACCAGAATTACCATTCCACCCCCTTTGCCTCTGGTACGTGGGTACATAAAGGACGCATAACCTTGAGTAAGATGAGACAGGTCTAAAGTAGACTCACTGTTTACCCAACACTCTGATAAAAATACAATGTCATACGAAGAAAGAAGTTTACAAAACTCATGTTCACCTAACTTCTTTTCCAGACCTCTGTTCACGTTCCATGACACGATTCGGAGCGGTGGTCTATCCTCAGCGTCCCCCTAGCTAACCGAGTTAACATCGGTTTATGCATAAAAGTTGTGGGGTTTTTTTACAATAAAAACGTCAGAATCTGTGTGTTTTAATTTCTTTTTATTTTATTAAGACGTACTGAATTCCAAGAGCTAAATAGTAAATTTTTTTACAAATATACAATTCTATAATAGTCTCGAAAAAAAATTGTTAAGGAAATTTGTAGAAGCAACAACAACAAAATTCATAAATATATTTTAGAAATTCTGATTAATCACACCTAGGAGACGTCTGATTCGCCTATTTATATGTTATGAAACCTCACTCGGTTGGTAAATTAAATGATTAATTAATCGACTTCCTGGTAAAAGGTTGATAAACTTAATTGTGTCTTTATGAATAGCAGATAAACCTTGTACACGAAAACACGAAAAATAAAGCGTTGACAGTTTACAGGAACCGCAACCAAACTTGAAATCTGAGAGCAAACCATGGTGTACAAACATTGATTATTTAATAATTATTATACAAAATTAACAAATTTATAATTGTCAGCGTCTCTCCATTACATTAACGATTTAAAATTTTTGGATGTCTACTGCATCAACTGTGTCCTGACTTTCAATCTAAAGTTAAAAGTACTACATACATGTACATGTAATATGGCATGTGTAATTTTTTACATTGAAGATTAGCCAAGGATTTATTTTTTAAAAGTGTTTAACTTTTTACTGCATAGCGAGCTAATTAAAATAAGGTATAGCGATCTATTAGGAGCAGATCAAAGATCTAATTTTGATTAGATTGTAACAAGTTACTCGGTGCAAGGTGCCCGGCTTTAGAACACTCACATACACGTTTAAACACATTTCCCAATAGTAATTCTTAAATATTTTGAAAACCATTCATTGATACTCAGGTAGAGTAAAAGAAAATTATTAATATATACCTGTATATAAAACCCTATACCATTGCAATACGAAGGAAAAACTTGCATGAGTCGTTTTTTTTAAAATGCATTTTCATGCGCGGATCCAGCAAATTTTTCCGGTCGGGGGTTCTAAAGCAAGGGGGCTCCGAATCATATTTGCGATAATTTTACATGTACTATGTAATTTAATAAATTTTCATTTTCCAGGGGGAGGGGAGGGGAGGGGGGTGTCAGGACCTCTAGATCCGCGCATGCATTTTGGACCCGGCGCAGTGTTACCCCATCCTCGCAAACGGAACCTGAATTTCTGCATCATCAAAACCTCAAAACCAGCAAAACCAGAGAAATAAGAATGAAAGGTATTAACAATTGCCAGGTTCTGAAAAGTCATTAATCACCCACAGATAATTGGATGCTAGACATGTTAATTGATCTATTATGCTTAACAATCTTGAAAACTAACCCCCAGTAACCCTGCTGTGAACAAATGCAAATTGATAACGTTTTTTCGTTCATGATTATCCCCCTTACATGCAGACAATCATTATTTTACAAGCTTAACTTACAAAAAGATAATATAAAACACAAACAAGTATATTATAATAATTACAAAAATTGTTGCGAAACAAGTCTTTATTTAAAATGAAATTAGTTTGTTTCAAGGAGGTAGTTTTTAAAACAATGAGGATTCCCTTATTCAAAAGCATGAGAAATTTGCCACATTTTTCAGTGTAACCATTTTAATTTTCATTTCCTAGTGTATAAAAGTTGAAATGAAGTTTCCTGATTGAATTCTACATTCCATTATGTATATCGTTGCGTGTAAAAAAAAAGATTTACATTGAGTTGTGTAACTGTAATTTTTCCATTACATCGTCTTTAGTGAAAATAGCTGCAGGACTGTAGCTCCCGGTCTGAAAAAATTCGGATGGACGACCTGGGAGCTACAGTGCCTCCCATAGTAAAAAACTGCAATTTACGGCGCACAAAAAAATGCGCTAGTTTTGGACTGATTATTCTCATTTATGAACACATTCTGTACAAATATTTGATCCCAAAAAATTCCTCGGACATTTTACTACAGATATCGTCACTTCACTTATTTCTGATAGTCTTTTAAACACCATCACCAGCCCTGTGAATTGAAGTGGTGCAAGTTTGTTTACATTTAAAAATGGCGACTCTCGATCTCGACGTAAATTAACATACTTTATTTTCCGAGGTCGGTTATCATGTTAAGAGAAAATCTGAGACAAGTTAAGTGACGATGTCAATAGTAAATTTGTTGAAGAATTTAATGGTACTACTTTTTTTTACAGAATTTGTGTGAAAATAAGGTTAATAAGTCCAAAACTAGCGCAATTTTTTGTGCGCCGTAAATTGCAGTTTTTTACTATGGGATACTACTATGAATAGTGAAAATAGCATGGGAACTGCAACACATTCTTTAACACGCTATGAAAGTATTTTTAAAGTGAGTAAAATTTGAAACAAAAGTTCGTTGATTTGGTCCCACATTAAACGCTCTGTATTTTTTTTAGATGTGCATTATTCTTTCGAAGTAGGTTCGTGAAATTTTTTTTTCAATTTTAGAGACGTTGCACCAAACAAACTGTTTTTATATGGTATACATTTGAAAGGGCCAATATTCCTTGATAATTAAAGGAATTTAATATCTCAAATATCTTAAGTTTTGCTACAGCGTTTAAAAAACAGGACCGGTGGAATTGCATTTTGGTAGGCCTTCGGGAATACAATACGACTATCTTTTGTTTTTAACGCACTGCACAGAGTGCACCTCATCTATATCAACCTCTCGTGTACTCTATACTAATATTTGTATACAGAAATTTTTCAAATAAAGAATATGAATTTTTTGCATTTCGCCAGGTCGTTTTCGCTTGTGAAATTAAGAAAACCAAAAAATGTGAATATATCATTTAATTATCATAGAAACAAATGACGTAATCAATAGCAAACCATATAAGTATACATTTAATTGGCTGGAATGAAATAAAATGTCTATATACATGATCATCATTAAAATGTCGGTTTACTAATATTTCTTTCCCTCCTCCATTACCACACAACGAATGCAGCTCCAGACAGAGTGCCTAGTGCTGTACTTATTTCTGCCGTTACAAAAATTTTGATAAAATTAATTAAAACAAATATTTGATTAACGAATTGAGAATAATGAATGTACTGTAAACATCCGAAATCAAGTAATGTTATTGAATTGTTTCGCATTGTGCAATCCTGTATATCGCAACATCTAATGATATATCAATTCTATCATTAATTAAGAGGTGTTGTGGAATTAGCTTTTTTTCTTTCTTTTTCCTTTTTTTTTTTACTTTTTGCAATACAGTCTATATATAGAATGAGTCGAGTTTTATACTCTTTTGTATATGAGTGGATACTAGACCTATGCAGTATAGTTGTAGAAATAGTCAAAGTCAATAATGTCAAATACTCATTACTGTTACTGTAACAGAATGAGAAATAACACTCGCATGTCTTCATTCTTCTAAGTATTTGATTCTTTTGGCGATTCCGGTCTTACACTCTCCCACCAACATCTCACCGTGACCAAGGATACACACGCTGCGTGGTCTATTTATTCCTCCTTCAGGAATGATGAACCTCAGGAATCGTCCGTCTCTGTCCAGCATGTGAATCTTGTTACCGTCAAAATCTGTAACAATGACGTGACCGACAGAATCAGTAGTGACTGATAGAGCTCTAAATTTACTGTCCTTCCCCGAGTACGAGTACCGGAATATGCCAAATCTATCGACAGCAACGACTGCTTTTTTCTCAAAGTCAGTTACAATGATGTCCCCGTTAACATTCTCAGTGATGTAAATCGCCCATATGTACAGAGGTTGACACTGCGAGTCGTACTGTATTTCCTGGAGCACGGTACCGGTACTGCTGTATCGGACGACTTTGGACTGATCGTCTTTACGGAGACAGACCAGTAGATCACCGGACGCGGTGTTTGTGACGCCGTATGGCTCCCAGTCCCCGGTAGTGAACATCGTCACCACAGTGTCGGTGTCAGATATCATTTTCACGGCTTTTTTTGTTTGATCGCTGTACACTAGGTTTTTGTTGTACATACATAAGTACATGCCTTGGTCAGTAATGCTGATGGTGTGGTGGAGGTGTCCCTGGAGATCAAACAACTTCAGTTCATTGCTTGCTCCTCCCATCCACACTTTGTTATCGTCGGTAACGGCCATGTCATACAAACGAGATTTATACTCTTCACTAGCAGGGAACCCAGTGTCTATAACAGAAGTAACTGTTGGTACATCTAACATTCTCCTACCCGGTAACTCCCTTTCTTTGAATTCATCTTCCAAGAGCAAAGTTTTTTTCTCTTCCATTTTTTCAACGTATCCGAAATAAGTTTGCAAATAATTTGGATCTATTTTGCATTCATAAAATGATGGAAATGAATACTGTGTGAACTCATTTAAATTCTGATGATTCTGAATCACTGGCACAAAAGTCTGCATTTCTTTCACGTTTTTTGATTTCTGTAATTTTATTGTTTTCCCGTTCATTTCATTCACTTTTCCAATCAATTCTTCAAACTCTTTCTTTTGATTCTGTAATACAGTCTCGTGTTCCTTTTGCATGTCATCCAGTTCCTGGTGAAGTTTCTTCACGGTCTTCTCGATCTGTTTGTGCCACTCTTCTCCCCGCGCTGTAACTTCATCTTTCCTCTGTTTGTAAATCGAGGATATTGAGGACAGCAGCTTCGTCGTGTGCTCCATAATTCTTTCTAATTCATGTTTGGATGACTTAAGTCGATCATTTTCCTTCGCAATAACTTTTAAAAGTTCTTCAATTTTATCGGACAGCTCAGACATTTCGTGCGATTTGTGTTTGATAGATACACAAAGGATGCATATCGGAGCATCACAGGTTTTGCAGTATGCGGAACAATCGTTTTTGGGATGTGACTCACAATGGCATGTGTCGTCATCATCCTTGCTGGCGAAATCTACAATTTCATGAACGTTTGTAGATTTCACGCGTAGATGTATGGTGACACAGGGGTCACAGAGATTGACCCCGCATCGTCTGCAGAAAAACGAGACTGGTTGTTGACACAGGTCACATTCCACCAAATGCCGGGCTTCATTTCTAGATTCCATCATCTGTGCACCCTGTGAAAATAGTAATGAGAAATTTTTATTAAATAATTTATTTCCTGAAATGGTCATTTAATACATGCCTGAAAAGATTTTTTACGAAACACTATTATCAGCTATCCATTAGAATTCTAAGAACCTTTATAATAGTTTTTAACAAATCTTCTACTCATAAGTTTCCTCTATGTAACACGCATGATTTAACCTATTTAGATATTAATATTTTAAAAAATGAAGAACTTCATAAGAGAAAACCTCTAGTATACCCTGTTTTTTTTTCATTTTGTTCAACTTCGATAGACTTTTCGTCAAAATTATTTAGCTACCGCTAGCGCTAGGAATACAGGTACATATCGTAGTATCCCGGGTCACTTAGAAGTAAGATGAGCATTTCCTGAGCAATTAACACACCCCCTTAATGTGTGTCAGGAGTTTACTGGCAATCGGGTATTCTAAAAGCTATTATTTATACTTACATTATTTTTAAAATTTACCAGTTTTCCAATCCCGTGTTAATATAAAGGTGATACTTTAATGTTTCTGATTTACATTAGATGAAAAAAAGGTATGAATTTTTAACTGCTGAGACATGCATACCCTGCAGCAGGCACGTAACATCGTTTTTTTTCGGGGGGGGGGGGGGGGGGGGGTTGAGGTAGGCAGACTCATTCAAACAAAAAAAAGGCTAATTCCCAAATGTTGAAAATCCCTATCTTAAAAAAAAAAAAATCCCTATCCTTGGGAGGGGCAGTCGGTAGTACCTCAAACTTCAGTTTCAATGTTCCTTTCCTTAATTTCACTTCACCCCCCCCCCTCCCCCCAATGCTACGTGCATGTACATACATGTACTAGTAAATATCCCTTGAAATCTTTGTAAACTGGCACCATACCAACATTATACATGTACGTGTTAAAAGCTAAATAGCATTTAAGGTGGCTCGACTTAACGAAATAATATCATTTGACTGATCAATAAAAAATGTTCAATAAAAAGAAATATCTTTTTTTTTTTCAACAAAATTAATTCCCAAATAAGAGACTGATTTAATCTATCATTCATTTGATATGATTTTGGGGGTATTTTTTAAAATGTTTTTTGCTGCAAACAAGATATTTTAAAGCTTAAAATTTGGACTCGATTAATTTATTAAGAGTCAGGAAGGGTCGTATAATTTTTTTAAAACAATTCCTAGATGATAACCCGCGCAACGCGGGAATTAACACTTAACAAATGAATGACAATGCTGTAATGTTCAATCCTTTTTTTTCGTATATATCGTGTCCGAATTGTTTCTTAATTGTTTCTTAACGTATTCTTTATAGTTGAAATAACAAAAAACAACTGCAAAGCTGGATATTTAGAAAAGAGATGAAAAATTTAAACCGAATTGTTTGATAAATACATAAACACGACCTTAATTCTTTTTTTGTTGCAGCCACAGGGGCCAAGCCCGTTTAAACATTAGTTTCAATGTAACCATAAATAAAGAAAGGGGTCGAACTCTGACCCAGATAAAAAACTACCAGCTCGCTTCAAAAGCCTAATAAATCAATTATTTTTTACAACACTTGCAATATGCGTGTATTTTTCAGAAAAATAATGTCTAAGATACACTCATGCCCAATTTCAAGTTGATGGGTCTTAAAATAGCGAAGATATACGTCATTATTCTCTCGAATTCGCCAGTTTATTTTTACTAGGACATTTACCGGTCCAGGGCACACGATGGGATTTTGCCTCTGACAACAGCAGTATTGCAACAAGCCGAGAAACATTCGCACTAATCTTTTAAAATCTCACATCAAATGCACGCTACTTACTTCCTTAAATTTCGATAAAATTCCGTAAATACTCTCCAAACTGAACTTTTATTCTGACAGGGCCAGCCATTTTGACGTCTTCGAGAAATACTGATTCTGATTGGACCATCAGGAATATTAACCAATGAAATTGAGTTTAACATTTTCTATCACAATGGCCGGTCTGGTCAGAAGTTAATGTGGCTGCAGAATAAAAGTTAAGTTTGGAGAGTATTTACGGAATTTTATCGGAATTTAAGGAAGTAAATAGCGTGCGTTTGATGTGAGATTTTAAAAGATTAGTGCGAATGTTTCTCGACTTGTTGCAATACTGCTGTTGTCAGAGGCAAAATCCCATCGTGTGCCCTGGACCGGTAAATGTCCTAGTAAAAATAAACTGCCGAATTCGAGAGAATAATGACGTATATCTTCGCTATTTTAAGACCCATCAACTTGAAATTGGGCATGAGTGTATCTTAGACATTATTTTTCTGAAAAATACACGCATATTGCAAGTGTTGTAAAAAATAATTGATTTATTAGGCTTTTGAAGCGAGCTGGTAGTTTTTTATCTGGGTCAGAGTTCGACCCCTTTCTTTATTTATGGTTACATTGAAATTAATGTTAAAACGGGCTTGGCCCCTGTGGTTGCAGCTGCGTGAAAAATGATTACAAATATTTTTTTTAACCAGTGAGTGGGTATTTAAGACGTTCTTTGTCTAAATTTTGTTATTTAAGTCAAATATTATTAAAATTGTTATCCCCGTCCCAAATGTGAAGGTCCGATAAAAGACTGTTTTTGAAAAAAAAATTGGGGAGGGTACAACACCCCCCCCCCCCCCAATTAAACTTCCCCGTTTGACACAATCTGTTCCTTGTTTACAAATATATGTGTAAAGTTTACTACCAATCTGTCGTGGTATTAAAATGTATGAAATTTGACGAAAACGCTAGTGTATGCATACATGTAGTTTTTAAAGTGTAAAGGGAGATAAATCCAATTTCTTTACGTCACCGTTTACAAATCATGCTTGTTTTATTGTTGTTATGTCCTCCATGGATTCATGATTCACAGATAAAGTTTATTCTATTTACACGATCAGATCAAAGAGATAAATAAACAAAATTTAAATTTAACTATTCCCCAAATATCTTCTTGACATTAATAAATATGTCAATAGGACAAAAGTTACAACTTACACATGCGCAATCAGAACGTGAGGTGTATAAGCGTCATGTCATGTTACAAAATAAAATTCCAAAAAGTTCCTAATTTATTAAATTACTTTATCATTCTTTTATAATTGAAAAAAAAAAAAAAAAAAAAAAAACAGACAAATCGTATACATGAACAATAATTGAATTTGATGGTCTAGATACCAGTCTTGGCAAGTACAGATCATTTAAATGCATTTTTCTCTTATTAAAATTTAGGTTAAATGTAACACAGACAGTCTAGATAAAAAAATTACCTCAAATAATGCAGGTCTGTCCCATTAGAAAAGAAAATTCTTCTCGAAGGAAATATGGACGCAAACAAAATCAACTTTCGGTTTGACAATTTTCCTAATACACTTCCTCCGTTATTCTGATCACGCCCGCCCTTTCCGTAACCGATGGAAAAAAAATTGCGGTTACGGAAATGGCCGAGTAGTTACGATTGGTTAAAGGGGGGGGGGGGTAACTAAAGGGTCTATATTTGAGGTAGAAAATCAATAGCAGTATTAGTTTCATCAGAATTGATTTATCGTTCTTTGTAAACTTCCCCTAAGTGTCGCTTTAAAATCCCAACTCGCCGGTGTTCACTAGTCGTACTAGCCTATGAATAAAAGTTGTAGAACTTGTTTATAAAACGTTGTAAAATGTACATTGTACAGAGATAAAAAAAAAACTTCCGAGAATCGCGTGATTATATACCTTATGCAACTTTTTTCAGAATTTTATATTCATTTTTTGATATATCACTTGGCACATATATTTTTTATGAAATGGGTCAATGGGTCATGGGTCATGGGTCATGGGTTAGAGAGAGAGAGAGAGAGAGAGAGAGAGAGAGAGAGAGAGAGAGAGAGAGAGAGAGAGAGAGAGAGAGAGATGAATTAAAAAATGAGGGAGTTGTCTTTTTTTGAGGGAGGGAGAGAATTTAAATTCACTCATCATAGATAACACGTTTTAATTGATTTAAAACGTGAAAAGGGTTCTCTTGAAAATAAAAACCGTAAGTGTTCCATAAAATTGTTTGAATATAGACATCAAATGTAATCATCTTTATCCAGTTATATTTACATCTACCAAGTATTATTCCCTCTATTTCTTACGAAAACTTATAGTTAATTCATAGCTCTATAGAAACAGCCAGACTGAAATATACATGTACATGCCCCGTTTATCGATTGGTCGAAATCTACAGCGGCTGAAACTGAGAAGATATTGACAGGTTTGAACTTGACACGCCCTGTTTATCGATTGGTCGAAACCTTCAGTGACCTACAACATAACACGGACTGCACGAAGTAATCATGATGATGTCAGACTCAAAGATTTGGCTGTTTCTTCTAGCTAACGTACTTATGTACATTAACAGTAATTTAGTGATTTTACTTATTTTTCATAATCAATTTTTAATTAGTTAAAAGAGAGATGTTAATATAAACAATAAAATGCTCTCTTTGATGATTCATGCGGGTTATAAAGGTATCGATCATTGCAGGAAAAAATTACATAACCCGCTAACGCGGGTTATGTATTTTTTCTGCAGTGTCGCTACCTTCATATCCCGAATGATTCACCAAAGAAAACATTTTATTGTTTAGATATTCACATTCACTGAGTATTTCCACGTCCCTCTATGTCTATAGCAAACCGATTGTAATTCACAGCTCTATAGAAACTAATAGGGCTGAAATCTACACGATCCAGTTTTAACTTAGCTCCAACTGAGTTACTTTTATCTACTCTTTATGATTAATTCAGTAACTTATTGCAAGAAAGAGGGAAGATATAAACAAGAAAACGATCTATGTGATGATTTTTGCGGGCTATGAAGTTACAATGTAGCGACCATTGCAGAAGAAATACACTGCTTATTATATGACAATAATATTATTTTTTTCACTCTAACCCAGTAACTAAATTCAATGTATTTGTATAATTACTTACGTGAAAAACAATTTTTGAAAAAAAAACACAATTTCGTCTACCAATTTTTTTAAAAGTAATATGAACTGTATTATTTAGAATTTTATTTTGCTGCAAAAATCTGCTAGTATGATAAGTCTGCATATAGCCTAAATTTTTATGATAAATAAGACTTAAAAAAACATTGATGTTTGTCAGAAGAAAGATTTCTCTTCTAGAGAATATATAGTTGATAAATTTTTGTACAGGACGACAATAATTCAATTTTTCTCCAATTAAGGCTTCTCAACGGCTTTTCCCACAAAAATATGGCAAACAGAAATTTATAAACCATGATATTTTTTTGTCATTTTAGTAGAAAACAACATTTTCGTATAAAAAAATTTCAACATGAATTTGCAGCTCATATTGCTTTACTATAAGAAACAAGAATATTTTCATATTAGCGATGAATCAATTCATTTGATAAAAGGTCACATGAAAACTTGAACGTAGGTTTATTTTACATGAAATATATGTTAATCGAAATCAAATAATAATTTATAAATTACTATATGTCGTTTGATATGAGAATGGAATTGGTCTGTGGAGTATTTTCCTTTACTTTTGTCTGTCAACATCCTCCTTTCTTCGTATGATCATAAGGCCATCACGAATGGGAACCATTATCTGTAGTAAAATAAAATTTTGTCGAAAGCATGCTCACTAATTTTTATAAAGTTAAGATACGATGTTACACAAAGTAAATGTCGATACAAGAGAGATAACTGTTATTTGGTTCGTTGCAAATATCAGGAATCTGGGTGCACATGGGGGGGGGGGGGGGGGTTAATGATAACAATGATGATGTTGTGTTGAGTAAAGTCTTCCCATTTGGCACTTTTTTCGACAGGGGAGTGGATAAACACATGTTTCATGTTTCATATGTGTTCACATATTCTGTATGTGCTGATCCAGATTTTTTTTCCCGGGGGGGGGGGGTCTTTATACCTATTGTATTTTATACCAAAAATTACGTTCTTTAAAACTATGACAATTTTTTTAATTAAAAAGAAGAATGTGCGGACATTATTCTTGTTAATTTTACTATGTAAATTTAATAACTTTAAACAAGGAATGTACATGTACGGAATCAGATTTCCAAATAATTTGTAGCAACTTCTATAATTATTGAATAACTGGCATTATCATACATGTAGCGTACACACGGACCCGACGGAAACAATAATTTGGTTAGTACTACTTACATGTATAACTACTTTTATAAATGATAAAAGATGTGAACAACCTTATACAATTCCAATTCACAATACATGCACTCAAGGGGTTTCAGCCCCCCACCCCCATTTTAGACTCTGATGTTAAACATTATATCATAATGTGAGGGTTATTGTAAACTGATGGACTGTATTGCCCAGTTGTATTTTCTGAATAAATATTAAATAGTTTAAATATACGAAATGATTTGTTACACGTACCTTTACTTCATAGCCGTATTTTTTCTGTTTTAATTGCGAAAACAATCGACTGACTTACAAAGTTGAATTTGTGAATGTATCTTAGGGTGGAATAACACACCTGGAAAAATCACTTATATTTGCAGTAATTTTTTATCATGAAAGATATATTGATAAATAAACTATACATATGTCAAATAAGCGAACAATTTGCAGTTTGGGATCATAAAAAATGATTATCTCAAAAAATTAATTCAGTAAGTAACTACAAAAAGCCCCTGCGGGATTCGAACTCGAGATGTGCGGATCTCAAAACTGACAACTTATCCACTCGGCTTTAGAGTAAGTTAAATATTGCCATCAAAAAATTCTTTTAATGAAACGAAATATCGTTTCGATCAGAGGTCATTTTGTGATATGTTATTCCACCTTAATGAGATTCTGATAATTTTTCCATTTTTCCAGAGGTTATAAAAAAAAATCAATGTAGAAACCGAAACTTTCTTATTTGCAAATGCTGTATTTCAAATGTCTTCGAACAGCTGCTGATATTCTTTGCTTACAATAGATTTTTGAATTCATCTATAACCTTTTAATAGAATATGGATAGAAAAATTAAGTAGATACATGTCGTTGGATAAGCCTCCGTCACCCACCCTTCAAACGCCACCCTCACCCCCACCTTTAATATGAACCCCATGTGACCAGCCCGCGATATGCCAATAAAAAAGTTTAGGACAAATTTTCAGATCCAAAGCAAAATGCAGGAATACTGTTTAATATGCAGTCCTAATGATCTATAGATAAATATCAATTAATAAAGAAAACTGCTTTTTCTATACATGTATTTGAAAGAACGGCCGCCAATTTATGCATTCAAGAAGGCATTTTTATTATTAAAAAAAAAGAATTCCCAAACGTATTAAGTTGTTTTGTTAAATGCAATAAAAATCTTAACCGTTCAATCAAAATTTTATACTTTATTTTAAAAATAAATTATAATAAATATTTTAAAAACTACATTTGCAAAATGTTCAAAAACAAATTAATTTTCCTTATTTTTACGAGCTATCGTTGACTTCATTGCAGTTTGTGTCTTTTGAAGGTGACAAAAGAAAGTCCTTGGTTTTTATCTAGGTCAGAAAGACACAGAAAACTACAAGTTCAATGCACCTTTCACTTGAGTAAAACAAATAAATTCTTTAGTTGCCGTTGCGCTTTTATGTGCTAGGGAATAGATTAAAAAGACATTTCCTTTGTCGAAATGATCGCTTAGATGAACTTGATATGTAAAGCGAATTGCAGTCTCTGTTATGATGGTACATGTATGACATGGATTAATTTACAGAGAGAGAGAGAGAGAGAGAGAGAGAGAGAGAGAGAGTTTAGATTCATTTATCAGAGAGAGAGAGAGAGAGAGAGAGAGAGAGATTACTTTCCATGAATTGAACATAAAATGTTTATTTATAAACACTTTCTTGAATTAATTAATTATTTGTCAAATCACTAAATCCCGCAAATTACAAACATATAACTTTTTTTAAAAATGTAAGATGACTGAGATACTCTTAAGCTTTATACATGTATAAAGTCAAAGAGAGAGCGAGAGAGAGAGAGAGAGAGAGAGAGAGAGAGAGAGAGAGAGAGAGAGAGAGAGAGAGTCGTCCATTAAGTCACTCAGTTTTCGTGTTGCCGTTTCTCGCTAGCAGCATGAAGATTGTAGTAGCTAGGTTGGCATTTCTCAGAAACATTCAATTACTGGAAGGTTCTATCAAACCACCGATGTCAATAAGCCCCAAATTTCATGTAAATTATCGCGATACAAAGCGGTCAACATAGTCTCAATAACATGGAAACCTTGTGACATGGACGAAAAATAGTGTAAATCTTAACAAGCGAGTTGTTAATTAGTTGATGATACACATTGAAAATCTCTATAAATATGAAGACTTTTCCTGGCTTGAAGTAAACCGGTCCTTAGGGCAAAGCTGGTTCCATCGAGGTTAAAGGTAACGATTAGAAATCCAAGTTGATATATTTTTTTGCGAGTGAATTAATTATATATTTTTTAAATCTAATATTACATGCATTTCCTTAATTTAAAAAAAACTTTATGGCCGTGGCCAGTTTTAGACTTTAGTAAGCTCATAAAGAAGAAGAATGATGTATAAAAATAAAAAAAAATTAAATCTAAAGTTATTAAAGTTAAATTAAATATATATGAAAATGTTTCTTTACCAAATATAAGTTTGTAGCTTAAAAAATCACTATTCAGATTTAAGGTCAATCTGACAGCTGTTTTGACCGCCTATACTTTTTATTAAAAACATCATTTTTTTTTCAAACGAAAATGAATCATATTTTAAAACCGTGCCTAAAATTAAGTTTGCCTGTCATTTCAGTTCATAAACATGGCGTACTTCCATTATTTGCTTCTGCTACAAATAGCAGTGGTTTGTGTGGTTAATGGCGCCAACAGCAACCCAGGAGGAAATGGTAACCGCGCGGCGCAAATGGCGTCCGGAAACATTGGCAGGAGCCCGGGTATGGCAAGGATGATGCGCGAGATGATGAGCGGACAGAGTCCAAACAATGCCGCGGGTTCCTCCCCGAATGAAGCAATTCCATTTCCCGGTCCACGGGTCATCGCTCCCCCTAATATTCCATTCCGTAAATATAATTTTATATTCTGCTTCTAGTAAATTGAGATGCTAATGACACGACATCAAATGAGAAGACTATAGGGATTTTAGGAATTGTTTTTATCTCTTACTTTAAAAAATTAGTCAATTCTTCTCTATAAGTGTGTACAGATTTCATCATCTACATGTAGCATTGATTTCTAGTATCAAGAAGTATAAATCAGCCACAATATTTATAGCCTTTCTGCCGATATATGTATCGCAAAAATTTAAACAATAAAATCCCTTTTCCTTACAAAATATAGATTTTTTTTACAGAATGCTCTTTGTTTGCTGATTCGGGATACTTCTGCCCTTTTGGTTATGAAAGACCTAGCGTGCAATGGTACTACGAACCATACTCCCAACGCTGCGAAGCCTTCTACTACCGAGGCTGTGGAGGAACTCCGAACAGATACCATAGCCGTTTGGAATGCCTCAGATCTTGTGGTTGCTTCAGTAATATCGACTACGGAAACTTTTGCCCCAATACCTTTTATACTACTCGTTGGGTTTTCAACAAATACACTGGTGCCTGTGACCGCATCAGATTTGGAGGATGCGGAGGCGGAAATGACAACAACTTCAGGTCTCATCTTGAGTGCGAATCTACTTGCGGACCCAGCCATGACCGGCCCTTTGGACCTATATTCGGGATTGGCAATATGGCGTTAGGTGCTGCAGCATCAGCACGGGGAAACATCGCCCAAAACCAGGCAGCCGGTAGAGCGAACGGAGGAAAACAATCAAAATAGAGAATATCGTGTAAAACTAATTTTGAATAAAAGTTTTAAAAACTTACTTTGGGGTTTTCTTTCTGCATTAAAAAAAACTTGACAAATGAGATTCTGAAATGTCTTTGCACTGAGTTAAAATTTAAAAACCGTTTAGTATTAATTTCTAAATACATGATAATTTAAAATATCTTTTGCCAAATTTACATCGACCGGATTGGGCCAATAAGTTTGTTGTATTTTTTCTTAGTGAAAAAAACGTGGTCTAAAATCAAGAGTTTTTCATTAGTTTTAAGGCGATGTACACGAAAAATTAAAAAAAAAATTGGGATCTTTTACTCTAACACTTCGGTCTCGGACCAAAATTACAAAGTTTCAAAATAATGGCGACCAGGTCTGCATTGAAGCCAGAACTGGTTAGAGCAATACTAGTAGGTGAGAATCAACGATGAAGTTTGAATCTCTTGAATATCCAACTTTTTATTGCATACTATGTATTTTGTTATGTATCTCTTATTTAAATGATGTATAGTAAGATAATAAAGACCTTTATCAACATTGCAATTGTGTAGATTGCGTTTCTTTGAATATATTCTAACTCTTGAAAGATTGTATAATACATGTATTAAAAATATCTGATGTTTGCAAAATCGCTATTTAATAGAAATATTTCATCTATGGTAGTTGAAGTAGCACATAAGCGTTACAAACTTAGTATGACCTTAAAACCCACACCCCAATAAATCAGTGAAATAACCATTTTCAATTCGTTTCCACATTTATTAAGACTCCATCCATGTGGTTTAATGTAATATAGAGAATTGGATACTCTGGTCTGGATTTAGTTTCCTAATTTTGAAACACATAACTGACCTATTCGATGAAGACCACAATGATGCCGAGAGGCCTGTTGTACATCTTGTTACTGCGGCCTTTTTAGTTTTGGATAGAAGACCGTACCATTTCACTTACACAAATCGACTTTTCTGTACAGTGTTCCTGGACACCCGGTAAATAGTACATGTACATTACTGCCATCCTTTGCACACATATGTATATCAATTGTTCTCTAGTGCTTACACTAGCATCAATTTTCACGGAATTTAGTTATCGATATAACGCCAATATACTCTGTCCAAACATGTTTATGCAGCACATTTTCTTTAATTATTTGATATCCATAAATATTTCGGGGTTCATACGATGTTCGTTTAATAATTATTAATATGAAATCTCATACGCTCCTTCCAGCTTGTCAGGTTCCAATACACGGCTTAAAGAAAGAGTCTTTTCAAAGCAGGATCCAACATTGGAACGCCTACTTTGAAAAGCTCAAAAAACTGTCACGTGCCATAGCATCTGGATAATTAAAATACTAAGCACAAAATATGAACTTCATAATCAGATTAAAATATAAACCACGCAAAACGAATTACTTTGAAAAGGTTAGATATAACGTTTTCATGTACCTAGATATGCGACATGCTCGAAAACATTTAACCTACCTCAAAACCTTAACTTCTTTTAGCATCCGAAACCTGAAGCTTAGATTATGCTTCCAAGCCTTCACGTGTTTCATCGAAATCCTTTTTTTTATTCACATTTATTCATTGTATTTTCATAAAAAAGTTTTAAGGTAAATAAAGGTGTAAACATTGAATCTTTTCTTTCTTTTCCTCTCACCACCCATTCAGTCATGTACAACTATTCACTATAGTAAAGTAATATGCTTTAATTTGCACGGGTAAATGGAAGATAAAAAAAAAATAAGTTAATCGATTACTCCTCTTGATACTAAAAAATATAAAATATTACTCTACTAGTTTTGTTCAAAAATATTTTTCCATAGCGACCACTGGTTATCAAAAATTGACAATTTTGAATTGTGCATTGCTACACAACTTCCAATGTAATATTTCATTCTTAAATGACATAGAAGGCTATACAAATTTGGAATTCTACTTTGCAGCAAGCATGAAAAAATAAACTGTTTGCAACATAATACTAGTATTATAAAATTCATTACCTTGTTATTACCCTTTAATGGTGTCTCACCTAAAATAATATTGATAACATTTAAAACCGACTCTATTAGAGGTTGATGTGTATATATGCAAGCTAAAATTTCTCCACAGAGGTAATATATTTTCGCACATAACAAACACATGCAGTATAGTTACAATTTCAGTGCCACAAAATCTACAACAGTCATTGGTTTTAATTTGGATTTTTTAAAGGTAGTAAAATACAGGAAGAATCCTATGAAGGATTCTGTACTGTAACCATTGTAATGAGGAATCGATTGTGATAGTAATTTTAAAACAAACTTTAAACACATATTGTATACATGTATTATTAAGTCCATGTGGAGACAGCTCTTCATTCCATTTGTATACTGAAGTGGGAACAATATTGTTCTTGTTTGTACAATTATAAATCACTTTTGTACGGTACATTTCTCATTAAATAAAATATTTTCAAAATAAAATGGTAGATACGGACCTCATCTACTTTCCACAACATTTTTGTTCAAAGACATACATTTCAAAAAACTGGAAATTGCAGTAATAATACTACTGTACTGCTTAATACTTATTCTTGAAATATTGAACTTTTGCTGAAACGTGTTTTTTCGATAAAAAGTTACCATCATTTGATAAAAAAATCACCAACATTTTTAACACCATTTTGATACCATTGTTTTTATAAAACACTGTTGTTATTAATACTTATATTAGAATTAAACCATACTGGAACATTAAAAAAATTGTTTTTCGCATACATTTCATTTTTAGTATTCTTCATGACATATAGCCATGAGGTAAAAACATCATTCCAAATATCATTATTTTAAGGTATCAAAATATCTGAGATAAATGCATCACCAAAATCAAATATTTCATTTACAATGTCTCTACCATTTATTGTTAAGAATATATCTAACCATGGCTTGGTTTTTTGTTTATTTCTTAATCCAAGAGCATTTAAATGACCTGATAAAGAAGCCTATATCAACCATTTTTAAGCCCCCGGATAAGTAATCTTGAGATACAACAATTCTTTTTACTTTGGCGAGGAAAGAGAAATAAATAAATGATTAAGTTTTGGCAAAATGAGAGTTTTAACAATTTTCACCCGACCAGTTAGCGTGAGTATTCGTCTATTCCATTGTTGTATCAGTGATTTAATTTATAGTAAAATAATATTATGATCTAATTCCGTAATGTTTTCTAATTTTACTGAAATATGAATTCCGAGCAAAACAAAAGTAGTTCAACCCCAGTCTAGTTTCCATCTAGTATGATGGAAGACCTGTTTTGAGAATGTTTTTGAGCCAATCCAAACAATTTTAATTTTGAACAGTTTACTATTAAACCAGAAAATTTTGAAGTTATCAAGAACAGCAAATAAAGAACTTGGTGAGTCATCAAGAGTTAGCAAAGTATCGTCCGTATGTTGTGAAATTTTATGTTCTTGGTCATGAACAAAAATGCCTTTAATATTATTGTTTTGGTTAATAAGAATAGATAAAAATTTTGCGCAGAGCAGGAATAAACCTCTCTCTATAATGATTTATCTGGTAGATGTCCACATTGTAAAACGGATGCTTTAAAATTTCTGTTTAAAATCTGAATCCAGTCTATATAGTTTTTCCCAAAACCAAAGTAATTTAAACCCTTTATTTAACTTCTTCCAGCATCCGAAACCTTAAGGTTAGATTATGCTTCCAAGCCTTCACGTGTTTCATCGAAATACTTCATTTTAATTTGGTTGCAGACGCACAAAACACAGCGCTGAGAGTATCCCTTTTTATAGTTCTGTTGTTCCTACAGGTATGAATTGTAGAAGGGAAGATGTGAAGTATTTATAAAAAAAGGCGGTCAGTTGGGTGTTGCTCTTTAAAATTGTAATAATTTTATTTATAAACATGTAGACATGTAGGCAGCTGTTTAACATCAAACACATAAAACATGACACAAAACTTAAGGTAAGTAAAGAGTTATACCAGAAAAAAATATTTAGGAAAAATTGTTTCTGATAAATCTTTCTTGGATTTTGGAAATTAAATAAATCCATGTATACAACATTCTTTTTAACCACGGGGTGTCAAGCTTACAACTAGATTCTACAATTTAATTATACAAATGAATCAGAGCTCGTCGCTTTCATTATCATTTCATCATTCCATTATATTTTAGAATTTAGATATAATTCCTTGTAATTTACCTTTTTCAAAGAGAATTTTGTCCTTTATAAGACCCCCACCAGATCACAAAATGGTATAATTCTAATTCTTACGCTCAACGTTGTTTAGTGTGTCTTCACATCAAATATGTGTAGGTATATGTCAAACAGATATGTAGCATAATACAAAATGTCTTCGAAACTGTGGCCGTTTTGGAAACAGTCCCTTGCAAAATCGGAAATACTCGTCGCTATGGTTTTGACCAATTAGCGAGCCAATGTGTCGAGTTTGAATTATGCACACGTGGAAAAGGAAATGAAACTATTTTCAAACTAGAACGAGCGTTAAAAGGTTTGCGGATTCATTGCAAATATGTTTAAGGTTCCTGAAACCATACGAGGTTTTTCAGCAATTCTTTTGAATGGAAAAAATTCGATCATAATGTTTACTGGTTAATCTGCCTTAAGCAGCACAAAAAAGGAAAAGAGCCAAGAAAGGTAGGAGTGACTGATTGAACTTTTGTGGAAAAATAAACTTTAATTCTCAGCAATATTTTTCGTTCTTGGTTAATTGAACAAATTGCATGTAATTAATGAAAACTTTCTACAAAATATACGCTTGCTCCAATGAGTATAGAAATAGTTCATGTTGAATGAATAGTGACATACAGTGTACATATAAATTCATCTATAATAAAGAATCGCAAATTGTTTAAGGTTTGTATAATGTATGTTCCGATTGTATATTTATTGCTAAAAATATTTTATTGAACAGCTATGTTCCACAAATATGTTTACAATATTGATACGAATATTATATCAATTGATACTTCCCCGAATAGTACTCTTATTTTACTTTACTATTACTTGTATCAAAATGTGTTATTTCGTGTTTACGTCTAATTACGCTTAAAAAAAAATACAATTATACATATTGAAGAAAACAAATACCTTGTACAATATATTCTAATGCTCTACAAATGTATATACAATATTGTTATTCCATATCTAAGTCTATTTACGCTTAAAAAATACATTTATAAATACTGATTCATTTATATCGCTGATTAGCATTACAGATCCAGGGGGCCCCTGGCACCCCAGGTGATGTATATATAGAGAGCCTCTGCGGAGGTATTATCTCGAATCAAATGTACTGTGTTTAATAAATCATAAAAAAAAAAAAAAAAAAAAAAAAAAAAAAAAAGGTTTGTATAATGATCTTTATTTATTCATTTTTCAAATTTCCAACTCCAGGAAACACACATTCAAAAATTGTTCTGACATGGATCCAAAGGTATAAAATATAATGACAAAGTGAACCTTCATAGATACCACTGCAGTACCTTTGTAAAACTTGTAAAGTAATTTTATAACGTTTAAGCTAAAACTACAAATACAATAAAATAATAAAACATTCATTGTAAACATATATTGTAAAAGTAAAGTAAGTGAAGAATCAAATGAATGTGACAGTTTTGAAGTGGTAACCGTGTGTTGATAAAACTATTCATGCTATATATATTCTGTCTTAATCTCAAATTGCATCACGCCAAAAAAAAAACACCATCTATGATCAGAGATGACATTAAGAGAACAAATTTGTATACAGAGAGGCATTGAGTTTATACACACACACACACACACACACACACACACAGCTTTTTAACATCCAGAACAAGAAATCACTACCATAGTAATCTGGTTCGAAATATTAGCAATAAAAAAAGTGCATGCATTGTCTATTTTGGTCAAAGTTTTCCGATGTTACATGCAAGAAAAATAAACATACAAGGAATTCACCTAGTACTTATAATAAAAATACTGCTTTGTAGTTTGTATGTAAACATGTATAATTATCAAATTATCATATATCCATAATGAACATAAAATTCAAAACCAATGACAAATATTAGCAAAACAAAACAATTAACATTATGAATGTATTGAAAACAAAATTACTGGTATTATATACATTGGTCATGTATGAAACAAGTTCATACTTAGTCTAGGGAGTGTCCCGATCTCATCAAACCACGGCTTCCGATTGTTTACGGGTTAAACCATCGTATTCATCTCAAGGACACTCTACCTTGACATATTTCTGTTTCAACAACTTGAGGTTAACATGGTCCGAGGTATGATGCACATAACATATCTGTCATTATGGACATTACACATACATTTATGAAGGATCATAAAAGGAAATACTTTAGCATCCAAACTAATATTTTTATATACTTTCAATATGAAAAATAAAATAAAAATAAGATGTGATGATTTAAACAAGAGGCCCATGGGGGCACATCGCTCACCTGAGCATCAATAGCTTTAAATGGGCGTTCAAACGATACTGTACCATATGGTCCTTTGGTAGAATAACAAAAAATAAATATTGTAAAGCAATCGAATTCTGCACTTATTTTTGCATACACTTAATTTTTGACCTTTATAAAATACAATTTTTACCAACAATAAGAAAATCCTATCCAAGATATAAAACTAACTTTTGGTAGGGGTACACTGTTAACTTCCAACTCCCTGTATTTTCGTTCTTCTGTTTATTATAATATTTAAAAAATAATTCTTCGATATTATATACCAGTTAATGGAATGAACCATATGGGAAGAAGATTTAATTTAAAAAATTCCTATAGATGTTAAGAATAAAATTGTGCCTCAATGCGCTCAATTCCTCAAATTAAAAACATTCAAAAATTAAGTTGGTCTTCCCCATCATAAACGACTGCTGTTTACCTGGCGTAAACTTCCCTGACTATTTAACCTTAATACTCTCTTGATTAATGAATACATTCGAATGATAAATGTTGTCACGTGACATGCAAAAGAGTTATTATAGTTAATGTATTGACAGGCATATCACTGTATTTTACTAAGACCCACCCACTTTTTTCATCTTTAATAAAAAACAACAAATGGCTACAAAACAGGATGATTTTACACTGTAATATTTTCTAAGGAATAGCGATAATACCTTTATCCCCGTAACAAAATGCGCAGAACTATGGAACCTGTTTTAACGGTGTTGGTTTTTATTTACTCGTGTCTGAAAAACTATCAAAATTAATGTGGAATTCATATTATTCATCGTATAAAGAGGGGGTCCCAGAAAGTAGTTACAGCATATCATCTTTATAATTTTTTGTACAAGTATTTAAATTTTAGCGAGACATTTCTATAATGATCAACCAAAATTTCTGCGTCAATCGTAAATTATAAGCAAGATACAGAACTCACAATTTTGCTAGAATTTTCACTTGGTATTTCCTATTCAGCATTAAAATGTAAACAAAAATGGCCCCATATCTGTGTACACAGCTCTGTATCTTGCTTATAATTTGAAGCTTAACACTCAAGTATGGTTAGTAAATAGAAATTGTGAACATTTAAACAGAAGAGACATGCACTAAAAAGAAATAGCACAATTTATTTTTCAAAATGAAACACACACACACATATATATATATATATATATATATATATATATATATATATATATATATATATATATATATATATATATATATATATATATATTTCCGTCAGCGATATTAAACTCTGTTTAAACTGAATAAACTCGGGAAAATGCTGGGCATCTCAACAAAACACGTTGCATTAATCCATAATGATTCGCAAAAGATCATACGTACGAATTACCAATAGAATTAATTGTATTTTAGTACTTTGGTAATACAACAGTCAACTGTCTGATTTACCGAAGTCTATGTTTGACTTGATACGTAAAAATTACAAAATACAGGCGATAGTTCCCCAGGTTACAAAGCATTAATAATATAAAATGAACGAAACCATCAAATGTGAAAACTGTCAACGCATTAAAATATTCAACCTCAATTTACTTCACAAAATCGGTACCAATGTATCTTGCATGTTTCAAAGATTTCCTTTGCACGCGAACTGTTGCACAACATTTGTGAGATCGACCAGTTTATCATTCAACATGGTTGCTTTTAACAAAGAACCTACTTTTACACCGTCCCGTTTTAGAAGTATGGAATACAGAACCTGAAGTTATAATCTGATCGAAACACGCATTTCCTTTATTATTATTTTCGTTATAACTCAGATTTGAGGTAGAATTAGCTCATGATTTTTGCAATTTATACTTTCTTTTCCATAAGGATTATTTATGCTAAATTACGTTGAAAATGATTCGGCAGTTCTTGAGAAGAAGATTTTTAAAAATGCACCCCCTTTTCTACATTTTCAAGGTTTTCTCCGCTCTAAATAAAGATCAGTCTTTCATTTCTGCAATTTATATTTGTCTTCCCATGAGAAAGCTTTGTGCCAAATTTGGTTGAAATTGGTCGAGCAGTTTAGGAGAAGAAGTTCAAAATGTTAAAAGTTTACAGACGGACGGACGACGGACAAAATGTGATCAGAATAGCTCACTTGAGCTTTCAGCTCAGGTGAGCTAAAAGCATGTTATTGCAAGATAACAATTTAGCAAAAGTGAAATGTAAAACAAATAACCCAATACTAAACATATTCCTCGTCATAACCAACCAACAAGTCTGTTAACCTATACACATTTTAAAGAAAAAAATTGGTACTATGAAGGTAATATTTTAACATATCAAATACACAATAATCAGTAGAACTAGGATACATAATGTAGTTATAATTGATTTCATAAATAAACTCATATTAAATAGACAAAGATATATATATATATATAGAGAGAGAGAGAGAGAGAGAGAGAGAGAGAGAGAGAGAGAGAGAGGGAGATTGCCGTAACTGTACAATATAAACTGTATAGTGAAAAGTAAAACTATTCCGGGCAAATGCGACGGCATTACTGGCATGTTTACAAACATATGGTTACATATTTAAAAAAAATTTACTCTGTTGTATATGTAGATGATGGACGTTGAATATCCCACAATTTTTTCACATTTTTGAAGATTTTTTTGGTGTTAGTTTTTTTATTTTTCATTTTTTTTTTAAAATTTTTATAAAGGGGTTTTTGAAGTTTTTTGTGTTTTTTAATTTTATTTATATCAAAAATTCCTTTCCGTGGAAATCGATTTTGTCGATTTGTATATGTCATTAAACATTATTGTTAATATGGAATGACAAATCTTAATATAGAGTACATCATTGTATAAGTATACCTAAAAAACAAGGTATTTGAGTTATAAACTTTATACATGTACATGTACTGTAAAATTAATCAACAATTGCAAAATGGTTATAAGGTATGCTTACTTCTAACAGTATGCACGCACTAATTCTAGCTTTAAAAAATTCAAAGAAGATGTAATTTGCACACTTTCACTGGTTTAGACTGGCATCTCGAATCTTCATCTTGACATTCTTGTTGATGAGTTGTCTTTGTCTTTCATTTCTATTTGATCAGCAATCTCTTCCATTTCATTGGATTAACCCGCACTTTTGTTTGGTTCGATCAACGTATTTTTCGCTTTGTTATTTAGGCAATGAGCAATGTCTTTTGTTTCTCATTTCATTAGTAAAATTGTCTTGCATTTTTTGTTGACTTTGCTGTGTTTTAGAAGATATAACTGAAATGATTCCACAGAGACGAAGTCGAGTATAATCTTTTTTATTCCATTGATGATAGGAATACAGATGAACAATTTTTTTTATGCTGTAGAGAATTTCTAATACGTAGAAGATCGATTTGAAGCAAAGAAAACATCAGCCACGATGATATCGTTCTGTAAAACTTTTCGAGGGATTCCTTACATTTAAAACTGTCATTCTACAGACGTCTTAGTCCTGGAGCAAATTTGGCAACACGACATGTAAATGCATGAAATATCCAGGCTTGTCATCTTTCAAGCAAGTTTAATTTAATTGGGAATCATAATCCGTTATCTCTTCCCGTTAAGCTTAGCGATGTATTAGATATAAAAGTTCAGCCAAAAGCTACTCAATGTATATTTGTGTTAACTAAATTGTGATGGCTCTTGCTTAAAACTGAAATGAATGATTTTGTTGCAAAATCAGTTAATGTGGTAACATGGGATTATTATAAGTATTTGAGACAAATAATGTGAAAATTTAGGCGAGATACAGCGTGATATATTTTTTTAATTTGCTACAAAGGGAGTATATTGGACGAATTCTATCGTTGAACCAGGTCCGTAAGACATCTGTCATTTTAACGATAGAAAATTCTTTCTAGATCCGCGCATAAGCTATTCTAATTCGGTATACGATTCATACACTGTCGTTTTTACTTCCTAAACCGTAATTTTGATTCGGCTTCTCTCCTTTTGAAAATAGCTTTTAAAAAACGAACCAGATATGTAAAAAACGTGTACAAATAATTCTGAGATTTTTATTAAAAACAGATTTGCAGAGTGTTTTATTACTACTTAAGTTTTATTTATCTCTTTTGTTGTTATATTTTCAACCAAAATCACCTTAGAAATATTTGCGAAGAGTTATTAAAGAAAAAAGTGAAAAGTCTGGATAATAATAGTAGTGTTGCAGGGTTCAAATATTGTACTTTTTATATCTTTAATTCCTTTCTCTATAGTTTTAATGTAATTTGATACTAGTCTTTTGTTCTTGTGTTGTGGAAAAAAAATGTAATATGCACATGTACCAAAAAGACAGACTTGTTCTTGACATCTACAAACGCCTCAAGATGCAACGCCAATTTGTTGAAACAGCAGTATTTTTAAATAGTTATTTGCCAGTGGCACGAACTTTGTATCAGCTGATTGCAACCAAGCTGCTAGTCTCCCTCTGATTTTCCAAACAAAGTCTTAATTTCAGTTTATATTCCATTTCTAAGCACTGAATACCTTCTTGAAGCCGAAAAGTCATGTATTTGTTCCCAGATGACCACCTGCCTAAATATACAAAGGCTGGAGATATGGTATCTTCCACAACATCATTCTGCATCAGAAAAATCAAAGCTCCACTATGACCCTCTCTTCCAAATGAGCGGCCTTCTTCTGATTGAATTATGTCAACTCGTTTTGGTGCAGTTGCAAAAGGATTTATATTGTTCACTGAAGATTCCATGGTCATGAATTGCACTCCACAGTATTTACCCTTCTGTTGATTGCCATCGCAGTCCCATTTAAAAACGGATTTCCCAGTATGACTTTCAATTGTTGATCTAAAATCAGCAACTTCGATGCGTCTACTATGAGGGACAGCTACTGTTGTATCACAGTGTGCGAAAGTTTGATTGCTAACGATCCCACAAGTTATGTCGACCACTGCATTGAATGGGTTTTCCATTTGTTTACTAAATGGATACATGTTTATACCCAACTCTTCTCTATCACAAGTACAATCTATGCGCTTACTTTCACATTTAGAACACTTTAGGAAGAATACTCGCATTTCTTTTTCAGGGGCAACGTGTTCACATGTGATAAAATAAAGTTGTTTTGAAGCTTTTGGGTTTTTCCAATTGCTCTCAACCATCTCTGCAAACGTGGTGATCATACCACGGCGATTATCTTTACCTTCTATCAAATCTCCAATCCGGTGGTGAAAAATAGGTTCTTGCCACGCTTGGAGACTGGATCTGTCTACATCATGATGTGGCTTTACTGACCATTTAACACGTTTGAGCAGACTTTCATCATCTAGCAAAGCAGTGTCGACGTACACCTTGAATTCTTTGTCCTCTATTCCAAATGATCTTATCCCAGGTATCCTGCAAAGGAAATGAAACCAACTTGAAGAATAAAACAGTTACAAAGTAATTGCTGAAAAGAAAATTTATTGAAACACAAGTTACCTCGAAAGACGAACTTGAACATCATAGGAAACTTCATCATTGACTTTGCATGAACTTGTGATGTTGCGGAGTTTAGGAATGAACTGTTTCTGCATAATATCGACGAGTTTGCTTATTGTCTTGATTTCATCGTTGAAGTTTTCTTTCATGCACTTTGGCCAATTGTATTTGACTTGTTTCCAAACAGTTATCACCTCACGATTCCTCCAACCTGGTGAATGACTTTTATATTTAGACGTCAGTTCGTCTGACTGACGAACAATGCAAACCATCATTCCATTCATAAAACATTGAAAGTAGTCTACCAATGTTTGTAAACAGCCACCACTATCTGCTAGCTCCTTAAAACACGCATTAATAGTCATTTTGCACAACGCATCAACAGCTCGATCTCTTATATGGCGTTGATCTAACTGACTATCCTTGATAAACTGAGTATGCTCAAAGAATGTGTGCTCAGCATCAAAAGAGATTTCGTCGTGTAAAATGCGGTTTTAACAATTATCGACGTTGTCACAAGTTGGTACTTTTTTTAGCCCTTGTAACCATTTCTCAGCAGATCTTAACATATTTTCGCATTGCTTGTGCATCCAATCTTTTATTTTCCTCGTGAGAAAACCTCGAAACATCGCGTCTTTTTCAGAAAATACTACTGGCATTGGTTGAGATTGGTTTGCTTCAAGTGAATCAATCACCGTTTGCATTTCATTCTTTGACCTCGGTGTAAATGTCAACACGATAACACTATCGCTCAGATAGTTTTTCTTGATGTTTTCCATATACATCTATAAAGGAAAAAATAAAATCCGTTTGTTAATAATGGTCATTCTCATTTTGAATTTTAGTTTTTATCAATACCTTTTATGCTTTATTTCATGCAAACAATGCCTATAAAAATTCGAATCTATGCATTATTTATTTCTTGATAAAATGAATAATGTCACAACAAGTTTTGCCAGGCGGTGGAAAGCGCGACGTCAAAAATGCCCAATTTTTAAGTCGTTGCTAATTTTAAAAGATTTCACTTCGTTTTTCGATAACATTTCGTACGTTTGATTTCAAAAAATGTCAGGGAAAATATTCATTTCCTTGAACAAGTACCCAACTTGCACATTCACTATACATTTCTAAATTTGTTTTAAAAATATTTCATAAGTACAAACGATCGCATATTCCAAACATGCCCTGCATTTCTTATTGTACGTTAATACAAGGTGTCCCAAAATATCTGATACCATTTTCTCTTTGAATAACTTTCGATCAAAATTATCGAACAAAACATTAAATGAATTTTACTAAATGTATATGATGTAATTTTTGTTAAATGTTTATACATTTTTACCAATTGAGCCTTCTTTTTTTTTTTTTTTACAAAAACACAACACATTTAAATATTGTGCCCAAAATGACGTTCTTTTTTTATCAATGAGGACGTCAAGTCGATGACTAAAATTTTTCACTACAGCAGCACATGTCTCAGCCGAAATTTTCTGAATTAATCTACGTATTGAGATTTTCAGTTCTTCAACAGAGTCTGGTTATGGTTTGTATATAAATCCTTTAAGATGTCCCAATAAAAAGAAATCCAAGGGGCTCTGGTCGGGAGAGTGAGGGCACCAAACATTTGCGGTTTTAGAAGAAACGAAGTTTCCATCAAATGTCATGCAACCAATCGGTAACATATCAGGTGGTGTGGGGTCGCGCCATCTTGTTGAAACCAGATATCCTTTAGCTTAATTCCTCTTCTGGTTAAACTTGGGAGAATTTTTTTCTTTAAAATTTCAAGGTAACGGATACCGTTTCACCATTTTCATTTTCAAAGAGGAAAGATCCGATTATTCGAACTCATTGCAGCCAAAACTGTTACGTGTACTTTTTTTACCATGTAAATGGTTATGAATGTAAAGATTGGGGTTTTGCTACCCCAGTAACTTGCATTTCTTTTATTCACAATTTTATTCAGATAGAAATGAGCTTTATTAGAAAAACAAATGTCTTGAACGATTGCAGTGTTTTTATCATCCATTTAGCAAACAAAGTGATACTGAAATTCGCTTTATGTTTGAGATATTGCATAATAGATATTCTATATGGCTTCAAATGGAGCTCAAATCTTAAGATTCTTGTGCACGCTAGCTAGATCTGCTGGAAGTTATTCTGTTCCTAAAGCCCCTTTCACAATTGGCGTACGAGCACTTTACAGCACTTTGCGATCAGAATATCAAAGCTTCGCAAGAGCTCTCGCATTATTCCACGATGTTTAAAATTTCGCATTCGTTTCATGCGTTTAAAAGCCAAAGTCGGGGTCAATTGTGATCTGAAACAGATATGCTTATACAGTGTATACTATATAAGGCAACTACTAGTATTCGCCCCGTTTTATTTTCGCTCATTTTGCTCTTTGTGTCAGTTTGCGGATTAAGGTTTGGCGAATTTCAATGTATCATATTATCTCTCTTTAAACATTGTTTGTCGAGTTGAAGACGAGCCAAAACCGCGTAAGTGGACGCAAAAATGTCACGGGGCCAAAATAATCCTGTATCCAGTATATAATAGTGGCAAAGCATGGAAACTAAAGACGATTAATCTTGCAACGATAGTAAAACGTTGAAAGATTACATGAGGCACGTTGAGCAACAGTCTCATGGTCGCACAACATTCGCATAAACAGTTGCAATTTAGTTACGATCTTTAAAAATTGCGCATCGCTCTTGCAAGTACACCAACGTTGTAAAACGTTCGTACTTATGTTCGTTCGTTGCATTGCAAGAATTTGTATGGCACTTGTTCGCGTCTGAATAGTGTGCATGTCCACTAAAAATTTTGGCCAAATATTGTTTAATTTACATGTATACGAGTTTTAAATGGTATCAGATATTATGGGACACCCTAGGCCTGTATGTATATTTTGTAATTTTTATATTAAGCGTCTTGTCTTCCCGATATGGTCGTTCAGAAATTTTCTTTCATTTCTATCGGATGGAGTTGATTTGAACAATTCAATTTTGTTTTTGGTTGCTCAACTTTATAATCACTAAATGCATTTCTAAGCGATTTTGTATATTTTATTCATTGTAAAACCACCTAAGGATCTGTTTCTTGATCTTTACATTTTTTTTAGATACTGTTGCGCCGCCTAAAACGATGAAATAGCCATTCCCTATATTCAAACCTCAACTTGTCTTACAGTGTGCTTAAAAAAATCTTTTTAAAATGCGCTATTATATAAATAGTGCCTGTTTGGGAGGGTACAGTTGAAAATGACACCCCGAGAAAACCATTGTCAACCGACGCGAAGCGGAGGTTGACAATGGTTTTCGAGGGGTGTCGATTTCACCTGTTATCCTCCAAACAGGCACTATTTATTTTATTATACTGAATGTCAGTTTTAAAGAAAACTTAACTGCTTTTCTATTGGAATGACTTGAATTTTACGGCGAACCGTACGCGCATCATTTATGCGCATGTAACAATTCGTTATGTTACCCGTTGCCAAGTGTGTTGCTAACGCTGAGGGTAATAGAAAGGATTATCAACTGCGTCTAAACCCATCAGATTTCAGTATTTAACATGAAAGTATAATAAAGCTAAAATGTTTATTAGGTACATGTAAATAAAAAAACAATGCAGAAATTTAAATACCTTTTTTTCTTTACTTTTTATTCGAAGAGTACTTTTCCTCGCGATATACGTTTTATGTGCTAATTTTTTTTTTTTTTTTTGGTTTTTTGGGGGGGTTTTATTATTGTTATTGCGCCGTATGTCAAATCTACGACGTAATGTGTTTTACCAACTTTAATTCATACAATATTTAATTAAAATCGACACATAATTTATTGCAAATAACTCAAAATTGTTGTGGCACAAGCTTCATCTTTCTGTGTCTTCGATTAACTAAATAACATCACTTGTCTATGTAACTCTGGGACAACCCTCGTATGACTGTTGTTTGGTGTTGTTGTTGGGTTGGGGTTTTTTTTTTTGGGGGGGGGGTGTATCCATTTATACGTATTTTTCTTTGTAATTACAGGAAAAACATTTCATGTATCTCATAAAATTAACAACATTGATGACTTAAAATGACTTGAAACTAATTGATTTTTAATACATGTACATTGGTGGATCAAAAGCCGTTGTTTGTAAATCATGTAGTTATTTTTTCTAATTGAATTATTGTTATTTTTTTCATTGTCGGTTTCAAAAAAATGAACACTTTACAAAAAAATTCTTAGCCTTTCTATTGTTCTTGTTTATGTTTTAATGCAATAAAATATTGCGACACTATCCGTAACAAAAAATAATCAGCTGTATGTCACGTGATTCGGAATGGAGAAAATGATCCGATAAAGAAGGAAGCATCATTCATCAAAGTACATCGATATATTTTTTAAATCAGTGATTGCTGGGAAAAGAAATTATTACACATGATGTTATAAGTCAAACAGGGTACCATGACACCAGAGGCACCTGATGTTATATATTTTTCTCATATTAAGAAATATATACTAGTATTCTCAATCTAATAATACGCAAGTGTACTATTAGGTAGAGGGTACATGTGTGTATATATATATATTTAAAATATAACGTCAGGTGCCTGTGCATGGAACAATATTTTATTCTTAATTGAACTCGGTCTTGGGTACGAACTATCAAAGCCAATTGTAAATTTTTCAATAATGATATAAAATTCTTAATAACAACTCTTAAAATGTTTTGAAATTGTGTTGTTACAGCTAGTTATATTGACAATTAGAGAATGGATTGTTAATTTTTTTTAATCATACAACCAAAATATCTTTATCTCAAGAATGACTTTCTTCTTCTCTAAAACAATTTTTAATTGACTGCCGTCATGAGAAAAGGGCCCTTAAGGTCAAAATTTCACAAACTCACTTTTTTGTCAATTCTAATTAGTCAGCTCTTTCTGAATACAAATATACAAAGATATCCAAGATCTTTTATATTTCAAGCATTTTATGACAATTTTAGTAAGAGATGTTAACACGACTTTGACGTAGCTCGTCGAAAACGTCACGACGTCACGAACGTCAAATTTTTTTGGCATTAATTTTTTTCTTCTATACTTCCTTTCATCGTCTTTAATTGTTTGAAGTAGGATTAATTAATAATTTTTTACAATTCTATATTTTTTACAATTTTCACAAAAGAGATCAAAACATTTTGAATAAACAGATATAGTTAAAGTTCGGCACACTTCTGATGACTCCACATGCAATAACCCCCCCCCCCCCCCCGAAACATAAGATAGATAGATAAAGGATATCTAAGGAAAACAAATATCAGTCCTCTCCCCAACCTTTGAATACATCAAAGTTATTTAATTAAGCTGCCGAGAAACAATAAAAACAAACATTTAACAAACATAAAGATGGTGAAATTCGATGCCCGTGTTTCCACAATTTCGGGGCATTGTCAAATTGCATACACGAATTTATTTCCAAAAAAGAGAAATGTTTAATTTTTTTTATTAACATTTTGCACGGAAATTTTATCGCATATTTACTGATATTACTTTTTAAGTATCTTCATAGTTCTGAAGCAAGTTTAAAATCAATTATAGCTGTTTTTGAAACTCGGATGTTATGGTGTTAAATTATTGTCAAGATTTCTCTTCTCTTTTATACGTTATCAACACTTAATTCTTATGAAATGACCGATGGAAAAAATCGGCTTCGACTGTCTCACTGAAAAATAATTACAGGTACAAGAATGTGGACAGTTGATTTGAGAGAAAAGATTTTAACAAAAATGGCAGCATATATTTATAGATTAAAATTTACATCCTCTAAGTATGATTCCCTCTATTTCGTACGAAATTGATTGTAATTCACAGCTGTATAGAAACAGACAGGACTGGAATCTACTCGGTCCAGTTCTAACCATACAGTTTATCGATCGGTCGAAATCTTTAGCAACTTCAGAAAAATCACGGATTGCACGAACTAATCATGATGATACCAAACTCAAATTCCCGTATAAGACACTTTGGCTACAGCTTTCATATATCGTTCTGGTGTACATTAACAATAATTTGATGACCTTTACTTACTTTTTCTATCAATTCAATTCATTAATTTATTAAATGAAAGATGTAAATATAAACAATAAAATGCTTTCTTCGGCGATACATGCGGGCTATAAAGATAGCCACATTAAGAACCCGGGTTACATTAATTTTTTCGGTACTGATCGCTACATTTTTTTTATGTTTATTGTTTAAATATACTCGTGCACACCTAATTAAGTGTATCAAATACGACAGACCAACAAAATACAAAAGCCACCCCACGTTCTGAATCTACACTTCTATTCAATCGCTTTGTAAGTTCATGCATACCGTTGTATTGTTGTGATGCGATTTTTATAAACCATAATCGTTGAAATAATTAATTATACATAAGCATTATTCACTTTTTTTTGCAAAATGCAAGATTGCAAGTAAATTTCAATTAGGCTTCTGCATTAAATATGTCCATTCTTTTGCACTAATTGGTAGTACAGTGCCGATAGACGTAGCTTATACTCAGTGAGAAGTAATATTTTTACATGTTGACTTAATTTAATTTTCTTAATTCGATGTTACATGATGTGATAAAAATCTCTCTCTCTCTCTCTCTCTCTCTCTCTCTCTCTCTCTCTCTCTCTCTCTCTCTCTCTCTCTCATTGAATACAACAAATATCGGCCAAGTGATTATCAATTTTAAACAAAATGACAAATTAAATGATAGACGTTTATAGAGTGTATAAAGTTGCATACGGTATTCCGAAGATTTTTTTATTGCTGTACATTGTAACAAATACACATAAACACTGACTTCAGTATCATCGAAATTTGTTCCTTGTTTAAAAAAGAAAAGATGAGAAACCATCGACTATGAAGGTGAATTGTACGGCGATGCATGTTATTAATTGTTAATGTCGCACATGTAGTGTTTATATTTATCGATAAACATGAATTGATTTTTAAAACGGCAATTTATCGACTTGATATCAAACGTACATAGTAGTATAATGATTGCGTTTACAAACCTGTTTCATTTAAGGAATTTTGAATCATGTACGTAACTGATTTGAAATGAATATAATTATATAAAATGCCACAAATCCATGAAAATGTGGTGAGTTTTCAGGCATGTTATGACTGATTTTTTTTTCTGTACGTTAGCTCAAAAAGTACACACAACAAGTGGATTTGGGTAGTTGAATTGCACAAGAAAACAAAATATGCTGCGCTCAAATAATAAACAAGTTTTTCATTCGTACAGGTATACATGTATATACTTTTATGTTGCTTCATTAAAGGCACTTAACATGAAAATGTCACTAAGATTAAGATTTTTCCATGAAATTAAATGCAATATATCAGAGTAGATTTTTACGCTGTCAAAATATTTCTCAACTCTTCTAATCCGTTAGTTATAGCTTTTTAATTCATTAAAAAATTTCAAAATTTGATCGCAAATTCTTTAATTGTAATAGAATATGCGAGAACTTATTTAGTATGTCGGCAGTAGCACTTTAATTGAGACATAGCCGCTTCTCTCGTGTTCCTTCCGACTAATTTAAAAAATGCCGAATCGCCTCCCGTGAGATAAACTTCCAAACTTATAATTTGAAATATTTGACTTGTATTGTTTCACAGTAATTACTGCACAGATAACTGCTAGATTTGAACAATACTGCTCTGCATCGATTCGGTATGTCTCAGCCTTCAACCCGTCTTATCAACAACGAGTGTGCAGTGTAGTTTTTTTTACTTTATTAAATCACACATGTATATATTGCTCATGCAAACTAAAGTTGTATAATTTTTCTCAGATTACCTTATAAATCACCATCGGAAATCCACGACCAGTCTCGCATTCAATTATACGCGTATGCGAGACGGGTCTTTGGTTTCTAACAATGATTTATAAAAAAGTGATTTCCCAATTAGAGCATATTTTCATCACACACTAGAATGTAAACTGTGGTGTTTAATTTTCATAGCGGATGCAAAAGCAGCAATTTTATGACGTCTCAGCAGCAACTTGGGTGCAATATTACGCGTTCGAAATGTGTAGATATTGACGATACATGTGTATATTTCAGTTATCAAATGTTTATTTTTTAAATCAACATGTAATATTTGACTGAAAAAAATATTAATCGCGGTATTATTAAAACAAGGCCAGACTCTAGTTATACAGAAAATACAACACAGACGCAGAAAAGATTAGAAACAGAAAAAAAAAAATGCGTTTACAATGCCGCAACTTTGACGTCGTTTTCTGAATTTCAATTATTCAATTCATCACAATTTTAAAAATGAACATGCATAGAAAAGCATAGTAATGCAAAGTAATGCCATGTAATGCCAGCATGACCCTAGATTTTGGAAAGTAATGCATTACATTAGCATTACTTGTAATGCTAGATTTGTGGCATTACACATTACAAGCATTACTTTGAAAACATGTAATGCATTGCAATGCATTACCATTACATTTAGCATTACCCCAAGCCTGGTCTGTAGTATAATTTTGTTGCATTAATACGCAATCTTCAGTATTAAATCAACGAATTGGTTATGAAAGATAATAAACTATTAAGAATTAAAATAGTTTACTATGATTTTCAAGGATTCGAATTTATATTATACCTGTGGTTTATCCAGCCAGTCTGCCCTTGAAACTAAAACGATTGGAAGAATAAAATGATCTTCCACTCTGGCCTGTTTTAAAGCCTCCTCTGCATCCGAAATATGAAGTCTAGTTCCTTCTCCATAGGATTCTGGCAAACTCCACTCTAAAAAGGCATCAATGTCTTCGTCACTTTTTGAAACAATAAACAGTTTCATTTTCGATTGTATCTTCCAACATCTTTCAGGTAAAGTTCTCGGGAAATTTATCTCCTTCATTTGTCCTCTGAATGCAGTAATTTCATTTGACAATTTTCTATTAATTTCGGTGATTGTTTTATCCACACAGTCAGGGATATCGAACTCCCTGCACACGCCTTCCATTCCAGCCATTTTCAAATCGGCTATTTTTAATCTGGGTTTTCCGAAAATCAAAAATAGTTCCACGTCATTGAAAATGCTGCAACTAGTACGACAGCATTTCCGTGCCGAATTTTTTTTAAATAAATTCTTTTATATTTTAATTCATTGTACAATTTAGTTTACTTTTAAATCGCTTGTTATGGAAGCAGTACGCTGACAGTGTCACATTGACACTTTTTTGATTTCACACTTTAATGTGTAGTCTAGAATACCACATTTTGCACATTAATCTATAAATTTTGCTCAAACACGCTTTCGTAGTTTTTACTATTATTGATTTTTTGTTCACGTCTACGATTTAGAGGTGAGGATTTCCCAAGTGGCATGTGTTAAAGGGGCATGGTCACGATTTTGGTGAAATATTTCTATGTTTTACAGGGCTCACAATTCTTTGTCATGTAAACAAGGCTCGGTCCTGTTTTTGTTTACATAGGTTCAATATACCAGTAAAAATCTTTTTCCAGCTTATTTATCTATCTTTTTATTTATTTTAAGCATAGATAAACAGTTCCTTACGTTTAACACGGTTTAAAACTGAAATTTTTACTTTTAACATTCAAAATGTAAACAAGCGCTTTGTTTACATAGCGAAGAATTTCAAGCTCTGTAACTCGCTTATAACTCAACAAATGACACTCAAATTTCGGTTGCCTATTTAAAATGCCTTTCTGAAGCATTGTAAATATTAAAATCGGAAATATAATTTTTGACCAAAATCGTGACCATGCCCCTTTAAAGAGTTGGTGAACCCATGAGTATTTGCCAGACCCAGACTAAATTGAGGAAGAAATTACAAATCATTTATAATTAGTATTTGTTAAAAAAAAAAAAATATTCTTACCTGTAAAACCTTAAAAAAAATAAAGTTTTACAATGGATTTTAAAAGTTATACAAACGATTTAACGTTAGATTCTATTCTTTAAAAAGTACGAGTGATTGTCTTCGTTTTACACACGACTTTATGAATTGTAAAAACTTAACGAGTTTGAAATCACACAATTGAATTTTTTAAATTTTACAAACCCTTTTTCATATTTTTTTTTTCCTGCTACAGGATACATTTCCTCCTTTTTTTTTTTTAAAAAAGTGTAGGATTTTTAAAACAAATTAAATGGAATAAACAACATTATTTTGACATCCTACATTTTTTTGTATATTTTGTCCATGTATGCCATTCAATGACAAACCACGTTGATGATTTTTCAAAACCTTTGCATAATTTTTTTCTTGAATAATTTTTTTTCACATAATTGGATTTAGGGAGATCAACAAGTAAATAGTTGATGCTGTGTTTGCATTATATAAACGTTAATAAGACGTCTGAAGATTAAATGAAAACATATATATATATATATATATATATATATATATATATATATATATATATATATATATATATATATATATATATATATATATATATATAAAAGAAAAAAAGCAACACTAACTGCTTTTTTTCTTTTATTATATTTTTACCGGACACTGAGAAAATACTTTTGTGATTTGGATATATATATATATATATATATATATATATATATATATATATATATATATATATATATATATATATATATATATATATATATATATATATATATTTGGCCGGAGGAGGATCGGAAATCGTATTTTTAATGCGTTCGCGTTGGAAAGAGCATGGGTTCACCAATGCAGCAAACTCTCTACCATAGTGTAGAAAAAAAGAAATGGGCTAGTAATATATGGTATAAGTACATTATTATCAGAACTCGTGACAATGTTCTTGTAATCCCTAATGGAGGAAACATGTATCGTGTTTTACGCTTGGCCATGATGTGACAAATCTCTCGGGTTCGGACTTCTCGACACAGGACGACGGAGGTAGGTATGCAGAAGAAACTTAAGACAAAATTTACGGTGAATTAATTTTTCCGACACCGCGCGAAAATTCTTAATCACCGATGAAACACATTTGCGCAGTAATGTTAAAAACATTTGTCTTATCCCTGGCTTTGTATTTATTACCAAAGGGGACAGTTTACTAATTAATTAGTTTTTACAAATGTTGTAACAAGAACAGGATTTGTGTTTGATAGCTGTAATTTTTCATCAAACAACATTTTTAAATAAAAACAAAAATTTTGAAGAAAAAAAAAATCGTTAATTACAAAATCCTTGTTTTCTAATAAAAATCGTCATATGTTTAGCAGTCTATTTGGTGCGAGGTTGACAGAAGAAGATTATGAAATTCCTGTTTATTTTATCCGGATTGGTTCTAACGGTCTGGGCCCAAACGGATATTTTCGGATGGATTCAAGGATATAATCTACTACCAGGTAAAAATATATATATATTACGAAATATTACCTTTATATGTATATGATTCTCTAAGGGTTTCTTTAAAAAGCTTGTTTAATAAGGGTTTTTTAGCATGTACAAATGTAAAATGTGCGTTTTGTGAGAGGATAATTTATTAAAAATAACATAGATGTTTTAGTAATAATTTCATAAGGAGATAGAAGCTGAATGATTACGATAAATGTTAATATGATTACACAGAAGTGGAAAATAAAATAAAACGATCAAATGTTGATATCAATGGAAATTTTCAATTCAATTTTTACATGATTGAAAATAAAGTTTTCCTATTTTATTGAAATAAAAGAAGCGAATTACAAATTACCTTTGATTGAAAGAATACAAATTTCATCTAAAAATATTTGAACTAATCAGGAGATACCTAGGAATGTTGAATTTATTTTTTGGCGTTCGGATGCAAGTAAACATCTCAAAAAATTGTCTGCATTATTGATTTTTTTACGGATGGGGATCTTATGTTTTTGGGCGGAAGTTTGGGGCTATTGTTGTGGTACATATTAGTGTCTCTTATAAGATTAATTAGGGGTCACTGATGCCAAAAGCACCTAACCCTGATTTTACATGTATATTTTGTCAAGAGACTTGAAAAAAAGCTTAACACATTGATGCAATTAAGGCTTGACAAAAAGAAGTTAATCTTTACATCCATAGTACTCTTTTCCATTGAATTTGTTTCGATGGTTTATGATAATAGTGCTTTAAAAATGCTGAAATTAAAGGTGTTATTTAATTGTTTTTTTTTTAATTTCAAAATTAATGTAATCAACAAACAGCTTTGCTAGAACCATTTTAACAAGAGCTTGGACTTTGGGTAATTGTGTTAAACAGCAAAGTGACGTAGGCCTGTCTATTTCATTATCAGCCGCTCAGCCATGGCTCTCTGAAATCAACAAGATTTGTCTGGCTTTTGAGCTAAGACTACGCAATCGGTGCATATGACGCTTGAAACCGCGTCATTTTTAACTTATTTTGACGCAAGAATTAGATAGCTACGTCCTACTGAAAGTCCAAGGTCTTGTTAGAATGGTTCTAATTTTCTATACCTTTTTAGCACGAATAAAGTTGCATAACTCTTTCTAGTATTATGTAATTCAAAATGAATATTCAAGAGATGATTTTCATTTGCAAAATACTTAAATAGCATTATTTTAGCTAGACATCTAATATTGATCATTTAATCTTTTTGAATCAACAAAAATTAAGAAAATTCATGATATTTACAAATTCCTAGGGAAAAAAAATGAAAAATTAATGAAAACAATGAAATTTTCTTTTCTTATTCTTTTTTAGGCGACTGTAGGCTACCAATGCGACCAGGATATTCTAAACTAAAATTCCAACAAGGAGAGACCAAGTGGTTCTTCAATATGACTTCCAAACAATGCGAACCGTTCGAATACTTCGGAAGAGGAGGTAACGGCAATCGCTTCCGGACCCCAATACATTGTCTGCGCAGGTGCGGTTGCAGGCAACAGCAAGATCCTGGTCACTGCACCAATTTTACTTTTCCTGTGATCCGATACGCCTACAACAGCATGTGGCGATTTTGCTCGGAGTTTGAGTACTATGGTTGCGGAGGCAACATGAACAATTTTGCAACTTTCTTTGAATGCCAGTTGGGTTGCGGAGGTGGATTTGAATTCTAAAACTTTTAATTTACTAAATATTTTGAGTTTCACATTTTGGAATTTGGTCCAAGACCGTTACGTTCTTTGTGAATTGTCCTTATTCTCTACAGTATTTGCCATGTTTTTGGAAATAAACAACGTTCTTTCTATTGCCCAAGAAGGTTAACTCGAGCATGAACCTAATACAAAAAAGAAAATATTGAAAATGTTTACAGTTGTCTTTCTTTAATTCACTTCAAATGCATTATTTATTAAGATAGGCGGACCAAAAAAAAACCGAAGATTTTTATATATGTGTTCTTGCGTCGCTTGGCTAGTGAGAGCGACTCATCGCTTTGTCAGATCTCTCTAAGTTGCCAAGTCTGTAATTTGATACTTGTATATTACTAAATCCGATTTGGTTTGACTTTACCGATCGCGTTGCGTTCAACTCTTTCAGCTACGTCATACATAAACAATACCCTATTGGTGGATTCAGCTTACCGCTGATTGGCTGCTGGTTAACTAAGACTAAATTATGCACGGACAGAACAACAACATATCTGAGAATGAAAATTTCACATGGGTACTCGTGACTGTCCAAATTGGGCTATTTTTCGAAAGTGTACACGTGATAAAACAATACATACGGTACATAACATATATAGCTGTAGCTCTATGTATAAATTTTGGGTTAGAAAATATAAAGCTACAGTGCATACAATACTTTATCTTACATGTACAAAAAAAACTTTACGGCAATTTGCCGCATATAAAAATAACGCTATTTGAAAAAAATAATAATTCTTCATTTAGTTTACTACTGTTAATAATTGTGTTTTATTTGCCCCAGACTTTCTCCTATTAAACAACCTTCTTCCGTACTCGGAGGCGGATCAAGAACTGTATTTTTTATGTATGTAAACAAACCATTGTTCACGTATGGAGCTGGTGATCGGCGGTTCAGAGACAGGTAAAATAAAGAAATCTGCAGTAAATGGTTTGTGGATATTTTAGTGTATATATATTACACCGAAAGTGATAGGGCAACAGAAGCGAAACGAATCGGACACTTGTCTAACGAAGACGCACATGTACAAACCCCCTTGCACTCTCCACTTCCGTCTCGTTCTTTCACACCATCGTTCAATTCTTTTATTGACTGTCGATTGCCGATCGAAAGGTGTAGAAATCGAGGAATTCATATCTATCACTTCGACTGGCAAGTTAGTAGGTAATACATGTGCATATTACACATTTACGGTATTTACATGAATTGAACGCTTAGCACATGCAACTTCTAAATATCATATTTTTTATAACGCCGTACTCTGGACCGTAGCTTGAGTTGAGGCTATGGTTTAACGCCCGTTTACAGAGACAGAGAGAGAGAGAGAGAGAGTTTTGCGCAGAATTTAAACATAGGGGATAGTCGATTTTGAATGAATAATATTGGGGGGAAATGAACTGTTCTGAGAAATCCTTCAGCTCTGGCATTGCATAAGCATGTACTGATAACTCCGCCTAACTCAACCAATCATAAAGTTTTCACAACGGCGGCGTGTATAATTTATGCATGACGTAGCTGACAGAAATGATCGTGACGCTATAGGAAAAGTCAAACCAAATCGGTTTTGATAATAACTTATTGAACAGTTCTTTATGTAAATTAAGTTTCAAAGTAATTGACACAAAGTGCTTTCTGAAAACAGAATGTTTCAAGTTAATATTTCTAACTAAAATTTGATTTCCATATTTGAATAATTCGTACGGAAGCCCATTTAGGACCTATCAAAAAATATTTTTGAATTTGATATAACGAATTCTTGAATTTGTTAAAACGAATTTAAATCGTTATAACGAATTGTTGAATCCGTTATAACGAATTAAATTTGTTATAACAAATTTTAGGAATTCGTTATAACGAATTTAATCTGTTATAACAAATTCGCTGAATTCGTTATTTCAAATTTTGAAATCTGTTTTAACAAATTAAATTTGAAATAACAAATTCTTGAATTCGTTATTTCAATGTTTTAATTCGTTATTTCGGTTTTTAAAATCGGTTATAACATATTTTCATCCAATTTGTGGTAACAAATTTCATGTTTTGGGGAACAAATTAAACGGGGCGGACTTCATTTGTCCCATATCGGCGTACGACGAAATGTGCCGATCAATTGATCGGCGATAAACGGCGAAATGGTAAATGAAGTGAACTGGCGTAAAAACAAAAGTGGAGGGACATATTGTCAAAGCTGTTGCTGTAACCATGGTAACAGATGTAACAAACCCAAAAGACACCTTACTTTATCGGCTTTGCTAGAATTCCTACATTGATAGAAACACAATATTTAAGAACTGCTATGTATTTTCACAAAAAATACCATGCAGGATATACAGATTTGTTTCGACGGGTTTCTGCTAAAAATTCCCCAAAATTGTTTAGTTAACGCGTTTAATCAATGAGTATGTTGATTTATTAAAGGGTACCTGCAGCCCAGCCAATGTTGAACTTATATGTCATAGAATTTATTTACCAGATTTAAATGCAAAAAACGCATCGAAATCGATGCAAAAATAATGGAGTTACGCCGCTTCAAAGTGCCTATTTTTACCTGCTTTTAGAAATAAAAACAAGAGAAAATGAAATTAGGCGATAACGAGGCTTCAGTGACGTCACGAGGTCAGCACGAGGGAAATTTCCGTATAAAGCTATGCAAAATAAATTCGATTTTACAGCAAAAATGATTGATAGAGGTCTGATGTTTTGACGTATCTAGTTATTTAATTTCTTTTTAAACGATTTTAAATTTGCTATTCTAATCGCCTTCTACCGATGAATACAATATCTTTAAACGCTTGCATGGGCAGATTTATGTTTGTTATTCATATTCATTTTGGTCAGTGCGTGTTCAAATCCAATAAAGCTTAAAGGGCTTTATGATAGATTTGATATGCACGCTCCGACAAAAATTATCATCTCATAATATTCAAAGAATTATGTCTTTTTGCTTATAAATCTTCATATTATTTTCAATTTTTACACTTCAAAACAACATTTTAAAACCAGGGTTTTTTTTTCATGCATAGCACATGTTATGTATTATTGCAGCAAATACTGTTTCACAGTTATGATGTAGGACACGCCCATTTTGTGTCGCTCATATTTTATGAAATTATTGGGCTATAGTTATCAAAATTGATTTGTAATGTTATCGCAGTAAAGGACACTTGAAAAATATAAATATGATATTTCATATGACAAAGCCAGGTATTATAACCAGGATGTGCGCATGGGAGAACCAACTTTCCATCGGGATTGGTAAACGTTTGGGAGGAAATCCGATAGCTTTCTGGAGGAACTTCGAACTGATGATAGGTGCCCCCCCCCCCCCCCCAAAAAAAAAACAAAATAACAACAAAACAAAAAAACCAACAAAACAAACCAAAAAACAAACAAAAAATCGCGTTTTTTATATCATATAGTCATTAAAAGTGATAGGAATCTTATGTACCTTTGGTTTACACTAAAAAAAGTTAGTTAAATATTTGCGAGGACAATAAAGGCAATGTTACAGGAACACAATAGACACGTAGCTTCAAACGGGTTGGAGGGTGGGGGTGGCAGGGAGGGGCCTGTCCCTATGCAGTTGCCTCCCTCCTTTCATAGCATTTTCGGAGCATGTAAAAAATTGAAAGTGACTGGGAGGAAATAAACAGTGAAAATTAAGTTAAAGGTAAACTTAGCATTTCTATAGTTACCCCCACGGTGTTCAATTTTCACGGTTTCAAAATATCACGGTTTCCTTAATATACCAGTAAGAAAGAATTGGGTTTATAGAAAAACCAATATTACTGTATCTCATACAAACACCTACGCTTAGATTCAATATGAAAAAATCCAAGGTTAGGAGGAGAGGGATAATTTATTTTGTTTTTCTTTTCTTTTCAGGGGTTATTGGGGAGGGGTAAGGGTGGTCAAACACCGACCCCATGTAGCTCTATCCATAACCCCTCTCCAAGGTCGATCTGTGTGCCCATCACCAGGGTCTGTATACCCATCACAATGGTAAGAATACATAATACCAGAGTCGGTGTACGTATCACCCGGTTCTGTATACACATAACCAGATTCATAATACCCATCATCAGGACACCAGGGTCTAAATACCTAACCCGAGGGTCAATGTGTCTTTGTGCTCATCACCAGGGTCTGTTTACCCATAGCCAGAAATCAACGAAACCATCACCAGGGTCCCAATGCCTATCAACAGGGTCAGTGTACGTTTCACCAGGGTCTTTATGCCTTACATCAGGGTCTGTATACCAGTATTTATTATTAGGGTCAGAGTGCACATTAGTAGCGTCTGTATACCCATATCCAGAATCAGTATACCCATCACCAGGGTCAGTTTACCTATAACCAAGGTTAGTGTACCCAATTACAAGTGTCTGTACATGTATACGCGTAACCAGAGTCAGCATACCCATCACCTGGGTCTCAAAACCTATAACAATATAAGTTTTGAGACCCTGGTAATGAGGACCAAGCCCCTGGTGATATGTATACTGACCTTGGTGATATGCATTAAGACCCTGGTGATGGGTCTACTACCTTGGTGATGGGCACACAGACCCTGGTGATACGTTCACTGACCCTGGTAATAGATATAGACATCCTGATAATCGTAATACTGACCCAGGTTATGGGTATACAAGCCCCGGTGATACGAACACTGACCCTGGTGATACGTACACTGACCCTGATGATACGTACACTGACCAAGGTTATTTGTATGCAGACCCAGGTGATGGGCACCCAGACACTGGTAATACGAACACTGACCCTGGTAAAAGATACAGACATTCTGATAATCGTAATACTGGCCCAGGTTATGGGTAAACAGACCCTAGTGATAGGAACACTGACCCTGGTGATATGTACACTATGCTATTAACACATTTAAAAATCCTGATCCGTGGGGGTAGGGGGTTTGGTGAACCTTTCACTTCAATTTTATAGTTTATATCCTCCCTTTCATTTCAGTTTTTACCTGGTCCCAAAAACATTTTGGGGGGAGGCAACTCTTTGTTAATTCACATTTTATATGTAAATTTAAGAAAAATGTTTGCTGCGAGAAAACGTGTGCTGAATGGGGTAGTCTCCCCTTGCCCCTGCTCCACTCCACACCCCCTCCCCCACTCCGATGCTAAGTGCCTGTTGTTTTCCTGTGACATTGCTCTTTATTGTTATCTCAAATACTAATATTTATTCAACATTTTGGTGTAAATCTAACGTACACAACATTCCTATCACTTTTAATGAACATTTATAATGTAAAAATCGAATTTTCCTATAGTTTTTTAAAATGTGCAAATATCACTTCCAAGTTCTTCCAAACAGCTTTCGAATTTTCTCCCAAACGTTTACCGAAAAGTTGGTACACGAATGCACACATCCTGGTTATATTGCCTGGTTATGTGTATCAATCAAAGTACTAAAGTACTGCCAGGAGTTGATTTTATCGATTATTATTTATTCTAATATCAACGATATGTTATTTTGCATGGCACGTAAATTCCTATAAGTATTTGAATTACGCACATTTTTTTAAAATATGAATTCTCTTACAGGAATTTCGTGAAAACCCAATATCAATCAAGTTGTGTAATATTCAAAGAATTATTCCATCAAATTACGTATCAGTAATCGAAATAGTTATGAGAAATTGTATGGATCCAAGCAAAATTGAACTCTAGCCTCGTTCAACCCGACTCTCAACTGTATCCGTTAATCTCCGACAAGCAAGAGAGATTCTCCGCATTCCGGAGATTTACGGAGACAGCCGAGCGTCTGGTTGGACGAAACTATATTGAACTCTGACGTAGGAATACATAAAATGGACGACTTCAAAAAATATCTAAATTGTTAGTACCATTTAAAATCTTACTATCTACAAGGTATCTCTAAATGATTTCCTTTAAAAACAGTGCTTATAAACTCATTACATCGAATTTATTGATTAGAACTAAACGTTGTAAGCGGTGTTGATTTGTGCTTAGGTCCAAACACTGTTTCACTTTCGGTTTGCCTGAATATCCTTTACTTTGATATCCCTGCACAATAATTTCATAAAAAAAAGCGACAAAAAATGGGCGTACTAGTAACCGAAAAACAGTATTGGCTGCGCTGCGTAATAATACATAGCATGTGTTTTGCATTAAAAAACATTGGTTTTAGAATGCTGTTTTAAAGTCTAGAAATTGGAAATAATATAAATATAAGTATTAAAGTAAAAAGGAATCATTCTTTAAACATTAGGAGTTGATAATTTCGGTCAGAGCGTGGTCAAATCTATCATAAAGCCCTTCGAGCTTTATTTGATTTGAACATGTCCCGGCCAAAATCACCTTAGACTAGTAATACACAAAGACTGATTCTCTATTCTTCAATTAATTCTATTCCAAACCGGTATTTCTTTTAAGTATGGCGTTATCTCACGGTTTGGTGATGAAATGAGATGAAAAATGCAGATATATGTTAATAAATCACCATGCTCATTGATTGATAGCATTAGTAAAACAAATTTTGGGAATTTTGCGCAGAAACCCGTCGAAACAAATCTGTATATCCTGCATGGTATTTTTTGTGAAAATACATAGTAGTTCTTAAATATTGTGTTTCTATCAATGTAGGAATTCTAGCAAAGCCGATAAAGTAAGGTGTCTTTTGGATTTGTTACATCTGTGACCATGGTTACAGCAACAGCTGTGACAATATCGGCACATTTCGTCGTACGCCGATATGGGAAAAATGAAGTCCGCCCCGTTTAATTTGTTTCCCAAAACATGAAATTTGTTACCACAAATTGGATGAAAATATGTTATAACCGATTTTAAAAACCGAAATAACGAATTAAAACATTGAAATAACGAATTCAAGAATTTGTTATTTCAAATTTAATTTGTTAAAACAGATTTCAAAATTTAAAATAACGAATTCAGCGAATTTGTTATAACAGATTAAATTCGTTATAACGAATTCCTAAAATTTGTTATAACAAATTTAATTCGTTATAACGGATTCAACAATTCGTTATAACGATTTAAATTCGTTTTAACAAATTCAAGAATTCGTTATATCAAATTCAAAAATATTTTTTGATAGGTCCTAAATGGGCTTCCGTAAATTCGCCTTTATTGTATAGTTTTGTGTATTTATACGAAAGCCTAGTGAGGTCAAATATGAATGTTAAAAAAAATAATAAAATGTCGTTATAACGAGATAAAAAGTCGTTATAACGAGATAAAAAGTCGTTATTACGAGATAAAATGTCGTTATAACGAGATAAAAAGTCGTTATAACGAGATAAAAAGTCGTTATTACGACTTTTTAAGTCGTTATAACGAGATAAAAAGTCGTATTAACGAGATAAAAAGTCGTTATTACGACTTTTAAAAGTCGTTATAACGAGTTAAAAAGTCGTTATTACGAGATAAAAAGTCGTTATAACGAGATAAAAAGTCGTTATTACGACTTTTTAAAATCGTTATAACGAGATAAAAAGTCGTATTAACGAGATAAAAAGTCGTTATTACGACTTTTTTTAAGTCGTTATAACGAGATAAAAAGTCGTTATAACGAGATAAAATGTCGTTATAACGAGATAAAAAGTCGTTATTACGACTTTTTTAAGTCGTTATAACGAGATTAAAAAGTCGTTATAACGAGATAAAATGTCGTTATAACAAGATTAAAAGTCGTTATTACGACTTTGAAAAGTCGTAATAACGAGTTAAAAAGTCGTAATAACGACTTTTTTTGTATATAATATGACAATTTGTGTATTTTATCCTCTTTATAAAGTAACGACTTTTATCTCGTTAAAACGACTTTTAAAAGTCGTAATAACGACTTTTTATCTCGTTATAACGACTTTTTATCTCGTAATAATGACTTTTAAACTCGTTATAACGACTTTTAAAAGTCGTAATAACGACTTTTTATCTCGTTATAACGACATTTTATCTCGTTATAACGACTTTTTATCTCGTAATAACGACTTAAAAAAGTCGTAATAACGACTTTTTATCTCGTTATAACGACCTTTTATCTCGTTATAACGACTTTTTATCTCGTTAAAACGACTTAAAAAGTCGTAATAACGACTTTTTATCTCGTTAATACGACTTTTTATCTCGTTATAACGACTTTAAAAAGTCGTAATAACGACTTTTTATCTCGTTATAACGACTTTTTAACTCGTTATAACGACTTTTTATCTCGTTATAACGACTTTTATCTCGTTATAACGACATTTTATTATTTTTTTTAACATTCATATTTGACCTCACTAGGCTTTCGTATATTTACACCCACCCAGTAAAAATTAAAGATATATAATATGACCCAGATCGCACCTTTAATCGACTTGTTTTGATTTTTTTTAAGGCGGTATTTCTGAAACAAGTAAAACATATTTAACATCAAATTGTAGGTGATGTCCGGAACAAACCTCTTGGTTTTTATTTTACATAGACTCTGCTGCCAATGAAAACCAACTAAACCGTTAATAAAAAAAGAGTATAAATACTTTGGACATTTTGTTTATGATAAAAATTATATACCATTTATTTAGAACAAATTGCTTAACGCACATGAATATGTGTTTTAGAATAGTTCAGATATTTTCTTGTTCTCTTTCAAATTTTATCATCAAGGCTGATAAATTTTTTAAATCGTATCTTAAAATTCGGATAAAATCGTAAAATGATGATGAAAAGAGTTTTTCACCGTTTAAAATTGTGCTGATGTGAAAAAGAAGTTTCGAAAATACAATTTTTCATGTTTCCAAAACAAATTTACTTTGCAACTTAGATTTGTTTAACGGATTAAATTACAAAACAAATTTTAAAGCTAGATCTCATTTTTAGATAGAACAGGTACATGCGTTGAATGCTTAAACTCAGTTAATAAAACGGGTTGAAAGCAGTCTTTTTAATATGTGCACTTTACATTACAATATTCAAATCAAGCAACGAGTTTTTATTTCTAGTTGGGTTTTTTTTTTTAAACAAACTGATAAGGTGCAAAGCAAAACTTTAAAAACAAAAAAAAAAATACACACACACATACACATATGTATTATTATATATCTTGAAACAATGCCTTGAATTGCCTTTGCGCAGTTCATCGGTACGGAAAGAAAAAACTTAAATATACTTTGCCTCGGTGTTTAACTATAATAATTAGAACCGGATATCGGGTTGCCCCGGAAAATGTCATTTTTAATTTTCGATTGATTTTATTTACAGCAGGCAATCTGCCTATTTGAGCCCTCTCCTTTATCAGTCAATTTGACAAACATTGATGGTACAATGTAACAATAGAATATAGTAGAGAAAAATAAAGGAAAAAATAAGTGGAATCAAAATGCTTGGTACCGGGTATTATTTATGTACAAAATGAAAAATAGTTGTAGAAAGCTAGCAGTTCAGCTGTTTGAGTGACACTGTGAATAATGCATTAAAACTTAAATCTTTTGGTAGCTAATATATAATTGATAATGGATATCATATCATGTATCAAGCATTCACACGTTAATGGATAGGATTTAAGATTATTCTATCTACATAAGATACATTCTTACGATTAAATTACACTCCAAGCTGAAATACTCAAGTTAAATTATGTGCATGTCTAAAATTTTGGAATTGAAATTTAAGAACCGATGCGTCTAGTTAAGGGAGGAATTAATGTAAAATAAAAATCTGGGCCATTTCGAAATTATTTTCTTAATATGACTCCTATATCTTCAAATGTCTTGCTATACACAGTGTGGCAGTAAGATTTTGTAACCTAAGTATATTTCGTGCTTACTAATTTTTTTTTTAATTTTCATTTTTAATTTTCATTTTTAACTTTCATTTTTTACAGATTTTGAAGCCAATCGTTACTTACGTTCCTTAGTATTGTCTCCGCAAGAAGACAGCGGGTCATATATATTAGTATTAAATAAAAAAATGAAGAACATAAAACACAGGACACAGGCACATAGAACCCTGGGTGGGGGGGGGGTGACAAGTGTATAAAAAAGCTATAGGGAAATGAACATAACAGAATCAAAGTTAAAATAAAGATAGAATTAAAATAGAACTGTGAGATACGAGATTTCTGCTACCCCCCCCCCCCCCCCGCTCCCCCAACGTTAAAAAAGCGACAACATTTCTATTCAACAAAAATATAATAAATAAGTAATTATATTTCTAAACGTCTATAACCCATAATGGGATCACCGCTGTAGCTCGTATTCTGTGTATCTGTAATGCATATCACACTGAATTATAGACTGGGTTTTTTTTTTTACTTTTGATAATTTCTGACGTCACACACTGCAAAATGTATAGGTAGGCCATAGGTGTCCTTTTTTGTGGGTGGGAGGGGAGGGGTCACATATGCTAATACAATCGGAATTTCTTGGGTCAGGAGAACATTCACTGCGCCCTACATGGGTCGTGTTATTGAGTATACACCGTGTCAGACGATTCCCAGTAGTAAAACATGCTATACATTTACTGTATCGCTAATTATATTACTCCGCCAATAAATGGATAAATGCGTCCATTAATTAATCATTCATGTCCATAACTACGCTAGTAATACACAATTCATTGCTGGATTACACCTATATAAAACTAGGTGTCAATGAATAAAATGGATGTAGGGTGTGTGAAGGCATCCGAAACACCTTCAGGTTTTTCCATGTACATTGTATTTTCGTTATAAACGTCCGAGGTATTCCAGAGTTTGTGAAGGCTCCAGGATCATGAATCTGTCTTGGACTTGCCTCAAAACTTGTACACTCTCTTATTTCTTTGTGGTTGAATACATTGAAAAAATAAAATGCTTTTAAAGTGTGTCTCTATATTATGTCGAAAGTTATGAATTCCAAACATAATTTTATGAGAAGCATTCATTTTATTAATGATTGAAATTTGGACTTAAGTCTGAAAATGCTTCATGATCCTGGGGCAAGGTCGTTAAGGGGTTATGACGTTAGATTTCTTAACAGTTAAAAAATGTCACAGACACAAGAGGCTTGTGACTATACATGCGATTTGCCTCATTAGATATTAAAACGGATTATCTGTCTGTCTGCAGGGTCAGACGAATATTGATTCTCTTGTCTGTCTTAATACTTAAACTTGGGATCGAAGAAAAATCGGAATTTTCATCTCTAAAGGGAAAAATAAAGAAACTCGTCTTTTACAAATTGGAAATCGATGAAAAATAAAAGAATAATAAAGATCTAGAAAACTTTCTCAGTATAAAAGGGATGAACATGCAGGTGTCGCATTACATTTCACTGAACCTTTTCCAATATCATTTTCCGTCGGTCCATAAAAAAAAAATTGGGATTTTTTTTCATCACTAGGAAAATGTGTATATGCATACAGTATAAATATCGATCTCTCTGTCTCGGTATGTGAATGCATACTGTATCCTAGGCTTATATATATGTTACTATTAACTTCAATGGTGATTCGATTTTGTTTGATGGTGAATAAAATATCAAAAGAATGCATTTCCCAGTAGAATTGGAACGCGTGACTCCGGAGTCAGGATATATGTACAAATTGTAGGTTCCAATATCAAGATGGAGTATTATTGCAATGGACGAATATAAATATGATTCGTGCATCAGTTACCACAGATGGCAAATATCAATTATGTTAGATTATGAAGGTTAAAAATACCAGCACATAAGACCAAAAAAATTGCGGGGCTCTGAATTATGAATGTTTCAGTGTACAGAGTAACTTTCTTCAGTATTTATTTTCAATACTTATAATTATTTAAAAGCTTGAGAATCGTTTTTTGTTTTAAATCTTAACCAAGGGCATTTTCCCCACTAAGTAAAAGTAATTCCAATATCCAGTTTTTAATTAATGTAAAATGCACGACAACGGCGGATCAAAGGGTCATTATGCTTAACACCTTACCCCCCCCCCCCCCGACATCACCCCCACCCCCATGTAGGTCAATTGAGAAGCAAGAGCGTCAGGTCAGAATGAAGAATATCACTAAAATCACATGTTCTTCAATATGAAATTTATATGATGGTCAACTAAACCATTTTTATCTCCGGCTCCACAAAGTTTTATTCTTTTAATGACCGAACGAGATGAAGAAATCTTCGACCGAAGCTTTTCACGTGTATTTGCTATTTTGATTTTTAACTTCATACGCTTGACCAAGCATTAATGATTTTGCTGTTCATTCAGAGATAGAAAAGCAACTGTCGGAGTCAGGATTAATAGAAAAAAGGAGGCATATGTTGTTTAATCTTTTGCACCGGATACCCCTTCTATGCCATGATGAAACCCAATTCCGAGACCATGCATTCTTGACTAGTTCCTTAAAATAGAGGTAATAAAAACCCATGACAAATATAACATCGTACGATCCCATAATGTCGCTCCTTACAAGCGGAAACCCAACCCTTTACATCGATTTCAGCTATTGTTACATTTCATTGAAAAATGTCATTTACAACGTGTAAGAGTCATATTTAAGTGCAAATCTTTAAACAGTGTGTGCACATGTTCGTCGTTGATAATTTTAAAAATTCACATCCCATTCACACCTTGAACTTCCGGGGGCACCTGTTCTTCTCCGAGACAGACGACAAACGTTCGTTGTATCGATTTTGATGAAAAGGTCGTGTGTGTGTGAGAATGCAGGTAAATGCCCTCGGGGAGCTTGTACCAACTTATAGATTGTCAAGATCAAAAAACCCCGACCATCATTACAGCTCTTACCTTAATTAATCGCATCTCTTGTCGTAATGTAATGCTTAAATATATATATCATTATACAGATTCGGGAGTGAGCCTCGTTTCCTAGGATTTTCTCGCTTCACACACTGTAGGATTTTTTAAATCGCTACATTTCTGTCCTCATCTTTGATCAAATTAAGAACAGTAACATATTTTGCTTTGAAGAATATGTTTTTAATATCAAATCTGGGATTAGATATGAATTATCTTACCACGCCCCAGTTATTGCGCTGTTTTGAGTGTTCCACGGCCGATAGGAAATTAGTTCGATAATCGGTAGTAGATAGCGGTCTTTCGCTGCAGTTGCAACATACGCGCTTGCAGAGAGCATCGCAGAAGACAGGGTGCAAATGACAGCGTCCGGATGAAATTGGAATTTGTACCCAGCCTAGAACAATCTGTGCATTATCGATCCGATTTGGAAAAAAACTAATTTATATGATTTTTTTTCGCCCGCTTCAAGTTAGGAGTGTCGCGTGTTCTGTGATTGGCGGAGGGAGGTTACTCTTTCACAAAGCGGGTATGTGTTGGCTTGTTCAGTAAATCCAGCAGAGAAGCGTTAATGGGAAACATAACATTAGCAAGTTTTTGTTTGGATTAAGCGTTCAAAGCAGGAATTGGGGAGAATGGAGGACTAATATTTTGTTAGCTTAAAGAACCTGCGCCTCCCGCCAAGAAAATCTGTGAATGAAAAAACCCGGGGAGCGTGCGTACAGCTCGTGAACGCGGGACCTTTATTTACATGCATTTCAAACAGTGATCTGATGGGATTCGATGACTTCATTTGTTCCATATGGACGTTATTAACCGTTGGATATTTCGTTCAAATCGTGGAATGCACACAAAACAGGGTATGTTATCATTTACTCCAAAAACCTCTGTTTACATTGGAGGCCATTTGGGGAATTTGTTTGCATTTGAGCTTTTATTGTTATCGAGATTAAATGATGTTGCTACCAAAGTTTATAATATTCGTACACACGCGCTTCCTTTTGCTGTGAAATTAAGGTGTTAAATTCACATCCACTTTTAGTCATATGATACCATGGTTTGAGTAAAAAAATCAATGTAGGTTTTTTATTTTGTAATTTGACCCCGTGATCCTATGTTAATTATGCAATATCATTAATAGGTAGAATTTTATCGTGGTTGAGAGAAAAACCCTTGTTCTCTGAAAGAAAGCTTTCATGTCGTAAATGTTTATTTTTAGCAACTTAATGGCTAGAAAAGGACTTTCAATTTTCCTCAAGCAATTTTATGTCGTTCTGCAATTATTTGACATCCGACCCATCCAGCTTAGTTATCTCGATGAACACACGAAGACACGATGTCGTAACGATGACATGCAGAAATTGCTCTGGTGAAGAAAAAAATTGCTCGATCGTTAATTGTAATTAACCATGGCTCATTAAATTTCACCTGTCTTTGTTGGGCGAACCAGGGTATCTATGCTGAAGTCAATTGATTGACTGATTGACTAGATAGGATAGACCCCCAAGTGGAAACTGGCATCGTCTATTATATTAAGTCAGTCGGAGGATTTGAAATTCTACAGAAAAGTCTCGTCAAACACTGACAGCAGGCGATGAAATCTCTTTCCCAAAAACATTCATATCTAGAGAAAGAAAGTCAAATCTTCCACGGCATTTTATTTTTATTCTGACGAGCATGTCATTTTAATTTTTTCTGCTCAAGAATAGAAATGCAATTTTTCTCACACTTTCAAACTTTTGTAATATTGTGTACGTTTACAAACAAATAGGATAGTGTGTTCTATTTTTTCTTCACACACACTTAATATTGTAGTCGGTGAACCTAGACCTCGACAAATGCGGATATTAATATGTGTGTGCATGAAGCATAGCTTTTGAAGAGTTCATCTTGGGGTTTAATTACAATGGACACAGTTCTGCGAACTTTTTAAGACGAAGTTTCACAGCCGGACTCTAAAATGAATGGCTACGTGCTGTTGTTGAAGATAGCAATCATTCTACGCGCATACTTTGTCGAAATCCCATCTTATCTTCCTCGTTTGAAAAGATTAACCTTTTGTGTTTGACTTGTTACTGGGGGTCATAAAAAGATACTACAGTTGCAGATAACGGCAAAGAGGTTTTATTTTAATTGTAACCGGGTTAATCCCAACCTCACCCTGACGTTTATCGAAAGGTTTAATAAGTAAATTTGTCTTACCATGTTTCAATTGTGTACCCAAATTTCGAGGCTAAAGGAAAATAAAAAGATGGGAGTATCAATTTATATGGCGAAAATCCTTATACATATATCCTAAGTATTGGTCAGAACTCATAGATGGACCAACCAATTTATTTGACTTTTATTGGAATATATATGTACTTCAAGTATGTAAACCGAAATGCTCCATGGCTTTGCGCCCCCCCCCCCTCGCCCCTCTCTCTCTCTCTCTCTCTCTCTCTCTCTCTCTCTCTCTCTCTCTCTCTCTCCAACAAATCTTTCTTGCATCCATAACTTTTCTTATCAAGTTCTGGCGACATAGTGATGGCCTCAATTCGGTTGCCAAGGTCACAATAACGCGCCATACTGTACAGCCATATACACATACACACCTTGTCTGACCCCGTTGGCAGCGTACGAAGCCCCGAGTGACCGAGCCGCCGAATGCCAGTAAGTAGCCTAGATAGAGTTATAAAACTAACCCTCCCCCATCGCTAGACAACGCTTGTTTTTGCCAGGTCACGTCTCTTATAATTGTCCAGAATTTTAATATTAGGCAAGAGGACAATGTAAGATCCTTGTAACAAAAAAAAAGGCCGGGGGGGGGGGGGTCCGGATCCAGCGGAAAAATAAAACCTATTAAATTCACTTCAAGATGAAAAGACCCCTCCCCTACAGGCAAACAAAATCATTCCTTGAATCTGCGAATGGGAGGGGAGGGGGTTGATTTTTTTATATACAATATATCAGAATTTTGGTCATGTTTACGGTTTCTTTTAGGAGACAAACATTGTGATTTGAAATACATGTATGTCAAGTGTCTGATAATGCGCCATTCATAGTCGAATCTCAGTTGTTCGTGTACATTTTTTTAAAAGAAGTTATCCTGATTCAATGACATCGCCGTTTCTCTCTTTTTTCGTTTTGATTCCGAAATGATCATTCCCGGTACGACGTGCAGTGGAATCAGCGTAGTAACTGGATCGCATGGGGAAAACTAATTAAATATTTTGTTACCCAGTAACTTATTTATTGCTCCCAGCCATAGGGGCTGCCCTTCATGGATATGGGCCGATTTCCTCCAAGTCTGATGTATAAAATTGGCATTCCGTTCCTGTTCTCTGTTATCGTTTCTTTTGTTTATTTAAAAGGCCAGCTGGATACGTCTGTCGATTTGTGCCTGAATACAATACAAAACCCCCAACTCCCCTTCCAACACCCCCCACCCCCCCCCCCCCCCCACCCCCACCACCACCACCACCAAAAAGATATGTATACACCAAAATCAAGGTTTGTCTTTTGACAGTCTCAACCCGCTCCACCCTTCAAAAAAGTAGTGCTGACAAAACTTGCAGAAGGGAATTGTCTATTGACAATCTCATTAGACATGCTTTGTTGATCGACAACGAAACGGTTTATGCATAGAAGCTTCAATCTTATCGTCGCACGTGCATTTTTATGTATGCATGCAGTGCACCACTAATGCAGAATGTGTTTGATATGACCCACATGTTAGATTGCAAGAATACAATGAATGCGAATGAACAGAGGGGGGGGGGGTGCAGCCAGTTTTCCAGCAGGTACAGCCTCGTCTTGCCATAATTTGCCAAGATAACATGTCGAAGGAATTGTCTTTTATGAATATACACATGTCTATTTTATTGATTCAGTGTGTCGGAAACATGATCAAAGGTAAAAGTAGCTTCGGGTCAGGTTTGACTTAATAACGATGCTTTTTCCACACGTGGTCCGTTTTATATTTGTATATCTGGCACTTATTTAGAGTTATTAGTACAGAGATAATATACTTAGTGTATAAGTCTGGGGTTAAAAGAGCTGTATAATTAACAACTCATCAACGCTCAATATCTTACATGTACTTCGTTTCTCCAGACATGCTTTACGAAAACGTCTCCTCATAATTTCCCATTTTCCACGTTTGGCTTTGAATTTCTATACGATTTTTGGAGCATGTGGTTATCTCTTACCGAATACATACCCAAAAATTTAAGAATCTCCATCCAGATCGATCAATATTTAGGGGACAATTATAAATTAAATTCAGGATAAGATGGAGGGAGCACCAGGCATGTCTAAATGCCAACGATGAAAACGTCCAAAGGATTTTAATGTCATAAAGACAAAGATAGTTCTAAATCTGTGCTTCTCGATTGATGCAAAATCATGTATGAATGGACTTTCTTCATGGAATTTTTTGGGTTTTTCTACCACGAATTCTGTCTGTACGTGAGTTTGGTCTGTATGATGATAGTATGATTATTGATTGGATGTTGTCTGCCGCAGTGATGATAAAGGATTTTTCCGAGATAGCATTTCGTGTATATGAAATGACATCACTGCTTTTGATCCGTGTTGCAATGATGCATACATAATTATATAGAAGACACTATATTGAATGTATGGAAACATACATAATTATACATATATATATATACATATATACTATTTAATTGTTCATGTCTGTCATAGTTCTTTAAATCATCCAGCTCTTTCCCTCTTGTATATGTTTATTGAATGTTTTATGTTCATTGGATGTTGTATGTCAACAGTCTTCATGTTGCCCCTTGAGGGCCCTTAATTGGTTAATAAAGAAATTGAAATATTATCAAAAAGAACCATCTCAATATCGAACGAACTATGAATATTCTTTCTTGTTCTTGATCTTATATCCTATAGATTCAATATATATTTCACAATTTTCTAATAGTGGAGCTGAGGGAATTCATGGTAAAAGAGAAGCAATTCAAATTATCTGATCTATTTTCCTCTTAATATTAACACAATTATAAATGTTAATTTTGTTGAAAATGATTGTAATTGATGTCCGCCGAAATGCAGACGACATGTACACTACAACAGACACAGGCGGCAGACGACATGTGTCTAGATGTTAGGACGACGTCCTGTCGTATGTTAGTCCTCATGAATCCTCGACAGCCACTACATCTGAATCAAAACGTTTCTTGGCCGCCAAACCCTAAGGCTTAATTTCAGCGAAGAACATCTGTTACCGGCGATGAAACATTGTAGAAATTTTTGCTTTCATGTCGTCATTGAATTACGAAAGATCAGCTCTTTTTGATCTGTGATGATACACTTGAATCTTGTCAGCATTGCGCTCTCCTTTTGATACATGTAATAACAATGGTTTTTACTATTTTCTCATGGAAATGAAGAGGACATGTACCTAGGATGCCAGAAGTAAGGGTTTTTTAATACGTTGAAGAGGAGTACCTTTAAAAAAAAACTATGGTACTTAAAAAAAACTTTGAAGATATTTGTAAAGAGCTCGAGCCATTTGAAGCTTCCTGGGAAAAACTTAATCTTCTTTTTGACGGGTTGTCTTTAACGGTCAGTGACTGGTCCAAATAATCAAGTGTTGGGTGCTTCTTCAATTTTTGCTGCCAAGTACATGTTTATGTAATGACGACTATAGTATATAAATAGTGCCTGTTTGGGAGGGTAACAGTTGAAATTGACACCCCGAGAAAACCATTGTCAACCGACGCGAAGCGGAGGTTGACAATGGTTTTCGAGGGGTGTCAATTTCAACTGTTATCCTCCCAAACAGGCACTATTTATTTTGTTATACTGAATGTCTTTTTTAAAATTTTTAAGAAAATTTTACTGCTTTTATATAGGAATAACGTGAATTCTACAGCGAACCGTACGCGCATAATTTTCGCGCATGTAACATTTTTTAATGTTACCCGTTGCCAAGTGCGTTGCTAACGCTGAGGGTAATAGTAAATATTATTAACTGCGTCTTAACCAATCAGATTTCAGTATTTAACATGAAAGTATAACAATACACTTTGCATCCCCTACGTGAACTCATTACAGGCTTGTTAACGTTAGGTTTGACAGACGATAAGCGTCAGACGTAATCTTCTTTTATCATGACGTATATACGCGTGTTATTGAGATTCCCTGGGATTAGACACGGTCTCTGTGAAATGTTAAAGCTTCTGCCGTCTGTCCCTATCCATCAACTGAGTGAAACATAGAGGAAATTCTGGTGAAATGTAACTGCCGAGGTGTCCGTTGGCATGCTCTGTAGAATTGCTTTTGTTTTGACAGCCATTGAGTCAGACGGTTGCTCTCTCTCTCTCTCTCTCTCTCTCTCTCTCTCTCATCATACTGCAGTAGTTATCTTTTATCTTTACTTCAATATGCTTCTCAGTGCACAGCATGATCTTCTTTAAGAAACCTGCATTATTTGAGAACTTATCTCATTTCATCGAATTCCAAGGAATTGAAAAACAACATAAACCTGTTGATTTTTGAAATGTACTCATCATCAATGCCGTATATCGGATTAGGTTTTGGCAATCGGTGCATTTCTGTATATATCTCCTACAGAAACCGCTTTGTATTGATAACACGAACTGCATGGTTTAACATCTTTTAATAAATAGGAATATATTACTTTTATCAAGAGAGAGAGAGAGAGAACAAGAGAGAGAGAGAGAGAGAGAGAGAGAACAAGAGAGAGAGAGAGAGAGAGGGGCAGGCTTGAAATGCACGGTACTTTTTTTTGCATATCACGATTGTGCATCTATGTTCTAATTAACGATAGATCTAAAGAATCTCTCCCAGCGTGTAATTCTAAATAGACCGGTTTCAAGTCGGCGATAAGGATTGAACTGGACCTACTTTATCACTGGCAGAAGTCATTAAGACGAGCAGGTGGGCACGATTCCATCTCAGCCTCTGTAAATATTTACACAAACCTCAACGTTATGATCGTGTGCCGAGTACAGCCGTGGCCCCGCATAACATGCGTGTCAAGACAGGATAATCCGTTATCTTGATACAGAGAAAATTCGGATAAGATATTTATAGCAACACTAAAAGATTCAGGGTTGATCTCAACTAATTTTGTATTTACACCCACATAGTAAATTTGATATTAAGGATATATGACATTAGGGTTTGGCTTGTATGCTAACGTTAGCGACGAATCTCGGGGTATAGATTTTAATTCACGCACGAATGTCAATGATATGAAAAAATATTAATAAATCATAGACATTTTCATTGAAGTGCGATCATAGTAGTGTTATATATGAGCACAGGGGAAATCTAAGAGCATTGACAAATCGAATCCGACTCGTTTAACATCCATTCAAACTTTTCATAATTTATCGATTATAAATATCTAAGGTGCGGGTAATCAATAGAAGGGCCGATGATTTCTGCAGATTAACACCTTAAATTTTCTGGTTGCACGTATGTAGGAAGACGACAAAGATTCATCTATTGTATCTCCTTTTTTTTTATGGTACAAAAAATTCGTACATCTGTCTGAAATATTGATCTATAAAAATAACACGTGATGTATTTCATATGTATGTGTTTAAGAGGGGTTTTGTGACTTATGAAACATATATTTTACTCAATTGCAGTTAAGTGAAATTGATGGTTTAGAGTAAACATATAAATTATTTAAAATGAAATTAGATTAAAGCCAATCCTCGTTTCTCAGAGAGAGAGAGAGAGAGAGAGAGAGAGAGAGAGAGAGAGAGAGAGAAAGAGAGAGAGACTAGGGAGAGAGAGAGAGAAAAAAAACTAGGATCAGAGAGAGAGAGAGAGAACTAGGGTCAGCAAACTTTTTAGAATGTGATACAAATAGAAACAGTTGAGTCACATTAGAATAATCGACGGCAAATAAAGACTTTCTAGATAATAGCACGTCGCTTCTGTTTCAAGCAGTAGACCACGAACTACAACGATGTATAAAGTGCACCTGCTTGTTGAGAGCGTTATTAATGGCGACCTTGACTTCCGCTTCCCAAATTTAAGAAGGAAATGGTGTCGAGGAGGTATATCGATTATATTGTTGTGTGCGGGGGATTCATTGTTCATTATATTGCACGCTGCTTCTTACATTTGCATAATTTGTATTTTCATCAAAGTAACTATGTTTAAATGAGTTTCTCGTTAACTTCCTGCTACTATTGAGATCTTCTCTACTTAGTTCTCTTCGTTGTTTTGGAGTGGGACTTGTAATGAAAAGCACATCGCAATCTTTGGGTGACGTAAGTTCATTTGTAAAGCTTAATTGTTTTTCATGCTAGTTTCATGCCTTCGTTTATGTATTTTGAATAACTAACGTTCATTAGGATATTTAATTTGTGTATTGAAATTGTCTGCAACATATTGAAAGCTTCCAAGTCATTCCATTTTGGGGGATTTTTATTTATTTGGTGGAAATTAAGGATATGATTTTAATTGGAAGATGGTTTATCTGTACATGTAACTGTTACAGTATTGTTCTGAATGAAATCATGCACTAATTAATTTTTTTTTCTGATTTAGGAGAATATTTCCGTATAGAATTTAGAATAGGCACTTTTATGAAGTCAATTTGTTGGTTTTCCTTAGATATTCATAATTTTTCTTCTCCTTTCTTCTCTTTTCTCCTATTGATACAGTGATTTCTCTTATCGGCCCTTTTTTAACCCAAAGATACGACTGATATTGCGGCTGACTCAGACAGTATTCGTTAAATTTCAGGGAAATAAATCTCTTCAGAAGACGATACGCATTGATTTTGTAATGTATTTTCCATTACTGACATTGACGATGCATTCAAGGAAAAAGATTTTTTCTTGTTATATGCAAAAATTTATCGAAACACTAGCGCCTATAATCTACACAAATCCCCGATGATTCTGTTTTCATATCCCTTTCGGCTTTTGTCTATGCTTTGGAAAAATCTCTTAATTCCTAGGCGAAAGCGATCAAAATCGTTCAAATATTATCAAGGGAATTCGGGGAAACATATCTTTTTTTTCCCATTGACATGCGAGTCATGGATTACCAGCACGTGCTTAGCATACGCCTCACAGAGCGAAAATGGATGCAATTATCGACATTATAGTCCATTTTCTTCGGTCTCCATGACAAGAAGTGTGCGATGGGGTATCGGGGGGTCCATCGATCCTTGTGGTCACTTTTAATCAGTGGGTGCATTAGTTTCCCCCCTTTACAACATCAATAATTGGCGGTAAACATTGTAATTCTCACAGCAGAGTTAAACACCCTTGATATAATGATATTTGGACTGCATTTTGAAGTACGCGTGTGTGAATTTGTCAACATGTTGCAGAGCACTGTAAATCTTAATGACTGAATGAAATCGAGGCGATATCCTACAAATCTCGCCCAGTAGCTGTTCTGCTCGGAGATAAAGGCCAGTGAGCGAGAAACAACACAGCATTCAATTCGAGCACCCTCCACTTGTAATCACTTGAATTTTCAGGGCGGGAATGTAAATTTCGGAAATTAATACAATCAAGGTTTTTATCAGACCCCCCCCCAAAAAAAAAAGATCCCTGTTAAACATTTTCATTTCACTATTGTTGTACGTTAGTTGTTGTATGAACAGCAAAACAACCATGTCGTTTCATTTATCAAATTGCAATTGGATGTCAGAAGGCAAAGTATGGCTCCGTAAATGTTATTGCTCTCCGGGTGATTAAGCACCATGTATAAAGGACGGATTATGATATGCATTTTAAGTTCTGCAATTGATTTTTTGAATTTATCGATTTTATTTTCATTTTTTACACAGTGTAATAAAAGTACAGATCGAGAATGCAGCGACGGCGAGTTTGTCACACATCTATATTCAAATCCAGATGCATTATGGGATACGTTTCCTTGCCCGCCTCCATGGAAACCAGAGCTGATTCTGGAGTTGCCATGGAAAGATCGCCTGGGTGAGGAAGATGGCGACAGGCTCCGTCAGAGACTGGCCAGCCGGTGTGGCCTTGACCTAGTCAAACTACAGGCAGTGGCGCTACAGGACTCTCTCATCTTCAGGGATTGTGATATCTATTGTTTTATAGGAATCCTTATTGGAATATTGACAGTATGTGTATCCATTGCCATGGTAACTGTCATCATACGAAGGTAATATTCAGCTTTTTCTTTATAAGACGTAATATTAAATGTGAATCGTTCGTATGTTCATGTATAAAGTTTTGTTCTATTGTTGTTGTACATGTAGGTTTGTATGTACAAAGATAAAATATCCGACAAAACAGATGCCACATTTGGTTTTTGCATCCTAAATACTTATCTAGTTTAATTCTTCTTGTAAATATGCATGTACATGTAACAACAACATCAACAAAAAACAGCTTCAAACGAGCAAGTTTAATTCCCATATTATGCTTACATCAAAGTGAACCTGTTTTATAACGTATTATAAATTAATCGATGATGCACTTTTAAACGACTTTGTCTTTTGCTAAAAGCGTACCTTAATGTCATCTGACTGATGAAAACTGCAAAGGTTACTGTAAATGATATAAACAGGCAATATTATATTTGAAAATGAACCTCATTTTGTCAACTTGTTGTGTATCTTTGCAGAAGAAAGAAATCCTCCAAAAAAGCAGATAGTAGAAAAGAGACTAGGGTACGTATTGAAAATAAACTGTTGTGTTCCAAATATTAATGTCTTGCGGCCTTTTTTTCTTTGAGAATAAATTCTAAATACGTATATTACATAACGTTAATCCAATTTGAAATATGATTTTCTTGAAGAACAAAAATAAGAAAATTGTAATTGGGTCCACACAAAAAAGTATACCAAAAAGGAAGTTTAATATAAGACTGAAAATAATTATAGTAGTGTACTTGTAGGAAATGAACCGTAAGAATCGTCTTTGTAAAATGTATCCCGATTTCAAATTACATGTAAGCATAGTATTAATTTATGATCATTGTAACAAATGACAATGTACCCATTCTTTTAATGAATATTTTTTTTTGTATATGTAGGTGTTTCTTACAACTGGCGGTGTTCAAACGAAATTGATAGACGGAGAAACCAGTCCGCCTGATCAGAGCGAGAAATGGACTATGGGCTTTTCTCGTTTTTGGCGGAAGTCTAATATTTATGAGTCTAATGAACCAAATGGTCACGTGAAAGATAGATCCGAAAACGAGTCTCTGACCTACAGTGGAGCAGACACATCGAACACTTACAGTTCTGTTAAAGATAGTGAAAACAGCTTTTCTTATCCGTTGTCAGATTTGACCTCCAGAAACCTACGTTTTGGTGAAGATATAATGTTAGAATTCAAGGAAAAGTACGGGCTTCGAAATTCTGAAACATCTAATGGTTATCAAACCAAGAAAGTTAGTTCTCCAGTGAGTAATATGTTGTATGACATCCGCAGTCCCAACCCTTCTGTCAGCAACGCCATGTACCAAAGTAACTGTCAATGTGGGTCTTGTTTTCTCCAGTCACCAAATCAAATCCCGCGTAGTTGTCCGTGCAATATTTGTAGCCAATCAAATTCCTCCATTCCATTTAGAGGACAGTTTGTGGATGCAAGACAAAATAGTGTTAGTGCATATCCTTCGTCTTGTCAGCAATGCAATTCTGAAAATGTTATCGGCTATTGTCGATCGGACCATTATGATTTCGAGAAATTTCCGTACGCAGACGACAGAATAAATTCAGGTGTTCAGAATCATTCCACAGCTTATATGGATCAAGAAAATGCTTCTCTCCGCGTAAATAGCGCTTGTAGTTGTAAACAATGTGTTCAACAGAAAATGATGGCGTCCGATGAAGACCATTCGACGTATTCTACAGGAAGTGACGTCTATGGCGTCCCGAAAACCGCCATGAATTATCCCAGAGATATAAAATGTAGTTGTCGACAATGTATGCGGATGATTCCCATAGCTGCTTATACCAAACGACTTTCAAGGACTGGGGAATATACAAGGGACGAAACAGATATGGAAATCATGCCGGCAGAAGACATCAATACCGATGGACCGGAACACAGAAAGCGCAAGCGCAGTAAACCAAGACCACCTATATCGTCGACAGCTTCCTCTTCAGATAACACGGGAAGTGAGAAGTCGTTTAGAAGTGGAAAACTAAAAACAAACGGTTCCCTTTTCAATTCAAAGTTAATCAACAGATAATGTCGCTAATAGTGATAGACATTAGATCATGCTAAATGACGGTGGATCAGGCGCAATGCATCCATAGAAATTACCAGACAAACTAAGACAAACGATGGGAACCCGCTTCCTTTATTAATGTCTGCTTATCTGCCTTAAAGCAGTGTTCTATTTCGGGAAAGTGCAATCAAAAAACATTTAAATCTTACAATTTAAATTATTGCTACGTGTATTGGGCTTTCGTTGTATTTTTTCAGCTGAAAGTCATTATGTATGTACATGTAATAAATTGTAAAATACAAAATGCCTAGATTTTGCTATCTTTTGTATACATTTATGCAGTTTTAAAGTAACATTTACACTTATGTTTAGCATACGACTGGTTGTTTTTAGCAGTGAAATTCACTCATCTACATAAAGTGTATTTTACTTAGGACTTTAGTGAGTAATTGAAGTTCTTGGTTAATTGTATTTTTGATGTACTAATGAGATTTATATTCTTGTCACTCACTTTATTATATACTAGTAATGTTCTGAACACATTGAAGGTTGCACTTTTTTACCTGAAACATATCACTTCTGTAATGTTCCGGATTACACAGGTGTCGGATAAGACAGGTTTTGCTGCCTGTGAATGAGTAATATTATCATTGCATGGCTAGCCAAGAGGCAATGCAAACAATAACGATTACCACAGCATGCTTTAATAATATGACGTAAACATATGGTCAGATTTGCACCGGATATTTAAGTTTCCTATAGAAAAGTATTTACTGCCAAAATTCCATGTGAAAATGGAATATCAATAATCTGGCTGAACAAACAAAATTCTGCCAAAGTATGTTGCCAAGAAAACTCAAAGTGATGATCTGATTATCGAATTTTCTCTTATTTATCACAATCTTTAAAACAAATATATTCAAACCCAATTACCTCAAGTGATTTCGAAAGAAAATAGCAAGAACCGGACCAAATAATGAGGATTATCTAGACGCGATACCGAATTGAATTGATTTTTTTTAATTGCTACAACAATTTGTCTAGACAATTAAACGTGCAAGGTCAATTTGCTCAACTCAAAGAGGAGCTTTCGGTCTGAAAACGAGCAACACTGTTTGAATTTTACTTGTATCGGAAACTGTTTGGGTGTAACCCTTGCTGGTTTATCGCTTAAAACGATTAACTTATCATCTAACTTGTTTTTTGTATCGAGAACCACAAATTAGAGGATATTTCTTTAAATTTAACGTTTCTTTAAAGATAAAAATCTCATTCCCTGAAAGTCGACCCTATTTGACCTTATCCGCAATAAGTGTGATAAAGATGTCCTGCTGAGGTCAGGCTGCAGAGATCTTCCTCTTTTAGGATTACTTGATGCAGATATAGTACTTTTCTAACCGTTCTAATTCCTGAACATTTATTGCAGGACTAAGTAAACGGGAGATTTCATTATTTTTCAGTGATTTTTTCCCCACAATTCAACCTCTAAAGAAAATACAATGATCTGGTTTTTCTTAAGCTTCTCAAACCCTAAATTCAGACTTGTGTTATGGATTCTTTACTGCATGGGATTATAATCATTAATAAAACATTTGAAGGACAGCTTGGCGAAATTTCAACTACACGATTCTACACGGAAACCGTTTTCTTCTTTCTCTGCAACAACAAAAAAAATAACGTGATAATCAGATTGATTTATCTACTAAACGCACAAAGAAAATAATTTTTTCTGATTTTTTTTCCATTTCTATCTTTCCTAAAAGTACATTCATTTAAAGATGTTGATGGAGGTGTTGATCAAGAGAATTTTTCTAAGAATTCCACCTTTTTGATATTTTTTACATTAGCAAAGAAAACAAATGTATTTTATTATATAAATCTCAATACAAGAATATTGCAAAGGCAAAATCTTGTTTGAAATAAAGACAAAGAAAATCCTAATCAAATAATTTGTGAGCCGGAATATAAGGCGAAATGTGAATAACAGATAAAGGATCACTACTGTGGTTCCTCTTTTATATTCAAATTCAATCATCAGTTTCATTCATTGTTGAAACGGAAGCCAATAAGTTGACGCGGCCATCTCTGTGCAAGCGTAACTTAGAAATCCTATCCTTAATCAGAATCCTTGACGAATGTTCGATGAATAAAATCTCTCTCTCTCTCTCTCTCTCTCTCTCTCTCTCTCTCTCTCTCTCTCTCTTGCTTTGTCGCATTTTACATGCACACGTTCTTATAACCCGCAGTAATAACCTTGCTAATGGGTTTTTACACATACGACACTAAGAAAGAAATACGTTCCCAAACCAGCAGTACATTTTGGAGTAAAGAAAGAGGAATAGGCAATATAAGGATGGCTCTGGGGAACATGCGAAACTCTTTTATGATAAATGCTTATACTCCTTAATTACCGCCCTAACACATCCCAAACCGTTGATGGTGCTATTTCCCTCCATAATGACTTCTACTTTTGGTCTTTTACCAGATGTCACGACGATGGCATTAACTGCAATGGAGTCTGGTCACACGGGATATTTACATTTATCAATCATACGGAATTGTTTTGTGTGGGAATGGACATTTTATTCAGGACCATATCAGATGATTGTCTCTTGCTATCGATCTCAGGGGGGTGAAATCAACTTTTAAGCTAGCGCTTTACGTGAAATAAAAGAATATTGGAGTTCGGTTGACAAATCATTGAATATTCTAGTCTGGTGCGCATCTCTTTTGGCAATGTTTCTATATTTTATTAAAGGATTTTTTTCCCTACCTGACATAAGCGTAGAGAGAGAGAGACAAAAATTTTAAAATTATGCTTGAACAAAACTATGTATACATCGACACATATTGAAGATACTTGAAGATATTTGAATTAATTTGGAAACAAGAAATCCCCCCGAAGAGGGAACAATGAAAAAATTAATTATAAGTGGAAGGTTGTGGTCATATTCGTCTCTTTTGGTAGAAGAGCTTTGTATAAAGATAAAGGAAAGTGTTCAAATTCTAAAGCTGAAATATTAGGAATTTCTCATTACTAAACAAGTGATTATGGCATAAAGAGTCATAAAAAAAATTAAGCTAGATTTGATGGTAAATTTGTTGACCATCTCGCCGCCTCAAGTTTACAATGATAGTGAGAATATACCGGTATGTGGTGTTTTGTGGTCAGGGTCAACACTAATTAAAACCAATTAATTAATGACCTTTAAGATCCATCGGGTGTCCTCTGTTGCTTCGGGGGTATATTGATTTTTTTTCACAGGTCTGGAAAGTTTGACCTTCTGACCTTATGATATCAATTTTAAGAGAAGGGGTGCAAATGTACTCAATTTATCGTCTGCCAAGAAAATTGCATTTTGCATAATACTAGTATTAAGTACAAAATATTTTTTATGGCAAGCCTAATGTGATTTTTGACCTTATGATCTTAAAAATCCGATGATGCTAGTAGGGTAACCAGAAAACATAGCTGGATGTCCGTCTCAAGATATCAGGCGAAACACGATATTTTGTATATACATGTATATATATTGTTTATATGTCCAGAGTAGTATCGCCTTTAATCGCTTTTTGACCTTGTGATCTCAAAATCAATAGGGGTCACCTACTTCAGTGCACAAAATTTAAAATTTAGACAGATTTTGACAAACCTATCAACCGACAGGTGCAAACCAATACATATATATCCCGGTTTGCTTTTTAAAAAGTGTTAAGTGTGCATAATTATGCAAAGAGCATGACACAGGAGGTAAAGCCCATTTTGAGCCCATACACTTTCTAGCCATGGTTACAAACTAAAAAATATATATATATTGTAGAGTTTGTGGTCAAACTGAGCTTTGTATCTTCATGAACGCATCCTATGTTTCCGTTTTCAATAAAAAAAATCCCATGAATTATCGTGACGACAGAGTGTCTCAAGATTAGCAGAGAACTAAATGTTCCTCCCTGCACCGGTTATATGGTTACTTCCCATCCGAGATTCCAGATGTCTTTTATTGACCATCATAAACAGAGGCACACGACTCCATGTTCAAGCCTTGAGAAGCAGACGATAGGGAGCAAGGAAGCAGACGATAAGGAGCAAGGAAGCAGATGTTCAGGAGGACAACCGTAAAACATGCTGACTATGTCCAAAAATTGCTCTAAATGAATGATCCTGATAGGGAAATATGTCATCTGACCTAGCCATGTGAAGCATACTGATAAAATTGCTTGAATTCAGTGTGCTTTGTTGATTGGATATTGATTAAACTTAAAAAATCAAACATTTTTGTTACTACAAAATTAATTGGGTTAAAAGCATACGATAATTAATTACTTCAAAAAATTGATTACATAAAATAAATAATAAATCCTTTCCTAAACAGTTTTGTCAAACTGACGGTATTCGGGTCTATATTGAGACAGGGCCCTGAAGTTATTAAGATACAATTATTGATATATTGGCAAATGGATTTTGCGTAAGAATGATGTGTTGTCAGACGCAACACACGGGAGACTGAAAGGGTGATTAACGAACCGACGGAATGTAAAACACACGAAACATGTTGTGATGGAAGTTCATTTTCATTCAATTGGACACGAACATTGCTTTCTTATACAGACTTAAATTAAAACATAAGTACGTGTAATTTGTTTCAGAACTGAGAGATGGTCTTAAGAACGTTTGTTCTGGATTATCTTAGAAGATCAGGTCAATAATTTGTTTCAGAACTGAGAGATGATTTTAAGAACATTTGTTCTGGATTATCTGAGAAAACCAGAGCGCTTAAGGAGAACAGATGTAGACTTGTGGGTCACAAAAAGCTGAGATTGGTTATAGATTGAATGTTTGATTCATGTAAACAAGAAATATTTAACCTCTCTTTCTCAGTTTCTGTTAAAAATGAAAACACAAACCGACGTTTGTTTTTGTTTTTGTATAGAATATATTTCATCTTTATGAATCAAGATGATTCTAAAAATATAAAACCACGAATATGGCACAATGGTAGAATGACTGTTGTTTGAATCACTTGATGTTCCGCTTACGCCGACAAAGTAACGTTAATATTTTCTTTTTAAGGCAATAAACAGGGATACATGTATTTTAATTGATCGAATTCACTTGAATGTCGAACAACGCGAATTTCTATCAGGAACCAAGAGTTCGACCGAGTCGTCGCTGAGAAACGAGAGATCGGTTCTATTCGATCCTGTTGAAGTCAATCGTTCGAACACGTGCTTTGTGTGCAGTCTTTGGAAATCTATTCCAGACGACCGGTCTTTATCGCGAATTAAACTCCCTTCACAATCAGAATCATCCGAATAAATCGATTTTAACGTACTACTTGTAAACGGTTCCTTCAGTAAACAAGGTCTACAATTCGCATCGAACACACTTTTTCTTATCGTTGCGTATATGTGGTTCGTCGAGCTGCTAAAGCTGTATGTAGAGTTGGATAGATTGACTTCATTGATCATCAAATCACAATCTATATCGTTATAATGATTTTCAGCATTTTCGTCGAAATCAGAATCCGAACGTTTCCCGGCACTTTTCGGACTTTCTTCAGAATTCATCGACGTCATTTCTATGTCGTCACTTCCGCAAGCATACGTCTCTTCCGTTTTCCGAGAATACGGTGACTCCGTGAAATCAATATCTTTACCGTAGTACTTTTTGAATGCTTTCCTTAACAAGGTGAATTCGTTGATTCGAGAATTATATTTCTTAAGGTCCTCATAATGCCCACTTCCCGTTTTTTCACATCGCACCGGCGCGATTTGTGAGTCGAACACATCCACACATGGAAATTTTCGGTAAGTGCTCTCTAATGGCTCGGAATGTTCCAGACTTTTTTTGCTTTGTCTCGCCATTGATCCAGTCTTTGTATATTTACCGGAACTAAACTGACAGTTTCCCTGAGGGAGAGAAGAAGAAACTATGAAAATATCCTCAATTTAAAAATTGTTAATCAATACAAGATTTGCTTCGGAATTTACAGGAGTGCCTCAATATTCAACTCTCGATTATAAGGACCATTAGACACTGCAAATAGATTTTGGGGCACTTTGGGTAGTAGGAGAATTCTGACATCTGATGTAAATTTAAAAATCTGCCATTTACAGTGTATTTCATAATTTTTAATGAATTAATTAAAGAGTTTGGAGCCTTAAAAAGGTTCCAGATAAAGTATAAAAAACTAAATTTTCATGCATTTTCGGGGGGGGGGGGTCACCATTTAATAAAGTTAAGTCAATTTTTAATCAATCAAAGTAGTTCTCTACATCAAGACTTATACTTTTCAAGACACTATGTCACACGATGACGATTTTATTTCTTTATGTCAACAGTATACCGGTATACGTCCCTTATATCAATCGATTTGGTTGAACATTATCATAGCTCAGGGGTTAAAGTATCGGGCTTGTAAACTGCTTATCACTTTTTCGGTTTTTGTTTAAATTAACTATATTAAAATTTTGAAAATCATTAGTTTTAATCCAAAATTGCATTTTTACTAATGGCGCGTTCATAATGTTGAAAGAAATTATGATAAATAAACTCAATACGCTATGGCAATTTAATGGATTCAAATTCTTAGGCCCTTTGATAAGAGGGATAACTCTTGCAGCGATTAATGACAAAATAATGTGGCTTCAACCCAACATGCACAGCACGGCTGAATTAATTTATTATTTTAGATCGCTTGATAAATCAATTTAATTGGAGCATTTCATAATGCATTGTATTTACTATAATAGTAGATGTAAGTAGAAAGTACATTCTACAAACTGAAAACATTTTCGTATAGTTAGAAACATAAAATTGTGCTTTTTTCCTTAAAAAAATATTATTGAATGTATAAAAAAAAATTTCGCCCAAACCTCTATTACGCTAGGATACCATTTCCGTCTCCTGAGATTTGTACTTACATTACAACCACTATATTTCTTCTCCCCGTCGAGCTGGATACAATGGCATCGCATCCGTGATCTGTTTGGCACCATGGATAAAGACTTGAATCGACTCTGGTTCCTGTCAGAGTAAAATTTGACATTTTTTTAAACATTACTTTATTTCCGCACAAAAAGAGAAGTCATTTCCTTCATTTAGTAACATAACGGTTTGGGTTTGGGTTTTTTTTTTTATTGGGGATGTTTTATGTCTTATTATTATTATTATCAATTTATAATGTTTATACTTAATTTATTTTACAATTTTTATACTGATTTTTTTTTTCTACATGAGCATATACATGTACATTTGTGTAATGAGAGACCGGTATTCAGTCAGTCAGCTCTGATGAGGCTGGATGGTCAAACATTTAAATATTATCAATTCTGTCTAAAAATCTAAGATATGATTTGTTTGGCTATAAACTATTATTAAGTAAAGAAAAACCCAACGTATTTCACCTTTTAACTTTGGATGTAATCCTAAATTTCTATATAGAGTTCTTCTTTTAAAGGAGATCAATACAGTCTAAAAATGGTTACGCTTAATCCAATCAAATATCAAATTTTGTTCAAACATTGATGATACTAACCTTGCTATGTATATAACTACAATCACCATCACAATAAAGAATATTAAACAAGAAAATACGATCGCGTTCACACAGTTAGAATCACAGTGAGTAAAGATGGCGTTCCCGCCAAGACGAGCAGGCGACGTCAGCATTTCCGGTACAGGAATGTCACAGCGCCTCGCTATCCTAAATATTATTCTCAACCCGTCGTCTTCACCTAGAAGTTGCCTGTAATCCACTTGAAACAGAATTTGAGGGTTCGAGGGCGGTGGGCAAGGAATTTTGTCCCAAAAGGAATATGGATCTTCCAATATGTCGCACAGCAATTTGTCTTTGACTTTGCAGACATTATTCATCATTCACAAAATTGAGAATGGAATCCACCTGAAATTTTAAAAGAAAAATTAAGGTTCTTAAAAAAAAATAATCTTGTGCCAAAAAAATTGCGAGTAACAAATTATGCCAAGAGCAGTAACTCTTGCTGAAATCATGCTTATATTGCAGGGCACAATTTATCGAACTTTTCTCTGAATTCACAATATTTGCAAACTAGTGATCAATTACAACGAACAATATGTTCACCAATGTTGAAGAAAAATCCCTATGCTCCAGAAATGTGTTTCTCTCCTTAAAACTCTTTCACTATCCATAAAACACTTTTCACAACAAGCACAGTAGGATACTTTTTAATCATACAATTGAAGAAAGTACAATAGAAGCTTTCTATGTCGACTTCACTATTATCATCAGGGTGAGATCAGCCATTGTAGGGTAGGTACGTAACATGGGAATGTTAAAATGTACATGTATTTAGAGTTTTTGTCGGGACACTGATATCAAGATAACAAGGCTTTATATGAGTTCGAGAAAACTGGAGAGAGAGAGAGAGAGAGAGAGAGAGAGCATATTGTTTTTTATTTCCTCCAAAACATATGTTAATAACAATTTCGTAGCATTGCAGGCAGGCATGCAAACTAAAAAATAAACCCCACATATATCTCTTCAATTGCTTCCGAAGGATTGGTGCAATCATACATTGAGGACCAAATTTAAAATTTCAAGTGGCCACTTCGATATAAGATTAACTCTTGCTTATGATTTTGATGAAACCACCAAAAAAAATATAATTCGTTTACTGCTTGATTCTACATATATAAAACAAAAAAGATTAAAAAAAAAATGCAACATTAAATGGGCTTTGTTATGGGGAGTTCGTGTCTTTATGCAGACACTGCTTTGGGAGCGAAACAAAAAAGGAGGCCTAACAAAACAAATTACACAACATAGCGCTATGACAGAATTCATAAAAGTTCAGTTCTAAGCTCAGATAAAACGCAAAGCTAATGAATTCCATGAGACATATCCTCATTATCCCGACAGATTCTAACAAAGGGAGAGTCTTTTGGATACGGAGATCAAACGATGTTTACTGTACGGACTTTTTGATAACGATGATAAATGAAAACGGTCGATGTGTGATCCCCTTATTATGAAATTAACAATATCATATGGAAAGCATAAAGTACTTACAAAGAGTACACAGAGAAAATAATGAATAGGAAAGAGAGAGAGAGAGAGAGAGAGAGAGAGAGAGAGAGAGAGAGAGAGAGAGAGAGTTGCATGGATACATGAATGGACAGAAGAATGAATGAAAAATTTGATGGAGTGGAGAATAGAAGAATATTAGTTTACAACTTAACTACAATTACTTGACTGAACTGTACTAATGAGATATAAGAATAACTCTAATTGCTCGTTTAGGAAAGACATGGATCTATCCTATCTATTTCTAACCTGTAGATTCACTGGGTTAATAAGGTACACCTGTGTTTTAATTTCATCAAAGACTCTTGGCGTTCAGGAAAATTATCTGGGTAAACGATTGTAAAATTGAATTCAGATGGTTGACTCGGTCCGCCATTATCATAAATCAGAAATGAATTCCATGTCCACGAAATCAATATCAAACAATACAGGTTTTTTTTCTTATCTCTGCTATTTTTTCATATCGTAGTGATTTTTTGTTCTTTCTTTCGTAACAGTACAAGACGAATTTAACTTATGTTACATAATGCGTTCTAACAATAGAAAAGAGGGAAGAATAAAATTGCAAAAAACGGATATTTTAGAAAGTTCTTAGATTCATTCTCTTTGATAATGAATATGCATTCATCAAGCAGATTTTTGAGACGTAGCATCATTACATAACATCTACAACACAACAAATATTTCTCGTCAATCAATTTAGTTGATGATATTTAATTATCAGAAAAAATTGCCATTTAAACAGACGAAGAACAGGCAAACTACGTAAAATATTTCAGAAACATCTTCTTGTAATTGTTATCATATAAAATCGAGATCAATTCAAAACTGTTACATACATTTAGCGAACATTTTACAAACTTTTGTCTGCTGTTATCTTCATTTGATAAATTATACATCATTGGCAATGCCAAAAAATGTCGCTTCCTAAATTCTTATGCTCTTCCTTTTTTTAAAAGTAAATCTCTCATACGTCCCTCACGTTAACAGTGAAAACAAGAGTAAAAATTCCATATATATATAGTTACAGCTGTAGCAACTGTCCGAAGACAAAAATAACCAAACGGCTGAACACAGCGGAAACTGAGAGAGTTGGACCTATTTGACATTAGCGGATGTATAACAAAACTTCATTTCCGGCCAATAATTCCTACTTCTGATTGATGAGGTCGGCGTTTGAATTGTTTTCGGGGGGGTTCAGAAGTTTACAGTACTAATGAAGTGTCATAGGATAGATGTTTTGATGTAACGATCTGCAAAAACTAGAACATCGATGTTTTATGGGGCTTTACCGTAACCTTTTTGTGTTGTATGCCTAGATTCATTTATTTTATAGTAATTTTTCTTCATACTGGTCTGATATCAGCTGCTTTTTTATGAATTGTATATATAAATACAATTTGAAAATTAAAAATTTCACTGGTGTTAATTTTAAAAAATCGATTGATTATTACTATTTAGATTTCAGTCCATTAAAAATTTCAACATGCTACTGTAGTTTAGTCTCCACTTCCTTCTCATCCTCTGATCATAATCAGGACATTTCACATATAATCTGTCCACTAATTTCTATGCGGGGAAAAATCACAATTAATGCTTATTTTTAGAATGTTTTACGATTAATACCACCCTCTGTTTAGTCATGAAAGAAACCTAACGTTGAGTCCGGTTAATTACATAATCTAGAGCAACTGCGTGTGCCTGCGTGTCTTTACAACCACAAGAGCCAACTTACAGACAAACTTATACTCAAGTGACGACGATACTTTTGAACCTCCCAGCAGGCAAAGCTCAGTCCCAGGGAGATGGCTGTGAAACAGACAAAAGCCTGCAGTCTGCAGCAAATTTCACACCTTTTGATCTTGACTTTCTTCTTCTGCAATAAGAGTGTTCATAATTCCCTGGACCGTGCCTGGCGCATTAGCGCCGTCTATGCCACACGAGTTGCAAATTAAGAAGAGGAGCCATCGCTTACTTTCTTCTTGTAGACAAGGGACTATTAATGTGTCGTTGAGATATTTCTATCATCTGACAGTATGTCTTTCATCTAGCTTTGATTGTGACTTCTTTGATGAATCTTTATGCACTGGAATTTAGAGATGCTTTACAGTATTCAAACTAAGAAGGACAAGAGAGGTTTTGAAGAATGATGATGATGATGATGATGATGATGATGATGATGATGATGATGATGATGATGATGATGATGATGATGATGATGATGATATCATGATGATATCATGATGATATGATGATGATGATGATGATGATGATGATGATGATGATGATGATGATGAAAAGAACGCTGAAGTATTGTGATCGTGGTTTATTTTCTGTTTTAAAATCTTTGGTTTATATTCATTCATAATCATTTTTTTAAAATGGTTTCCACAAGGAAGTAGTTTATGTGTTGGCATGATGGGCGACATTGCAACTAGTACTGGTCACCTGAGTCTCAAAGGTGAACTACGAATCTATTATAGAAACAAACACAATTTACCATCGAAAGGCAATCGTCTGGAATGCATTCTTATCTGATATGCTAAAATTGTCGGAGGATTTTCGTTATTCAATTGATAAAGTATCAAGAAACGTTTAGCCATGCATTTTTTTAGGTGATACAACGATAGTTAATCAAATTTAAAATAACTTCGAAACACGTGTTTTAATATCAGACACTTTCAGAAAGATACATACATATTGATCCTACCGTGCTGAAACGGATCATGGAATTCGAAACGTACAGTTGTAAATGTAAAGAATACCCATTATATATACGTGCAAAGCTCCTATTTTCTTCACTTTTCCTGATGATTAAGATAAACATATGCACGCAAATTAGCTTTTATGCATGATTATTGTCTTTATTCCGCCCCGATGCGATGAACCAAAAAACACACTTGAGATTAGATGGGTCATAAAGCGGTATAATAGTTGGTAGTGAAATTTACACTGTACTTCGGAAACCCTCGGGATGGTAGTTTCTACTGTACATGTATAACTATTCTTTACAGAAGAGATGCTTACGATAATAGATTATCATATAATCCATCTTGGGAGAAAAGGTGGGGTTTTTTCACATTAATGCTGAAATTTTAATCTAAAGATTTCATTTTCCTCTAGTTCAAAGGGTTTTTTAATCTTACTTTAAGATATCAAATATTTGTTTTTAAAAAAAATGTATTTGTAGATAAATCTTCATGTCTTCGAATCGATCACTTATTTAACCGTACATAATGTGTTTTGGGTGTGCACATAGATCAAAGATAGTATTTTTTTTACTCGTTCAATCGTTTTATCTTTTTTTTTTCATTAATGAATAAAACTAACAGTAATACTATCGATACAAAATCCCTTGCATTTTGTTGAACAAATATACATCTCTTCATTTCAATGTATCAATCTTTCGCTCGTGAGGTTTTTTCAAAAGACTTGTCTTACACCAGATCAATATGCATTTAAGAGGCTTTATAAGCATCTTGATTTTGTCACTTAGCTCATGTATATCGAGTCTAAAAGACCAGGTTCGATCAATGCATAAAACGCAATAGCTAACGAAGCAACCAGCGTCTAGATTGAAATTCTCAGCAGGTCTGATCCAAAGACTTCAAACGCTTATACATTGTAAAATGCATGCACTCTGTTCTATGCGCCATTTTAATGAATTAAGACTGGTTGCTTAATTAAAACGACCCGACCCGAGCGAAAATCATTTAATTAAATCAAAACATAAAGTAAAAATGAAATGCACATCAGGCACGTAGCATCGTTTTTGAAAGTGGGGGGGGCCAGACCCATCCAAAAAATTTTGACAAGCAAAAAAAAAAAAAAAACGGAAATTTAAAGTTTCCAAAAATCTTCAAAATCCTAATCCGTGGGGGGGGGGGGGGGTAAACTATACTTCCAAAAAATAAAAATTCTTCCCTACCAAAATTTTTTCCCTCCAAATTCCTCATCCGTGGGGGGGGGGGGGGGGAGAGAGGGAACTACAATTTGACTCCTCATTTCCTTATTTTCATTTCAATTTTTTACTTACTTCCAAAAAAGTGGGGGGGCCAACTCATTATAATTCATTTTTTTATATGTAAATTTTGAAAAAAATTGTTGCTGCGAGAAAAAGTGGGGGGGCCAGGCCCCCCCTGGCCCCCCCTGATGCTACGTGCCTGCACATCATGAAAATGATGGCTTTATACCATGCAACGACAAAGAGAATTTTCCCAATTTTCCTACACCCCCCCCCCCCTTCCACTTTCCGCCACTCAAATATCTGCTCAGCATATGTCTAAATCGAAAGATAGCATAATAGACATATGGCCCCTTTGAAAAAATTTTAAAAAATGAATTCCAAACCTTTTTTATTTCATTATAGGTGACACATAGTACAAGCTGTGGGTCTATTTTTTGTTTTGTTAGTTTCGTTTTGTACTGCCTAGTTTACATTATTTTTGATGATATTTAGGTTCTTATTGTGAGCATGAACTTTATCGCATATATTGTGAAGGATTAAACTGGCAATCTACAAATTAATACAATGCATTGCGCAACATTTTACAAAAAAAAATCTCTCTTTGAAAGTCGTCAGCAAAAAAGCTAGTATCCAGAATATATATATACGATACATAACGTTTTGTATTTTATATATGTAGCAGTTTACCAAATGTTTTCAAAAAATTGAAACCGTTTTTTTTTCAATAGTTAAAAAAAGCAAAGAATACTTACTTTGTTTTCGCGCTTGATTTTACCCAGTGTCTCCGAGAGAAAAAACAAACTGCACTTTCTGCCTGAACATATGTTTTTATCTGAAATGAAAGCGAAAAAAGAGAGGGAAGTGTATTATTAAGCCACACAGCGATATAACAGAGTCCGACATTAATTATCGCGTAATCAAATATTTTCTGGCACGCTATGTTTGTTTTAATAAATTAATCTAGCGAAAGGGGCGTGCGATAAGTAGGGTCTATCGATGGGATATGCATGTCAAAATACAAATCGCGCGTATACTGCGTCCGTATATACACACATGTATACTTGTACACCCAAATACTATTTATATTTTGCTAGCGATCCCCCACATAAAAATTTGGGCATTTTTAAGTATTATGGAATAAGAATATTTCTGTAAAAATTAATCCATGTAAAAATATATAAAAGAGAGAGAAAGAGAGAGAGAGATTGGCGCTCGCTCTCTCTCTCTCTCTCTCTCTCTCTCTCTCTCTCTCTCTCTTTCTCTCTCTCTGATCGAATCGAATGTGATTTTAGTACACATAAAAACGTATAGCATCGCCAAGTTCACTACCGCCGTAAAGGATAACTTTATATTAAAGGGTCGGCCATGACTTCACTGTGGGTGAACGATTCGGCAATATTAGCATCAAAGATATGGTGATACTGCATTAAATACTGACGTTTATGTATGTATTAAAACTTTGGCGGGAGAGAGCTATTCTTTTATCTTCCTTAATTCCTAGAATTACATTCCTTCATGGCTAAGAGAGGTGGTTTCATAGTTAGAATTGTGTGCACACCAATATTTGTCATAAATTCTTTTCGTGAGTTTCCCTCGAAATTTTCGTGAGTTTCCCGCCAAATGAAAAGGATATTTGCACGTATATTTAACTTGCAAGATATACACGCCAGAATTTGCATCAGTTGATGTCGTCGATATCTTTGTACACTTTTATTACCTTTTGTTACCTTTTTATCTCCCTGAGATTAATGTCCATACAGAGATTAATCAAAATCAGTGCATATTCAAATTCAAGTTTAAGAAATGATCAAGCTATGTTTTCAAATAAAGCTGCGTCCGATTCAGTAGTGAATGTTTCGATCAATAGGTAGATATATTGCATTGTGACCTTGACAATGACCTTGACCGACGTCTTAAATTCAAGTTACCTCAATATATAGTCTATAGCAATGATGATCGGTTCTCACGATATTCGCATTTTCTATTAGATTAGATTCATTCGACTGCGATCAAAATGTTACATAATAAAATTTTGTTTCTCTAATTTTGTTATGCCTGATGACAATTTATTCCAATTGAGAGGGATTAAACCATTTTTTCTTGTTCTTTAGATTAGCGTGCCCGATGACATTAGTCCTCTAAAGAGGAACGTCTCAAAATCATAGACTGTTTAATTCCATTTTGTATTACATGTACCCGAAAAATGAAGTTTTAAAAAAAACACCACAAGATGAAAGATTTAAACGGTAGCTATTTCCAATGGTTAGAATCGCGATATTATTTAAAAGAAAACACGTTGATTTCACTATCAACAGCCATGAGGAATTAGTATTAAAAAAAATCCGAAGGTAAATGAACATATCTCTCTTCGCCATGCATATTTCTCGGAGTTGTTGATGGACATTTTCCACTCAGAAGATATGCCTCATTTCTAGAAAGTTATGTTAATGGCGATTTTAAGAGGATGAAGAGGCAGAAAGATAACTTTAGCGGCCTTTTGTTGCATATACATCACCTATACGCGATAATTATCTAACACCGCGTTGCTGTGGATCTAAGCGGTCCCGATGAAAGGTTAATTACGATTCGCTGATGCTGTGAAAAAAAAGATGACGATGCGCAGTGTATTAGATATCTTTCTCGCGTAACGAGCACGTGTTAATTGAGTAACCTGCAGTGAAAAAGACAAAATAATTAAGCGGCGCGTTATCTTCTGATTAACAAAGTGTTAAGGTGTTTTTTTTTTAATGGGAAGGGGGGAGGGTTGAACCTTCATTCTTCAATATGTTGGTGGCGGAGGTCACGAATGAATTTCAAAGTATCAAATTCTTATTCATTCAATATTTATAATGCTCAGAGGGTTTCAATCACTTCTATATCCTCGTTTCCAACATCAAATTAAAACTTATAATAAACTTCCATTAAAGTTGTAGAATAGGCAAATTTTAAGTCATCGATTTCAGATTCGTGTTTTGAAATAAAAGTGCAAGTTTTGAGAACAACTATTTCACGGGCCATTTTAACACAGATATAAGTAATCGATATCAACTTCCAGGCTGATTGAACTGCAAATTTCTCAGACTAAGTCATATTGTAATTTTATAATTTAAACCACCCAGAATGGTGAAAATCTATGTACAACTAGATCGAGTGTATATCAGGTTGAATAGCCATTCATTGTTTGATCGTGCACTTTAAGTGCTAGGGTTTCGAAAATTGATGCTCAATCAAGTGTATATATATTATATATGCACACTACATCGTATTTATATCTTGATTGCGTCACGCACAGAAACACACGATAACTATCCAATTTCTCCAACAAGCCTTGATGCTAAGGAACGAAACACCCTTCACAATATTTTTTTCTTTTGAAGTTATGCTGCACATAAACATTATAGACCTACTCAAAATATGAAATATTTATATCACACTATATGTGAATTATATATCATACATTACCTATATCTGACGGGTGTCCCGTATATATTATCAGGGGATTCGCTTAGCCTTCGTCTGACATTTTCCCGTCTCGGGGAACATCACACAAAAATACATTGGATAAGAGTATGTAAATATTTCATCGATCCCTCCCTGGTGTGTGCATGAATCAAGATAAATATGTATTGTGATATATAATTCACAATTAGCTTAATGACCACTAATAGGTCGCGGGACTCTATAATTTACTCATCGTAACACGGAGACATATCCTCCATTGATTCTATATTAGGGAAGCCCGATCGTTAAGACCCCCTTCTCTCTCTCTCTCTCTCTCTCTCTCTCTCTCTCTCTCTCTCTCTCTCTCTCTCTCTCTCTCTTGGACTTTACGATATGCCTAAAGCCACTTTACAGACATCAGATCTCAACGGCTAAGTTTTGATGTAAGGACAAACAGAACGCGACTTTCAATTTAGAAGGGACTTATAAAAGGGAGCGTATAATGCATTTGCTCATTTAAGAGTATTTACACGAAAAAAATCGAAATTTACTATTCAGTACTAGCGGTAGTTTGTATAAAGAAAATGGCACATATATATATCTATAAAAAGAGTTAATTGAAAGCAAAAATGTTTTGCTGATAATGAACTCGGGGCCTATTACTTACACTCATTAGGTAGTTACTGATCTGAACAAATTATTGAGGCTTTAACCAATCTTATATATTGTGTGGCAAATCTCATTTGCTGGAGAGAGAGAGAGAGAGAGAGAGAGATGTTAGCACAATTTTAGCTTCTATTCGTATATTTTAACACATACTAGAGAGAGGTGTTAGCACAAAATTAGCTTCTATTCGTATATTTTAACACATACTAGAGTTGTGTAGTAGAAAACATGAAGAGTGACAATTATACACTATAAACTCTTGCATCTCTCCACACTTTTACTCCCACCCATATTTTATGCCAAAACCTAACAACCTATAAATAAGAGTTTATGGGACGACATCCGTCCAAATACTGGGTCGATTTTACAGTATGTGTCATAAAGTAAGTGACCAAATTGATCCTCATATTCACTCAATGAACACAGGGTCATAAACGAGCTAAATTAGACAAATGTCCAGCTGTTGCACTATCCGGCCATCTCTACATTGTATACAAAATACGACAAGGTTTTTCATTAATCGATGAAAAGTTCTAACAGAGACGTGAATTGCCAATCAATCAGTTTGAAATTATGGATTTTTGCTATCGTATGTACATCTCATTTTTAAAAAAAAAATATTGAAGTTGATGCGAAAAACATAGTAAAGTTTGGGACAGTAATACTAGTATAGAAATGAAATGTTTTCGTAAATTCATAATGTTATCGTAAATATATAATGAAAGGAACTTATTCTAATTATTTTAAGGGAGAAAAAAAAACACCCGCGAAATTCAACAATTAATGAAGAATGTTGAATGTACACAATTTCAGTGAAGACAAAAATAACATAACTCTGATATCAGACGTAATTTTTTTTTCTTATTTTAGACAGATTTTTTTTTTCTATGTGGTAAATGTCGCTTTGTTTCAGATGCGATGTTTTAAATGCCGTTTCTGTTTTCGTTTCCCTGTACTCAAGACTCAAGAGTGAACAATGCAAATAATTCAAATCTAAATTCAAAATCTAGGAGCAATTCATTTAGCAAGCGTACTTTCTCCATCTCGATCCCTTCAAAGATGCCTATCTCTAAAACTATCCAGAGAAGCAAAAGGTACACAGAATCCTCTCCAAGAAAGCAACCATTTCACATGTAATTTATTTAATCTCTAAATTGACTTAATGGCCTTTGACCCTTTTTTCCTTTTCTTCGTTGGGAGCCAAATAATCAAACAAATTAAGACTTCTTGTCTGTATCAATTTTGGGGTTCATGTGTTTTAGTCTGAAAAATATACAAACGCAGATTTCTTCATGGTGGCTGTTATAAATATTTTTTCAACCTGTAAAAAGGGGTAGAATGTTTCTTAGCGTATAGATAGAAAGAGAGAGAAAAAATCACACGAAGAATGTCTATTCTTAGCTGAACTGTCGTAAAAATGGCAGTAGACGTAAATCTTTCCAAAAAACATAAAGAACTTTGTCTATTGTTTTCATGATTTGAGAGAGAGAGAGAGAGAGAGAGAGAGAGAGAGATGGAGATGTATCAGGGGGGTCTTCTTAATGACAAATAATGAGACGTCGTGATGTTTTAGCCGGACAAATGCCCAGAACGAAACAAACCCAACTTGTTCAGGGGATACATTTCAAATGTCATAACGGTCGTTGCTTTTGAAGATGATGGCGTTTCTGGGCCGTCTGCTTTGCCATAATGGTAAATTGGGCGATTAGCGATGAAAGTGAACATGGAATCAGCAGGCGATAAATGTTGTCTTTTTCACTGACTGGCGAGGCTAATGAAATTTGATTAAGAAAATGACTATGTACTTGAAAGAATAAAAAGAATGAGTACCACTTAAAGCTATATTTTATAACCGAATAATCCAACTTTGTATCCACCATTAAATTAATTTTAAAAAACTTTCATATCTGATATTTGGAATTCAATTTTTCTCTAAAAATTTTTTAGCCTCCTTCTATCAAAGAGTACCCTAAGTTTTAGATGCATATCAATTTTCTGCATATCCAAGTTTCATTTTAATCATAAACATGATAAATTGTCTTATGGCGAGTGTGCAAAAATAAAACTTCTCAAACATTTATTTTACCAAAATATTTCAAAATAGCAAACGCAGTTCTTATGTTCACTTACCTTTGTGATATAAAAACTTCCTATGAGATAATTTAATTTCCTTTATGAATGTACTGTACAGAGAGCCTAGAACTGGAGTAAAAATATCCCTCAATCAAAGAGATGCATGTATATACTATCGATAGAATCCAATACAATGTATCAAATCATCTGCTGCTACCGATGAGTTCGGAACACTTCGGACGTTTTCAGCATCATCACTTGGTCTTTTCGTCAATGGCTATAGGTACAATGCAAAACATACACTATCTTACGAGGAACCATCTGCCCCGGAGAGTAAAGGAGTTAATCGTCCCGGTGTTTAATTTTCCCCCCTCTCACTACCGTGTATACATGTTTTTGTTAATCTTTGTTGTTTGCATGCAAGCAGGAGGGTGTTTTATACTTTGCGCATCTGTCGCAGCAGAAAATAAGCTGTTCTGTTTAGTGTTGAAACAAACCTGTTTTGATTTTTTTGTAGGACGATAATGATTTATAGATCTATAAACTTGCTAAATTGACCAAAAAAAAAAATGTTTGTTCTAAACTGGTCGTGCGTCGATTTAATAACTCGATTTAATAACTCCATCTAAAAGTGGGGATTCATATACAAATATTTGCCCAGTCGCTGAAACAACAGCAATCAACAGTTTTTCATACAAAAATGTCTTCACTTAAAACAAGATGTCATCAGGCTCCTTCAGAGATATTACCGTAGCTCCATGTGAATATATCGATGGCAGTTTCTTTGGAAGCTTTGATAATCCAATAGATTAATTGCCAAGAGACTTGGTAATCCAGGACTCTTTGCCAACAGTTGAACGAGCTAATTGCCGTGTCACCGACTAAAAGATGGACACCAAATGCATGTATAAAGCTGCAATTTTTGGTGGGAATGAGCCAATCATATTTTAATCAGCAGATGATCGGTGATTCTCTAATCGATATCGATCATACAAGAAGTTTTTGGTTGAAAATCTCAAACTAAATGCTGGATTCTATGGTAAATAGAAAAAGGTTATATAAATTGAATTTGATTTTGTATCTTTATTTGAATATTTTGATAACAATTTCTGTACTAAAGTTGAAACGAACTCACAATTACCTTACAAAAGATGCATACTGAAATAAAAAGATTCATAAACGTATATACTTAACTTTAAAGAAAAACCCACAATGTGCTTCGGTTATCACTGGTAAACATAGCTTTGAGATCTTAAAAGCTTTTGAAAAGGGAAAAAAAGTCTAATAATTGTTATGAAAGTCATGATTCACTTAATCACCTCTTGGTAGCATATCTTAGACAGGGACAATCCCACTTAATGTTACAAGAACAGATGCCAGGATCAAGTCCGCGGTCTTCGAGAAAAACGCTTCGAACATCACCAAAGTCGAACGAGGAAATCCTAGCGAGACATCGCTTGGAGGCAATTAACCACAAATTAGGAATCTCGTCTGAAGTACCTCTGAAGTACCTGTTTTCATTTGATGTTGATAATCGGGGTTCCTCGTTATAATTACGTATAGATAAAGGGGAAATCTACATCAAAACATGCAGCGCTGTTGTTATATTATCTAAGAAGGATGAGAGAGAGAAAGGAGATACACAAAGTGGGACAAAAATTTACGTAGAGAGCGATCACGTAGACAGTAATATACTAATAATTACAAAATGTTACAAGGTGACCCGGTCTATGTCTGATTGACCACCCGGATATGGAAACGTCCTTTTTGTTTTTCTGCGCGTGATACAACGTCAAAGGATTAACAACTACAAATATTCTGAAATTTCGTTTTATGAGATTTGTTTTCAGCTAGAATAATGATATAATACCAAGGATTAAATGATACATCTTAATGATACAAGTTTATTGAGTATATCCTGCAATAAACTTTTGTATTCATTTGATTTTTTTTTGGGGGGGGGGGGGTCAATGAAATCTGCGCCTACATGTATTTTATTTTCTAGAAACGCAACCAAAGCAAACTCAAAGTTTTGCAGTTATGTTCAGTTGAAGGGACTGCTTGCTACTTCTATGAATCTTGAAGTTGTACTGCAAACTAGTATAAAGAATTGAATCGTTTAGGACAGAAGAAAGCTGGTCTGGTCAGATACTTACAGATACTAACAGGGGAGACCAATGATCGACTTAGTGCGTGAGCTTTAGCCTATTCGCCGTGTAACAACCACACGACTCGGCGAAACAACATCTGGGGGAATTGTTATTTTACAAAATAATAGTTATGAAAAACCTAATCACCCATAATGATAATTCTATCGTAAATGTGAGGAAATTTCCTGGTTTATAACAACAATTACTGCATGCAATTGTACGAGAAAAATGCTATCATGTTCGCTTCGCGGCTGGTTTTCTCGTGGCGACGATCGAGCGAATTCTTGGATCTTGCAAACTGCAGGCTACTTTAAAAAACAGATGCTAGTACTTAATCTCGTAATCCTTAGCTAACTTTCGCTGGGTTCCATCGACAATAATCTGGGATCAGATTAATTGATAATGTGTATAACATCCAAGATCCTTTCCTCGAGTTTTAAGTCTATCTCTTTCCCGTAAAGATGTTTCAGTCTAAACGTTTATTCGTTACCGTTTAACAAGCATAAAAAAAAGTCTAGACAACTTTTGGCAATTCTTAAGCTATAGAATGCCTCTCAGTTTCAGCTTTATGAGATTTTATATAGTTAGGTACATCGGGAAAATATCGATCGCGCGTATATACATGTATACCAAAAACAAAGAAAATATTTTTCTCCTGTCAAGTTATTGATATACCAGTGTTTCGCATTATTATTTCGGAATAACTAGTTGCCATGCACTTGAAGCCCAAGAAGCCTCGAAATACTCATTAAAAAGTCACAGCGTGCGCAATTTTTAAAGAATTCATAGCGTTCGCAATTTAAGAATTCGGACAAAGCTCAATTCAACCTTCTGGCATGTTTCATCTTCTCCTTTTTTTTTGCGATAGACGAAGACACGATTCAATTTTCTGTTTTTAATTGTGTTTGTATGATGGTCAAGTGTTCTCAGGTGATGGGCAAACGAAAGAATTAACTTAAATGGGAGCGTCTGAGTAGATACTTATAGAAGCACTCCCCACGGGCAGTGAAAACAAACAGAGAGTTGAACTTTGGCAGCGGGGGCCCATTGCATGTTACAAAATAACGGACAGTTCCCATTTTCCAGATGAATGTGTTCAAACGGGGCAAGGTATTTAGAAACCATGCGTGATATTTTACGGCCATTTCTTCACCTACTGGTTAATTGTCTGGTGTGCTGATTCATTTTTCCCTTTCGATAGGTCCAGTAGTGGGGTTTTTTTTTTCTTTTTCATTATTATTTCCAGGCAAGGCGCGGTAGCCGCATAGACTGGAGGGTTATCGAAAGAATACTAGTGAATACGCGTAGATTATCTTTAGTTCTAGATCTATATTTTAATAAATTGGCGTCGAAATTGAATTCGTTCTACTGTGAAATGTGAGACACCATCACCATCACCACCACCCCCACCCCCCATCCAATAAAAAAAAAAATACAAACTTTTTCAAACTAAAATCCCTTTTTGCTTTAAGGTGGTTTCACGATATTGATCTCTGATATGTTTATGAACTACAACAGTTTGAACAAACTTTCACACAAAAGGGGTTTCCTTGGCATTCGATCTGAACCCATCAATTTACACTTTATAACTTATACATATGCAAAATGAACTAATTTTTTTGGCGATTTACTAGTTGGCCTGTGTACTACTTACATACAATTTCAATCAATCATCAATTTCATTCGCACGCGCAATGTCAGACAGCATCGTCAGTCGCCGGGTCGGGCGCACGTGACAAAGGTCAAGTCGGCCCACGCAGACGACATCTTCATCCACCGCCCTCATTCTTCATTGAGCGATGCGATGACGGACAGACGAGCAGCACCGAATGAATTTGATGGGCAATCATTAACACGGAGAGAAATCAGGGGTTAAGAATACAGTCACGAATTAAGCAATTTACCACAAAATAAAACAGTGCTTCATCAATTATATATTGTGGCTGCAATACATCTTCATTCCACAAGAGATAGAGAGAAGAGGCATTGATTCCGCAAGAGATAAAGAGAATGTTTCATCCCCATTAGATTCTATATTTATTTCATTCTATTTGCCATACATGCATTCCCATTAGATGTAACAGTTGTATAAAAAAAACTCTAATAATTCAATTTCCAGAGATTTTTCTATAAGATTTTTTTTTTGTTTTATAGAGTCATCGGAAAATTGTGTGTAATATTTATTTATTTCTCAGGAGCTTTGCTCTTGGAATTGTTTGAAACAAAATATGTCGCCACGAACAGTTGTCGTAAACTTCAAGATAACACTGTCAAATTTGTCCCCAACAGCGTAAATCGTGCGTCATTTGAGACCATACTTGTAAAAGAAAGAAAGAAATATTTAATTCATTAACTTTTATTTTTTTTCCACTGATTTATACCTCGGCTGATTAGTTCCTTCTGTTTATTGTTGATTTGTCCTAGCAATTTGATTTACGAGTCTGAGAAATATACAGAACAAATTGATTACTTTGAGCTTAATGTGAAAATTGGCTAATCACATATAAATTGCGATTAAATATGGCGAGCGCTGGAAAAGTTTATAAAGAGAATCATCAAGCAAAATTATGAAAAATGAGAAATTAATGAAGGAAAATGTTTCCATTACTCCAATCAGCTGGAACAATAATTGTTATTATGCTTTTATACATTCTAACGAGGAGAGAGAGAGAGAGAGAGAGAGAGAGAGAGAGAGAGAGAGAGAGAGAGAGAGAGAGAGCAAAACAGACTCAGGCTCAACATTTGCAACCATTTTGCGACAAGTCACAATGACAGGGTATTGAAGTTATCCGGTAAAGATACGATATTTGATATGTCAAGGAATCAATCATTTGCAACGAATTAAGAAGAATAGTAGGATGTTAACACATATCTTCACCATCTTCCCAGATGTCAGATACACGTGAACAATTACCAGGTACACATATGGAGAATCTCTATGTTCGTGTCCCAGTCATCAATATACGATCTTGATATCCTATGAACTAGCTCCTATTTCTCTAATTTTGATTCACTGTAGATTTATGTTATCAAAAAAAAACATCTTAATGTATACAAAGCATCTTTTTAACCTCTCTGATTGGAAGAAGAAGCACTTTCTTTTATATCACATTTGATAAATGCTTAATTATAAACTATACTATATAGTATTGAAAACATTACAGTTTTCCCTCATGAAATTTAAGAAGGAGAAACATATATACTACTTACCCGCTGAAAGACAATCCCAATGTTCACTTAAACAATAAGAGCGATGTCAAAATATGATACTAGTATGTCTCCAGATACCAATTAAGAATTCAAAACAATTCTTACAAATTCAAGAGGTACTTCCTAAAATGCGGGCGTCGCAGCTTAGGGCTTCTGGGAACGACGTCCCCGAAACTCTCCATGTGAACCTCCATGTTATTTTGTATGAATCGTATGCACTTAGTTAACATGTAATTTAATACTGGTGAAATTAATGGGGGTTTTGATATAATGTGCGGGTTTCATTCGTCCATTTTTTAAAAATCTGGGATCTTTGCAACTCCATGTTTTATCTGAGACAAAGGCGAGTGTAAAACAAGAAACATAATGAATCAATGTCACATGAAAGCATAATGAAACAAATGAATAAATATTAAAGAATAAAGCTTTATAAAAAGTATCGCAAACAGTCTTTCAACCAGGACGAAAACTAAAGAATAGTGAGGTCAAGGTTAAATAGAGAGGGTCAAGGTCAGTTAATCTAAAACAGATCACTTGCAATTACCAATACGTATCCTTAAAGATTCATGAAAATATACTAGTAATTTAGATGGAAATTCCAGAACAGTTGCTTTGAAATTGAATTGAGTGCAAAATATAAAAGGATTTCAAAACAAAATAATTGGAAAGGACAGGGTTAAAATAATTACACCGTTCAATAGTTTTATACATGTCTATCTTTGTTTAAAGTTTGATAAAAATAGAGGTAGTTTTCTCCCTTTTTTAAACGGACAAAGGACGCATGGTATTTAAGAGGACTTTGCTTTAACCTTAATTAAACTCTGATTTAGAAGAATCCAAGATCAATACCATTGCTTACCCTTTATCGAACACTTTATGGTTGAAGTTTAGGGTAAATAAGGAAAGGAAAAGAAGAGACAAATTGGTCCAGACCACTATCTTACGAAGAAGTTTGATACGACCTTGATAGTCGGTCTAGAATTACGACATACCCGTACCTACAATCACGACATACCCGTACCTACAATCCCTCTATGAGCATCTTCGCTAGCCAAGGGTTTTCGGTCCACTTTGCTCCCCATAAACCCTTGGCGGATTTCATTGCGAAAACTCGGTGACGAGCTCCGTTTTATGATTGGCTGCAGCTGCGAGTAGCTGATCCAATCGCAGTGCTTGTAAATATAAACTTTAAAAGAAAACACATGTGTGATCTTTGGTAAATAATAAATTGAGACACAAGTTCTCGAGAACAGCTAGTGCCTCGCCAACGATGGTCTAACCAGATCGCTTTAAAAACCTATATATTTTACTGGGATTGAACATAGTTCTACAAACTTGTCAAGGCTCGCGTGATAGCATGGGAAGTAAACATGGCGAATGTAGACGTTGCCCATCCCGTTAGTATATACGTTCCTGCTTATGGTTATTGCTTTTAAAGGTTCAATGAGATTTATTTTATTTAATATCTTTGGTTCACAATATTTACGACAACGATACCTGGTTTATGACATGAAAGCTTTCATATAAATCGGCGACTTTTTCACTCCTGGTACAGGTCCATACAAAACACTATGAATAAAACATTCCGTGCTTTCCCTAGTTTATAACTTAATTCGTATTTAATAGCATCGTTAATTATGTTCTAATATTCGGTAGTCAACATGTTTTCAAGTTGTATTAATGCCGTAGTGTGTATATAACCCGTTGTTTAATTCGATTAAAATGTAAATATGCAAGGGGCGCAACTCAAGTTGCTCGCTAGATAGCGCCACCACATCACCGAGTTTTCGCAATGAAATCCGCCAAGGGTTTATGGGGAGCAAAGTGGACCGAAAACCCTTGGCTAGCGAAGATGCTCTATGAGTGAAGTCTGAATAAATAACTTTTACCCAAAATCTAGAAACTTCACGGTCATTTCATAAACCCTTAATCATTCTTTTTTGTAAAGTAGGAACCATATAAAAGAGTCTTTCAAGAATTTTTCACAGAAGTTTGTGACCGTGACCCACCCAAAAACTTGGTAGTCACTGCACACCCATTTACAAAAAAAGGTACGAATGTAGCTGAAGTATGGCCCAGCTTAGTCTCAGGTAATGAAAATTATTATATATGCTCGGTAAAGTGGGGTCGAACGAGTGAATGGATTGAGGCACTACTCACTAAAAGACGCCAACACAGTGGAGTCAAAATAAAGTCAGTCATAGGAAAGGTCAAGGTCAGAAATTTATTGTTGAAAGCCGTAACTGCTCTCACCCATTATGACAATTTGAACAAATCTAAATGTATTGATCTGTACGTAGAGATAATTAGGGTACAAACTATGACCTAGCTAATTCACTCAACGAATATGTATGCAAGACATTTTTTTCGAAATTGAACTACGCTCAAAGAGAGATATATAGTGAATTCTAAGTCAATGAAAAAATTTAGGTATTAGAAAAATGGCTTCATATTTGAGACAACATTGATAAAACTGTTCTTGGAATTTTCTTTGTAGCTAAGCAATACTTAAATTGAAACAGACAGATTTAGAAGAATATGAATACAGAAAAACTTGTCTTATGCAGAGAATGATACAACAATATATAATGCTTCAATGCTTAATTGTCCGTGCCACCTGATGCTATAAGACAAAAGTATAACGATAGCTGGTACACCATGATTGGTTTCGGTATTTTGTTAGGTTTTTCTGCAATGATATCCTATACACCTAATGGATGTTAAAGGACGTTGGGATGCACAGTGTACGTAATAAGGGAGATAACTAAGAAAATCGCTGGAACTTTGTGTATACAAATAGAACATTTCTTGTTTTATCCTGCTTTGATTGAGAGATCTTATGGTGCCAACTAATCAACATAAATATAAATCATTATCATACACTTTCCTAATATTAATTAAATAACAAATGAATATTGCTAGCATACAAAATAAAAACAACATGAAGGTTATTTTTTGTTTATTTTATTTTTTTTTAAGAAAGGAAAAAAAAATTGAAGATTGATTTTTTTTTTGTGGACAACAGTTACACATAGCAGTCAGACAATGCTATACTCTCTGACTGATCCCCATACACACACACTCCTTTCTCTTTTTTGTTTTGTTCCTGATCAGACTATAGGTAGAGAGATATAGTATTAAAACAAATCACAGTTGATCCTTCCCATTTCTTGATAAATATAAGTAGGATAAATACAATGGAGTTCACAGTCGCATTCCTGTTTTGTCAATCACAAAACAAATTTCATTTTACAGTTACACAAAAAATGCATAATTATATGTTATAACAAGTATTATTTTTTCCTCTTTGTTTTGCAGACTTTAACACAGAACCTGTATTGTCAAAATTTATAGGTGTTTTTTTTTTTTAATTCATATTAAAAATAATAACAAAGATGAGGAGAAAACAAAAATGTTTAACATAGATGAACAGAAAAAAAAACATTCCCACCATTCAACATCTATTTTTTTTTCTTCGGAAAACTTTTCTCATTAGAAACCTTAACAGCTTCTCCATTTCTCAAATATTATTTATACAGGTAGGAAAACATGTTATGTTTTTTTTTTAGTTTTTTTTGCTACACAATGTATATCAATTCTTATGCTGCTAGAATCCTTCTCCCATTAACACACCAACCAACAAAATATAGATATACACCGGCATATAATTAAGAGAGAGAGAGAGAAAGGAATAACTATCTGTCCAATTTCTCATTCACTTCAACAAATAAGATAGTTCTATGCTAACTAAATGAGATCATACTATGCTCATTGTTAAAACTGCAGATACATCGTGTACAATTAATTCATTGTAAGTTTTCCAAATCAATTAGCACTAATACAAATCTTAATTATCAGAAGTGTTTTGTGAAAGTCAAAGTTAACTATACAAAGAAAAAAAAAAGTTTACATATATCAATTTTTAAAACAACAAAAAAAAAAATATTCTATGTGTACCACATCTTCAAATATTGTCTATTAATATATAAACCTGAATCAGGTTATACATAACACAAAAAAATCTCAATATTTTACTGCATTAACATAATCCAGGCACTCTCCCATTCATTACTTGCATTTATACACAATACTGTAATCACATTCTGAAAAGGGAGGAAATTGGAAATTATAATTAACATGACCCCTTTAATACAAATGAAAAAGTTGCCCTACATTGCAACTTTACCCCCCCCCCCCCCCCCCCCCCCCCCGCCAAAAAAAATTATAGTTAAATGATATGCAGATAACTTAAAGAAGTAGTTGTGCAAGTCCACAAGTGCAAATATAATGCACTGTTAAACGCAAAACCTGGTGGTCAAAAAACTTTCCCGCCATTTTCAAACTTTGATAATTTTCTTTTCTAAAAGCTCTAATGTCAATTATTTAACTAAAATATTCAGTTTAAAGCCAAACAAACTGACAAGCAAGAAAATGTCTCTTGCACAAAGTGTGTAATTGTTATTTCTCCAAGAGACGACAGTAAATCACCCAACCCTACGTCTGTAGCATGTACATATTGGCACTGGACAAAGTCAAACGACAAGAAGCAGATAGTGCACCTACATCTGAAATCAAATTTAAGGTACATTCCTACTACATTTAAACTACATATAGGGCTATATCTAATCATCATGAGAACAACACGCCAGTATATTGGACACTGCTCTTTATTTTAAAGCACGACTTTGTGATACCCATGAAAAAAAAATTTCATCCCTATTAAAGGGGGCATCAGCCCCCTTTTCCCCCTCCCCAAACCGATAACAGCAACAAATAGCTTGGTCTGTACATAACTAATGACTTATGAGAGAATATCCGTTCATGATTTGGAATGCTTTTGTGTCTAGCAGAGGAAAGCTTCATAACTATTTTCTTTTACATGTACATTTAATCACAGGTGTGACAGGCGACACAGAGATATGATGCAAAGTTGTTTTTTGTTTTTTTAACACAGTCAGCTTTGGTAAGAATTTCCAAACTACATTGACTTACACATATGACATTGTGAAAGCCCTATTTTCAGCAAAACACAAATCATAGACCCTCAGACTTTTTTAGTTTAAAGAAACTTTAGATATCCTCAGTAAGGTCAAAGGTAAAGGTCAAAGGTAACATGGCTTGAAGTCATTACAGTGATATGTTAGTTTATTTCTAAAAATAGCATTACAATTTTCACACTTTCAAGGTTTCCCTAACCTCTTTCACTATATGATAGGAATTAAGAAATAATTGGTAATTTTAAAGATATTGACAATTTATCAGGCCATTCCATTGTATCAACACAAAGCCATCACATGTCTTATCAATGCAATTAGACAATATCATGTACACAAAAAAAACATAAGATGACCAGATTGTATCACAGTTTTCTTGCTCAAGAACAATACACACAGGGAATAAATGAAGGAAAAAATCTATGTGGGATGTTTCTGGAATGCAACATTTATTAATAAGTACAAGTTTTTTTTTCACACTTAACTTCCCTTCTTTGATTAAAAAAATGTATACAATTAGGTAAAGTGAAAAAAAAATTTTTTTTTATAGTCTTGAACAAATCATGCAAGTTGTATACAATTTAAGGTCAACAATCGTAATGGGGAGGCTACTCTTGCTTATTAAACATGTCTTCTGTTTAAAAGACAAAATACACATTTCTATCATTCATCCACGGTCCCTCCATTCATTATTACCCTTATCTTTCACTGAAACCTCTTACAGATCACAAACACAGTTTATATCTAGATCAGAAATTTAAAAAAAAGAAAAGAAAATACTTATGTGCATAGTTAATTCAAGCACTACATATCTTTATCAATTTTAAAGGAAAAAAATATATTATTGGTCAAAAGACTCTTGCAGAGCAAAAAAGAAAAAAAGCAGGGGCAAGGGGAAATGGTCCTATCACAGTGTTACTATAAATAGACCCCATTTTCTGCAAAATGGGTGACACCAGAGTCAGGGCCTTGAGATATTCATCTCTTAAATACCGGTACCCCCATGACATACTGCCAGTCAGTGAAAGTTGTACATGTACTGCAAATCTCTGTTCCTGATTACTGCAGAATTACCTTTTACCAGAACTATCTGTCTTCTTTCCATGACAAGACAAGAACTTGTGTGTTCTCATCATTATGTCATGTTCCCTTAAACAGTCTTTAAAAAAAATCGACAACCAATGAAAATTAACATACACAACTATATACACCATAAAAATATCAAGAATATAGATAATTGTTATAAATATGTATCTCTGATAACTCATATTTTCCAATTTTTAATGTGGTCTACTACAAAATAAAAATTCATAACACTTGGTCACTTGCGCTCGCTAACAAACACACACACACACACATACATACACACACACCAGAGATAGAGGGGAAAACCCAAAACACAGCTATGTGATTGACTTGCAGTAATCAGGTACACTAATTGACCTCCATTTTTTTGTTGCATTATGGTCCTCAATATGGCATAAGGTCATGTGTTTTGTGTCTCAGTTTGCACTCTGACTCTCAGCAGAGGTAGACAGATATTCTTCACTGCGCTTGTGAGACTCCAACGCCCGTATCATGCTTATGTCATGTGGTAGTTCTGATTTTCGACGAAGAAGGGGCTTTTCTTTCCCTTTTTTCTTCGTTATCTGTAAAATAGAAAAAATGTAAAATTCAATTTATTTTGGTGAAGAGCATTGAATTAACTTTTTCTCATGGAATCATCAAATCACACATTTCTCAAATAGACAACAATCATAAATCAAATATAAATTCCTCTTGACAAAATGATGTTGTGGTTATTTTTTATGGGTGGACAGTATCTACACATGTACCGTACATTAACCACAAAACTATCACAGTGCCTCAAATAAAAGTGGGGTGCTCTAAAATGGTTTTGGAACATAACAATAAAGTACAACAAACCACCAATAAAAAATCAGTTTTTTCCAGTCCAAAAGAAAATCAATTACAACAGAAAATAAATAGATGCATTGTCATACTGGGTAAAAAAAAAAATAGGCATTTATTAAATTCCCCCATCTAATTCAACATCAGAGTCTTGCAACATGAACAGACTACATTTCAAATTTTGTAAGCATCTGTTGATCAAATCTAATGTGCACTTCAAAAATTTCTTTAATAATGCCTTGCATGTTTTCTTCGATTCTTTTACTTGAACATTTCAGAACATTCTCTTTTTAAAGTACAGTGTGCATAAAATTCTTTGTGAAGGAATTTTCTTTACAGACAAGCATTATAAACACTGGATAATCAGAAGGTTCACATGCAGCAGAGATAGTAAGCAAGTTCCTCATTTTAATACTACCCACCAATACTTCCCTTCACTGAATTTCGAGTTTGTAAGCTGCTTTATCATTGGTTCACTTCATACAAAGAAACTTGTACAATAGCAAGCAAGTGACAAGATCATGGCCAAAGCTGTTTAGATTCTAACAGCTGATTGGTTTACTTGTGAGCATAGATGTATGAGGATAATTACATTTAAGGCCATCCATTTTTTCCTTCTTTTTTTTTTTTTTGTCTATCGCTGCAATGTGAGGATTGTATTTTCACTTATTACTTTTCTATCTAAAAATATTTGGATAGTTTCAATAGAAAATATTTACATGTTTCAGTGTCTTTGCCTGTGATAACACTACGCATCGGTTTTGTACTATACAGTCCAATAAATTCAAATGACGTATGATTGGGGCACATGCAGGGTTTGCTTATTTACATTAAAATATTTAATCGTACAATTGCTGATATTTATATTAATATAAGTAATAATGATTTTTTGGGTCGGAGCATGATCAAATCTATCGTAAAGCTCTTCGGGCTTTATTAGATTTGATCACGCCCCGACAAAAATTATCACTTCATTATACATGTGTGTGTAATACAAAGATGATACCATATTCCTTAGATATATACTACCACTTTATTTACACACAAATGCATTCAATTGCATTTTGCATGCTATATTAATGAGGAAAATTCAAATTTTAATTGCTATAATATGGAAAATCCAAAATATTCAAACTCAAAAAATAGACTGGTTATGCATCTTGAATATTTTGGCATAAACAGGCAAATAAATGCGGATTAAATCTCCATGGGAATTCATCAAAAACTGATAAATGTCTTGAGCGTCCTCTAAATTAACAAACTTTCATGCAGAGGTCCTTTAAAAAGGGCTGTTAACAACTGGATTAGATTCAATTCCACGTAAAGAGAATTCCAACAACGTTTAATTTACAGTAAAACATGGTTATCATGAATCTTCAGCGACAATCAAAATTGTAATTTGTAATAACTAATTTGCAATAACTGTAATAAGTAATAACTGTAATTCATATTACCCAAAAGACACATACATCGACTTGTGTTTTGCTTTCTAGAATGGATAAAAGATTTATTACATTATAAGAATGTCTTTATTATTGCAATGATTAAAGAAAGTAAATTGAAACAAATCATTTTTAAGAAAGTCATAAACATTAGAAGCAACTTTAAAATAAAATTTCAACTTAGAAAATGAAGTTTAATGCTTTAAAACTAGAAAAAATTATATTTGTTAAAATTGTTTTGGTTGATATTCATTTGATCTTGTTTCCATAAAAAAGTTTATATTTATATAAGACCTTATTTTTATCCAGTGTGGATATTCTAAGCTCTTTTAAATTATTAAGGAAGGAGTCTTTTTATTATCAAACATACTTCTTATAATAAGAAATGCATGAAATTTTGACACAGTCAAACGGATCATATTACTTAATGATTCTATCAGTTTAATTAAATTTGACCTTTTTGTTTTCGGATAAAGGTCAGGTCAAGGTCACTACCTTTTCCTCAACGTAAATACTGATAAAAATAAGGGTAGCTCTTTATAGTTCTGTAGACATTTGTTTAAGATTTGAAGATTCAAATCTTCAATGAAATCATAGATTATGAGAGTGTCTATCAGCTTATACTACTAAATTGGAATAAATATTTATACTAAAATTGATATTGCTTAGCCCGCATTTCCTCTAATTTTCTTAAATTTTGAAGAAATTTTGATTATTTTTTTATGCTTCCAATAATAAAATATTTCTAATTTTTATGTATTATGAAGACTTTATATAAAAATATAAATTGACAGAAAAGCTAATATACTGACCGTTTCATAAGAGAGAAAAACTGATTTTAGTGATTTTTTCACAAAAATCAATGTATAGAATGGGCGCTTTAAAAAGCTTATAAAAATGTTATTTGATAGGCAAATCATATTTTAAAAACATATTCTGAAACCCAAGTATCATATTATTAGTTCACATTAGTAAAAAAAATCCAACATTATTGTTATTGTTTTTAAAATGCTAAAACAGACTCATTATATATATATAATCTGCAGCAATTCTGAATTGCGCAACATGTGATATTTTCCTACGCCAATATTACGCCAAAAATATAGTCCTTGTTCCATTCTAAACATTGATTACATTTTTCTATGCCAAGTTGTATGATAGTAAAAAAGAAAGAAAAATATACTATTTTAATTTCCTTTCATCTTGATTTAATGAACAAATAATCAAATTTACGTTTGACAAGTCGAAATCAGAAAAGACTCCTTCCTTAAAGCTACTACGACACTCAATGAAGTCTTGACAAGCTCTAATAGCGTTACAAATCATAGGAGATGCCATGCTGAATTGCAGTCAGAAGCAAAAGGGAGGGCACTTGTGTTAATCGGGTCTCTCTCGCTCTCAGACACAAGAACATTATTAGCTGTGTCACACTTTGGTTTATGTCGGGCAGGTGAATTAATTGGATAATCTGTTAACGAGTTTTGTGGTGTGTGTGGATTGTGGCAGACGGAGATCGAAGGACAAACCTGAACAGAGATTTTAGCATTTATCAATCAATGGCATTAGTCCACCCTCTGGGTCCCTACAATGAGATATTGCCATTTTTGTCTTTCATTTTTCAGATTATTACACTTTGGTCTAAACTATTCAAAATTTAACTTTAATAAACAAATATTTTGATCTAACCCTTTCACAAATGAACATGTACTACTATAATATGGTGAAAATCACAAAAAAGGTGAAATTTGAAAAATTATTAAAACATAAGATTGTGGCTAATGACTGTGTCTATATACACATAAATGCTCAAAATATTCATATGAATAGTGCCTTTTTTTATATGAAGTTGAAAATTCAGAATTATTTTTGATTACACTTGCATATATGTTCTAAAATTTGTTTTAAATTATTACATATTATACTTTTAACCTACTTAATATACTTATTGCACATTATGCTACATTCTTTGTCGAAAATATCTGCAACTTTTATAAAGTAAAATTTAATAATCAGACATATAAACATAGACAATGTTTCTTCAAGTTTAATCCAGATCAAATGAATATTGGTGTGTGAGTGAGAAAAACTGAAGACATTACTTGCATCTCTGAGGAGGTCAAATGATACACAGTAATAAACCATACAGAAAAAAAAATTATTTTCAATTTGTACATAGAAGGGTTTGCAATTTACACTATATATCAGAGCACAGCATTCATTTGTAACACTGAATATTGAACAAGTCACCCAGAATGATGTGAATAGAGCTATGGTGCAAAGAGAATTCAGGAATGAAGTGAATTTAATACACAGAATTTGTGTCAATTGACATCCCCCCCCTTCGTAGTAATCCAAAATATACTGCTTTGATATCTATTCACATTGTTCAGAATGCATAAAAACAAGAAATTATAACAGTAGAACGGTATTTCCTCAGAAATGTCAAAATAAATCATTCAGAGGATAAAAAAAAGAGAAGAAGGAATTTCTCGTTACATAAAGCACAAACGTAAAATAGAGTTCATCTTACCGAGGAGAGCTGCACAAACACCATACAAGAAAAAAGAAAAATGCCGATACATTAATCATTTCATTGTAACCAGAGCACATTTCTGAATATCCAAAAAAAAGTATTCTGGTCCAAAACACATCTATAATTGACTAACTATTTCTAATTGGGTAAAGGGGATCAAAAACATATATTATTTTAGAAATCTATTGTGTGTAACTATTTGTGCTGTTAAAAAAAAAATCGTAAAATCAATAAAAAAAAAAAAAATAATAATAAAAAGACAATGAGTCATTCAATATTTGGAAAGCTCCTATTGAGAACACGTAAAGCAGGCATTGTCCTTACCAGTCGTAACTATCTGCCAAGCATTGCTGGCTAAAAATGTGAAAATCCGGTTATAAACACCTGTTTTTCTGGTTATTTACCATTTTTATTCTTTTTTATCTTTCTTTTTTTTTGACACCAAACTTTTCCGAAAGTAAAAAAAATAATAATTACCTCACTGGTCTTAAGAATGAAAACATATTGACAATACAGCACAAATTACTCAAAAAAAAATTTTTCTTTAAAACTCTTTTCATGTTTGAAAGCAGAAAAAAATAAATTCAATGAAAATGTTCAAGTTTTCATTTACGTAATCTTTGACATTTTCTTCTTTTTTTGGCATAAAATTTTGGTAAGTGGAATAAAATTAAACAAAATGTGAAGATAAAAAAATCAGTTCCCATTTCCTTTAGTAAATAAGAGGGTTTTTTAATATAATTTAATTAAGCACCTATATATCATATATATGATATAGGTCATAATGTTTGCAAACGCAGATCAATTTTTAATCATCCGGGCAGAAATCAGGAATGGGGGAAAACCACTCTTCAAAGAGAACGCTTTTAACTTCATGCTATTAATCAATCAAATCAACTGCAGGGCGTAAAAAAAAAATATAGTAATCTGGTCAAGCCATCAAAAGGCAAATGTAGAACACTTACTTTACCTAAATTCAAAGCACTACTAAGTTGAGAGATTCGCTGCAGAAATAAAATTTACCATCCATGAGGATGCAAAATGTAGTGAAAAAAAAAAATCCATTTATATATATAGAGTGAGACAGAAAAAAAAAGTTAGATAACCCAAACCCATTATCATAAAATTAGAACGTCTAGTTACAGAGCAACACATACGTATTGACCAGAAACCCACCTCGCTTGCCTCTTTTTGTAACTTTTCAAAATTTGCCATTATGTCGCCGTCCAGGTCTTCTAAACTATTGGGAGTCCCAGGATTTCCTGATTTCTCCGATTTTACATAAGCAAACTGCTTAAACTACAGAATTTGGAAGAAGAAAAAAAAACCTCTTTTAATTCTCGGTCTTATTTCAGGTAAAAAAAAAAAAAGAATTATTATCTGAAGGAAATGAGGACTTGATTTGACAATGGGCTAGAAAATTGACATATCCTGAAGTAGAGAATATATCTTATTTTTTGCCCCAATTTAAGCTAGAGCTCTAAATCTAACCCCAAAAATATAAAGAAAATATCATTCCCATATTTCTTGGCTTCTAAATGCTGTGCTTCATTCTATATACTTACTTGCGGATTTCCCATAGCTAAATTTTGAACTTTACACCAGTTGTCTTCTCTTTGCTTGTTCTTTTCTTTTTCCCTACAATACAATGCATTATGACACATGTGCTTATATTTTCACCAATATTAACAGGTAAAATGAAGTCATGCAGAACATCGTCATGGTAACTTTTCTAAAAGAAATTAAGAAATGAACTCTCACTGTTTTCACCAATTACCACATATAAAATCAACTCAAGCTAAAAATGGCAATTTTTCCAAGAGGAAATTATTTTTCTGAAGTACTAAACTTACAAAACATTAAACAGGAATAAATAATTAAAAAATCTTTAATTTTTTGGAGGTATATTTCGTCGAAAGTAAACCTCGCATTTAAGAGACCTATTGAATAATCTCTGAAACTTACTGATAAGCACCATTTAATCCTATATAAATGTTATGAATCTTTTAAACACATTTGGTATTCTACAACTACTTGTAAATCAACAACTTGATGTCTAAAATTATTGTATCAAATTAGCAAGATATTGGCACTGAATTTTGTACATGAATAAACTAGGGATCCTCAAACTTATTTACCAAATCTGTTAAGAATTTGATGTTCATCAACTTCATAATTTATATCGTGGACAAAATATTAAGTTGAACAAAAGAAAAGATCCAATTACCAGTTTTTAAATGACAAAGAGAGAATTTTTCTTCAAAGCAATAACATACTGTAAACATATTTTATTTGGCTGTGAATTCTATTTAGCATTTTTGTCGGAAAACAGCTTATCCTAAATCAAGTACATCGCTAAATGCCATGCAAATATGTATAAGAACATGAGCATCCAGACATACCCACACCAATTTGTTGAAAAACCAATTTTTGCCAAATATCGTACACGCAAAATATGTATATGTTTTCAGTACTGTAAATTCCTAATTAAATGTGAGAAATTAATATCCGCGTAAAATCGCGATAAGCAAATCTTGCGGATTTTAGAATCTCTCTTTAATTTTTGTACAGTTGTAAACTATTTGGAATATGATAAAAATTTGGCGTTCGTGATTTTACATTTTCGCGATTTGATGCTACCGTTGTATTGCGTTATTAAGTACTCGGGTAAAATAAGTAAACTACAGCGTTCTGTCTATTGTTACAGTATATTCCATGCCTCATGCTCTATACATACTTTTGCCGTTCTGTCTTGTACTGTTGCGTGCAGTCATCAAACAATTTCTGATTCATCTCCATGAAAAGCTTCAAAGCATTGTAGATCAGCCCATGAATCGTTCTGAAGAAAAACACAAATTTGCAAAAACTCATCAGCATGTTCTTTTCCGCCCATAGAATCTGTTCAATAGCACTGATATAATTGTAAAATAAATATTTTAAATGGACTTATTCTTTTCCTCTATCAGGCAAATCATATTTTTATTTAAATAAATATCATTTATTGCAAACAACATTCTTACAAATTCTTGTGCTCAATTAAGTACATTTAAATAAAACATAAGATATATTTACATATATTATTTGTGCATGTACTGATATTTTCTCATGCTATTCATGTACAAACAAATGAAGTTCACATATCAAGTTCAATCAACTCATGCAAATTCAACAATTTATCAGGACATATAAAATGCAACATGTAAAATTAGCAGCATGATATTAATATAACACAAACAAATAAAAAATTTGAAGAGCAAACAATGAATTCTGATTACCTAACTTTTCATCTATTCATTTATTTCTTTTTTAGCATAAAGGGGAAGGAAATTAAAAATAGGTTGCATAATAAATCAATTAATTATCATCTACTATAATTGTAAATTGTATTTATTTTAAATAAAAAACAACGGAACAAAGAATAAACCAAGAAAATAGATCGCTTAATTTAAATTTTCCACTGCTATGGGAGCTGCAATTGAACTTTAATCTATGACGTCACACCATCTATTCTGGTTTGTTTTTATCAACATAGCATCAGCATTAGCAAATCATGATATTCACTCTACAAGTTCTGGAAAATTTGAAACAGTATCAATTTGAGACCGTTCTTTTTCCTTTGACTTTCCACTAAATTACAAACCAATGTTATACGGAGCATGTTCGTTGAAATCTAAAAGCGGAGATTAGTGTTGCGATGTCGGTGGAATCTCCACGTAATTGTGGAAATTGTCAACAGATGCCAAGTATCGTAGAAAATGTCTCCTGTCGTTATTTCAACATGGTAATTACAAATTTGGAGAATGTATATAAACCATCCCGTTTACAATTATAACATACTTATTCAGTTAGTGAAGAATTTGACTTGGAAAAAAAATTCACTCTAGGTCATTTTCAACTATAAATGATGGCAGATTAACAGCTGTCCTTTATTTTAAAAGAAAAATGCATATATTTATGCATACATGTATTTATTCTTTAGACATGTGAACTTAAACATCAATTTTATTCAGTCGAATCCTTGAGTAACAAAAAGGCATAACCAGCATTTTATTCAGAGCACTGTGAACACTGTATAGATATGTAAACCAAACCAGTATAGATGGTGCGACGTCAAAATAATCAATTTCTTTGGTTTTTGATACGAGAAAGACTTCTACATAATGTCAGCCTCCAGCAAATACGATTTTTCTAACTTTAAACGTGCATTTACCGGGTAAGCTTTATTTTGTTATCTATTTTCAAAACAGCATGTTTAAACCCCTTTGTTAATATAAAAAAAAATTATTTTTTTTACTTTTCTTCCCCTTTAAGGAATTTGATATACCGGTAGTATTCCAGACTTTTAAATGATGTTTTAAAATTGATTCCTGCCAAGAGTTTTTCAGCATATTGGATACAAACAAAATATAAATGAAAAGAAAAAGTTAAAATAAAGTTGCACCACATCCACCTGTCACAGTTTAACAGCAAGCTTTCATCCCAAATGGTTTTGCACAGGGTTGAAGGAAGGGGGGAATTTGAGGAGAGATTCGAGAAACAATTAAAGGAGAGGTTGGGAGAAGATGGTTTTCTTACTTGTTCCAATGTTCCTTGCTCTTATACAAAGCCGGAAACATGATTGGCAGGATTGTGGACGCGTTATCGCTAATCAGACTAAGGATGTACTCGTTATTCCAGAAATACAGAGCTCGCTCAGCCACCTGTTGGTTAAGTTACACAAAAAAAAAAAAAAATCGTAAAAAACCCAAAACAAGAACACTTACGCAACCAATCAATAAGCAAGCAGTCGTATAAACGTAACACAAGACAAAAAAAATTCTGGTTAGTTCAGCAACTTGTAAAAGAAAAAACAAAACTTTGTCTGGTTACTCGCTATATAATGGACTCTTACAAAAAAAAACAAAAAAAAACGTTACTCGATGCTAGTAACCAAACAAGTGGTTAGGAAAAGCAGCGCTGAAAAACGAAACAAAAAAGAGACAAATTCTTGTCGTATGAGCAGATCACATGATGCACATGATGAGTCCACAAAGCGAAACAGCTAAAATCTGGAGCAATGTCTTACTTATTCCAGTGCTGCTTGGTGCTATATAGAGCTGGGAACATGATAGGGAGGATAACGCTAATGTTATCACAGATAAGACTCAAGATGTACTCATTGTTCCAATAGTACAGCGCTCGTTCCGCTACCTAGAAAGTCACTCACAAGTGAGGTCACATGATCTCAATTCATTACAAATTGGAAATAAATATCATCTCCATCAGGAATGCACACGTACATATCATACTAGAACAATTTTTAATAGCATTCAATGGCATGTAAAGAAATCATTTTCAACAGGCAAAATAGGTTTTTCTTCTATACAAAAGCTTTTTTAACCTAATTTTATCATCACAAACATGTATATACATGTACATGTTCCAGTATTCAAATAAAATAATCATAAAAGAATACATTTTCCCTAAATTTCTAAACATATTTGACTCTGTTTATATAAAATATTCGTACCTGGAAGTGAGGACTGGATACACATTTCGCTAATTGTTTAAAGAGTGGAACCATGATCTTATTGAATTCTGCGGGCTCTATCACATCCAGAATTTCCTCCAGCTCATTCAGAAACATCACCTGCAACACACATTTACCAAAATATGATGTTAAATTATTGACAGAACTTCCAAAAGTCAGTGGTTTTCCTTAAATATCAACTTTTGATTCAATCTATTGTAAAACTTATGTAAAACAAACTAAAACATGCAATTTTATTTGTGCCCACAGCATTCATACAAAATTCTTTTATTTTTTAACAAAGACATTCAATCATACCTTACATAAACTAGAGAAGAAAAAAAAAAAACCATTAAAACATACCTCTTTAGGACTATGGACTTTTGGCCAAAACTTTAGAAGTCCCATGATGACCTGAAAGAAATAACAAAACGTAATAATTACGTAACTACGTAATAATAAAATGTAAAATTACCGATATCTTCCTGTGTGGATGTACATGTTACTTCTTTGATTTCCTTTTATAAATAATAAATACACTGTTTCATAATTCATTAAGAATGTAAACTTGTTGGGACAAGTAGTAGTACCAACAGAAACTGAGCCACCAACGGACATCACGGATTTTACATTAGCCCTGACCGCTACACCTACCGGTTCTGTTAGGCTGGGGTCCTTCTCCAGGAATTGTACCACACAGTAGGCCAGTTGTGGGTGGTAGACGCTGAGGGATTTGGCTTTGTGCAGGGGCAACAGAACCTTGAGTAAGAACACCTTGTGCTCTTCCTTCAAGGGTAGAGCAAACCCATTGATGATGCTACAACAGAGAAGATATCTCCGTCAGTTTCACAAATCCAACTCCTTCCCCATTGAAAATGACTCAAAGAAACTCTTCTTCCCATTAACCATTCATTTATTCAAATAGAGCAACATCAGATTTTAATCATCATAATTATATGTTAAGTAAAAATACACATTATTAAGTGCAAGGGACCAATAATTTTGATACTTTTAAGTGGAATTCCTTATAGAGGGCTGGATGGCCACTTTTAAACTAAAATAATTTCCTTGAAAAGAAGAGCTCTAAATAAAGATATAGGAAACTTCTTCAATTTTAAGATTAATTTATCTAAATAATGTTTCTTTACGTATTTTAAAAGAAGTTAAAAATGTTATGCTGTATACAGGGAAATATTCGCCCCCGTTTTATTTTCGCCCCTTTTGCCCACGTTGTCAGCAAGCAACTTTAAAACTGGACAAATTCCAATGTCTCAAATTATTTCTCCGTAAACACAACTTTGTCTACCCGAACTCAAGACGAGGCAAAACCGTTTGCAGTTGAAAAAGGGCAAAAATAACACAGGGCAAAAATAACATAGGGCAAAATTAACACAGGGAAAAAGTAACCCTGATTACAGTACCTAACATTTTACTGCAGATCTGACTTGCTGACTATTCAGCCTCCTTAAGTTAACAATTCCCTTTAAAACTACAGGGAATGAAGCAAATTTTATTCCAAATATGAAGTAAATCTAAATGTGTTCACTGTAAATGTGTTTTACTGTATCCTGAGAGTTAGAAATGCACTCCGTTTCAAAATACTGGGATTTTCCTTCGGGCCTATTCCATGTTTTCAGATTTAAACCAGCAGGCAGTGACAGCTTATTTGAACAAGGTGTAACAAAGGTATTTGTGAGACCTGAATCTGTCTATCATACCCCTCCTCTTCAGGTAAATTATATAAAGCGCCACCTACCTGCCTAATATTTCCAGAAGTTCTGCTATTCCATTGCAATGTTCAGTTTCATAAATAAACCTTAAAAAAGAAGAAAAAAAAGCCATTTTACCTACACACCTTCACAACACTGGATAAGAAATACCGGTAATTACTGATTGAATGAGATGAAAATGTTCAACACTAAAGTTTACCTATAAAACATATTGTTTATTTGTTTCCTAATATATGCTCTCAGTCCTAAAAATTTCCCATAAATCCGATGCAATATCGTCTTCAGAAAATCTCGTTCCCTGGGGTCTTCACTATCGAATAGCTCTAACAGCTGAAAAAGAGAGAAAATTTGAGTTCACAAGACAACTTGTTCTATACGCTATACAGAAACACGATGACAGAAGAAATTCAGTGAGTTATATTAACTAGCATTCACTCTAGCGATATTTTCTATAAACTTCCATTTGGACACAATGACTCTCAGCACAAGATTTATCAAGCTGCATGGAAACCATGAAATTAATTCTGTATAAGCTTTGACCTTGACCTTAACTTTTAAGTCACCTTGTATTAAAAGTTTGAGGAAGATGGACAAAATAAATATAGCCTTAGTTTTCCTTCTCAATGGCATAAAATTCAGTTTTCATGGCAATTCAATTCTGTTCAACCTAAAAATAACTCCATAAAGGATATTTATAGGGTATCTAAGCTAAACAGAAATGCCAACTGAAGCTTTTTTATCACTTTCAAGATAAGGATCTTTTTCAAGATAAAACAAACAAGTTTAATTTGACAAGCACATCTGGCATAGTTGTGAAACCTAGCCTTTCATTTTTTTTCTGATCAAATTTAGCTACTGTAGACTGTAAGAAAATTAAAAATGCAACACATTACAAATTACCCACTTACTTCTATTCAAACAATGTAGCTATTCTAGATCTATCTTAATTTTTTTTTTTCATTGAAATAAGATCACAGTAAATTATCTTTTTCATTGAGGAAAAACATAACAAAAACAACTTTGTATACTGTCAAAAACTACATGAAAAGACATGCATTAAACAGAATACAGATTAAAAGATCCATACAAATCATTTCCAGATTTCAAGAAACAAGACTATATAAAAAATAGTGTTTGAAAATAAGTATATACATCACGTTGCATACAATCTCAAATAAATAAGAGTAAATTCATTCTCCATGTCTATGGTAATGTCATGTCTATTTTAATTATCATGCCACGTCCATTTCAAATTTTATGTCATGTCTATTTCATGCTTAATTTCAACTCCCAGGCTCCAGCACATGAAGCGTTGCAACAAATTTAAAGTGTCATGACATTCCTAATTGATTTTAGTGTACTTGTAGCATGAAACTATTTCTGAGTAAAAATACCATAAATTAAATCATATTTCTGAGTAAATGTATCATTAATTAGCATGAACCTTTACCAGACGACTATTTTTGAGTATAAATGCATCATTAATTAATCATATTTCTGAGTAAATGAACCATTAAATAATCAAATTTCTGAGTAAATGTACCATTAATTAATCATATTTCTGAGTAAATATATCATTAATTAATCATTAACAAGTGCACTCATCTAATTCATCATGAGTGACACCAACCAATATTCACTGCCCAGTTTAATTAGGAAAATTTACTACAGTACTCCAAACTTCAGGGAAATAAGAAACTCAGTTTAAAATGAGGTCCTTCGAGAACACACAGAACTTCCTGTTCATATAAACCAAGTCTCTAACATTCGGTATTTCCTTCTAATTGCCATATAGCCTCACGCTGAAAAATTTCTGTGTAAATTGACATTCTTTTCCCTTTCAAGTTCCAATTCAACAAATAAAAGCACCGTGATATAAACAGAATATATAATGTTGATGATGGTGTCATATGATGCAGATTTAAAAAAAAAAAAAAACTTTATAGGAAAACAAGAGTCAAATTACTAGTGTGTGCTATATTTAAAAATTGTTAAAGTTATCAGTTTACTATGCAAATAAAACTGCTCATTTCTGTCTAATCCATGCGCTGATACTAAAACAGTGACCACACACTTACAGTACTAATACACCTGTTGCTTTTTTCTCACCTGTAGTACAAATCTCTGATCTATGTACTTTTTCCCCGTGTTAGGCTGGAAATCCGGCGACTCTAAAAACCGCAGGAAAAATTCATACACCAACTGTAAAACATAAAAAACTAGCTTTTAAAACAGTGTCAGTCAACATCTTCTACTTATTTTTTCTTTTGATTCTTGTCATCATTACTCTACAAAAGAAGTTAGATTTGCATGCATTCATGTTTGGAAGAAGAATCTATCTTATAATTCTTTTACATTCAACAAAGTATACATCAAATTTGTTTAATGTATTTCCCTTCCAAACAAATAATAACTACCATACATCCATCAAAACCCTTAATCTGATTTCTTATATAGTACTAAGAACTCATTAGCCAAAAAAAAGTATACAACATCATATTTACTTGAGAATAGTAACTGTTGTATTTTAACAGTATAAGGCCAAAAAAAAAGTATCCATGTTTCCTGACCAAAAATAAAATTAGGGTAAGTAGGTAGGGAAAAAAATTATTTTTAAAAATTATTTTATTTTCAAAATCATTTATTTTTAAAAAATTGAAGAATGTGTGTATTATGAGAGAAAGAAGTATATTCACGGTGTATTGTTCATTAATGAAGATTTAAAATTTCCAAAGGTCTTTGTGCTATTGATACATGTAATGTATATTGTTATACTTTCATGTTAAATACTGAAATCTGATTGGTTAAGACGCAGTTTATAATATTTACTATTACCCTCAGCGTTAGCAACGCACTTGGCAACGGGTAACATTAAAAAATATTACATGCGCGAAAATTATGCGCGTACGGTTCGCTGTAGAATTCACGTTATTCCTATATAAAAGCAGTAAATTTTTTTTAAAAATATTTTAAAAGACATTCAGTATAACAAAATAAATAGTGCCTGTTTGGGAGGATAACAGTTGAAATTGACACCCCTCGAAAACCATTGTCATCCTCCGCTTCGCGTCGGTTGACAATGGTTTTCGAGGGGTGTCAATTTCAACTGTTACCCTCCCAAACAGGCACTATTTATATAATGTTAGTCAGCAACAGGCAATGAAACAAACAGATTTCTTTAAATGAAAAATAAAAACCTATTAATCTAATTTAAATTTAACCTACATGTGTATGAATGTATTTATGCCTTTTATGAATAAATATTTTACCATGGGGGGGGGGATTATTTCAAATGAAAACTACATTGGGGAGAAAAGGGGAGAAAGGAAACTTTGATCAATTGAAAACATTTAACGAAGGCAATTGTTAATGAATGAGGGGGTGGAAGGAATAGATTTTTCGTAGTTGCTTCTTCTCTACCTGACACTAAATGAAACACGACACATGACAACCATACTAGTTATCTTGTAGCAACAACGGAGTTGAGCAGTCATACAACTTTGATGCATGCTGCTACAGAGCAAGGAAATCGACTTATAACCACAGAACAGTTACTCCAGCAAGCAATTTTCTGTTCTGTGATCAATGACTTTGCATTTTTTCTTTCCTCCCTCTCTCTATAATTACATCCAATTCCCCAACATCTCTTTATTGTTTATAAAGAGGTATTTAGTTATCTCCTGTTTTCAGAGAATAGAGTATATTGCTAGAGATTTGTCCCGGGTTCAGTCCATCTGAATCCAACTTTACAGACTATAAATACAGATTACAGAATCCTTATCTTGAGTCTATGTTTTGATTCTTTTTTTCTCAGAATAAAAGTTACATTTTCAATGACTCGTCTGATTTTCCCTTGCCTAATTTGTCCTTTTCGACAGCAGTTAAACATCAGAACAGACTGTGGGTAATTATGAACCCTATTGATTTCATGTTAATACACTCCCACTGTGTCATCAAAGCAAGCAAATTAATTTTCTTTCAAATCATCTTCAATAAGGTAGTGGAAACTTGATACAAAACCACAGAATTTTATTCTCTTCTATACTTATTAAGAATGGGTTTCTATATTTTTTAAATTCCATATTAAACATGGGCTATACCTCTCTCCTAGGTCAAAAAGTATGGTAATATTCATAAACATGATAAAATCAGATTTCTTCCTAAATTGTATCATCTTTTCCAAACACAGTGCAGGTACTTCGAAGAAATAAAATAAACGACAAACAACGAAATCAATGAAAATTGGTATTCAAAGAAAATAGATAGAACCTCAGTACACCTTGACCTTATATAGAGACAATTTATGTGACAAGATGGTAGCTTCTCACAATACACACCTGTAGATGGGGCCATGCGGCCTCCAATGTTGGCTCATCTTCCTCTGGGTCAAATTCTGCGCCGCTAGGGTTTGAGGAGGGCGGTAATGCTCGAAATAAGTTACATGAAAACTGAAATATATAAGAAAGAAAGCTTGAAAAGTGAAGTTTAAGAATACCTAATTTGTCATGGTATATATGTTTTAACTCAATACAACTTTAAATGAGATTCTATTGATTGACACAGGTGTGAATGCTAGGAGAAGCATTCTAAAGGAATTCAAAAATTTATGACTTAGTCTTAAGTTTATTCTTTTGTAAAACGCACATGTAGAAAATGGTTTCAAAGAACCAGATATTTTACCTTCAATCATAAAAATTTCAAACAAAAGCAAAAAATCTCAACCTGATTTGTTCGGCATCAAATATAATTTACATACAGATACATGGAGCAATTAGGGAAATCTGTTTAAAATAACGAACAAATACCATTGCTCCAAATCCTATTGAAACCACTTCTAAAGTTAAGGATCATGGTTCAGATGACACGAGTACCAATGTTTGTACTTATAGCAAACACTTCTAAAACCATGTCGCCAGAGTTTGAACAAATAATAATAGAACAGCAGGTTTCAAATGTGCACTTGAAAATGTACTTGATTTCATTTCCTGGTTGGGAAAATGAACAAGACCCTATTTGATGGTATTTAAGTACAGCACAAATGTACATGGTAATCAAAGCAGAAGTATTCATATGCATAGTTTCATAAAATGACACGGCATGATGTGATCTGAAAACTACTGAGCTTGGGATGCATGGTTCAAATTTTTTGAAAATTAACAGCTGATCAGTTTTTGGATTTTGAATTTTACGGTTCTCAAAATTAGCAAATGACATAACAAAATAAATGTTGCTGAACTCAAGCAAAGAGGTCTTCCATTAAAATCAATTTTCTTGTTACATCTAATGGTGTCCTGCAATACACTCCAATTACACAACCCTCTGAAGAGAGGTCCCTGTTACAGAGGTTAGCATTGATTTCCTGGTGTACACAATTGAACGTATTGGGACAGCGTTTCCCGGGAACATCACCCTGGGATCAATACCCTCTGAGCGGGATATGGGAGGTCATCGGGTGAAGAGCGTGAGACGCCAATTACATCATGAGACCTCTGCATCACAAGCATAATCCTGGACCGTGTATGTATGTATATATATGTAAAAACCTGTTTACCCTTCAGGGAACATGATGCAGAGTGAGATAGAGAAGGGGAAAAAAAGGATGATAAACATTCAGTTGACAGGTCAAAGATTTAGATGTAACTATTTCCGTTCGCCTTGCATCAAACACAGGAACGAAAACTGATTTGTACGTAAGCAGTAGGATTACAGACCTAAGACCAACTAGATTTTGGTTTAGCCTTGGGACAGAGCTCTGTAGATGAGGAAAAAAAAGATTGCTGGGAAGTAGGGCTGGGTTGGCAATAATAATAGGACTGTATAATCAATAATAGTCAATATGAATTTGCCCATGAAGAGATGTGTATTGTTGGCTTCAAATCAACACTGAAAAAATAACTTTATAAAAGTTGCACTTATATATTGTTGGGTTAATCTAACCCAATCGTAAATATATGAATACAACACTCTGCAGTTGAGGCTGCTATGTGTGTGTGTGTGTGTTGGGGGGGGAGGGGGGGGTTTCAAGTGAAGGGTGGGATTTCTTCAACAACTGTATATATACTCCATGTTGGTATCAAAACTACATGACTGCATCATCAATTTCAATAGTACCATTTGTATAGCTTCTGGATATATGGCATCTGTGACAACTCCCCGATTGTGGGTGACAAATTCCACCATTTCGTTTAAGCCTGCCCTTTTCACTTCCTTCCATTTCAAGTCACTTAGAGGATCTTGAACAAAGTCAAAAAGAACACAGCACTGTCTCAGTTTCTGAATGAACAGTTCCTCTCTTTCTGCGGGCGTTGCATCTAAAAAAAATAAATAAAAAGGAAAGGAATTAGAATTCAGTTTTCATCGTCTCCCCTTTCTCACTCACTTTCCATTTTCCTCATGCATCTCTCATGCCAATATTCTTTTCTTTTCTCCTCTTTATATTTGACCTCTTTTGTTTATGTAGTTCTTCATGAACAATTATTGACCTAGTATTAATTTCTTTCAATAGTTTATTGAATACTATTTACATTTACTACTACACGCTACGTTCAAAGAATTAACGATCTCTTGCTCGGCGTAGTGCAGAGTTACGCAAGTCTCTACCTCGTGTTTGTTTACACGAAACAATGCTAAAACGCACAGTCAACAGCAACCCGCTATTTCCCTTAGAAATTTATGTCCAGGTCGAATCTTAACTTCGTCATTCAATGGTCATTTAAATTATCAATACCCTCAATAAATGGTCAAACTTATAATCCCTAATAAGAGGTCCCTCAGGACTCGTGCCATTGCCAGTGTGCACCCACTCTAAGTACATATAGAGCTTTCTGTGAGGATAATTATGACTTGCAGAATATTACCTCTTGAGGACACGTATAAGATAAAAATATGATAACATCTGGAAACTCTAGTATCCTTCAGTCGTCTCCCATGGTTATAAACTCCTCTAAATGACACTTGGCCCTTTCTTTAAAATTTAGTTTACTGAAACCCTTTCAAATCTTTATAAATGAACATTGATTGCTTCATACGTATCAATATGAATTTAGAAGTATTTCGAAAGGAACAGAAAAATTTCCTAAAAGGAATTTGATTTATTTCTCCTTATTTGTAGCTTCTTCTCTTTATTCATAATTAAAATATCTTCACAAACCAATCAATCTATGCTATATTATTATCAAGCTTAGAACACATTATTATTGCCTTTTAAGACAGTAAATGATTATCTGTTGCCATGCCTGTGAAATAATTATCAAGATATGTGTGTACTAGTTTTGAATGATAAAAAATAAAAATATTGTTTTCAACGCATATATCACATTACATATATAATTACACTTGGATGACACATCAAACCACATACATTTAATAATGGAGATACAAATCTACATGTTGTACCAGGAATAAAATTCCAAAATGTGTGGAAATGAACAATGCAGTCTGCATTGGCAAATGCTTAGACTTCGTCAACATTAATTTGTAATGAGCTACATTCGTCAGAATTGAAAATCAAACAGGATATACTCAACATGCCTTTACGAAAATTGGGTTACATCATTAATTGGAAATGAGAAAAGAAATTTTTTTTTAAAATGCCTGCATATAAATAACAGTCTACTTTAAAAGCTTGGCCTGGTAAAGTTTTATGGCATTGTCATATCAATTATGTTTTCATCCAAGTTCAGAAGGATTTCTATTTTTGTTAATCATAAATCCAGATATTTCTTTCAATTTTCTTCGATATTTAGGAACTAAAATTCATCAGCAAAATTCAGGTGTGCTAAAGTACTGTTCCTATGGTACAAATTTAATCATGATGGTTTTTATTTCTTACTGGTTAGTACAGAAAAGTTATAAATAGAGGAACACTTTGCAAAGTATCACACACTTCTGTTATTTTGTCTTGGTCTAAAACCCCACAGAAAGTGGACATGCAATGAATTGAATTCAGTCTTAGGTCCTTGCAGAGAAATATATAAGCTAGATCTCAAATTCAAACTGAATAAAATACAACTGGATATTCATTCACATCCTGTGATCTATATGATGACAAAGTTAAGTGACTATTTCTCTTTCTAAAGTGACCATGCGCAGATACTTTCTGATCATCTTGAGGATGTCACAGCTTAAGAACATTGGCCTTTAGGTGACTGTGCTGAAATCATGGTCAGTGTCAGTCACTTTCAAGCCAAATTCACTATATCTACATCTTCTTGTAACAGAAAAATTGTTTCAGCATGTGTATACAAACTCACAAATATATTTCATAATTTTATTGCAGTGAATGCCAAGTTCATACAAAGGACATAAGATGAGTGTATGCAGACTGCAGTTGCATTAAAATAAGTCTTTAACTTGAATTATTATTTTTTTTTACTTTTAAACTTTTTAATCTAATACACGTACAGTATTAAATCAAGTATTTATATTTCTGTATTGCATGTTGCATATGGTAATACAACATTTGGGCAAACATTTCAAAGTGATCACCTACATATTTGTCATCATACAAATCATCCTCAGCCTGTGGATATCAAAACAATCAGTATTAGAATAGAGGACCCTGAAATGATCCATTTACTGGGAGGTTAGTATAATATGATCAATATTGTAAACATGTATAAATTGTGTGCTATTTTCATATGAACCATCTTATTCCACAGATAAAAAGACTTTTTTCAAGGAATCAATATCTTTAGTCACTGCTGGTACTTCTAAGAACAGATGCACTAGTGGACTACAAACTACCCTTATATATACATAAAAATTGGGGGGGTTTTATCTTCAGATGTTGATTGAGTTTGACATCTACAAAACATTGGACGAGTTTTCTTACTAATCTACAGAAAACTTGTGTAATTTTAGCAGCATTTATTTACTATGTTTAAATAAATAAATTTGTGTAATTTTTAAAATGTTCAATTATTACGTTTGTTATCTGACAAGAATAAACCCTGCATACTTTATGTCTATTATGCAATATAAAAAATTATGTTATTAAAACTGCAAAGTATTCTCTATTGTTCAATATTTTAAAAACAAATGGAAACCTGAATTTTGTATACATCGTCAATTGTAAAAAGGATCATGATTCATTAAAGGAAATCAATGAAAATTTAATTAAGGACCTTAAATTCATCAGGGAAATAATGTTCATCTCGGTACAGTGGATCTTAAACTGTCAAATATTCAAATAATTTCAATAACTTCTTTTCATATACATCACAACTCACAAGCAACTATTTAATTACCACCCAATTATTACCATTATTAAATTTCTTCTAAGCCTAATGGACTTTCTGTTATACATTATTGCTAACAGCCTTACATTTGAAGGTATTTCAAAATAACTTCTTTTATTGAATATATCATGAAAGAATGAAAAAAAAAACCTCAGCATTACTATGGCATGATAATGTTTCTGATATGGAATATGTTTCCTTCATCTACAAATTATATACATATTTTAGCTTGTTTTCAACCTAAACTCAGATAAGAGTCCTTTTTGTTCTATTTCCTATATCATTCCATAGTAATTTTACTTCCAACTTGAGGGTACTTTAAGACTAAAGTTTGTGAGGCTGTATAACCTTCAATACACATGTGAATCTACTGCTCAAAGGGCATAATTAATAATGTATGAATATGCAACACTACTGAACACATTCTTTGCAGAATTCATGCAATGTGCTGCTTCAGCGAAACTCTTACCTTTGAGAGGAGGAAGTTTTTGCAGTTCTCGATTTTTTGTAATGTTGAAGCGTGAAGAATTCTGTCGTTTGTCTTTCTTAATGTGAGGAGGGCCTGTGAATTTCAATTTTGATATTTGTGTTGGGGGTGGGTGTTCTGTTGTGTTATTTTGCGTCTGCGCTTTTTTCTTTGCCTGTCAAAATTCAAGTTCATTTTTTAAATTCATGAATTTGAAGAAAAGTAATTGCAATTAAACTTGACAACGTAAAGCCATAGGCAGTCAAAATATTTAATTTGACTTTATGAATGGTCGCCATGTTTTCAATATAACCATGTCAAATATGGCTGCCAAACTTGGCACTGACATTTCAAATAAAAATGAAGTAAATGGTTCATGATATTACCTCTGATTCTGCATTCTCCGTACTTTCTTTGGCACCTGTCTTTGCACTGCTTTTATTTTTCGTCACAGCCTGCATAATTATAACACAGGTAAACACGTTACAGACATCTTATCCTCATTGATTGGAGCGGCAAAATAAATAATCTTCTATGTCACAACAAGGAAACTTGTCGCGTAAAATAGAGAGCTCTTGATTGCGTCTGTGAAGACACTAAATAAAAAAATCGAGTCGAATAACTCTTACCGTTTCCTTTTTCGACTCCTTTTTTGGCATATCGTAAGAGAAATGTTCCCCTTACAAGAACCTTATATTCCCTTCCAACAAGAATACACTGTAGACTCCAATATACCAAACAAGCAACGTGATTGGTTAATTAAAATCACATGGGTATTTCGCAAGGCAGGTAATCGAATAATTAACGATAAGGCGTACAACAAAAACGAAACGAATTAATACATACACTTGACATCGAAAAACAATAACTATATATATATATAAAGGCCCGTTTCTTAGATATATATACTTTTTTAGATTATGGGATTTGTGGTGACTATTTCTGCCCCCCCCCCCCATACAAAATTTCTTGAAAATAGCAAATGCATTTTTTGGTTCCTTTTTTTTCCTTTTAAAAATAACTGTGTATTGACTCACATTTCCAATGTGTAACAGTATTAATTTCAGAATGCATGACCTGACATCATATAAGTATTCCAACATAGAATCTAAGCCAGTTGTTATTGCGGGGATAGCCTACTTTTTTTCAAACTCAATTTAAGGATATCTCTGAAAAAAAAATGAAGCTCTTTAAATTAAGATTGAGAAAAGTTAGTTAACTCGTTGTTTTTTATCCTCTAAAATATTTTATGCACAATGCTATATTTTGTCAAAAATATTATTAATAACACTTTAAATCTGAGTTTATCTTGTTTCCCCCGAGACATTTTGTAAAAAAAAAAGAAGGTAATATCTCTACTTTGGATAGTTTGTAAACAAATATAACACTCGAGCTTTGTTTAAAAAACAGTAAATTCCTACCTCTCGCTCGTAATTAAAGTTCTAACAATAAAAATTTGGTCAATCATTCAAAATGCACAAATAAACGATTTAATTTGAACCTATATAATAAAAACAAAATTGACAAAAAATCGGGTCTAATGTTCCTTTAATTTATTCAACCATGGTCTGAAAATTGCTTAAGTTGGCAATGTGATGTACACAATATTTCAATTATGAATATAATTCAATAATAATTATACATATGTACATATATTTCAAAGCTTGGTGCATGTTTTTCTACTGGCTCAAGGCGGACAAGATATATACACATAATACACGGACAAACCGGATGCAACCGGGAGCAAATGAATGCGGCAGACCCCCCCCCCCCAACCACACCCCATCACGCACCCCCACCAAAACCACACAAACAAATCGAGACAACAAACTTTAGACCTTGCGTTAATTCAAATGCATCGCCGTTCCCACTCATCATTATATCAATACCCCCCCCCCCCCTCCCATATTTTAGAGCTTATTTTTATTTCTATGGGACGGGACGCTTAAAATTTTGCAGTTTGATCATTGCAAACAATTATAAAACAATCTACATGTATTTAATTTATACGTATATGTAAAATAGAAAATAATGAAATACCGTATAACTTGAGAAATAACAATAATTCAAACACCCTTAAAAGTTATCTGATCAAACTGAATTTTAGGAAGAAAAACGGACTAAAACATATGTATGTATGGAACGCTGTTCTTCGTACATAAGGTGTTTTAAATGTTTTAAAAGTTTCTCCCCATATATTATTTATTGCATTCCTCCGTCGCTGATCCTGGTAAACAGGTATACTATAGGCTTCCCCGTGGTCGCCGGTATGTTCTTATTTAATCGAATCAATTAGTGCACAACAAATGTTGTGCCCCTTTCGATCTTAAGAATTTTCCTTTGAATCTTATTAAATGAGTTTCTCGGTTAGATAATACGTTGGGACCCAGGATGCATATTCAGGGAAACACTTTATCTAAACCAAGAAAGCGATAATAAAAACTTATTAGACATGCATGCATATGGAACGCCATGGCTGCCTTATGTTAGATGATTTTATTATATGCTGTGGGTCTATTATTATATGCTGTGGTTCTATAATTATATGCTGTGGGTCTATAATTATATGCTGTGGGTCTATTATTATATGCTATGGGTCTATTATTATATGCTGTGGTTCTATAATTATATGCTGTGGGTCTATTATTATATGCTGTGGTTTTATAATTATATGCTGTGGTTCTATTATTATATGCTATGGGTCTATTATTATATGCTGTGGTTCTATAATTATATGCTGTGGGTCTATTATTATATGCTGTGGTTTTATAATTATATGCTGTGGTTCTATAATTATATGCTGTGGTTCTATTATTATATGCTGTGGTTCAATAATTATATGCTGTGGGTCTATTATTATATGCTGTGGGTTCAATTATATGCTGTGGGTTCATAATTATATGCTGTGGGTCTATTATTATATGCTGTGGGTCTATTATTATATGCTGTGGGTTCATAATTATATGCTGTGGTTTCATTATTATATGCTGTGGTTTCATAATTATATGCTGTGGGTTCATTATTGTATGCTGTGGTTTCATTATTATATGCTGTGGTTTCATTATTATATGCTGTGGGTTCATAATTATATGCTGTGGTTTCATTATTATATGCTGTGGTTTCATTATTATATGCTGTGGGTTCATAATTATATGCTGTGGGTTCATTATTATATGCTGTGGGTTCATAATTATATGCTGTGGGTTCATAATTATATATGCTGTCGTTTATTCGAAACTAGCTATTCGAATTCGGATTTCTCGTTTTGGAGTTTACATTTACAAGCACTTTCAGCTGACACCAAGGACAATGGTCGTGTGACCTTGACTGAGACCCATATGCTAAAAATTGCTTTTCAGAACTTTGTTGTCGCCGGGCGCATAGTGTTTCACAAACACATCTTGTTTCAATTTATCAATATTATACTTTCAGACAAAGCAGAAAATGTGTTTGTGTTTTAAATCTTTTATACAATAAAAAATGATTAAAATACTGAGTATGCAAAATTGATTTCTTGTTTTATTTACTATTATCACCGGGGAAATTAAGGTGTTTCTATATATCCGGCGACAATAAAACTAAAATGCTTTAGATGGTAAAAAGCACTTTATTTGAACTTTAGGTCGGTATAGGTGATTTCTGGGAATCCAAAAACTACACCCGAACAATCCGAAACCTAATTCCTCTCCCCCGAAAATGGTGTATAACACAATATAAATAATAATTGAAAACAATAGAAATTAGCACTTAAGCACGAGTGACAAATGTCATAGAGTAAAACTTCAATATGAGTGAGTCAATTAATTCAAAGGTGAGGGTAAGAGTTAATAAAATAATTAAGCAATTATAACTGAAGTGAATTATTGTCTTGTACAAAGGGAAAGGTATATTTATGAATAGATAACAGTTACTCAAATTTCACTCCATGATACTATTATCAACTATAATAATTTAAGCTTTACTATTAATCGTTGATGTTTTAAAAGATTCTTTAAAGGGAGTGTGCTATTAAAAATCAAGTACAAGCTTGAGAATCTATACTGTCATTTGAGAGTACGTTACTGAAAGTCCAAGTAGCTCAAAAAATTCTATGTCTCGGCATCTCTCTTAGCGCAGCCGTACGTGTTTGCTCACGAATTCTATCAGGACACATTTTTATAGTGCGTTACCTTTTCTATACATGTACGCAATGTTGAAAACACTATCTTTTATTTGTCTGAGGAACTGAAGTAGAGATGTGCATTCAGCCTCGCCCAATGCCCGGAAATCCAACACAGATTCAATTTTGCGGTATTTTATGCCACTGTCATCGAAGATTTGGGGGTACATAGTTTTTCACAAACACATCTTGTATTTATTTTGGTTAACTTGGCTTTTTTCCCTTTGAAAAACTACTCATAATTCATTAAATGACATGAATTTAAGATCAGAATTTTCTCACTCTCTTAATAAATTTATGATGGCGGATCCATAAAAGAAATACAGTAACGGTGCATTTGGGGGGCAAACAAATTATCAAATTAAAATCAGATGCGTTTGTGAAACACTATGCGCCCGGCGGCAACAAATTTCAAAAAAGCAATTTTTTAGCATATAGGTCACAGTTAAGGTCACAAACTCATTATCCTAGGTGTCATTTAAAAGCACCTAATTAGTGAAGTATGCATACTAAATACGAAGTCTCTTTCTCCTATGGTTCAAAAGTTATGGCGAAGGTTAAAGTTGACAACAGACAGACAAACAGGACAAAAACAATATACGATTCGGACGCATAAAAATGTGTCCTGATAGAATTCGTGAGCAAACACGTACGGCTGCGCTAAGAGAGATGCCGAGACATAGAATTTTTTGAGCTACTTGGACTTTCAGTAACGTACTCTCAAATGACAGTATAGATTCTCAAGCTTGTACTTGATTTTTAATAGCACACTCCCTTTAAAGAATCTTTTAAAACATCAACGATTAATAGTAAAGCTTAAATTATTATAGTTGATAATAGTAAATAAAACAAGAAATCAATTTTGCATACTCAGTATTTTAATCATTTTTTATTGTATAAAAGATTTAAAACACAAACACATTTTCTGCTTTGTCTGAAAGTATAATATTGATAAATTGAAACAAGATGTGTTTGTGAAACACTATGCGCCCGGCGACAACAAAGTTCTGAAAAGCAATTTTTAGCATATGGGTCTCAGTCAAGGTCACACGACCATTGTCCTTGGTGTCAGCTGAAAGTGCTTGTAAATGTAAACTCCAAAACGAGAAATCCGAATTCGAATAGCTAGTTTCGAATAAACGACAGCATATATAATTATGAACCCACAGCATATAATTATGAACCCACAGCATATAATAATGAACCCACAGCATATAATTATGAACCCACAGCATATAATAATGAAACCACAGCATATAATAATGAAACCACAGCATATAATTATGAAACCACAGCATATAATAATGAAACCACAGCATATAATAATGAACCCACAGCATATAATTATGAAACCACAGCATATAATAATAGACCCACAGCATATAATTATGAACCCACAGCATATAATAATAGACCCACAACATATAATAATAGACCCACAGCATATAATTATGAACCCACAGCATATAATTGAACCCACAGCATATAATAATAGAACCACAGCATATAATTATAGAACCACAGCATATAATTATAAAACCACAGCATATAATAATAGACCCACAGCATATAATAATAGACCCACAGCATATAATAATAGACCCACAGCATATAATTATAGACCCACAGCATATAATTATAGAACCACAGCATATAATAATAGACCCACAGCATATAATAAAATCATCTAACATAAGGCAGCCATGGCGTTCCATACATGCAGGTTCAGTTGTATATAGTAGCTTGCCCCCTACCTCCACCACCAACATACTTAATATTACTTATATTGTATATAATATTGTATAACGTTAATACTAGTAGTGACATGTGCTTTTGTTTAGAGTTTAGGAATATGTTTATAATAATGTACATATGTTACAACATCAGTCTTATAATTCATATGAATTTTAGCAAATGAACAATACAATACCAAAAAAAAAATAATACTTATATAACATAAGGTCAGTTTACATGCAGTATGTCCTTATCATATTCAAGTATGTTAATAAATGCAAAAAATTTAAATGTTTATGTTATATATATTTTTCAATTTCATTATTATTACACGCAATCCAACAGAATCCGATAAATCCTTAACAAAGAAAAATTAGAAAACAAAATATATATATATCGTAAAAGAAAAATGAGGAAGGAAATGACATTTTTAGAAATAATTAGTGTCTTAATTATTATAATTAAAACTATAAATATTGTTTTTTCTAAATTCCGGGCACACGAGCTGATACAAGTTGAGAGATGACAATCGTCCCTTCGAAGGTTAAAACATAGTCCTGAGACAAAGCAAATTGAAAGTTTGGGGCTAGACTTCTCAGAAATCTTGACAGGCAAAACAACAACAAAAACAAACTTATGAATGAATTGAATTGAACATATTTTATTGATTAAATCAAATGGATTAGACACAAGTTCTAAATAACTTAGATAGTCTTCTCCTAATAATGAAATTTTATATAAATATTGCCAGTAATAACGTTAAATATGAATACACATAAATATACACGAATAAACAATCTACTACATATATAATATCACCTTATAAATTCAGACATTTTTTGAAAAGCGACCACATTCACTCAAAAAAACGTATGTTTATGTAAAACCGGTATGTAGTTATGTCTAACTTTGCAACAACAAAAAAGTGGGGGCTAAGCCCCCCCCCCCCCCCCCCTCCGTTCCGACGCCTATGAATTACCCAGCAAGGATCCGGAATTTTTTGTTTCCATCTTGTGGGTGGTCCAGTTTGGGATCGTTAAATCATGTTTTAATTAAACAAATTCCTTTTTATCCATGCATACTTCCTATTGCAGGACGGTAGTAGGAAGTATGCAGTAGGAAGTATGCATACTTCCTACTGCAGGACGGTAACGTAAGATGCATTTCTATGAATGATTGGACCCCTTAGTGATAATTAATTGTCTCGTTGTGATCCCAGTTATTTAACATCTGTTTTACTACCAATGATTTGCAATGTGATATTACAAATGTATACACGCAACATATATGACCACTTTTATCTGCACCATAAATATATAGAGGCTGATGAAGGTGAAGGGAGAGAATAGTGTCCTTCACAAAAATTTCGATTATCGGGAATCCAAATGTGTACGTGTCAAATTTTGATTCCCAATAATCCAATTTTTGGTAAACTACATAATTACGTAGTTTGGTATGCAAACTACTGAAGGGAGGGAGTATTTTAAATTCATCATTCGGTCCCACTTTCCTCCCTCCCCTCTTCTCTGCATCTTATAGGTTGACTCATTGCTTTTCGAATTCATTAAAAATGTAATCAGTAAAATTTTATTCACAAGGCTCTTATTTGAAAAAAAAAAATTGTTTGCCCTCTCCCGAGAGATTGATTGACGAAAAAAAGTCCAATTCAAGACATTAATTATCATAGGCGTCAGATCCAGGGGGGGGGGGGGGGGGGGGGGGGCACAACCCCTTTTTTTCCAAAGTTTGACATAACCATAATCATATTCCCTTTTTTCATTTGCTTGTCAAGATTTCTGATGTCTACCACCCCCCCCCCCATCCCCACCCACCACTTTCAATTCGCTTCCGACGCAATTGATTATTATCCTGCAGATCTAGATCCCGTCTTAAATAATTTTGCTTTCATATGAATTTTTTAGCGCAACTATGAAAAAAATTCTACTTTCCCTACCTACTGACCCAGAGTTTAAGCAAAGATCGAGTTGGCAATGGGAGAGGATTGGGTATTTTTCACAGATGACCAAATAACTGGTCACGTTTTGATTAGTATGATGAAGGGTAATATGTCTTAAAATATTCTTTAAATATTTGCTCTCTCTCTCTCTCCTCCCCCTCTCTCTCTCTCCCTCTCTCATGTCGCTTGCTACAAGAGACACAAACGAAATTAACGGTCAATAATCGGATCCCTTATCCATCGGTCACAAAGCCATCTTAATTTTCATCATAATTCTTCTCTCCAGTGCATATTTTTGTTGGTAATCAGGATTCTAATTTCACATGATACTTTTCCGACTCTTATTAGTCAGGAACAATTTATTTAATATTCTCCATTGCTGTTAGTTATTAGTGCTCTAGACTAATAAAGACATCTACGCTGGAACTCTTTCCAATGGAAGATGAATTTCAGAGTCATTCATCGTGTTCGAAGCGGAACCAGTGGGACGCAAGTTTTCGTCGATAATTAAGAGGCTTATGAGCCTTAATAGTCACCCGAACCAGCAGTAAGACATCTCTAAATGCAATGACAATTTTTCGGGGGGATTGTGTTGAGTATCTTTTCCAGAAGTAATTTAATAAGTGTGAATATTATGTATGCATTTTAATACATCTTATATACACATAGCATAAATACCAATGTGTAAATCCTCTTGTAATGTTATAATTGTGCCGACATATTTTGTCAAAAAGACGTGATTTTTTGTTTGTTTGAAACTTAGATGTACATGTATTTGCGTTGGTTTTTCGTCTCAAACTAATTGTCTTGTTCGATGACCATTGCAAGAAAATATTCTTTCATAAGTGACTGGTTTAATATAAATGTTGAATATTCATGAAACTTTTTTTCTCCAATCACATCAAATTCAGGTTGACAGTTTGTCAACCATATGTTTTTTTTTCTTTTTACAATGTTTTAAAATTTATTTTCCTTTGCATCAACATTCAATAGTTTCCTCCTCAAAATAAACCTTTTTTTTTTTTTTTTTACAAAGCATATCATGTATCTCTCTAGAATATGGTAAATCAATGGACTTGAGTTGGGGGTATATATCCCTGAGAAAATATAACTATCTCTCGTCTAGCGCATATAATGTGTATGAATATTCATTAACTCCCTTTGTCTTACACATAATAATGTGTATGAAAATTCATTGTGCAAAGAAAGAAAGAATTTGGCCAAATACAGGGGAAATGATGACTTTTATTCAACAACAAATGATATTATTGACAGTTGACACTACACAGTCTTACATACAAATGGCAACAATTCATACATGTACTCCTAAATGTAATGTGGTAAAAATTTGTCAAAATCAACATTCATTCACAAGTCAAAGTAGACTAGCAATAATCTTTGCATAATTAAGCAAATCTTAAATTATATTAGCCTCAGCTCATATCTATCAACTAGCTTATACAGTAGAAGTATAAGTGATAAGTTTCAGCTTTAATCCCATTGCAATTTTAATTTCTGGTAGGAAAAAATTAAATTATTGAGAAATACCATTTCATTCATCCAGCTCAAAAACCTGATAAGGTTCTCTTCAAATACAGTAATGACAAATCATATTCATACTGGCCTAAGTTTATTATTATAATACTGGGCAGTAGAGGATACCAGATTTTCTTTTTTGATATTTCAAAATGAGCCTTCAGATGATTGAAAAACTTTACATAAAATATTTGAAGCCATTAACAAAATAAAGGTAATGGGGTGTTATACTTTAGATGACCAAAAACCCCCCAAATTGCTATTATCAATTCTAACGTAACAATCTATATATTATTTAAAATACATTGTATTTCAAAAAACGTTTTTGGTTTTATTGTTGTATGCCAAAGAAATTTTCATAACAGGAAACTTTACATGTTGTTAAAATCAATTTTAATCAAATAATTTTTTAAGTTCTTTTCCTATGTTTAAATACGGTACACGACTGTATTAAACACTTCATATTACACAAAAATGAAACAAGCATTCACCCTTCTCTATGCCATTTTTTCTTCCATGTTTATGTTACCTGTAATTCTTCAAGAAAACAAATTGAGCTTTCAATTTCGTTAAATTGCAAAACACAATGTTACCCAGTATTCAACATGTATAAATATATGGTCATCCACAGAAAATGAAGTAACCTAACAAATAACACAGTTACGGTAATTAATAGAGCCGTACATAGCCGTGTATAAAACATTTCCCACCCTGCACCTCTGTAACAATTTCACAGTAAACACTTGTCATCATATACATGTGAATAACAGTGCAAAATCGTGATCTGTCGCATTCTTGCGTGATGTATAGGCGGAATATTCAACACATAGTGAAATCACACTCCTTATAACTGTCTACATGTTTAATCTGATATCTAACAGTGTTATGTTTCTCACTGCAAAATTGTGTATTACCGGTACATGTAATAGCAAGTGCAAATAACGCCAGAAAATAATTTGTTCGTAAAATCAAGCAACGTTTTTCCAATTTCAATTCAAGCACTAGGTGGTTGAATTTTTAAGCTACAAAAAAAAAAAAAACAAAAAAAATGGCACCACAACTCATTATGAGAAGATCAACATTATAATCTCGATTTTGACAGGTCTAAATTAATTAAGCACTTCATTTATCGTTAGATGGAAATCAATTCCCTAATAATTCTAATTTAAGCACAAAAAAAAAAATCCCTTCACACTTCTGTCATGGCAGAAAGTGTAGTGTAACACTGATTACGCTCAGATAATCACGGTTCATATTACAGTACATAGTACATTAGTACTATTGCTCTGATAGTCAGTAACTATAATCCTATTTTTTTTAAGAAAGTACTTGCAGTTGGACACAAGACAAGAACAAAAAATGAATTACCTAATATTACATTGTATTAAATTCTCAGAAATATTGTTGTCACAGAAAATCAATGGAAAAAAGAGAAGAAGAAACAACTAGAGTCAATAATTGATAAATAGTGTGAAAGTTCCATTTATAGCTTGGGTGGCTCTTATTTTACTACGGGTAATCTACCTCTTTTGATCAAACTGAGATGTTTTTGTGTCATACCAGCATCCCTGAATTACTGTTAGACTACATTTTTTACAAGAGTAATCAAATACATGTACTTGATACAGGTGAATGCATCAAATATAGTGTTCACAACTGGCATGGATTAAAAAGTTGCCAATTGCACATTTACAGTTAAATACTATTGCTAGCTTGCCCACTTAGCATTTTCCTTTTAATAATTACAATATCCATATGACTGCAGTACCTTATAACAGAAAAAGTGACTACGGGTACTGCAATTTTTGTACACGAAAATGTACATCATAAATAAATTAATAATTTAAAAGTTTCGTTTACAAAACTATAACAAATGTTCTTAAAAATAACATGCTATGATCAATGTGAAATAACAAGTTCAGTATGACATATGTCTTGCATGAAAACTTCATGAAAAAAAATAAAAAAATAATGACCAAACACCATCAACTTAACATGGATACAGAAAAACCAGACTACAATTCTGACATTTGTCATAAAGGACATTTGTAACTACTGTAAATTCCTAATTAAACATGAGTAATTTATATCTGTGTAAAATCGGGAGAAGCGCCCGTCGCAGATGTTAGAATCTCGCCTTTATTTTCTTAGAGTTGGGAACTAGTGGAAATATGGATTAATGTTCCGCGTTTGCAATTTTATAGTCTCGTGATTTGATACAAAACAGCGGGATCGCGGAATAAAGTACTCGCGTAATATAAGGAATTTACAGTAAGCAAGTGAAACCTATGCACAAATTCAATATTTAAAATAACAAATTCTCTGGAATCACTTGACATATCTTGGCACAAACAAAAACAAGCACTTACGATGCTTAAAGGCTCTTTGCATCAAAAGCTAACAGAAAACATCTTTGTAATTTCTATTTTCACATTTGAACACATACTAGTACTTCCAACTTAACGAAATGTTCAAAAAGAAAGAAATAATAAGTTTTAAAGTATTTTTTTTTCTCCTTGCAAATCTGTCCAATAGAAATTTAATACAAAAACATCTATATTTACATTAACTCTTGCATCCATTACAAAAATAATTTTTATATGCATTAAAAAATTTCATTCCCCATACCTGTATATGTAAATTGCAATACAAATATTCACCAAAACATTTTAGTAGTAGAAATACAAGGTAACAAAATTGTAAACCTCCATTTTTTTTTGTTAATGAATATTTGATTTTATGTATGTTAAATATTGAAACCTGAGTTTTTGTACCTATCGTAAAAAGGAGTACATCTCAAAAAATAAGATAAATTTCATGAAAAGGAAAAAAAAGTTTAAATTTTTTTTAGATAAAGGTCTTAACACAATCAAAATATGTTTCAATGACATCTTTGTAGACTAATTTTAAGTAAAATCAAACAAATGAATTAAATCTGAAAGAAAATTTAAGTGAAATGAGAGAAAAATGGTACCATAATAACCTAAAATCAATAGGCTTTCATATTCTCTTTAAATCTTTTTTTGATTTACTAAATTTACTAAATATGAAGCTAAGAAAATAAAAGAAATACATGTAATTTATCTTTAAATTACGTATGAAACAGAGGGAAAATCTGCAGTTTTTAAGGGGGAGGAGGCATCAGGATGAAGCCATTTGGTCAGAGTCTCGTTGGATATTGTGGAAATGCTGTACATTCCGTTGCAGGATGACACAACCGTCTACAGACAGTGTCTAGTCTGTTTTTGGCCTCGTCTTCTGTTGTGTTGTCTGATGTTTTAAAGCTTGCTGGACGCCTTTCTGCATCATCTGCATGTACACCTGACTAAGGCCCTGCAATTATATAAAAACATACACATTAATAATATAAATTACAATGTCTCCTCCCTTCCTACTTAATTGCATTTACACAAAAACTTTCACATGTAACTGCACTTTTTACAGTGTGAGTTTGAGAATATCTTCACAAACATGTCATAATAGAGGAAAAACATTATGAAAAGTGCACAAACCCTTTCAGCTAAACACATGTAGATGATGTACAGATACATATACTTTACATATAATAAACTATCCAAGCCAGATAATGCACAGGTACATCTTCTTTACATATAATAGACTATCCAAGCCTAATAACATGACCTGTGCCTGAAGGCTTAACCATATGAACATACTAGTACATAGGTAAACTCTGTATACATGTATTTGTACAAACCAGAGAAATTTGAAAGTTGGAAAATTAACTGACGAACCTTATCCCAGATGAACTCTGCGATCTGATCAATCTGCTGCCCTACTCCCACGTGTTCTCCACTGTACCTCACATAAATCCACATCACCAAAAGAATGAGGAAAAGTCCCAGGACCAAGTTCAGTAAATTGGCGAATGACTCGATTCCCACAATCCCAAACACACCGGACATGACATAACAGAAGGTCATGACCGTAAATAAAACTGCCGGCGTTCGGGCTGAGCTGAAAATGTTTTTGCCATCGTTGTGCTTTTTAAAGTTTTCGTACTGCTCGTCAATTTCTGCTTCGAGCCGTTCCAAGTACTGTTTGCTGAATTCCGCACCTCCCATTTTGCGCGTTGATTTGAAGACATCGATGGAACTCTGTTTACACCGAAGATGGTCCTCTTCCAGACGGTCTGGATGTAGATATGGCTTGTCACCTCCACACACCTTCATAAAAAAAAAATATTTAACCAAAGCACCTCTAAAAGGATTATCAACTAGATAAAATTATTCCCAATTTCAATCTTTGCTAAAAATGTTCATAAATCAATCAATGTTCAACCTAATAATAATAAGTCTGTTTCAATTGACAGACTTATTATGATGGCTAAAAAATTATACTGGATAAAGTTAATCAGAAAATTCTATCAATTTCGGTAAGAATAATTTGATAATCTTATATTTGATATAATGAGAATAGAAATTTTGCACATGTATGCACATTTAAGCTATAGGCCTAGGTTCGGTCAACTCACTGTCTCCATTCTCTTGGAATAATCTGACTTTGCTGTTGTCACTGCTGCCAAATTATTAGCTTCTGCTGTGGCCTATCAGGGTGAAGAAAAATAACCAATTATAAAGTAAATTTCTTGAGTCACATTGTACATGTGTTTTGTGATGCATGAAGTAATTATTGGAATATCAACAATTAATTAGAGTTATACATGTATCTGAATGTAGTTACAACTCTGTAGATTCTCTTAAATTCATAATTCAAATTTAAACTTAAGTTTAGTGATTATGTATTTCCTTAAAATTTACTTTGTCTCTAAAATCTACACTCCCTGTAACATGGACTTTGTCTCAATGATTACAATACCTGTAACATGCACTTTGTCTTAATGATTACACTACCTATAACATGGACTTTGTCTTATTGATTACAATACCTGTAATATGGACTTTGTCTTGATGATTATACTACCTGTAACATTGACTTTGTCTCAATGATTACACTACCTTTAACATTGACTTTGTCTTAACGATTACACTACCTATAACATGGACTTTGTCTTAACGATTACAATACCTGTAACATGGACTTTGTCTCAATGATTACAATACCTGTAATATGGCATTTGCCTTAACGATTACAATACCTGTAACATGGACTTTGTCTCAATGATTACAATACCTGTAACATGGACTTTGTCCCAATGATTACAATACCTGTAACATGCACTTTGTCTCAATGATTACAATACCTGTAACATTGACTTTGTCTTAATGATTACATTACCTGTAATATGGACTTTGTCTTAACAATTACAATACCTGTAATATGAATTTGTCTCAATGATTACAATACCTGTAACATGGACTTGGGCTCTGGTAACTCCTCTCCTTGGTATATTTTGATATATGCCTGTGGAAGCCAAACCAAACCACTGATTAAACATACATGTAATAATCAATTAATGTTACGCTTCATTTTTCTATTCTAACAAATTATTACAACATTTGATTGTCAAAAGATAATACAATCGCTAAAGGTGTTATTATCTTCTTTTTCATTACACAATTAGCACTTTATTGCTAGTACAATTAACAGTTACATACTGTAACATATGCAATACCATATATAAAAGATCTACCCATTTAAGCAAATAATAAAAATATTCTTGGCGAATCATATTGAGTGTTACAAATTCAATTAAATATCAAATAAAAGCACTATAAATAAATTATTTGCCTAAAAATTTTGCGAGGTTCATTGTACATGTATTTAACACTTCTGGCAGTCCTTCATTTTTGTTCATGATTATCTTTTACATAGGCTAAAATATTAAACACAGGTAAATCGCAAAAGAAAGTGGCAAATAAAATATTCTTTGCACCAGTGTTAACTTAATGAAAACCTCCAGGGAATGTTCTAATCTAAATGGTCAGTAACATCTTTATGTTGAAGTACTTCAAACATACTACATTTGGCTGTGTATTCTACTTAACGCTTTTGGAGGAATGCGGCTTCCACTAAATAAAGTACATCACTAAATGTCATGCGTACATGTATAAGAATGGTCACATTCAGAAATGTGCTAATTCAAATCCACGCCAACTTGTTCAAAAACTGATTTCCATCAAATATCATACACCCCAAGTATAATATGTTTACAGTAACAAATTGGTCACTTACTTTGAAATACTCCATCAGATCTCGACAGGTGACCTTGCTTCCGTTGATCTCCTTCACGATCAGATTATCAGGATCCAACAACAGAGGGATCAGCACCCTCAGCTGGTCCTTAAACTCACGCTCAATATCTGAAAGATTTGTTTACATTCCATTAAGATATCAACCAGGAAATGTTATCATTGGTAAAGTTTAACGTGGGCTCATTATAATTTGTAATGGGTCATTTTTTCACGGTTTTCCAAATTGAAATCCTCAACAAATTATAAAACACAGAATTTTTATTTTAAAATCATACAACCCCCCCCCCCCCCCCCCCCAAATCAAGTCCCAATCAACTCGTAAATTTGACAACCCCAAAAAGTTGGCCCCCACAATCCACAGCATTTTCCATTTGTTATGATATATTAAAATCCCTTCTTGTATCTCATGGAATCTGTAAACTAGCTGTAAAGCAGTGAAAAAAACTAACCTTTTAATTTTCCCTCAAAGTGGGGATTTGTGGCCACATTTAACCCAGGGTGGGGCAACAGGAAACAGCTGATTTCTTCAAAACAGGAACGAATGTGCTGTCTTATTTGTTTGAGTTCTTGGTGCTGTTTATCAGATATCTATACAAACAATATGGAAATAAAAAATCCAGTGTTGAGTTCTTGGTACAACAAACGTTAAAATAAAAGTTGTTCATCAAGCTAAATAACATTATTCATGTCTGATAATTTGGAAGATGCATGTAAAATAAGTGTGTTGAAATTAATGAAACTATGTGACAGCAATATCTTTGAACATTGAATCGCATACTGTATGAGGGTTATTTTCACCCTTCTGAATATGCAAATACTTTCGCTCCATCTTGAATTCGCCCAGACACAGTTGTTTAAAAGGATATAATTTGAGCCAATACATTTCGCCTAGTTATAAATTCGCCCATAGACAAGGAGGACGAAAGGGGCGAAAATAAAACAGATGCAAATATTTCCCTGTATACAGTAATTATAATATGATAGCCTTACTCATAACTGCATCAAATTGGGAAGAAAAACATCAAACCTATCAATAGTAGAAAATGAAGTATTTTAATCAGCTAGTGCTCCAGTTTACCTGCAGTCTCTTTTCCAGGACTTTTCTCCCTCCTGCGACTCCATACGGAGATTCGTACGGGAAACTCCAGTCCCTGACCAGGAACATCAGACACTGAAACAACAGGGGAAATAACTCAGTTAATGACGACAGCTTCTTTGATAGAACTTAATCAACTTATGTTCAAATTTACATGCCGATTTCATTTATAAAATATTTTACTTTCTAATTCAATACGTAGAATACTGTGGTTCATTAACATTTTTGTGCTCCAATTTTCCTGGATTTTAAGTAAAATTCAGTTTTGAGTGTACATAAATTTGTCAACATTACATTCTCCTATTGACAAAAAAATGTTGTCACATTTTGATAAACATACACAAATCAATAACAGTGATATCCACAAAAAATGGTGTTCAAACTGGAAAATATTTCATTTATGATAACTCTCTTTGGAAATGGTGGTGACATAATGTAAATTTTTCCCTCAGATATTCAGATGAAAAACAGTGTCATCAGATTTTCAATTCACTCTTTGGTCATGTTTCTTCTTTGAAAACAAACTTTTTTTTAAAGAATGTGATATTCCTTGACTTTCATGAATAAATCTAATTACAAATTACAGAGTTCTAATTTGATAAATTCCTAAAAGCTTCAAAATCCATAGTGTAACAAAATACATCCTTCATTTCTGTCATTAAAAAAAATCTGATGCTTCCTGATATAAAAGACTATTAGAAAAAAAAGAAGACCAAAACATTTTTGATCAAAGGACCTAAGATCCATCATTCAGAATAATTGAACATGGATTCCCTTCCTCACACCATGAGCATACAGGAAATTATATTGATTTAATGGGATATCCATTAGACTTTGTAGACAAAAGCTTATTTCCTGGTATGATTACATGCTAATTAATGTTTATGTAAATTCTAACCAATTTTTCTTCTTAATAGACTTGACTGAACAATTATAGCAGACTCTGACTGTATAGAGATGATATAAAACTACAAATCAATTTCTAACTCATGTTCAACAACCAGTTCTCTCTCTCTCCCCTCTCTCTCTCTCTTCCAAGGTAAAAATTTTGTTTTGAAGTAAATTTTCTCAAAGCTGTTATAATCACTTTATTGTATACAAATGTATTTGATTGTTCAACTTCAAATAAAAAAAAAAAAAAAAAAAATTCTAACCAATTTTCTGCTCTCTTCTGCTTGCCTTATACTGTTTTAGTAACAGAAAATATTTGTACGAATTTCAAAACTGTGAAATAGAAATAAAAAAAATAACACAGACTAAGTATTCCACACATGTCTATGTATTTACCTGGAATGGTTTGGACACATTGTCATTGTCTTCTAATGCTAACCTTCCATATTCTGTGAAGAGCTAGAAATAAATAAAAATCTACATAAAGAAGTTGACAGCACAAAATGAACTGCTTAATTAATCACTTTTTTAATGGGAAAGAAGGATCAATCAATATTGAAATTAAAGAAAAGTCAGTGTCCATTAAAACTTATAAGTTATAATCATTTACATGTACATAAAGAATGGACAGATTAAACTCAATGATTGGAATAAAAGACCACAGGCCCACCAGCCACATAACTCACATATTACCAACTATACATTATTTCCAACTTGTACTCTAGTTGAAAATGAGAATTCCTTCCAATTATCAAAAATATCATCAACAAAATTCAATCATAAACAAAATTTTGATATGATTGTATGTTATTCTAGCTATATTTGAAATAATGTCAAATCCCCACAAATATTATTTGGGTTGGTAATCATGGTAATCGACAAATTTTCATTCCCACAAAAATTACTATTTCAATAGTAATGTCAGAAGTTGTAACATCCATGTTCTTCCATAGATTTTTAAATGATTTATCTACACATAAATTTCTCTTTTTTTATGAACTTTGATCAGTGTGTATTTCCCCTTATGTTTGCATTGGAAATCTGTGACATTCAACTTTCAATACCAGGCCAAACCTGATCACGGCATATGAACACAAATAAACACGCATTTTAAATAGATTTATTATTGTAAGATCAAATGAGATATTCAAACCTACATAACCAATTGATATGTAACTAAGCAAAATCATGGTTAAATCATATCTATTTGTCAATAAAAAGCTCTTTTCACGTCAAAGTTTCGTGCACTAGGTTTTTAGCGGTGAAAGCAATCTAAATACTATGTTACATGGGTGTTCCATCTATTATTCATATCCCTGATAAAGAGAGTATATAATGACTTCAAAGCCACAATACACAAATATTTTATAAAAATATACATGAATATAAATATATAATGAATGCTTATTTTTGGATAATTATCATTGATCCTACAACACACCAGAACATGTTGACAAATCATCTATCTATCATCAACGCTAATGTTTTGTATTCAATTTGTCTCCACGGCCTGGTGTGTTATAGGATCGACGAAATCCAAAAATAAGCATTTGATTTTCGTCCAAAAATAAGCATTTGATGCCGAAACACACATGGGACCTCTTTCCTGAATATTGGCCAAACTCAAATCTGCTCTATATGAGAAAGCTTGGTTCATTAATATTTTTTATATAACTTGCAGATTGTTAAAATAGAATAAGATTTCTCTCAGACTCCACTTTTTTACTAATTCATTTATTTTTACATCACGAAAGGGCACCTTGACCTTCTTAAACATTCCAGAATGCTTTGATATAGGGTAACTTTTTTGGGAGACTGTGAATAATATTATAATTAGAGTTAACACACAGACAGACATGTGATCAGAAAAGCTCACTTAAAATTTTGGTTCAGGTATGCTAAAGGGAATGCTAAAAAGAATTCTTTAAATATTTCTGAAATATTTAAAACATTTCCTCAATTCCTCTTTAAATAATCAGTTTTTGTCCCAAATGCTGACAACATCCGGAAGTTTAATGTAAACATTAATTTCAGTGTCAGGATCAATCAGCATAAAAATGACATAATGCAGTTGGTCTTTTTTTGTACTGGCCAACATTCATATTACATAAATCATTTGGATAATTATTTTACATATTATTTACAAAAAGCTATTTCTGTGATCACTGATGTTAAACCTTTGTCAATTAATGTATTTACATACAATCAATTCTGTTACAATGCAAACATTTCAAACTGAGCCCTTGACTGAACTATCAGATTGTTATCCATAATAAAATTATGAATCAATTAGAAATGCTTTCAAAAAAGGCATTACATTTTCCTTATTGACATGCATGTTTAAATATGTACAGTACTTATTGACCCAATGCAGTTTACAATATTTCTGACATGTATTTATTGAAGGTATCACAACACATGTTTTGATCGAACACATGTTTACCTGGTGTTCGTTATGAAGACTACCAATTTGATTGGTCATTATATTTATAGAAAACCTGTTCTACAGGTATTCTCTTAAGGTATGCACGATTTAGTAGAGAACTGAGATTTAAGTCATTCGAAAGGCTCTCTCTCGGTGCAATCAGAAGTTTCACCACCCATCCGCCCTCACAAATAGTCATAAATGTTTGTTTTTTTTTTTAAAATATATATATTTTGCTAATATGTGTTGTTTTGTTTTTGTTGATAAAAAAGAGCTCAAGAAAATTGACTTATGTGATTTGTATACATGTAATTATTAAACTGCACTTCTGAGAGCGCTTCTGCATCTATAAACGTGTTGTTATTTTTTCCATAAATTATTTATGTTCGTTTGAGTGTTAGGGAATAAGACCATAATTTAAATATAATATCTACTGTTGATTTCAGACAACTAAATCTCAGTTGTTATGTAATGTATTGTTGAATCATATCTCAATCATGAACAACTGTTCTCAATGTTGAGAAACCATGACATACTCCAAAACTGCATGACTATGTTCTATTGAAATAATGTGGAAAAAAAAAAAGATTTCGCTAAAATTTTGCACACTGATAATCTTTTCAAGACTCTAAAAAGATCTTTGTTGTAAGCTCCTGTGTAAAGTCAAGCCTGTGTCTGCATTCCCTCCCATCCATGCCTTACTACTGTGTAATACTAACAGAGCATGCCTACCAGACCAGCTACAGGTAAGTACATACCTGTAGGTGTTGTAGGTCATCTTCCTGGATGTTATGAGTCAGATTGAAGACCTGTTAATGAAGACAAATGCTTTAGAATTGAGGACAGACTGTTAATATTCAATAATACAGTTGATTGGTAGAAATACAAGATCATTAATAATAATAAACTGAATCATTTTGAAAATTAAAGTCTTGTGTACTTATAAATAGTAGAAAACCTTATTATTATAATATATAAATTAACACGTTGCACAAATTATGTGCCTTATATCCAGCCAAAAGAATGTATACTTGGCAACTCTAAAGCATCTTCTTTTATAAGTGTACAAAATGCACAGTATCTCAGAAAGTAGGACTAACCTGAACAGAACTAAGCATGGTACTTAGAGCAAATATGGTGGCACAGTCCCTGACTGTAGACTCACTGTCAAAAGCTCCCTGTGTGTCCATTAACAGAACAGCAACCTGTGAAATTATGAAATCAAGGTACTGAAAGTACTGTAACACACACAGTATATTTACTGTTTATAAGATGCACATATGATAAAGGTATGCTTGTATTTCTTTGGTAAAAACAAACCTGGAATGACTTGTTTACACTAATACATTTCTGCTATATATTGTTTCTAATATTAATACAACACAAGCTGGCAAAAGTCAATCAATGAGTGAGTTACATCAATGGACATCAATGCAAATTATCGTAGAAAGATGTGAACTTGAAGTCACAGTATTTTTAACCAATGCAGCAATATATCTTGTATTCTTTGTAATTGACTATCCAATCTTATACATAACAACAATAAATCTATCGTAATATTGTTCCTTCAGCAAATGTCACTTCTTATTACAAAAGCAAAATACCTCTTCCCCTGAAGGAGTTTTGCAGATAAATGGTTCACTCCAGAGCAAGATTCCTGTCGTCTCTCGCTCCGACCCCCCTCTCCAGGTGAACCCTTCCAAAGGGGAGTCATCATCACCTAGCCAATCAGGCTGTCCCTGAAAGAAAAGCAAATAGAAATTGAAAACAGAGAAGCACATGGTATAACATATAGATTGTTTTTTTTATTTTTCAATCAAATACTGTAAATAATCCACCTAAAACATCCAAATAGTCATTTTATAACTTTGGTATCGTTTTCACCTAAGAAAAAAAAAAATTTAAAATAAAGCATAGTGTTAACTAGAGTTTAATTTTTTTCTTCAAATTTTAAACATGCAGTATGTGTAAACATTAAATAACAACCTTTGGGACCCAAATTGAATGGCTCAATTTCATACCTCTGCACTAAGATATCTCAGGAAGAAATCCAGCAGGAATGACTTGCCCTTCCTGAAGGCACCGGCCACAGACACAACCACCACTTTCTTCTCCTGAATCCTGGGATCCAGGAGGACTTTCTCCAGTTTCTCTTCATCGAGTTCAAAGACGTGTAGCGTCTTCTCCTCTTCTTCCTTGGTTGTGGCCCTGATGATTTGTAGTGGTTCCCCACTGAGTCGCAACCCGCTGGCCGACACTGTTGGGGGAAGAAACAAAAGGTCTGTAAAACTACATACCAACGTAGAAGGCAAATACGATATGACCCAGTTTACAGTATTCATTATGTATATGAGTTTTGCTATAGGTCCCATATTTCAATGCTAATAAGTAAACAAATGCTTACGATCAGACTTTAAAACAAAACCACAAGAACAAAAACAAAACACATTACACCTGTGAAAAACCAATGATTATAGTTATTATAGCAGTGAATTAAAATAGTAAAAATAGTATTTTTGCAATGTTTGATGATACACTAGGTAATTACTGTCACACTGCCCCATAAAACTTACAAAGCGAAAGTTGTTTTGTTGACAATATGTCTAATGCAAATCTAAGTCTCAAAACACTCAAATTTGTCTCCCATGAAAGTAAGAGATTTCAATTTATTTTTCTTAAGCCATCAGAACATGGATTTTCAAATATTTTAGTGCTTATCTACCGTAATTTAAATTTTACATCACTTACTAAGTAAAAAATTTACTTAATTGACAACTGAAACTGATTAGTAATATATAATTACCAATCATTTTAAATTTGAAATGTCCCTCATTCTCTATCTTTGAATAGAAATAATACTGTTAAATTTGTAATGAAATCAATATACAACAGTTTGTCACATTTTGATGTGCCTTTTTTTAAATTTGTGACCAGACCACTTTCCCTACTAATGTTCTTATTATAGGAATACTTAGTACTCAATCCTCTTACACATGTCCTCTCTGTGCATTCTTTTTTAACCTTATAAACCTGCATCATGCCATGAAAAGATGTCTTAAATGTACTAACATAATAAATGTAATACTATAAATGATGCTAATAATCTGATTACTTAGTTAATTAATTAATTAATTAAGTCTTGCTTTTGATCAGCATAACATGTACATCAGTATCAAGCACCACTGTCAAATAGTGAGTCCCAAATGTTGAATGTTGTGATATATATTGATATATATACATGTAATTATATACAAGTATACAGCATAACAGTTTTAAAAATTGCATACACACCAGATTAGAACAATTTTAACAAGACCCTGGACTTTCAGTAGGACTTAACTATCTTTTTCTTTTGTCAAAACAAGTTTGAAATGATGCTGGTTTCAAGCGAAATACTGTAAGAGCACATGTTTTTCGTTGGGTTAAAATTTTGTTGTTTTTCACCAAATAAAATTTCGTTGGCGTTTAATTTTGTCACATCGTTATTTCTAAAGTGTATCATGTATCGACTTATTTATTAATACCTTGGTTAAAAATTCGTCATGGATTTAATTTCGTTGATTTAAACTGACAAAGACAAGATATCTGTGAGCCAATGCTCACTAGTGATACCCCCGCTCTGATGTGAATATGCAAAATAAGCAAAGTCGACATTTAACAGAAAGCTGGCATCCGATTGGTACAGAAATATATCCCACAATATAGCATGCCTAAACAAACACTGTGTAAAAATTTCAAGCATCTCCGATAAATAGCTGCTGAGAAATCTTTGACGAAAATTTGTTTGAAAATTTTGGCAAAAAATAAACATTTTTTACAAAGTCATTATTTAACAGGAAGTTGACGTCCGATTGATACAAAAATATATCCCACAATATGGCATGCCAAAACAAATAGTGTGTTAAAATTTCAAGCATCTGCGATAAATAGCTGCTGAGAAATCTTTGACGAAAATTTGTTTGAAAATGTTGGCTAAAAATAAACAAAGTCGTCATTTAACAGGAAGTTGACACCCGATTGGTACAAAAATATATACCACGATATGGCATGCCTATACAAATATTGTGTTAAAATTTCAAGCATCTGCAATAAACAGTTGCTGAGAAATCTTTGACGAAAATTTGTTTGAAAATTTTGGCTAAAAAATAAGCAAAGTCGTCATTTAACAGGAAGTTGACATCTGATTGGTACAAAAATATATCCCACGATATGGCATGCCTTAACAAACACTGTGTTAAAATTTCAAGCATCTGCAATAAATAGTTGCTGAGAAATCTTTGACGAAAATTTGTTTGAAAATTTTGGTTAAAAAATAAGCAAAGTCGTCATTTAACAGGAAGTTGACGTCCGATTGGTACAAAAATATATCCCACGATATTGCATGCCTTAACAAACACTGTGTTAAAATTTCAAGCATCTGCGATAAATAGTTGCTGAGATAAATGTGACAGAAATTTTTGTTACGGACGGACAGACGGACAGACAGACACACAAGGGTAAAACAGTATACCCCCTCTCCTTCGGAGCGGGGGTATAAATATAACATAATTAAATCCTCAACGAATATTTCTGCTTCTACAGTATACACTGATTGTGTAATCTTAGTTCCAAAGCCAGACAAATCTTGTTGATTTCAAAGAGCCTTGGCTGAATGGCCAGCAATGAAATAGACAGGCTTACATCACAATGATGTTTGACACAACTACCCAAAGTTCAAGCTCTTGTTAAAATGGTTCTATCTTGAGAATAAGCTGACTTATTTTGAAATTAAATAGGGAGCTAAATGATTATTCTTTGGATTGGTTTAATTTTTTAAAAATCAGTTGACCCAAAATGACACTGCAAGAGAAGGTTTGTAAGTGTACCTTGTTTTGTTTTTTTCAAGATCAGCTTATGATCAAGATAATAATTGTATATATCGATCAGTATATAAAGAGAGAGAGAGAGAGAGAGAGAGAGAGAGAGAGAGAGAGAGAGAGAGAGAGAGAGAGAGAGAGAGAGAGAGAGAGAGAGAGAAAGAGAGAGATACTGTCTTTACAACTTAACAATTGAAACAAATAAATGAAATCAAAGCTTCATAATTTATGAAGAAAAGAAAAAGAGAAGGCAAAAACGGTTATTATTTTAACAGTTAATTAAGCTGAAACTCTTGAAAAGCCTAGAATGTTAACAAAGAAAAGTGTATTACCATTTTTTCTTCCTGAAGACAAAAAGAAAGAAAATGTCTAAATTCAGACAAAATTAATATATCAAAGATATTAAAATGTCAGAAATAATAGCAATTTCTAGCATAGCATACTATATACTTTGGTTTTATAAATATTCATGGGCATTAATTTTTTGGGGATTAACTGAAAATAACATTTTAAAGGATATATATATATATATGTAAATTTGTGGCAAATGATTGCATCTACCAGTATACAAAATGTTATTAGATATTGCACTTCAAGAAAATTGGTATGCTAGTTCTTTTGATTTGGTTATCCTGATTTTCCTTGGTTTAGTTAAATTCAGTTTTTGAAATTACCTAAATTCATGGGTTATGGACTTTGGTCTTATCAAATGCAAGTGACTTGATCAAACATGCTCACCTGTGCATCACGCACATAAAATAGAAATCATTATGATATCTATTAATAAGGTTAAAGACCGGATTGAGATTAAGAGAAATTTTCTCTTCTATTAATTAATAAACTTGTCAGGTATTTTTGGCTTAATTTTGTTTTGTTTTTATTATTTGAAAGTCAAATATGGACCTGAGAATATTTGTTCAGCTATTCATTCTCTCATAATATTGTAAGATCGTTTGGTCAGAACATAATGACACAAAATTGCAGCACAAAGGTTTAGGCCCCCAAATCTGCATGTGTTAGATATATTTAATTTATTTTAGTCCACATTATGTACAAGACTCTTAGTAATCATTTTGGGTATAGTAAAAGCTGAACATGAATTGTAACTGTGCAATGCAGCATATATGCCATGATACTGATTGATTTCTCATTTCCAGTATCAGCACATTTTAATTATTGGTACTGCATTCTTTATACCTGCTAACTGGCCAACTAAATATAATAATACATTAGACATTACGAAGGAATGGAAAAATGAAGATCAAAAAAATCACTCTGAAATAAAAACATTTTCACAGAAAATTTTTTTGCATGGACATATGGAAAAAAGGAAGTACCTGCAACAAGTTAACAATCCGTGATAGAAGATGCTCATACATGCCAAAAATATATCTAAAAGATGCCAAAAATCCATTGGTGTCTATTTTTTCAAATTTATGAAATGTCAATACACCATATATGCACATTTGATATTTTACCTTGCCAATACATGTACTGGCGTGCCACCAGTTCTCGCCGAGTGGCGAATACCATTTCTCGCCAGTACATTGTGACGTCATTTTATCAACACATAAAATTATATATGAAAAATGACGTCACAATGTACTGGCGTCTGGCGAGAAATGGTACTCGGCAAGAACTGGTTGCACGCCAGTAGTGTAAGTGTTTAGAAGACCAAAATTCCATGTTGTAGTCAAACATGATTGATGCAATTGCAATTATGTTGTATTTTATTTAATAAGCACAAGCAAACATTGCAAGCTTTCACAAAATCCCCTCGGCTCTTGACAATCATGACAACCAGTAGAAAATTCATTTTTTAAAAACTCATCCACTGAATATTCTTTTGAATGTTTATTTTTTCCCACAAGGCATCTTAAAAAGGCAAAGACGAGCAGAGTGAACCTCTAAATATATCATCACAGTCACCTCAATTGAGATATTATATATTTGTAAACTTTGAACAAGTGTATAGAGAATTTCAATCTCAATCACTGAAAAGCGTAAAAAGTCCAACTATTTTGTAATTTACCTTTTTAAGTCGAATCCTTTCGTGTTCGAGATAACAAGGTTTGACTGTGTTATTTCTGTTAATCAGAGTTCTATATATTTCAATTAAAAAGGAAGCTTAAATGTGAAATGGAAATTTTAACAATATAATCCGATTCTTTTCAAATATTCGAAACGTATGGAAATAAGGCCTATCGTGATGAAGTTCAACAGTAGCAAAATTTGGGTCACAGAAGCCAAAGGACAACTACAAAATCAATATTTTTTTCAAACTGACAATCATAATCATAAACAAGTCATTGACTTTCGCACAGATATGCGTATAATTGTAAAATCAAAACCCTGAGAGGAATACTACCTGGCGCTGAATTGTCGTTTGCCATTTGGTTTTGATTCCGATGGTAAAATGAATGATTTGTAACTTCCGCTCTGAAAGGTTAGAAATGAAAACACCAGAGACGTTCCGACTTCCGTAATTCTCGCGCACTGACTCGTGACGTCACGCACTATTTTTGCCATACGAACCAAAATATCATTGAGCAAGAAATTTTAAAAACTTTATTGAAGTTTATTTTTACTCTATCTTATGTATTTCATTTATATACTATCTTGAAGAATGAAAGAATATAACAAATTGAATGCTTGAGTATCTTTTCTCACAAAACGTAAATATTTAACTTAAGACCTATATCTTCTTGTACATGCTTCCGCCCTATAAATAAGCAATAGGGCACAAGTAAATACGTTCAGCAACTTGGAAAAATTATGACATCTTCATATTCAACGATGCAGAATAAACATGTATAAGGATTAAATGAGTACGCAGGTTAGCAAAACAAAGGTTGATGTTGGTAACCATAAGTTGGCAAGATATAAGTTGCAATTGCATAGAAATACATTGCTAATTTCCAACCGAAACTTCATGACCATTTGTTTCTTGAAATCATATGTTGCTCTCCCCCAGGGAGCATGCTTTTAGTTATCATCGCTTGATGCACTTGTTATCGCGTGAAGTTTTTAACAATGATATGAGATGCATTGAATAATGTGAACAATTTTGATAGAATATCCTGTTTAAGACAGAGAACCGGTGAAATAATATGCAACATGCAACAGATAGTTTATACGTTGTGGTTATGGTGGTTGTTAACTCATTTCCTAGTTATTAAAAATAAACACGCTGTAACAGTGAAATATTTCAGAAAGAAATACACTTAAAAGACGTGTAGATGATATTTAGAGTAGATATTTTAAAACAAAATATTTATCATGGTCACATGTTTCCTAGGGAAATGCTATATTAAATTAATACAGTAACAGTCTTGGTGACTATATTCATTTAAAAGCACTCCAAAATATACTTTCTGGCATAGTAACACAATATTTTCATTCAAAGTAAAGAATTGTGTATATCCTTCATTATCATTGATATGATGATGAGCTATCAATGTGTTTCCTACAATAACGATGACATAAGATGTAAAAATATGCACACAGTTGTGGTGACATCACAAATAATATTTAATTCAAGATATATTTGATAGATATATGGATTAAATTTGATAACTTACTGAAAATTAAGAGTGCTTGATTAAATTTTACTTTTATTAAATTGTCATTTCTGTCTTTATTAATTTCTGCATGTTTTTTTTTACTTTAATAACTTTTATAGTTAAGCATTTAGTTATTTCCTATGTATTGTAAATGTGTAGTAACACCCTACACAATTTTACATAGATATTATTTTAAAAGCCAGAAGTACATTCTTAACACATTGATACTTTTTATTTGCTGCTTTGACAAGAATTTTTTATACATGTACTACATAGAATTTGTTCAATCTGCATTTTTACCAGTCAGGAAAAAATGTAGTATTTTGTGTAGTTTAGTTTAATACCTATTAACATTGGAACAATGAAAGCAGATTAAACAAATCAAAATTATGGCTTAATAATGTTTGATTTATATTCACACAATCATCCCCATGAAACATTCTTGATTTTTAAAGCTTAAAATTTTTAAATTTTTACTTTTATAACATAAAGTCAAATTTAAAGTACCGGTACGATGTTATCAAAGTTGCAAAATAAGAGTAAACTATGCTGGCAATAATATAAAAAAATTATACTGGCATTGTTTACTGGGGATGATAGAAATGTTGAATGTAATGATTTTAATTTTGCATGTGTGATTTTCATTTATTTTATCCCTTTCTTTTCTTTTTCTCTCTTTTTTGATTAGGTTAGCATCATTTTGATCACCATGTTGTATTGAAAGCATCCTCTTCCTTCCTCGTGGACCGTTCCAAAGTCTTCAGAATGTGTCCACATCTACTACTCTCAATCTAACAAACTCATCTCTGCCACATCATCCACATTTCCACTATGAATCCACATCACCACATATCTACTCCCGGTTTCTTTATGCCAGATAAGGGGATCTCTCCCCGCCAGGCTGGAAACTCTGCCATTAACTACCCACCTAATTCTATTTTAGGGGGATACTCCCTAACAGATAGTCCGTATAACATTCGATTACCCATCAAAGAAGAAATGGGTGAACCAAAGCACGACAGTGCCAAAGTGGATTTATATTCCATGGCGGATGACAAGGGAAGCTTAGGGGTCATGAACTCCTTCCCGGAGGCCAATGATCAGACAAGCCCTATAACGCCTGTTTCACAATCCACGTCTCACCTTCATCCATACCGTCCATCTGCTAATTCCGGCGACGCTATGCTCAGTGCCATTAATTATCACAATGAAAATGAGATATTGCAAGATGGACCCTTTGATGTGTCCGTGGCAGGGACACTTCCTAATCTGGATGATGGAATGATTCTGCCCAATATGGGACCGCAGGATTTGTTCGACGGAGAGGGAAACATGGATGAACCCTACGATATGGATGAGGCCTTTGGAGACCCAACACTGGAAGGCAATTTGGGTTCAGTCATGGATGCTGATAGTTTGGGTATAGGTAAACCATTCAGTTGTATAGAAATTTAATCAAAATTAAGTCACTGACTTAAGTTTGAATTATTTTCATTTTTCTTAGAAGGATATTAAGACCTGATTGTATTGAATATGAATATGGTTGATAAGATTGCGGTTTTATGTTTATCGTGCTGTGGAGATGTATGACCACTGAATGCATGTTCAAGTTCATGAATTCATAATTGACCTTTTATGTTAATAGACCCAAGACTTGGTGAGGGAGGGGGTAAGAAGAAAATGAAAGGCAAAGGGATCAGGACTCCTCCCCATGGATCTCCAGCCAGAAACTCAAACTCGCTGATGTGTACAACATGCAACAAGTCGTTCAATAACACTAGTGCCTTGGCTAAACACAGGCTCACTCACAGTGATGAGCGGAAGTATGTCTGTAACCTCTGTCAGAAAGCCTTTAAGAGACAAGATCATCTGTGAGTATATTTCTGTACCAGATAGCATGAATTGCACAAATGAAAATACTTGGAAACTCTTTGCAAGTTTTTTTGAAGTTTTCTTTTAGTATATGGAAGCAAGCTTGTTAAAATTTGAGCTTATTTGAACTTTAATTACATTATCCTCCAAATATTAAGTTTTTCTCTGAATTTGAGAAACACTTATCTCCAATGCAGAATATTTCAAGGTTTTTTGGCTTTTATTGATTAACTTTTGTTTCTATTCCAGTAATGGTCATCTGATGACACATCGAGAAAAGAAGCCTTACGAATGCACCGTTGAGAATTGTCAGAAGAGCTACTGTGATGCTAGGTCTCTGAGGCGCCACTTGGAAAACCACCACAACCAGTCACCAGAGCAGATCCAGGAAGCCATCGCAAAAGTTGCACAAAATGCTGCTGCTGTCATTGCTGCTGCAGCAGCTTCCAACTCTGCCTCCATCAAAGCTGGGACGACATCCACTCAAGCCAGTCCAGGGAGTGGCAGTGCATCCTCTGCCATGTCTGGAAGCTCGGTGGGGAATCACAGTTCTCATAGTGATGCCACTCTACCGGCCATTGAAGGGGGAGGGTACGGGTCACAGTATGCCAGTGAAAGTTCAACTCCGGTGACAAGTCCCACTTATGGTGCACAGCATGCACCGTCTAACGCTTTTCAGTATGAACAGCAACAGTCACAGATGGGACAAGGTGGCCAGCAACGGGGTATGGGAGACCTGATGCAACCAGCTCAGGTGTCTCAACATGCTGTTCACGAGTGGCAACTTAAGTTGCAACAAGAGCAAGAGCAACAGGCAGCAGCCCAGGCTTTAAAAGAATTTCAGATGAAGTTGCAGCAACAACAACAACAACAGCAGTTCTCCCAGCAACCTATCCCTCAAGATTCGTCCATTTTTGGGATCCTGGAGGCTGAACAGCAACATGCAGATCAGCAAGCTGTCCATGATCTGCAACTTAAACTGCAGCAGCACCAACAGGCTGCCCAGCAGGCTCAAATTCAACAGCAACAACAGGTTACTCTTTCTTCCCAGTTGCAACAATCGCAACAAGCACAAATGCACCAGGCTTCCCAGATGCAGCCACATCAGGCTCAAGAGCTACACCAACTACAGATAGGATTGCAACAACAATTACAGGTAAATGCTTTTGTACAAGACAATTGGAAGCCATTTTAAAAGGTTTTTAGATGAATGGTGTCTGTTTGATAAACCTTTCTATTCGATGAGAATTTTTTAAAATTCAAATTCTCTTTTTTTCAGCCTGTTGCACAAAATAAAGATGTGGTTGTTTCACCAGGGATGCAGCAACCATTGGCATACCATGGACAAACTTGGCAGGTCTGTCTCTTTTTACAATTTATTCACAGTTACTTTTAATCCAATTTCATGAGAATATTATGTTCTTAAGGTTTTGGTTTTTTTTTTGGTTGGGGTACATAATTGTGTATTTTTAATGCTGTCATGAATTCTGTTAATTATCCCCTCGCCCAACTTGTTGCGAAGGGGATATAGCATCGCTACCGTGCGTGTGTGTGTTCGTATGTGTGTATGTATGTATGTATGTATGTATGTATTTATGTATGTGTGTGTGTGCACTCCATCTCAATATTGTAGTAAATTAAAAAAAAACTTCCAATGGAATTTCCTTAACCTTTGCACAAGTATGCCTCATTGTAAAAGATTCAAACAAATGCAATGTCATAATTGGTCAATTTTTAATGCAAAAACTTAGATAAAATTACACCATTGTAAAGGAGGGGGGGGGGGGGGGGGCATACATTATGACAAAATTCGTTCAAAACTAAAAATAATTATCATAGATTGCACACTTCTGTAAAATAACAAATAAAAAATGCATGTGCCCTTAAAACAATTAATACTATTACAAATTATTATTTCATTAAATCAATGTCATAACCAACTTTGTATACGAGTTATCAATTGAACTTTCTGGGTAAGAGTTATCAATTTTCCGCTTCACTTCTTTGAAACCAAAGTGAAAGTAAGGAGTTCAAATCAACAACTTGATATTTTATGGATTTAGATCGAGTACAGGTAAAGAAAATGTAGTTTTTGCAGTAATGTAGGGATAGTAGAATGTGGTCTTATCATTACCATAACTGTATATTCCTAAATAATACATCCCTACAAACAATAACTTGTGTCGCGAGGGGATGCTCCGCTTAGTGGTGCCCTTGTTTATGTTATTTTGATTTGACTTTTTGAAAAGTTGAAACTGTAAACAATTAACAGGCTACTTCAATGAACCCTGGTGTGAAGCAAGAGACCCACCCCCTCAGTTCTGCCCCAGCTGATGAGACGTCCGCCAATTACCTTGGACAGGTCAGCCCAATAAGTCCCGCTCCTAACCAACTGCCTAACGCAGCCCGCCTGCTAAACGCATTGGGTGGCGTTTTACCTCAGTCCTTTCAACCAAATGGAAATGACCAGAAGTTGATGTAAGTTTTTGACTGACTTGTTTCTCTAAACTTGTAAACATGTAAATTAAAGATTGACAAAAAATAGTCCTTGTGTCCCAGTTTATCCCCAGTTAATCACAAAATAAAGTCTCGTGAAGAAAAGATGGTTTACAGTACGTAAAACTCATGGCCAATTATCCTATCAATACAGTATGCTATAAGAATGAACATTTTAATTTCATGGATCATCAACAAAATCGACGAAAATTAAAATTGGTGTGCAACAAATAATTATGAAAATATATACTTCATTTGATAAAACTTTCTTCATAACAGGGATGATTCCAAACCTGTAGTCTGCAACATTTGTGATCGAAAGTTTAAAAACATTCAGGCATTGAATGGACATATGAGGTTACATGGTGGATACTTTAAGAAAGTAAGTAAAATGAAAGAAAATACCTGTGGACATGTGGAAATACCTGTGGACAACCCAGCAGAGATAATAAAGCTTCCTTTTTCTGGATCATTGTAATCTAAAAACCCTAAATTGTATTTTTTTTAGCATGATGGTAATGTAGGCTAATTTTAGAAGCTCATCCGATTTAGTCCCTTATTCAATTTGCATCTGCTCACAAAATAATTGGTTTGCCATGTGAGGAATTTGATGTATGCAATATAAGTGAAATAGCTGTACCTTTGCACTTGCAAGTTGTTGAATTTTACAGCCACTCTAGATAGCTTGTTTGACAGGTTTTCATACATTCTTGATCTTTTATGATTTCCACCCAAACATACTCAGATGTAATGCAGTGTGTTAATTTTATCTTAGGAAGTTAAAGATGACAAGAAGGGTAAGAAGATGAACCCCTTGATGGCCCCTCCTTCTCCTGTGGGTCAAAAACCAGGGATCCTGGGGCAAGCATTCCCTGCAACTATGGACCAAGTGGGATCCTCCCCAAATCCTCACAATCCAAGTAAGGTTGAAGTGATTCCTTACATAGGGATTAAAGGGATTATATATACCAGTTATGGTTGTCTTTAGATAATGTAAACACGATTGATTTTTTCTGTTTTCAAATTAAAATATTTTGCTTCGATACCTACTGATTTTTAACTCACCGAGACGAAGTCAGGGGAGCTTATGCTATACCGTCATTGTCCGGACCTTGTTTGAACAAAGAGCCAACACCTTTTGAATTATACCAATGTTTTGTTTTGTATTAAGATCAGAGTTGGGGTCAATTACTTTGAAAAGTAATTAATTACTTTCAAATACATTGACAATTCTATCAATTACTTGCAATTACAATTACATTGATTTTTTAAAATGTAATTAATTACTCTCAATTACTTTGATAGATGTAATTAATTACATTTCAAATACTTTAGTTTTATTTTTTCAAATCTTGAGAACATATACATATATTAACAGCATTAATTAAGATATACAGAGCTTTATGTACGGTTATGTTTTTAAAGGTTGTACAGTTCAGTTCAGATCAGATTTCTTACAAATTTCTAGAAAAATTTTCTTTAACATTAAATTCATTCAGTACCATTGAGTTCATTTTTGGTTCTGAATAATATTTTCTCTATAGTGAATTAATTTTTATTCACATATTAAAACTATGTTTATTCAGAAAGTACAACTTCCGGCAGTACAGCGTATCAGTATACAAATAATAATTGCTATAATTCACAAGAAAGAGATATTTTGACTCCCTTAAGTCTAAAATCAATGGGGGTTCTTGGGTATTAGAGGAGTTCACACCTCCACAAAATTAGATCTTTACCTATTGCCCTGGGCAGTGTGTTATGCTGTATAAACATATGAAAAATTATGGGACATTTAATTATTGTATAAACAAAAGTCCATGCCAAACATGTATAAAATCTTTTTATCATTATAAGACACCTATTTTATATTTCAAACTTGGAAAAAAAGTAATTGAGATGTAATTGAAAAGTAATTGAAAATACACAATATTTTTGGAATGTATTTAACTCTTTACCCCTTAATGCCACCTTTTGACGCATAGGCCATATCCTTAACACTCTACCCTGGGCTACCCTTAGACTGTTTTCAGATAAACTGAAAACAGCTGGTGTGTGTTTTTGAATATACTTATTACAGGTCTTAGCAATTCAAACACATAGAAAATTATATATCAATGGATTTGTAATGAATTAAGTTTTCAACATTCATTGAAAAAAAATTTATTTAAGTCACTAATAAAACAATACAGGTGCTAACAGGTATATGAAAATAAAACTGAGTGTTCTACATTGAAGCTTTATTAAGAATAATTTCACTACAGATACTTGATAAACATATGTCAAACTGTGTGTATTACAAATAATTATTTAATAATTTTTATAGAAAGATTCCAATGTCATTACAGAATTCGTTTTTTGATTGTAAATAATTAAATCTACCTGTGGTTGACTTTTCAATTCATGTCTATCGTTTTCAGACTTATATTTACGATTTTTTCCAATAAATGCATACTTGCCAACTCACCCGATTTCGTCGGGTCACACCCGATTTTTCAACCCTTCACCCGATTATCTTTTATGACGCGGCGGGTCATGCTTTTCACCTGATTTTTGTTGAACAACCCGAAAATCTCCCGATTTCCGGGTTTGGTTCGTAAATTACGTTGCGCGTTTGACTTCCAGTTAGGAACCCAAGCTGAGCTTTATGTACATGTAAACAATGCCGATGGCTGTAACAGACACATTAAGTGTAATTATTATCGTGAGTTGTTTTGACTAAGCGAAGGTTTAAATCACTAAGTGTGATGGCTTCCAATAAGAAAAGGTCTTCATCGGGGCCAGCGGAATCAAAACCAACAAAAAGAAAACGATATTTTTGTACCTATCAACATATCTGGGAAAATGAATTCCGTTAGGTAAAACAAAGTAATCGAGTACAAAACCAGGCTTTTGTGTTCTATGTAACGCACATTTGAATATTGGATTTTGTGCCCAAAATGATCTGCCTAAACATTCAAAAACGCTAAGTCGTGTATAGAATGCTTTTTAATACACAAAAGTCTTCCAAGTCACTTACAACTTTCATGCCATCATTTACAGAGTTCAAAAGCAAGGTTATTGTAGCAGACACTCTTTTTGCATTTTTTTTTGCGGAACACAACCTACCTTTTTCTGTGTCAGATCACTTTTCAAAATTCAAAATCAGCAACTGTTAGTTAAAAGCTTCTTTGCAATAAAGTATTACACATAAGTTTTAACACATATTTCTAATGTATGTACCTATGAAACGCATGGTAAATATGTCGTTAATGTCGTTAGGCGCGATGACACGATTTTTTACTTTACAAATCTGGTCATGACCAGATTTTCACATGTTGGAGGTTGGCAAGTATGTAAATGGTGTAAGAGGATTTGATAAATCTAACATGTTAACAAAATAAGTGTGTTAACTTTTTGAAAAAATTCAAATTTACCGGTATATTCGTGTATTTAGGGGTTGCAGGTAATGCACACCTTGTGTTCCGTTTTCTGTAACTACACAGATTTTTCCACAAAATTTTGCATGAATTTGACATCTGGCTTTCATTATTCTATCTCACTACCAATAAATCTAGAAAATTCTGCCTCTAAACTTGATTATAAACAAAAATTGAAAACATGTGCGATGTCCACATCGTAGTCCGCCATCTTTGTTTATTGTAGTAATGCATCATGCCACCATACACAGGTAAATCACGTGATATCTTTATTTAGAATGAGTGAACAACCATCCGTATACATGGCCAGGTGTATACCAGTCAATGTTTATAATAAACAACAGGTGTTGAGGGGTCTAATTAAGAGCTGTATATAGGGTGCGTCAAAGGTCGTCATTAAGGATATGGCCAGGGTCGTCAAAACGCGTCATTAAGGGTTAAAGGATAGAAACCTCTAAGGGGAAAAGAGTTAAATACATTCAGTTACTTGTAATTAAAGACAGACTCAATTACAAATTACTATCAATTACTTTGAAAAATGTAATTAATTACACTCAATTACAAATACTTTTTTCAATTACCCCATCCCTGATTAAGATGTAGTTTTTGCAGATTCCTTATTTTATGCGAGTACTCAATTCCGCGTCCCAACTATTTTGCACCATATCACTAGAATGTAAAATCGCAAATGACTCTTTTTATTATAGGAAAGTTCCATTAAGTTTACATCTATCCGCAAAATATATAAGTGAGATTTTAATATCTGTGAGGCTTGCATCTCGCAATTTCTTGCGAATATTAATTTCCAGCGATTAATTTGGAATCTATAGTACATGTAATTTATGGATACTACATATTACAATGAAACAATTTTGAGAAAAACACAAAAAAATTTTGTTATGATTTGACATTAGATATTTGTGTCGTGATTCGTGGCATAACATCTGTATGATATTTGCAGTGCAATTTGCCATACAATCACCAGTACCTCCCGACTCACCCATGACCGAGTCACCAGGCATGTTCAAACCGGCCCAACCCCCTCAGGCACAGTACTGGGTAAGAACATTTCTTCCATTTATGGCCTTTTTCTTTAAGGCAAAGTTGGTAGATTTTCTTTTAAGAAGTGTGTATAAGCATCTGTTGAAAATTGTTTACTGTTTGGTATTGATATTAAATGAATATTATCTTGAAATATTATTGCTTGCAAAGTTTAATGAAATCATGGTAAAATTTTAAATTAGATGTGTATTAAATTTATGTGTGTATTTGTTAATGTGTACCAAATATATAATGTGTGACCAATATTTTAGGATCAACTGCAGGAGCAACAGATTCAGCAACTTCTGCAACAAGATCACACTCAGCAACAAATTCCAAACAGCCTGGAGCAACAGCAAGACCATTTGCAGAAAATGGTAAATTCTTTTTTTGGGGTGGTAAAGTAAAACTTTTTGACCAAGGAAAACATTTGATGTCAACCTTTGAATATAATTTTTTTCTTCCAGCAAATATCTCACCAAGTTCTTCACCCCCAGCGCTCGATTGAATCAGGCGAGTTTAATTACGACAATGTGAGACCACCTGTGACTCAGATGCGAGTGCAGACCACTCAGCACCAAACAGCGAGTTCAGTGGAGACTCAGGAATATCCCAGCAACCTGGCAGCTCAGATACAGCAGCAGCTTGCTCAGCAACAGATCCAGCAACAGCAACAAGTTGCCCAACAGCAACAAAGAACTATAGACAGTTTTAGTTCACAGATTCCAAACACTCACATTAATTTGAATTCCTTACCCATCCCCATGAACCCAACAAATGTGCCGTCTACATCGAGTCCTCATCCCCCCAAATTTGCTCAAAGTATCCCCTCCCCATATGGGTCTCAACAAGTGAAACCCGAAGTTGGGGCATCGGTAGCTGACCCACTTTCTCAACTTGTCTCCAGTCATGTGACCTTAGTTTCAACGTCTAAAAATCAAGGAATGACAGTTGCTCAGCTGCTGAACAGCATGGAGACTGCTGAAGGGCTGAAACAGTTTGAATTAGTTGATTCTCTTCCTGTATCATCAGAAAAAGCAGGAAATAGAACTGTGAACGTTGGAAAAGGTGGTATTTTACACACTGCAGTGACTAGTAGTGCTTCTTCAAGTTTGTATCCAGGAATGGAACATTCAAACCCAACTGATTTTGTGAAAGATATGGATTACAATTCAGCTTTGGATGATATTAATAACACTATAGCCAAACATGAAATGTTGGACCGCAGGCATAGTGCAGAAGCAGTGGAAGTGAACCCCTTTTCGTTTCCTACAGTGAATTTCTCAAACAATGGAAGAGAAAAGGTAGAAAGTAAAGAGCCTAAGAAAATCGACGAAGGTGATAGACACAAAGAGTTGAAGCGTAGACTTTCAGGAAGTGACTATGAAAAACCAAAGACGATGGTGAACTTCTCTAACCAAAATTATTCAGCCAAAGAGGAGCCATTTGTTAAACCATCTCCGTCCATCTGTAGCCCGGAAGCAAGACAGCGAATGAGAAGCAAATCGGGAGATGACTTCAAACTTCTGCGGTCAATAAGTGTAGACAATACGTTCATGAGGCCAAGGAGCAGAACAGAGGCATCGCTACACAAGTATAAATCTCATGACGGCAACTGGGACTCAACAAAACTGTCCAAGTCGGACGGAGCTGGTCAATTCAGGAACCCAAATTCACTGGGAACATTAAAAATGAAGAGAAAGCACCGCCCATCTCCTCTGTTTATTCCCAGTTACCTGAACAACTCTGGATTTCAAAGTCGGCTTAGATCTCCTCGGATTCTACAGGGAGAATCTCGCACTGGAAATACCCCACCCCCATACACCCCTCCCCCCATGTTGAGCCCCATACGCAGTGGCCCTGGACTTTTCTGTTCTCTGTCAGGGTATCCACACGTACCCATCACCCCAAAGTCGGCCCCGCTGACTCCCAGGAATTCTCTGCTGATGTCAGCTCGAAGTTGTTCCATCAAGTCGGACATTGGAGATATAGCTGAGGAGGAGGAACCACAACCCGAGGAAGCATCTGAACCACCCCCAGAAACTGACGTTCTACCGTAAGTATTTTTATAAAGTTTTCTCAACTGGATTTTTTGCCTGTGGGTTCAACTTTTTTTGTGTGATGATCTTAAAATTATTTATTGTGCTATTTATTTTTTGCATAATCGGAACTGACCAGTCTAAATTTGATATTGGTTATTTTGAGTTTGAGAAGATGATGACACAAATGTAGCAAAAAAACAAGCACCCAACAGAAAAATCCAGTTAAACGTGTATGTCAGTCTGGTGAAAGAGACAACTGTCGATGAGTGTAGGTGACTATCTGTAGCACTGCAACAACAAATTGTCAAGTTTAAGAATGATTCATGTCAAATTTTGCCTTGCACCGCGGAATAAAATCGAAAACAGTTTAGATCTCATTTAGCTTATAAGCATGATTTATTAGAATTAAGACATACTAGAGAACTAAAGAGTTGAACCTTAAAGTCTACTTTATCAAGTAAATGGATTTAATAAATTGGCGCCAATTTATTGTATTGCCTTAAGCAGCACGCTACTGTGTTTAAGTTTGTTGTTCTTTCTGTTTGAAGAGCACAATTACTATTTAAACCCTGTCATTGATTTTTCTCTGTAAACGATGATAAACCAATAATCATTGTTGCTCATGGTATTTGACGTGTTACACCTGTGGCGAATATTCTTAGATTTATATTGGTGCAATACTAACAATTAGCCTGATGAATAATGTATTTATAACGTCTTGCACACTGTACGGCATTATCACTTTTTTTTTTGGACAAAATTATTAATAACAAGACTTGCTAACTTTTTACAGGCATGTGAATATTGGAAGCCAGTATCAAGCAGAAATACCCCCATACAATGGTAAAGCGCCTTTTGATAATGTCGAATTAAACTTAACCATGTAACTACGATGAAGAACAACCATATTTGAAGGCATATCATGAAAGATAAGTGATTCAACAAGCAATGATTCTTTTTGCAGAGAACAGATCAGAGGTCATGAAAGTCGTCTGTAAAGAAGACCTGGTCTGGGCCCCGTCCTCCGTTGGAGATAACTCAGAGGAAGATGGTGTGTACAGCCAGTCAAGATGCTTAAGAGGGCTCAATGGTCGTGGCCATTATTAGAGTATTTCAATCTCCTTAAGAAGAAGAGCTCTTTATAAAGATATATTGCTGCATTTAAATGTTATCCAAGACTTCCCCCCATGCATATTTTTTTATTCTACCAGTTTGTTCATTTCCTGCTTTGTTTTAATGTTATTCTTGACAGTAAACATGTACAGTACATGTATTTTTTTTTTATCCTCCCATTTCAGTGCAATATTATCAGGAATTCAGTTGTAGTGCTGCTGTGTCAGGAAATGGATGCAATGTGGAATATGCTCTGCATGTCCTTCACCTTCTCAAGGGCAATATCAAGGTAACTGATCAAGGGCAATATTAAGGTAACTGATCAAGGGCAATATTAAGGTAACTGATCAGTAGCAAGGTAACTGATCAATAGCAAGGTAACTGATCAAGGGCAATATCAAGGTAACTGATCAAGGGCAATATCAAGGTAACTGATCAAGGGCAATATCAAGGTAACTGATCAAGGGCAATATTAAGGTAACTGATCAATAGCAAGGTAACTGATCAAGGGCAATATCAAGGTAACTGATCAAGGTAACTGATCAATATCAAGGTAACTGATCAAGGGCAATATCAAGGTAACTGATCAAGGGCAATATTAAGGTAACTGATCAATATCAAGGTAACTGATCAAGGGAAATATTAAGGTAACTGATCAATAGCAAGGTAACTGATCAAGGGCAATATTAGGTGTTTGATCAGGTCTGTTATCAAAGTGCTTGATTAATTAAGAACAGTATCAAGGAGTTTGATTATAGGCAATGTGTAATTGTAGGTAAATTGTTGAAGCACAGTATTTGAGAATTTGATCATGGGAAATACACTATCATGTTTAATATATTTTATTTTAAAGTAGATTTGAATACCCATGTAGTTATTGTACAGTGTTAAAGTACTGTAATATATGTAAATATAGATTGTCTTAGTTTCTTAATACTTTGTTGTAGGATGCCATGTTAAAACTAATGGAAGGAGCGATCTCATTACCCAGTAAACATACTTTGTTAGATTACAAGTATCAAGGTAAGGAGTCCCATTAGGGAGGGGGTGGGGTGTAATATCCTCAGTATTATCAATTGTAAAATTATCAAATTGTGAATGAATACTGGTACTCTGGTGGCTCTCCATTCACAATAGCAGTTCATTTTGCATTTGTTATAAATCAAGTTTAAAGTGCATCAGTTAAACTGTTTTTGAGAGATTTCTTTGAAAACATTTATATTAAAATTGCTATTTTTCTAAAGTAATAACAATATATGTATTGAGCATGTGCAGCAAATGTAAAACATGAGTTTTACTTAATTTTAGAATTACCTGTAAATTTCTTTTTCAGAAACTGACCAGTGGACCTCAGACGAAATAGAAAAGTACCAACAAGCTTTATGGAAATGTGATAAGGATTTCTTTGCAATATCAAAAGAGGTAAACTGGTATTTTGATGACATTATACCAACACACGCACAAAAAAAACCCAACCATAAAGCTGCCAAAGCCTTTTCCTTCAAAGTATGCTGGAAAAAGTCTGAATCCATATTGTTGTTTGTTTTACCATGCAGCAAAGTTTCTCATTTTACCTTCAAGTCATTTCTAACAAGTTTCAATACATCTAAGCTGTTACAAGTATAAAAAATTATGTGCATGTAAATAATGAAACATTTTAAATGATGTTAAAATGCTTTTGAAAATTGGAATGATTGCATGAGAATTTTTTGGGATATTGAAAAAATGCAAGTAGTTGATAAAAGAATTTTACATTTGAAAATACACTGTAATTACAGATTGGAACAAAAACCACCAAAGAGTGTCTTCATTTCTACTATCTGTGGAAGAAAGTTTGCCCCGACGAACATAAGAGATTACGGATCATCCGTCGCAAACGAGAGCACGACCGTCTGTATAACCTACGATCTCAACAAGCCGCGACTCAGCCCCAGAACCAACAGGCAACCACAGATAATTCAAGCTTTGCGAAACCTGAAGAAAATGATTTAATGGAGTCAGACTCAGAATCCATTGAATCCATGGAGACAGACAATCAAACTGTAAGCATGAAGTTTCTTGATTTTTTCATTTGATTGCAAATTTTGCATATGTGAAAAAGATTCTGCAAATTAGAGGAATGTAACTATACTTGTATTTATATTTCCCCCCATTAGTTGTAAATGAACTAAACTATGTTATAAATTAGCCAAACTTTTTCTCAAATGGAAATGTTTTTAATTTCACATACATGAACATCAAATGTATGTTGTGAAATGTGTCGTATTGTATTTGTGTTTGCCAAAACACTAAGAAAAATGAAAAGATTTTTTTATCACTCATAATTAATTTGACAGGACAAAGATGACACCCAATCAGTTTCCTCATCAGTCAGTGCCTCACCTGTGCCTACCTATACTTGTGATTACCCAGACTGCATGGCTGTAAGATACTCCATTGGCTCCATTATTATTTAAATTTTTTTTATTGTGATTAACACTCAAATAATGCAAAATTTTCCTGGATAAAAAACTTAACTTTTGAAATGATTACTAATAATATTTTAGAATGATGAATTATTAATATTTTAGAATGATGAAAACACAGCTTTGCAAACATCCTGCCTTTGCTAGCTTTGCTAGCCCCTACTTGTGAATGAATGATAAACTTGCCACTTAGAAATAAGTGGCGTCTGATCAACTTTTCTTTGATAGTTAAAAAAAATGTAATAGAAAGGACAAGGTATCTATTAACAGTTTATTTACAAATTTACACAAAAAATAAATGCTTTCTCTTTACACAGAGTTTTACTTCAAAGCAAGGACTGAATGGTCACATTCGTATTCATGGAGGAGGGTTGTCAACAAAGGGAACCCCAAGCGAAAGTGGTGGACCCCAAGACGGTAGAGGGGTGTCCCATGAGGCACGAGGGCCAGGACGGCCGTCCACCAAACCCCCCGCAAATAAACCCTCCCCCAACAGGGACGAGTCAACGGAAGTGTTTCCTTGTAAACTCTGTGGAAGGTAGGGTCTTGCACTAATTATTGCTTATCCAATCATTAGATACAAGGATCTGTAAATGGGGGGGGGGGGAGTAGTGTGTTAAACTAATTATGTCATGTTTTGCCATGAAGTATTCACTACTTATGCAACTTAATGATATGGACGCACGTATAAGAATACATATTTTGATATCATGGTTCATTGCATTCTACAGGTAATGTTGGCATAAATGTAGAAAAAAAATATTACCACCTCTTAAAAGCATAAACTTTGTTCAATGTGTTCATCTTTTGTCTTTTATAATGTAATTTCACATTTATTTGCAAGTCATGTGATAATTTTGAAAAAGTTTTGAATTGCTTTATTGTAAATGATATATCTTATAAAGTTTTATATTCAGATGCAATTTCTAGTATTCTTAAAAGGTTTGCAAGTATGTTTCTTTGAATTTGTAGAGTGTTTGCTAAAGTGAAGAGTAGAAGTGCTCACATGAAAAGCCATCGAATGGCGGAGAACGAGAAAAACAAGATGAAACAGAACAACAATGTAGACATATCTGTGAACTCAATACAGGGGTCGCCGTTTCGGTGAGTTCCCCCCGTGCTGAATGATTCCTGGTGCTTTAATCAGAAAGTGACCTATTGAACATGGCAGTCTACCACTACAAATTAAGGCAGCTTCTTTTGTTTTCAAGAGGAAATGGGAAAACATCGTCGTTTTATTATATGTATACACGATATTGGACCACGAGTGGATAGAAAGAACGAAACAGGGTATAAGCAAGAACAGGAAAAGGAAGGATACCGGAGAGAAAGAAAGCGTGTGGAATCTCTACAATTACGGGTGTGTTGTAAGCTTGTCCTGTGATTTTGAGAACTTGGGAGAGGATCTGCGTCGACAAACTTGGCATTATTAGCAGAATTTGGAGCTGTTCATTTACTTTCTGAAAGTCGGAGATTTTTATTTACTTATAAGATTACTGTCTTATTAAGGTTTTGTTATCACACTGTCATGTGCATTTTGCATTTTGGGAACTTGCAGTGAATTTGTGTCATAAAAAGTAGGGGTCATTTGTTTAATTCTTTTTTTTTTTACCCCACGAATTTGTTAAAAGTCATTTGATCTCTATATATAGTATGTTAGTGTCTTGAAGTACAATGTGGACACCATTGAAGCATGTTAATTTTTAGGCTTTGCCATCATTTCATTGAAACAAAATGTAATAGGAATTGAGAGAATAGGGTGATAAGCATGAAGAGTAAAAAAAATAAAGTATGGGAGGCATTTAGTAGACTGTACTTATTGGCAGTGATGACATCCGGTGATTGGGAGTTGGAGGCTGGGTTTGTGATGGCAGATTCTTTGTGAGCGATTTGGTAGAAAGGGTCCAATGCTTTGTCTGTGATTTTGTTACGTGATTTGGACCTTCACTGGTCTTCATGTGTTATTGGCATTCCATGAGAGCATACACTTTATGTACAAATTGAGGAATTTTTTTTCCATTCATTTATCCCAATCGTTTTTTTAACAAAGAAAATTGGAGTTGTGAAATAATAGGATACTATGTGTACTTATTGGTAGTGTTTCGGAAATCTAGCACATTCTTTTAAAATGAATGATAATGTCATTGCACAAGAACAAACAAGTGCTGACATCTGTACTTTGTTATTAATTTGTCATATATGTGTACCAAGAATGAGCTAAACAATTGTTATGTGAGGATCTAGAGGGGATGTCAGGGGGGTCCAGACCCCTCCCCTCTGCAAAATACAAATTTTTAAAAATTACATTATAAAATTACCAAAAATTTCCTCAAACCAACCCACACACCCCACCCCCGGCGAACTCAAATATAACCGTCGGATCCACCCCCATGGAAAAATTTTCTGGATCCACACATGATTGTAGTACACATATATTCAGAGGCAGCTCATTAGTGCCTGCTATGTTACATGTATGTTGAATTGTTAAAGTAACACTAAAAATAAGTACACATCAGTTTTGGAGTTGGAGGTGAGATTGAATTTAACTTGAACTGCAAAAAGTTTTTTTTTTTGGGGGGGGGGGGGGGGGGAGGGGGGGTTATAGTGATAAAAAAAAGAAAAGAAGGACCATATGGTATCTTAACAAAAATTTTTGATGATGAAATTTTGCCAGGTTTACAGATTTCGTAAATATACATATATCTAGGTAATTTCCATGTGTACATGTACCTGGGACTACTTTGCTTTCATTGAATGTCAACAAAAAATTAGTGCTTGTATTAAATACCATGCCTGTAATGTGTGTGTGTATGTAATGTGATTAGGTTGTTCCTTTATTATTATTGTTAAATATTATTATCATTTATGTGTTTTACAGCCATATGTTTTGAATTGTGCTTTCATATTACATGTATTTTTTGTTATTGTCTCACGTCATAAATTCTATTTACTTGTTACTAAAGCTTGTCAATTTGTGAATTAGATTCTAATTAAGAAATGAAATATATAGGATTGAAACTTGACTTGTTTTTTTTAACCAAAGAAACAGTTTTTAGGGACATGGAATCGAGGACTGTTTTGTTTAACTCATCAGTACTTAATTATTTAGTTTGTAATGTGGAATGTTACAATGCAAATATCAGTCTTGTGCAATTCTCTAATGAGAAATTTGTCATGGTTACGTGTTTTAAAAAATCTGTTTTGCAGTTAAAACAATCTCTGAACATATATATGTGTGCAATATTAGAATCATCCACATGTTATATATATATATATTTTTTCCTCTTCCATAGACCTTGTGCAAGTGTTGAGTTATTTCATAGTTATAGAGTGAACACTATACGCATTTAGCCAACACCTTTTTTTAAATGTTAAAACTTCTCTGTTTTATCTTTAATAGTTTTACTTTTTAAACACATACATGCTTAATTAGGATAGATGAAAAAAAAAAAATTGAGATTTTTTTTTGGAGACTTTTCTTAGTGCGATTTTTTTTTAAGCAACAAAGGTCATTCTTGACTGTTATAAGCTAGGTTCCTTGAGGAGATTATACATATCAATTTCTGTTTTATCTTCAAGTCACAGAGCGTGTTCATATTTTCAGTGAAAATCACGGTATCGTTAAAAGTAATGACAATTTTTTTTTTTTTTTAGCAAACCACTTTTATTTTTGTGCTAATTTTGAATGTTGTTTTTACAAAAGCATTATTAAAGGTTTTATATAGGCTCAAATTGGAAAAAAAAAAAATCCCGTGGTCATGAATCCTCATTATTTGTTAGGTTAGGTCATCTCTGAATAGATTTCTTAATGTAAAAATATTACTTTTATTTCCTGATTGCATTCAGGTTAACATATTTTGGGTTACCTATATTTTGTAATACATGTGTAATTATTAATGAATTAATTAATAATTATTCTAAACTACATTATGTAGATCTCTTTAATTTTAACTAGTTATCATTGTGTGTGGTTGTTTACTTTTAATCAGACATTTCTGTACATATTCACCTACTAGTGCTGTAAATATTTAAAACAATTTTTTTTTCAAATCATGTGAAAAAGCTGTTCTTATGTTCCATTAATTTTTACTATATTTTTGTTTGTTTGTTTGTTACCATAAGTCAGCCAATGCTCAATTTGTTAAACGTATGTTCTTAAAATCATGTTTTAAATATCAAATTTATTATAAACGTTGAGATTTTACAGAAAGCATGGCATTCATTTTTAATTGTTATTTCTCATGGCTAAATCTATCATTTATTGTTTTGTAAATCATTATGTCTGAGAGAATCATTAGCACAGTCTTAAATAGAGATGTTGTTAGGGGATTTTTCTGTAAGCTTACACTTGTATGTCTATATCAAAAAGCTACAGTGCTACTTTTCCCAAAAATTTTTTTTTTTTAATCATCTGATAAATACTGTACTAGATTATGATACATGGTATTGAAAATTATCAAAAAGTAATGAAAACTTTAAAAACTGGCCACTATTTGTTTTTGTTTTTAAATACCTATTTGAAGTCCCAGCCACAGAAGTATTGACCACTGTTGTAACTGATATTAGTAAATGATGATTTTTAACCTTCCACCCCAGAGAAATTGTATTTTCATAAAATTAATATGTCCCCTCCAAAAATTGTATTTCCATGAAATTATGTCCCAACGAGTCTTTAAACGCAAGGCAACACATGAAATTAGTGTCCATTGATAAGAGTAAGTTAAAGTCTTTACAATTCTATTTGTGTCTGTATTGGTGCATTACTACACAACTGTACTCCCTCCATTGTTTTCGTCATCAGATTTCATTAGGAAGGTTCTCATTCATTTTTATTCATATTCATGTTTGTTATGATGATGATGATGTGACATATTAATAATATTGACCTACTGCTTTGCTTCATGTGTGTTTATTTCATTTCTTCATGTGACAACTATAATATTTAAATGTAACCTAGGGCTTCTTATAGGACTTTCTCCTCTCAGTATTTTTTTTTTTGGTCAAGTCCATGTCATGTTTATATATTATATACTATGGAGTGTGCCCTTAGTGGGATAAAACGTACTATGTTTATAATGAAACAAATTATATATATACATATTGCATATATCATATGAAAATGTATGGAATACATTAAAAAATATTTTTAATATTTTTTCACCTTGGGACATTCATGTTGAAAAAAAAAAGATTTGATGAATTATTGTACAGATGAAAAAAGATGAATTTCCACATTAAACTTACAAAGATAATAAAAAGAAAGAAATCATTTTAACGTTTTGACTTATTTCTGGGATATTCATCCACATTCGGTTTTTTTTTGTAAGATGAAAATGTAAAGAAGCAACTTTTATTTGCGAACACTATTTTGTTATTAACAAGAGGTACCAGCAAACTGGTTCACAGTGATAAATTCTTTAATTATGTTATCTGGAAAATAAAATACAAGAGATACTTGATAACTGGTTTGCTGCTAGATATTCGCAATGATGAGGCTCTATGAAACATTACGAAAATTTCTTGCACGCAAATAGATGTCGGTTTATAAAAAGTAAATTAAAATAAGACAAGTACCGGGTACAAGAATTTATTGCACAGATGATTGAATATCACAGTCAAATGAACAATTTATAAATCTTTAATGACCAAGTTATTATACCATTTTATTCATCACTGAACCAGTCCCTCATCTCCAACAGAGCTTCATCTAACCAGGCTTCCATCTTCTCACGAGTTTTACTCTGTTAACATAAATACATCGATAATGTACATGTATTAGCAAATGTTGTGTATAAACTGTAAATTCCTTATATTACACGAGTACTTAATTCCGCGAATCCGTTTTGTTTAAAAATCGCGAGAATATAAAACCACGATCACCATTTCTTTGTTATAATATCCTATAGTTCAAAACTGTCTGAAAAATAAAAGCAAGATTTTAAAACCGCGAGGGTTGCTTCTCGCGATTTTACGTGGAAATTATTTCCTCCCATTTAATTAGGAATCTACAGTATTTCAGACAAATATGTGCAGTAAATATAAAATTTTAAAAAAGACGAAAAAAACTTTATAAGTCTTACTTGTCACTTAACCAACCCATTTCAATTTTTTTTTTTTTAAAAAGATTAAAAAAGAAGAAAAATTGACAACAATAAAAATGAAATAATGCGATATCATGTATCCAGTAATTTTTGCATTTTCGCAAATTTTGTGATGGGGGGGGGGGGAACCCTGGAAAAACAATATCATGTTAATTACAAGTTTACTCAATATACCGTGTCGGTAGCAGTAGTTCCCACGCCGTTTGAATGGAAACTTCCATGGAGTAGACTGTTGGTTCTCTTAAGAGGCTCTCGGTCTTCCTCCTCGTCATTTGTTTCGTTGAAATCTTGAACATGTTCAATTTCCTCCAGTTCACTCAGCTCACAGTTGGATTCTTTACCATGAGATGCTCCAAACCCCATATCTTTAGAATTCAAGATGTCTTCTGCTTCCATTATTGTATGGAAATGATTCTCCTCTTCCACACTAGAATGCTTTTTATTGTATTCAGTGTTTAGACAAGTAAAAACATTGCTTTCTCCACTTTGAATGATTAATGTATTCTCTGGATATTCAAGTTCCTGTTCTTGCATATTTTCCCTTTCTTCATTAATTTTGTAATTACAATTGGCCTTGGAATTTTGGTCGTCTACAGTATGGGAACTGGCCTCTTGAGAAGCAAACATGGTACATGTACTATTACTCTCTTCCAATATATTGTCTATGAAGTTCAGTACATGTGTTTTCCTGCATGTTTCAGTTGAATTATCTTGATTAGCTTTCTTTGGTTGCTGGAGCCAATCTAACCCTTCTAGCTCACCTTCATGGAAGTGCATCTTACGGCCACCTGCAGTCTCATTTTCAAAATTCTGAAGTTCTGACTGACTCTCTTGTTCTACATTTTGATTCTTCTCAAGAGTTGGACCCTATAAATCAAGAAAAATAGAACATTATTTTGTTAACTACCTTCATAAATAAATATATAATTCCATAAGTAGATATGGAAATGATAAATGTATTAACTGGTAGCTGATTGATGAAAACTCATATATATACATGTATATATATTTCAGTAGGTAAAATTGTCAATTAAAGGATTTTAAGGTTCTACCACAGTTTCTAGAACATCAGCTGGCCTGTAAATTCCCATGGATTCAGTAATGCTCCACAGTTTTCGGCTAACAGCCTGTTGGACAGAGCCATTGTGATCGTCTGTCTGTTTAACATACAAATGTGCAACCAAAATCAGGTGCATCCTTTAGTATGCAATATTTACATTACGGTTATTTGTCAAAATGCATTTACTCTGATTTGGAAAACAGTACCGGTACTTAATTTTGTTATTTTATACATCTTTTGCAATGTCATATTTATTTGGAGCATCAGTGTATTTTTTGTAAGTTAAGGGTATTTTTAAAACAACCAAAAATAATTTGAGGCCTAGTTAAATTAAATTTGGTTGAGGAAGGGTTAAATAGTTTACCGTAATTGACAAAAGATATGTTTGACAAACATTATACATTTTTTGTAATACTGCTTAAGAGTAATAATAAATCAGTTAAATTTTATGAATGGAATATAGATCTGTATCAATATAAAGACTAGACATTATTTTCCCTGTTAAAGTTCTGTGTTTAAAGAAGTTAATACCTCCACCAATTGGCTACACTTTCTACGAAACTGTTCACACGGCGATCTCAACACAACATTCGATATGGACTTTGAAATGCTGGCAATTGCTTGACTGTACTGAAAACTGATCTTGAAAAACAAATTGTTAAGAAGTGCTTCAATAATTAAGCATACCAATTTTAAAAAAAAATGGTATTAAAATTCAATATTTCTAATATGAATTATCTCCCTTGTCAGTAGAGCATTGAACTATAAATACATGCAAGTAGAGTTCACATACCCTATCTTCTTCCGTAGTTCTCTGGGGTTTTAAAGTTTGTTCAAGTACACTTTCAAGTGATACCTCAATTTTTTCTTTATAGGTGTCCATCCATTTGTGTTTGTACTTTCTCAACCAAGAAAGTGCATCTGCAGAATATAACATGTATGCGTTTGTTAATATCTCTCAGAAGATGGATTTTATATTGTAATACTTGAGCAAAATTCGAACTTTCATACCTATTTTCTTCTCTGCATTTTCTTGACTAGTGATATTTAGATATACATAGAGTGTCAGTACAAAACAGCAGGCTCCTCTCAGGGATATCAGGCTAACTGACTCGTGACATGGTTGGTGCCCTGTTTTTCAGAAGAAGAAGAAAATGTTAATGCTCTTTAGATCAACATACAGTTGAATTTTGATATCTCGAACACTGGTATCTCGAATACAGTGGATATGTCGAAGTGATTTATAAGTCTAAACCACTTATTTTTTTTAAGTATTTTACCCTAAATATTTCGAATACTTGGATATCTCGAAGTATTCAAGCATCCCTTTTAGTTTCAATTGAGATAACAAAGTTTGACTGTATATATATAATTCATCAGTGAACAAATAACAAATTGTATTTTCTATTTCTTTTAATTCATTTAGATAAGATTTCATTGTATTAATTGTAATAATCCTGGTGAAGGCACCAATTTCAATAAACAATCTTGTTAAACTGAAAAAAAGCATTTAATTACCTTTACATTGCTTAGAGTTTTCTAAAGGTAACGTCATTCCATACTTTTCCCAATCCACAAAACTCAAAGTTTCCATTTCAGATTTTGTGTCGGCAGTGTCAAAAAGTGGAATGTTTCCTGGACCATACCAAGAGAGCTGTTAAACAATGATTTGAATATACTGTATACAGGATTATTTTTACCCAGTGTAATTTTTGAAACTTGCAAAAAGTTTTGATCGGTCTTGAATTTGCCCACACAAATTATGTTTAAGGTCAAGATCTTGTAAATGGAAGGTGCCTACAGGTTTGTGAAATTCAAGATATAAATTCTTTCAATGATGCTTCATAATAATAGCTTTGTTTTAAAGAGTGTACTGGGGCTTAAATTTTTTTGTAAACACAATGAAAAATCATGTTTTAAACAACCATTTTCTAGAAAATATGAAAGATAAATTAAAGTAACAAGTCCCGGAGTTTTGTCCATTTTTCACTACTGAAATATATCTAGAATGCCTATAGTCTCTCCAAAAATGACATTAAACAAGCTCTTGACCTCCTCTTTAAAATGATGTCAAATTGAATATAAGTACCTGATTACTTTTCCCATGATTTAACATAAAATGCCAAGAAGTTGTTTAATTTTCTACATAATTCCTTTAAAGCTGTTAAGTACGGGAAAAAGATTCTTCAAATCAATTATGACGTCATAATGGTTCTAGCACCAAAAAGACACTCTGGAATCATTAGCTAGATCAAAATCTAGTAAATGATTCCAGAGTGTCTTTTTGGTGCTTACAAAAGATACATCAATTTACAAATTGAATTTCTGAATTTTGAAATCTCGAATGTAGAGAAAAAAAACAATTTTTTTTTTCAAAATAAAAGAATAGGATAATAATGCATACTGCAAATATTTACCATAACCAAAGATGGTGTATCTGGTTGAATTTTACAAATTGTTTTCAACCCTACTGTGACAAGTTGGAAAGTCACATCAGACAAATCTGGGATGATTGCTAGCTCCTCTACAGTACTGCTTACAGTCTTGCCAAGAACTGTTAATGGATTGTATTGTGTTTCACTGAAAGAAAATGCCATTTTTACCAGCAATTTCACTGTAGAAAATATTCTGCCTTATAGGTATAATTCAGTAGACATTATGGTACAAATAAATAATAAAAGACATCTTCTGTTTTTGATTTAGTGTACAAAGGAATGAAGTTTATTTTTCAATTAGATATTATACACGTAATAGGATAGTAGAATAATTGACAAGAGTTCAGGTATACATTAATACATGTATCTTCCAGAAGACTAGATCCTGGATGTGAACCTAGAAAAAATTTAGTAAAAATTTTCACCTTAGTAAATACTCTGTATTTGTTGAAACTGGAAATATTGCTGTTGGAAAGTCCTCCCTACATGGTCTTCAGTGTATCAACCAAAAAAATTAAATGAATTAGTTTGTTTTGTAATTTAATTTAAATGCTCTTCAATTTTTTTCTGTCTTGAATGGCGACAATAATGCATCATTAGTTGATATAAAGATCGATATAATTATAGCCACTCCTTACATGTATAAAATAAAGTACCTGATGTCAAAATGGCAGTCATTTTCTTGAACTGTTAGAGAAAGACCAAGGGAAACCTGCAAAAATTATCACCCACATACTTCTTGAAATAGAATATTTCAAAAATAGGGTATCTTCAAATACTGTGGGAGATTTATACATGTATGTCATCTAAGATTTTAAAAAATTAGAAGTGCATTAATTCAGTAGCTGCAGGTTCTTCGCCAATTGATAGACATTAGTGACTTGGAATTTTTTTTACATGTATTGTATAAGACTTGATCTTCAATTTAGGTTTTAGCAACTTCAAGAATTCTATTCACCTTAGAACACAAACTGATCTGTTTCAGATGATGATAGAGTTTCTTCCCTTGCAGCATCATCATATGCTTATTTTGAAACATCTGGAAAGCAATATGGTTTAACCAATATCAAAATTTATTTGATTTTTGACGGTATATGTATAGTTACATGTATATGCAATTAGAGTATTCATGAGGCTGTTTGTTTCAAAAATTAGCTAGATCAAAGTTTGTTTACAATTTTCATGTACAGTTTTCAATATTTTACCCTTATATGCAAAACTGTGTCAGTTGAATTTGTGCCAGGTTTCGACTTGTGCTTGGTACTTTTGAGCCTATAATGACCATTTTCAGACTCCAGAAAGTAACTCTTCCCGACTCGTTCACCATTTTCACTGAAACTGAGGTTAATATGGCTCTCGATCTCCATAGTCTGCATTTTAATAATGAAACTGGAAAACTTCTGAAGATGATTTCCTGATAAAAAAAATGTAAAAATAATGTATTTCAAATAGACATTTAATAAGACCAATAATTAAAGGAAATACAGTAACATTAAATCCACCTAAATTAAAGCTTTCAATGTCTGTTACTGGTAAGTGGTAAGTATTCTAACATTTCTTCAGATATTGTTTGAAATCAGTACCAGTACGCTCTGGGTCTGCTACCCAACTAACAGAGTGGGCAAAAGGTCAGAGTATTCTCTCCGTACAAGGAAATTTAAATGCTTTAACCCCTTTTTGCCAATAATTAGACAAAAAATTCAATATGTGTAAATAATTATTCTATTCTGTTGGAGCAAATTCAAATCAAGACAAAATGTTTAATATTTGTGATTAGGCAAAAATAACAAGGGTTATTACAATAACACTGTATATAATCAAGAGAATGTATTTGGTGCTACTTACCATATTTAGTGAAGAAAGTTTCAATACAGAAGTGCCTGTTGCTAGTAACTAGAAGAACACAAATACATGTTCATACGATAAATTCAGATTTGCAAATATAAGACACAGGCTTGTATACACATGTACCAGTATCTATATTTATAAATATTCAAGAATAAATCGATACTTAGATATATAGATATACATGTATGCATGGCACTTTAACATTGATAAAATAATCACTTAAATTGGATGAAAAATCTTTCAGAGTATTTGTCCCAAGCAATTTCTATCAGTGCATTTAACAATTATAATTTCAGTGTACTTGTGTATTTGACTTATGTATAATATGAATATTATGAATAATGTGAAGCTTACCCTTGACCAGAAATATCATATCATTGTCAAGGTGATCAGCTGTTGATCGAATCTGAACATCCAGAAAGATGTCAGCTGAATCTTGCAAGTGGAATAGCAGCAATTCTATTATCTGTTAAAGAATATAAAGAAAGATGCAGAATACGTGTGAATTTTTTTTAACAGTTGCTCTTGTGTTGATATTCGAAAATTTTTGATGAATCCTATACTACAGGTCAATGTATTTCATCAAAAAGTGAAAACATTGTAATTATCTACTGCAAAAGCAGACACACTTCGAAATATAGATATTTACATGTGTACAATACATTGAGTAATTTACTTTGTATAGTACCTCGGCTAATCCTTCTGCACAACTTGTGTTCCGAGCGACATCCTTATCCATGTGGTTTATCCTCAACACAGTAGAACTTTATATAAAAGTCCCACTTTACCAGTTTCCTCTGACTAAGATTTGTCAGGCGATTTGTTGACATTCATCTTTTCCCGCAACCAAAACATTTTACAATCTCGATCCCGATGTTTTTAACAATTTCTGCCGTTCGGCCCGAGAAGTTGCGATTGACCTTTTCCTAAGTTAAATACACATTTTGGTCCATTATCAATTTTATTTAAAACTTGTATTTGCTTTTTAAAAAAGTGTTTTTTAAGAACAGTCATAGTTTGTCTGAAAACGTGAAGAAACGGTACACGTCGATCTGTTTATATACCAGTAAATTGAAATTGTCTACGATTCGGGCTGTTTAGAGAGGACCCCCCCCCCCCCCCCCCGGTATTTGGGGGGCTTTATATTACTAGTGCGATACCTTAATAAATATGATTTCAAGAGAAAAATTTTACTTTTACCTAAACCGACGTCTGTAAGAAAAGGATAGGAAAATCATATTTACAATTTTAAATGGAACTTATAATACATAGGTAAGTTGAATGTGCAGAGGTTAAGCCTCCGATCCTGATTAAGATCTTTGTCTTTATTAATATAAAGAATTCAGATGGAATGTGCATGTTTAAAATAAGTTAGTTTAATTTATTACATCTTGCTGGAATCAAGCAAGAGTTTGAATTACCGTATAAATGCAGTTACATGTACAATTTAATACAGAAGGGCCGGATGTTTATTTCTGAATAAGAATCCAAATAAAACAAAATATTACAGAACAATTAACACACTTTATTTTTAATCAGTGGCGCAGTTGATTTCATCAGGTAATTGCATTGTATAATTTAAATTGTGTAAAAATAATATTGAATTTCGATTGCGTATATTTACTATACGTCTTTCATGAAATATTAGATTAATTTATTTTTTCATCAACGAACGGCGCATGCACTTCCCCTACTCCAAAATATTTGACGTTTGCCTGGTTTTTATAGAAAGCCATACTGAGTTTGATACGTTTTCCTGGCACGTTATAAAAATATCTAATTCGAATTCGTCAGATTCGTTCAAATGCGCGGATCGGGGGATTCGGGTTGGTCCAGAATCACTCTAGACCCCCCCCCCCCCCACCCCCGAAAAAATCAAATCTATTCAATTTACATGCTGTAGTTCAATTACCAAAAATATGCCCCCTAGCAAACTTAAATACTCCCCCCCCCCGGACATGAAAAATTTTCTGGATCCGCACACACATCCAATTTGCGCATAGACGATTGATTGATCAGCTTTTTGTGACAGAATTTAATTATGAACTAGTAATACATGTTTATATTTTGTTTGTTGTTCATCTTGGTTGCAACAACAGAAAAGTTGTTTATGTTATTAACCCTTTCGCTGCCACGTCAAAAAAGACGTTATTACGCTTCAGTGCCAAGCATGACGTTATCAAATTCATGTTTTGACGTAACAATCTGACACAACGCGCCGTACCATTTTTTAGCGTTGCGGGATGCAGTTTTGTGTTTAATCAATAATTTCTAATGTTATTATCGAAAACAGTGGCTTTTTATCTTTTTCTCTGTCATTTCAAATAAGACGTTACGCCATTCTTTTTTTTTTCTTTCTTTTTAAGCGTCGCCAAATGAAAAAGAAATGTAAAGAAAACCACGTCTTTCAAAAAATATGAATTACTTCATTAATGATGCATGTTCCCAATCTTTAACAAATACGTGCAGTTTTTAAAATAATCACGTTCTTATCCTGTCAATCTTAATTATAATCCACGCATACATGTGAATTTTTTATCATTGAAATTACATGTAGTTCTATAAGATATACACATATATGTTTGCACATATATGAGACATAAATTTCACGATAAAAAAGCTATCTTATTCCTGAGAGAGAGAGAGAGAGAGAGAGAGAGAGAGAGAGAGAGAGAGAGAGAGAGAGAGAGAGAGAGAGAGAGAGAGAGAGAGAGAGAGAGAGAGAGAGTGTGTTTAAGTAGGTTGACTTAAAAAAATCATAAATTATCGGATTTCTTTTTGATAACCTAATGACATGCAATGCAAACTTAATCATGTTTTTCACACCAGAAATTCCCTCAAATTGTGAAAAATGGAACTGATGGGGCGGGATTATCACGAAAGTATATGGTCTAAATAGCAATAACTAAGTTTTTCCCACGAGTAATTTGGACATTTATTTTTAAAACATCTTCATTCGGCCTCACACCGTATGGGATTTACTGACCATGTACAAACCATATTAGATTAACATTAAACTATATGTGTAATTAAGCAAAGCACCAAATGTTTTAAAGCGATTTTATATAACCAACTTACATTGTTTTAGAGCCTGTATGCATCATTAATACGATATTTTTGTAACAATCATTGTCATTAATAGCGGATAATTTTCAAAAACTAATTAATTAGTATAACGCAAATATGTTAGTGGTCAAGAGGCAGGTATTGCTGGCTGCAGCTGTAAAGGTTTATCATGATGCAGTTTAAGAAATTCGCAAAAGGAATTGGTTTTTACTGTGTGTTAGATATGCAGACAGACAGACAAAGAATGACAGTGCTAGATTGGTAAGCAATTCCTTGTTCGTTTTAATAATCATTTCTATGAAATCGCGCAAGCATAAACGTCCATCCAAGTTTATGCTCGTAAAGTCATTTGGGGGAAATTTCGAATCACCCCGCGTTCCGTGTTTTAGAAAGTGTGGTGTATCGCACTGCAATGTACAAAACACGAACAAATGAAACTCTCCAACAGTCACCACCTGCAATGTAATTTACATAGGCGTCGGAATCGGACGGGGGAGGGCTAAGGGGGGCTTAGCACCCACCCCACCATTTTTGCAAAGTTAGACCTAACCATTAGGCACATAGCATCATAGAAGGTTAGCCTCCCCCCCCCCCCCCCCCCCACTCTTTCTCGCAGGAAACATATTTGTTCCTAAATTTACCTTGAAATGATTAAATTATTGAGAAGTTGAAGTCATAGGCATACTATTCCCCCCCCCCCCAACCCCCCAACCCCCCCCCCCCCCCCCCCGGATTAGGAATTTCATGATGTGGGAATTTTTTTTATTTTGGTAGGTAAGATTTTTTTGGAAGTATAGGTATAGTACTACCCCCCCCCCCCCCACGGATATTTTGGGAATTAGTTTTTTATCATTTTTTTTGCTTGTCAATATTTTTTAGGATTAGTCTAGCCCCCCCCCCCCCCCCCCCACTCACTTTCAAATTGCTTCCAACGCCATGCAGTGATTTATATATAGAGAGTTTAAAGAAGAAATGACATACATTAATAAATTATTTCGTTATTAAAATATTCTCGCTAACCTCAGTAAAGAGAATTTATGTGATGAAAACGCTGCTCAATATTCATTTCTCATTACACTGTATGCTATTGCTTTATTCAGCGAGAAAATTGATATATTGTATGTTTGTTACAGCATGCGCGGATCCAGAAAACATTTCCAGGGGGTGTCCGAGGGATAATTTTGTTTTCCAATGTTGGAGAGGGGTTTTGAGGCCTATTTCGGGAATTTTGCTATATAATCTTTTTAATTTGATTTCCCAAGAGGTGGAAGGAATAGTCCATGCACCCCCTTCTAGGTCCGCACATGAACGAGTATGATCTTTCTGTTGGACCAAAACAACGAACTGTATTAAACATGCGTATTTACACATATTTTACAATCAAGTTGAACAAAAACTGTTATTCAAAATACCCCAAATGACTTTAATGATTTCGTAAATAGAATAATATATAGGCTTATCGTGAAATTTTTAAAGCTGCTATGTTCGATTTTATACGATGGCTATGCTAAGTATGAGTATCATAATAGACATTGCAGTAGTTTTCCAGGTACATTAAGCCATATTTTATTGAAAAAGTGATGTACACAATTTATTTACAAAAACAAACGACATAAATTGTATTGATTTCTTTCGTCTCATAATAAAATTCGCTGCTGAGGTCAAGGCGGGTATGGTTGTATTACGACTTTGAAAAAAATTCAAATCAAAAATAAACGTCGGTACATTTTATTCACTAATATTTGGGGAAGTGTTTTGTATACATGTACAATCGATACATCACATGCGGGTTGAATAAACCCAATCATTCGGGAACAAAACCAAGCGGTTCCCGTTTCTAAACATTCCCAAGATGGGGTTGGTTTGTTTTGTTTTTTGTTTTCTCATACAGAAATTTTTTATGTACTTTAAATAATACAAACTTTGAAAGGACGCGGATTTTGTTTGTGTAAATAGGCATTTGTCTAATAAATTTGGTCTGTATAGAAAAATATTTGATACTCCCATAGCCAAAAAAAATCGGACTATGTAGCTTTAAATTATCTGTATGTTTTAAAATCTTCCTTTTCTCGGACAGGTGAACACTATCTTAACTTTTACATTTTATTCCATACAAAGTAAAAACTTTTACCACATCATACGTGTAAAATTGACAATCACGATCGTCAGTTGTAAACGTTTGAACTCTCGGAAAAAGATGTATAATTTTGTTCTTAATGTTCTCTAATATCTTAGCTTATTTATCGATACAACTACGATTGTGATTTATATTATAGTTCTAATATTCAAAGAATAAAAAACAATATAGACCTAAGAAAGTTAACGATTACACATAGTTCATCATCATACGATGAAATATAACAGTTATGAAATGCAAAACATTTACGATTCTATATCTCGATTAGATCTAAGAAGTTTTTTTTACCAACTTGTGGTCTTACAGTTTGTTTTAGTGATTAAATCCGCTTGACCAACTGAGTTGTCTAAAATATAATAATGATAAAATTTTGTGATTAAATATTTTCATGAAGTATATTACAGTCCTAGAAATCTTTCCTTCTTTTACCGCTATATTTGCACCTTTACACAGAGTAGATGCTCTTTATGACCATAAAACAGGTAATGAAAGTCCGTGCGGTCAGAACCATCCATGTGAAAATTAAATGTATATGATATGCGGTATCCAATTTTAGAGACACGGTTGAAATTTAGTTTCAAGAAAGAATGTCTCTGTTTGAAATGCTCTGAAGAAGGAGACAGAAGATACGAAAAAGGTATCAATAGGACTTGAAGCGCGTACGCAGGGGGGATGGGGGGGGGGGGGGGGGGGTCGGGCACTAAAGTCTTAATCTCGAACACGGTCGAAGCATCACCATTATCTCCAAATAAGTTATTACATGCAGTTCTTGTTTTTCTGTCCAAAGATTCAGTATTGTTCTTTTACATGCATGAAAACTACAGTAAAATGTCACCAGATGGAATTTTTTTTAATGTTGATCATCTGGCTAAAATTTTGTTCTAGGATCATATCAAAGTAATTTTTTCAGTGCCCCATTCCTCCTTATTTGGCATATCGCAGTTTATATTGCCGTTCATTAATTAACTCTGAATAAAAATAATACATATAAAGTACATGCTTCCTTTGGTGCTTAATATTCTCTCGATTTCTTGCAAATTATACAATACCAGAGAACGATGCTGTATGTAGTAGCTTTTTACCCGATTAAAAAAAAACCGCATTGATATTACCGATGTGTTTTATTTGATTTTTTTAATCAGCACTAACGGCAGCATGAAAATAAAAAAGTCGCGCACACTCGAATTATACTCGGCCTTCGGTGGTGGACTAAAGTATTAGCTCTCGCCATGTTAAAGTTGGACTTAAGACCTGTATTTTGACAGTATTTAAGATTATCCTATTAAGATATGACAAATTTATGAGCTATGGTGAGATCTTATGAAAAATATTTGGTCTTTTAAGATAGATTTTAGTCAAAAGTCGGTTCTATGTTAAACGAGCCCAGGGTTTATATGGCAGAGTAGGAAAAAGTAAGATTGGTCGTGCTCTTGTGGGGGAGGGGGCATTTCCTTTGGTCCAGGTTGTGCATTAGGACAGATATTATTTTCCCGTTCTGACGGAAAAGTCCTGGGGATGTATTCACAAAAACCATACGCCAGCCATGGTAAAACGCAGACAACGAGTTTGCGCTGTGTGACGTAGTGACGTCATGATTAAGATGTCATTTTTAACGTTGTGACGTTATCAGCAGTATTTCACTAAACACATAGATCATACGATGTATATTGATACAAATTTTAAAAAATCAATAATGAAAAACAGAACCTGAATGTATTTAATATTTATTTTTATTTTAATGTATATTTTTTCATATTGCCATAGGCCCAAATAGGCCCTGTGGCACTTAACGTAGATATTCAAATAGGCCCAAATAGGCCCTGTGGCACAGAAATGGTTAACTAATCCAATATAGATATGGGGTAGAATTTCAAAAATTGATAAGATAATAACATTTAAACAAAAAAAAAAGGGTAAATACTTATTTGAAGTCTTCATAATAATGTTTACGCAAAATGTTCATTTAAATATATCTGTGCTAAAACAATATTATACAAATATTGACTGGGGTTGAGGGCAACATTGATTATATTAGCCCCCGAGGGACGAAATATTGCCCGACGCGAAGCGGAGGGCAATATTTTCGTCCCAAGGGGGCTAATATAATCAATGTTGCCCGAAAACACAGTCAACATTTGTTTTGTTATATGAAGAAACAAACAAAAATTTAAGAAAGTAACTGAAAACAGATCGCCGTAATTTTCTCAGCTCAACAAAGAATTCACGAATTCAATTTTGTGCAAAGTTCATTCCCAAAATATCCTCAGCATCAAACGGTCACTGGTGATATTCCGCCGACCATAAGAATTAACATACAGATGTTCTACCTTATTTTACTTCACAGTAATTCGCAAATCCTTATATCTGTTATGATAGCAAACCGTCGCATTGCGCGTCCGTTGTTTACTTGCCTTGACTGACTGTCTATTATGACGTCACCTTGTTTTGGAGTCGCGAAGAGTTATTTACGTCATCGTTTACGAATCAACAAATCAGAGGCGATTATTTGAAATAGAGGGAATGTTCTCTAGATATTATTCCTAGCCGGTCAATATCAAAAAAATATTGACCGGTCAATATTTTTCGGACGAGCAAATATTACAGTTATTGCCTATTTGTCTATATAGAGTTATATAGTGAGAATATACTACTGAATATAACAAAAATATATATCATTGTTTACAGTATTTCCTTATCACCAGAAAAGATGACTAAGTCAGGTGAACAATTGCTGTTTGAATAACTGGGAACAATGCCAATCGAAAATATCAATGATTAAATTGTCATTCATTCATTTATTTCAATCTCAACACCATTGCACAATGGTACACAGAGATTATAATAATACAATATGTGATATTTCTTAATAATTAACAATGCATGCGTAAGCGAGAGAGAGAGAGAAAAAAAAACCATATACAACTCTGACTCGTTACTACAAATGTGAAGTATGGGGGTTCTAACCTGGGGAGCATTTTTTATTTATTTTTTTTACTGTCTGATACCAGAAGCCAGTTGTCAATTACAAGAAAACAACATTGTTTTACATCTATGACATTTAATTGACATTTTAGCCACCTTTCTCACAAAGAAAACATCATAATCATTCATAAATTTTTAAAGAATTTATTGATTTTTCATGAGTTATAAGTAGTCAATATAAAAATATAACAACCATTTTTATAACAAGTAGATAAAGAACCTTACTTCAGTTTTTTGTTTCTTTCCTCAAAAGTATATTTTATCTCATCAGATTTTTTTGGTTTGCATAATAAAATAATAATGTTATATATGGTTCAACATACTAATATGACAAATTATTTGAAAGGTTGTAACAGTAAAATAAATAAATACTGCAGTCAGAAAAAACAGCACAGTCTGAAAAAAAAAAAAATCTTCAATTTTGTTCATATTACTGGGCCTGTTTGCTCAAGTCCTTTTCTTTTGTAAGCTCCAAAATTACAGATTTTATGAATGTTATGTTCATGAATCCCCTTCATCTTCAGCTTCTTCACGAATGACAGGCACACCTAAGGAAGAAAAACATTTCAAATATTTTACAATGTCAAACTTTAAACCCTGAAAATTCCTGCACTACACATTAAAATCTAAAATTTAGAAATGTTTACATTCAAATAAGATAAAAATATATGGATAAGAAAAAATAACTGAATTGAACATAATGTATTAATTTTTTTTTAGTAAATTATAAGATATCTTTATAAAAACATAATATGGTGCACAATAACTTTATGGTAATTTTATGAAATTGAAAATTTTATGAATATTTAAAATCATAATAAAATACAACTTTTTCCTGTCCTTCCTTTGACTCATGTCTTTGATTAAGAAGATTTGACTGATTGATTTCCAGTTTCACATCATTTTAAGCCATGTATACAGGAAGTAATAATAATATGAAGGAATTTTACCATCAAGCTTTTTGAGTTTTGGGAGTTTCTTGGCCACATTGTCTCTGTATGTTCCTTCTGCTGTCTCTTTCTCCTCTAGGGGGTTTCCCACAAACACCAACTCTTCTAGCACAGGTAAATCAGCCTGGTTTTTTAAAGAAATCAGCCATAAATTATGAGAGAGAGAGAGAGAAAGGGAGAGAGAGAGAGAGAGAGAGAAGAAATACATGGGAGAGAGAGAGGGGGTGAGAGAAGAGAGAAAAAAAGATATTTACCAGTTTGCCAAATTCATTACTGTCTTTCACTTGGTTATTTGACATATACAGGACCTGTCAATTAAAAAAATGATGCAGTATATTTTTTAAATCAACAGAGCGCAATTATTATTCTTATAAATAAAGGAAAGGTATAAGCCCACCCCAAAATACATAATTTCATTGAAATATTTAGACAACATAATTAAATCTGTAAATAAATGTTCCATTGAGGTATTTTTTCCCTTTAGAATACCAGTATATGAATTTACAAATGTAATTTTACAGCTGCAAGACTCCAAACAAGATAATAATTCATAGGATGTACATGTACATTAACTACCCTTTTTCAGTGCACAATTTTTTCTAAATGCAAAAGAATATTGCATACCTTCAGTCTTTTGAGGACATTGATTCCCTTTAGCTTTTCTATGTTGTTATATGATATCCACAATTCTTCAAGTGTATCACCGACTGCTTCCTGAAATGTTATCCAAATACATGTATTAATTTGATACATGTAATAATTAGAAACATGTAAAAAAAAAAATGCTGAAAATAAGTAGTATCTGATATCTTGAAAACTGCATGCATAATTGCATATTACATGTACTATATAGCTATACTTTTTTTAAGCCATAATTATAATTTCTTCATGCACAGGTCTATACGGGTGGGGGTCTGGAACCCCCTAAAAAAAATTTGACTCTGCACATCTGTGATTTTTCATACATAATTTTATTTCAAACAGGAGTTTTAGCATTAACAAATTAAAGTAATTTGTCATGAAAATCTGAATCAGAAGTTCTCAGCATAAAATATTGTCTAAAGTTATGAATATTAACAAAGTATACAACTACTTGAAAAGGAAATATTAAATTGCACAATACCTAGCTACTATGAAATAAAATGTATGCATTGCAAATCAATTCACGTCTATCTGTTTATTAGAAAAATGCCACTTACCAAACCTGTGAGGGATTTGATGTTGTTTCTCCCAAGTGATAATATTTTCAAATTTTCTGAAATAATTGATTCATATCTTTTATTTAAAAAAAAGGATTGTTTACAGAGCTAAAGATAATAGAGTGAGGAGAGCAAGTTTCAAAAGCATTTATAACAATTTATGGTTATAAATTATTGGAATTGAATAAAACTATGAAATTCAAAAAGCTATTCAAATTTTTAAAATTTCACCAGCAGATCAAAAAACCTGTATCAACTCAGTCATTGAAAAATCCATTAAAATATTTGTTAAAAAGCTCAGTAATATACTTACTCAAACCATTTAAGTTGGCAATTTTTTCAATGCAGTTTGTGGATAATGACAATTTTCTGAAAGTAAATCAAATTTTTAAGATATATAGTTAAAACTCATGGCTACATGCATATAAAACATACCACATAACAGGTGTTTTCTGTGGCTTGAAATTTTGGATTAGGTCCTAAACAGAGTTAAATAATATTCTGTTTTCTCTTAAAGTACGTATTATACATTATGTATCAAATTTTGCGGTACTTTGTGTAATGAGAATTGTTTTCTATGATAATTTCATTTTTACATAATCAGTCACATGTTCAGGCAGCTGTAATTGTTGCTCAGTCGATGTTTATATCTAACAATTTCTAGTAAAACGTGCACTTGTCTCATGCTGGATATCAGAGTTCTGTAGGTCAAAAATGTGCACTAATTATATTTACAAATCATAATAACTGTAAATAAATTCCTTTTCTTAACTTCTTGACCCGTAATCATATTGTGCATTTATGTTTTACAGACTTAAATGTTTGATATTATTTAATTTGATTGATCATTTTTTAAGATACTTGAATGATGGATTTCTTCTATGATTATGATCTTAGAATTATCCACTAATTAGACTATTATCATTTAAGAAATCTTCGTTAGCCAAGGGTTTTTGGTCCACTCCACTCCTCGGAGAGTAGTACAGTAGCCATCACATTAAGTGGATAATTTAAGAATATTTAGCGATTTTAAATTTATGCAAATTTTTCATACCCGCAAAATACCACACAAATTAAACAACCGCAGAAGAAACCTGTTACATGTACATACGAAATACTGCATGCATTCTAAAAGATGCATATTAATATTCATGATAACAGACAAACATCATTTATATAGATCAAAGTTAATCATGACCATCCCTTATTTTATGTGACTCTCACACAATATTAACTTACTCGCAGCTAGCCAATGTGGAAAGAGAGGCATCCATTTTCTCAATGGGAGGAATCTGACCAAATATTTTCACTTCCTTTGACTCTGAGGCTTTTACTCCCATTTTTTCCTCCTGTTATGAAATATTTAGAAATTCTATTCCTTTAACTGTACAAATTATTGACATATAAACACTCTTTATCAGAGAGAGAGAGAGAGAGAAAGAGAGAGAGAGAGATTGAGAGAGATTCTATGCTGCTAAGTAAATTTGACACTTTTTCTAACTAAAATAATAGTCTATGGTTCATATTTTGTCCCAAGATATGTGGGTTTTTAAAAAAAAAGAGATTAAAGAGTTGCCTTAAAGTTGAAATATAAGACATAAAACATATAATATTATGTAATAATGCAAAAATATTTTGAAAATATCTAAGAGTAAGTTATCAATACAATGTATTTTTAAAAAAATCTATTCAGAAGATTGTCATTGTAAATAGAGAATCTATAAGGAAATGGATTTTCTTATAAACTATACATGTACCGCGTATACCGGTACATTACATGTAAAAATTCGCATTCATCAGTTTACAATATTCCATAGTACTGTTATTGTGTTCATGGTGCTTACCCATTTCTGTAGAGCCTCCTTAATTGTAGTACCTTTACCTGCCTACAATACAAACACAAGTCTTGAAACACTAACTTCTATATAAACTGCTCAATGTGAAAGTGCAGTTAAACAAAACATTACAGTTTTAACCATATCATTTCAATAAGTTCCAGATAACACCACTGATTTTACCGAGTCATATTATGCAATTATAATAAAGAATCTCTTTCTTTTAATTACTTCACACTGAATTAAATCATACTGCTAAAGTATATTAAAAGATGTCTCGATGTAAACAACTTTTCACCCACCATTTTGAAGCTTTGAGTGTCGTCAAGGTGACAAGTGCGCGTCTGCTGAAACAAAACCTTCCGAATTATCCAAAAGATTAAAATTATTTGACAAAACACTTAACCTATATCCATAATAATGTAAAAGACTTAGGGTAAATATATTTTGAATAAACATTTAATGAAAAAAAATCTTTGAGTCACCCCCCCCCCCCTCTTTTTCATTAGTTCCGCACTCTCTGTGGAAGCATGGCTTCCGGTAGGGCAGTAGTGGCATGCCGAAGAGCTTCAACTATATTCCAGGTAATGCGAATGTGTGGATTTCAAAATTCAATATCATATGATCAACCTAGAGTAAAAAGATATTCGTAGCATATTGAAAAATGAACTTGCATCAACGAAATTGTTTTGTAACTATAGTTCGAATTTCCTCAAAGGTTATCAAAAGTAAATAACTATGCTCATGCATTATGTGTGTATTGTGTATTATAACACGCATGTGCATACGTAAAATTATACTGACTGCATTTAAGAATTTGACTTGTAATGTATAAAAATTGTGGTATAGATGCAAGAATGTTCTCTTGTGAGAATTGTTGTCGAGCCGAAACAGAGATTGGCTTGGCTTGATATTTAGACTGACTCCTTTATCAAGTCTTGGAACATTCCTTTATGATTCATGTCGTGAAATTCGGCCCCAATTTCCGTCGCTTAACATGCTTGCTCGCACATCGTTCAAATTAATCATTAATGTTAAATGGGTATTTCTCTCCATTACAAAATTACCATTTTTTGTTTATCTTGTAAAACAAAAGTGTTCCGTTAGAGTAATTTAAAAGCTTACTTTATCAAAACATATTTATGAGCTGTTAGAATTGTGAGAAACACTACGTACGGATAATAAATGCAGATTTGATTTAGATAATTACAGGTAACTTTTGATGGCTCGAACTTCGATCGCTCGAAGTTTTTGATAGCTCGAAGTGAGTCTAGGGTCCCAATTTTTTTCCCTATATAACTAAGCAAATTTACTCTAGATTTCTTGAACTCTTGATCTCTCAAAACCCTTGATCCCTCGAAGTCAAACTACAGTCCCTTTGTTCATTATCTATAGTTTCTTACTCTCGATACATCGAATTCGCCGTGTATCTCTAAGCGCTATACCTAATTGATACCTACTTGGTCATTTAAATGGCTCCAGGCGTTAGATGCGGGACCCGTGTCACAGGTTGTTTATTCAGGCGACATTTGTCCTGCAAGGTGATAATTGTTTGATGATTGACCATACCAATACTTAATCTATAATCAACACCAACCGATTTACGATAATTTGGAGACGCAATGAAAATGAGAAATTAATTGAGACGAAACGATAATATTGAGCCATGGTCAAATTTGAGAATTTTAAAACTGTAAAAATTATGCTTATCAGCATCATTGTGACAAGGTCATTATAATGATTATTGCTGAACAAGTTCTTACAGCTGGTGAAGGACCCGTACAGTGGGAACAATGGGTGATACTCAGTTTTCACATTTATGACATGTCGATCGTCTCGCAGTACAGTAGTACTGAGCAATCTGGTCTTAATATGATTCATAAAATAAATAATTAGCACTAAATAAATGGCTTAATCATAACATCCAGTAAGACTAATTTTAAAACCCGTCGGTCAACCCGGAAAATTCTGAACTCTTGAAAACTCAAACTCTTGAAACCTCGAACTTTTTCCTCGGTCCCATGGACTTCAAGCTATCGAGAGTTACCTGTAATTAGAAGGATGATTTATCTGCAAAATTGAAGGAATGCTTGAGAAAATGTACCCAGGAGAAATTTTACCCAGGAGAAATCGTACCCAGAAAACGTATCCAATTCCTAGGGTATGTTTTCTCCAAGAGAGAAAATACCCAGGTATGTTTTCTCATGGAGAAAACTAGTGCTGAAACAAATGTTCGAATATTCGCGAATGAATAGTAAATTTCTAATATTCGAATGCATATTTAGCATTCGAATATTTGGTCACATGTTAAACACCCATATTATAAGCACTATAAACTATGCAGCATCGTTTATTTCGTTACGATGAAAAGAAATTAGATTTGGGAGCATTTTGCGCTGAATGAAAGTAAAGACAAAGCCATTTGCAAACTCTGATCTATGACTGCCATACTTGTTTACATTGAAAGTTAAAGCAGGGTTTACATCGTACGGAGACAAACATTCTGGATTTTTCAATTCATAAAAGATGATGAAGAGATATTTTGCTGAAATGTTGGAACAAGTGCGAGTGTTAATATCGAAAGGTAAATCATAAGATGTTTTTTAAAAAGATGTACGATATCATTTGTTCTTTAATTTTAAATTTTCCAGAATTAAAACATGGCAGAAATATTTGGACTGACTTACAAAGTTACGAATCGGTCTCATACAGGAGTCGGGACTGCAGTATTTTATTAAATATTGAAGTAATAAATCTTTTGATTGTAGTTGATGGAGATTAATAAAAAATTACATTACACATTATTTGCATAAAAAGTAAATGCGCACCTATAATTCAATGGATACTCATAGTATCAACTTCGAACTGATTTGTTTGAGCAGTCTACACGTACAATCACATAGTAATATAAACTATCAAACGTGCTTAATACCTTGTTAATGACGTGTATGAATGTTCGAATACGAACCGAATAGCACTCACGAATATTGATTTATGGTATTCGTTTCAGCACTAGAGAAAACGTACCCTAGGATTATCATAGTAGTTGAAATAAATATTTTGGGGTTCAGCAAAACAAATTATACAATAAACATTTGTATCATAATTCATTTGTTTTTTGTCTTTTTAAATACATAATCATGTACATTAATTAATTAGACAGTAATTTGTCATATACACTGAACAAACATCGCCTGAGCAGTTTAATTAGTCAGCAGTTAATCCATCATAGATGAAATCGTTAAAAAATAATTTAGAGAATTAAATGATTAGTATCTCAAGAAGTTGATAGTGCATGGTTCTTTTTTGGTAATATATGCATTAACGTACTATTTATATCTAATTTAAATGTCTAAGTCCTTTAAATATCCAACCGACTCATATAAAAAAAATGCTATTATTAAATTTAGATATCTTTAAAATTCATATATTCCTCTATATTTATGCTGTAAAATAGTATTTAGAACTATTCAACAATATCTTAACGATTTTTTTTAGGGTACGATTTCTCCAAGAGAAAACGTACCTGGGTACATTCTCTCTTGGAGGAAATATACCCTAGGAATTGGGTACTTTTCTCCTGGGTACTTTTTGTCTTGGGTTTGTTTTCTCCTGATACCAATTGGAGCTTGCTGACTCGCAAATATGACAATTTTAACATGGACAAGAGACCAAAGTAGTGGCTGAATTTCCAGTCATAATTTTTTTAAGAACTGTTCCAAGATTTAGTGAAGGTGTCTTTCCAAATATCAAACAAACTATTGAGAAGTGCACACTGTTAGGCATATATTATCCTTCAAAGCTCTGTCTACATTTAAAAAGAAAAGCTGGCTCTGTATGGAAAATTTTAGATTGTCAGATGGTAGAACCTTTTCTTACTTTTCAAAAGTTGCTTTTTATGAAGCACAACATTGGTTTTGGCATATTTTCCATATATTCTTTAAACAAAATCAAAATATTTAAAACAGTTAAATTCATTAGACATTTAAGTATGATCCTGGCTGATGTTCAGCTGGACTGGATATAATTTGAATCCTCACCTTTACTAAATGTTTCTGCACAGTTTATGTGCAAATATAATAAATGTCATTTTCTTTTTTTAGTCAAAACCTGCATGTGTGCATGTTTCTTCTGCTTCAGTTTTACTGTTGTTGCAAAATTTCTGGCTCAAATCAGCAACACATCTTAAATTGAGTTATTTGTCAATGATTAACTTTTCTTTTGGATTAAGATTTCTTTTACACCATGGGCTAATAGTTATAAATCTAGTATATAAAATAATGTTTAGAGGTGTTATAAATCAATGTGGTTTTTGTTCGTCAGAAGGCTATCACCTGTCGCCCATTCAGCATTAGACCAGTTCTTTCACTGTTGCAAAACCATCCCACAAGGTAGGTTCATATAGAAGTATTTTTGAATAATAAAACTGTTTTTAGATATGCCTTATTCTGCTTTAATGAATCTCTCTGGAGTTTTGCTCATGGACAAAATAATGGCTATGCATTATGTTTTGATTTTGTCTGTCAGAATTTGACTTCTACAGTCGTTGATACAAACTGTGTCTGGTAATGAGATTTGATGGCATTGCTCATTGACTGAACAGACGTAAATAACTCTTATTGATAACTTAATCATTCGACTTTTATATTAAACATACTGATTCTTTTTTTGGTGAAATTTCATGGCATTATTCATTATGTTTGTAGACAATAAAAATAATGCCTCTAATATCCGTTTGTGTTGCTCAGTAATTGGAAAGAATGCCTTCAATATCTGACTGTGTTGCTTAGTAATTGGACTTCTCTATATTACACTAGATTCTTTTTCTATTCTAGTTCATCCTACCATTTCCCACGGGGTTTAAGCACGATCGATACACAACCAACACAGGGGACAGAGGGAGGTGGAGGAGGGGGGGAAGATGAACTCTTTAGTAAAATCATTGTAGAGGTCAAAGGTCATGACCCCAAGGTGCTGGACAGTTACTACTGGTATCTGAAGCAGACGGCTTTCCATTTAGACCTCGGTCCGCATGACACGTAAGTGTGCAGCTCTTTTAACTGACTGGTTTCAAAATATAAACAGGTTTTCATCTTTTAATCATCAATGAGTTTGTTTTTAGTATCTAAATGATTTTTTTACACCCGAGATGCATATAAACTGGTTTTTTGAAAGAGCTTTATTGAGCTGTTTTGAACTAATAAAAATATTGATCTTCTTAGATGTTCTGCAATCTGATTTATATTGTTTGTACTGCCAACCATTTGTTTTTATGTGAATTAACATATGTAAAGTATTGATTTAAGCAGTAGTATTTTATTCAAGTATATTTGAATAAATTGAAAGGAAGTAAACAGTAGGGAATCTGCCTATACATGTTCTCTCCTAGAATTAATCAATAGAATAATTATAAGGGTAGATTAAGATGTGAAGAGAAAATCAAATTAAGTATCTGAAGTATTAACCCACGTAAATGGTACAACCAAGCTTCCGCAGTTCAGATTTCTGATGGAATATTTTGTCTTCTGCAGCTATGTACAAAAGAAACCGGTCATTGACAAGTTGACCCTGAACAAGTCGGTGCACATCTACAAGAAGCACAGAGTTCAGTACGAGGCTCGGACACACTATAGAACAATTATTGTAAGTCAGTAGTCTATTGAACATGTAGTGTAAGTCAATAGCCTGTAGAACAATTATTATAAGTCAATAGCCTGTAGAATAATTATTGTAAGTCAATAGTCTATTGAACTTTAATTGTAAGTCAATAGAACATTTATTGTAAGTCAATAGTCAATTGAACTTTTATTGTAAGTTAATAGAAAATTTGTTGTAAATCAATAGCCTGTAAAACAACTATTGTAAGTCAGTAGTCTATATAGCCTTTATTGTAAGTCAATAGCCTGTAGAATAATTATTCGAAGTCAATAGTCTATAGAACTTTTATTGTAAGTCAATATAACATTTATTGTAAGTCAATAGTCTAATGAGCCTTTGTTGTAAGCCTATAGAACATTTATTGTAAGTCAATAGAACATTTATTGTAAGTCTGTATCCTAAATTACTCTTGTGAAGGTGTTTTTTATTAAGAAATTTTTATGAACATTTCAACAAATAAATTTTATGGAGTATTTATTAAATAGTTTTAAGTTTTGTTATTCGGAAATTAAGTCAGATTGACTACATTCTCTATAGATTTGGTAAATTTCGCAGTTTGATGCCGACTGTATTTATGGAGAATAATCATTATTTACATTTATTATATAAAACCAAAGGTTTTATATTTTTACAAAATTATTATTATCAAAGTGTGGGACTGGGATTTAAACCTTTCTGCCATGATATTTTATTTATTTATGGTATATGATTATTTTAAATAGACTGTGATTCTTCATTTACAAATTCTATTGTTTTTTTTCATGAGAGAGATAAAAACCTGTATAATTTCTTTCCCTTGCAGTATTATTATTTAACTGGGTCAACAGCCTCAACATTTCTTGAGTACATTCAGAGAAACTTACCGGAGGGTGTGGCCATGAAAGTCACCAAGGTAAACATCTCCTTTTCAGAAACATACATGTATTCAGTATACTGGTACATATATCAAAATGTCTTCTCTTCATCTCTTCAACTTCCCTTGTTTATTCTTTTATTGACATTTTTTTGAAAATTTTATGAACTGTGTCATCTTTTTTTTCCAGACTAAAACTTGTATTTAAGCTTATAAAAAAAGTAACACTTAAAAACTTTAAGACAATGGAATTATGTGTTAAATGAAAACCTTTTGACACACTTGTAAATGATGTGTAGTCTAATTCTTGTTAATATCTTGTTGTATATGGTAATTATGAATCATTTATAGAATCATATCACTGTCTTATTATCTTCAGTCTACGAAACAGAAATATGGTGAAATCCATTATTATGGTCTGCTACAGCCTTCTCTCCTCATTTCACTTTTTTTCTCCTTTATATGTACGCTGTAGCTCTTAACACTTTAAGCATGTCAGCAGTCAGTACTGAACTGGTCAACATACGTATCAAGCAGTCCTTGTAGTGTTAATTTGGCACAAATATTAAAAATTATCTCTTTAAGGGTTCTTCAACAGTAAAAGATAAAATTGTGGCAAAGAAGTTTTACATGCAAAAAGTTCACAGTTCTGTCACCTTTCCTCTAGAATCTGACAATTCCTCATTCCTAAAGTAATTGTCGAAAATATGTGTACACAATTACAAATATTTCTTTATTTTTAGTATAAAATGGAAAGGTTACCAGAACACTTACAAAAAGACACTGTATTCAGTTTGGATGAGAAAGAAAAGGCAGACTATATATTAACCGGAAAAATTGAAGATGACCTGAAGCATCCTGAAAAACTTGATATTCCTAATATGCAGAAAAGGGAAATTGCAAACAAACTTTTAAATTCACTATTAAACAGTAAATTTGAAAAGACTAAACCAAATTCAGTACAAGATATGTCAGAGAGTTTAGTAGTTGCATCTCACCAAAAGCATACAGAAGTAATATCACATGAACCAGAACACAAAGAGGTGATATCTTCAGAACCGGAACATAAAGAGGTGATATCTTCAGAGCCAGAACATACTGAGGTCATCTCTTCAGAGCCGGAACATACTGAGGTGATATCCTCAGAACCAGAACACACTGAGGTGATATTTTCAGAGCCGGAACATACTGAGGTGATATCCTCAGAACCAGAACATAAAGATATTATCTCATCTAAACAAGACGAAAATGTAATAAAACAGCAGTCAAAGCAAGCTGCCTCAGAAGAGGACACTTCGTCTTCTGACAGTGATAGTTCTGACAGTGACAGTGACAGCGATAGTGACAGTGACAAGGATGAGGATAAGAAAACTGACAAGGAAAAAGAACCTGAGGAAAATCCAGGAAACAAAAAAGACAGTGATGTTGATGCAGACACTGAAGTAAAACCCCCAAAAGAAAAGTAATTGTGAGTGCTTGAATACTTGGTCCTGAATGTTATATTTACCTGGAATTTGTTTGAATGCAATTATGACAGAAAAAATGAATAAAAAACATATTATAGATATGTTACTTTGTTTTTTAAAATTGCTCCATATCTGACAATAGCATGTGCAAAATGGCAGAACAAAATAATGTCTATACTCTAAAGGTGTAATCTGATGAAAACCAGAACTATGACCTGCTCCAATTATTGTTGGTTGCTGTTTAAGTTTTTGGAGCACATCAAAGATATTGGTATTGATGAAAAGAGGAAAGTATTGTTGGTTTGCTGAACAAGTTATTGGATGAAAACACCCAATGTGGAACCCAGAACACCCCCCAAAAAGTCATGACTGATTAGCCCACTGGTCCACTGAGGGGAGTTAATTGATTAATACTATATATTTATTGACATGCATCAACTCTGTGTACTAGTTTGAATACGCCATTCTCTTGAGAGTAACAATTTGATAGATTGTATTTACTGCTGATTGCTTTATTTGAGCTGGCTTTTTAGACGGGGCTGTTGAACAGCCTCCGTATATTGCGATTGTCTTGCCCGTGACGTCAAATAATGAGGATTCCTTAAGCACCATCTAGCGGTGGTCGAAATAATGAATAATTATGAGATTCAATGAATAAACATGGTGTGCTTCTTTGTCTCTGTCGTATATCGTTCGCATATTATCAATTAATTTCCCACGGAGACGTATCTTTCTTTACAGCTGCCCCCTCCCCGCAAGTGATTTGGGAAGTCGGTGTGTGTGTGTGTGTGTGTGTAAAAATAAATATATATATATATATATATATATATATATATATATATATATATATATATATATATATATATATATATATATATATATATATATATATATAAAACTGGTACCATACTACTGAACTTGAGTTAATAATAAATGAATAGCAAAATTAAGTTCATGTGTTTATTGTGTCCATAGTCTTAACGAGAGAGAGAGAGAGATTTCTGTTGAGAAAAAAGAAGTATACGAATTAAACTTCACAAACACAGTATATCAATCTTTAAATTAAACATCACAAACAGTGTATAATACTTCATTGTTCTTCATTGTTAGACATACTTTTTTTTCTCTTTGCTAGAAATCAAAACATCACAAACAGTGTAGAATACTTTATTGTTGGGCATAATTCAGTTCTCCTCACTTGAAATGAAAACTTAGAACGAAACTTTTTTTCCCTTATCTTGGAAGGAACACGTGGTGCACCTCGCGCGTTTATTTGATTAACAGGGATAACACGTGGACTTTGACTGAAAATGTATGCTGGATTCAATCACAGTGTACTATATTCTTTTGTGGATACTAATTTTATAAATATGTAATATTAGTATATTTCAAATGAATGTACATAAAATTACGCCTAAAACGCTCTCTCTCTCTCTTTCTCTCTCTCTCTCTCTCAACGATCATAATAAGAGAATATCTGGATCGACGACACTCATTAATAAAGAAACCCCATTTGCAAGATAGAAAAGGAAGGGGGGGGGGGGGTGTTGTGTTGTACAGTTAGACAAAGTAGTTTGCAATTTAGAGGTTATCTTTTGTCTTGAACAGGTGTGGAAACCTCTAGGATATGCCGTTTTCTACCTTTGGTTTGCAAATCACTATACACAGGAAATAATATCAACTTAAACTAAATATACACAAGAAAAGAAATGTGTACATAAATAGTTTGCATTGTATTTTTTGAGTTCGAGTTGTATGCATTTAATAACATGTACAGTTTCCCATGTTGTTTTATGATGCAAAATAATTTCCTCCTTCCTTTTTTGTAAAGATTAAACACATTTATGTAGTAATATATTAATAACAAGCTTATAAGGTTAAGATAAGAGAACAACACAAATTATTTTAATATTATCTACCTAACTCTGATGTCAACCTGAAAAATATCCTCGCGACCTAAAATTGCCATAATACTAAACCGCTTTGCGAATACTCTAACATGATAAGCGGTAAGCATCATAAAATCATATATTGTCATTAGTTTAATTTCCTCCGAAATGATGCCTCCGTCTATCAGTACTTTCAGTATTTTGATTTCATTTGGCCCCCAGGAAGAAGAAGGGGTTGTTGATGTTTGATCATTTCATCTCGCTAGTTTATACATGTATATAATATTAGTCGGGGGGAAAATGTCTGTTTATTGACATAATTAACAACTCTGTTATCAACGATTTCGAGTTATTCCAATTATCCCACTAAATAGTATAAATTGTGTATAAGGTTCGATCGTAAGTTCGTTATGGAGGATTTACTTCCAACACCCACGTCCCAATTGTTCTTCTAGAACGATGAAGAAGAAGAACATTGAACATATAGAATATTGAAATGTATCGAGGACTGAGAGAGAGAGAGAGAGAGAGAGAGAGAGAGAGAGAGAGAGAGAGAGAGAGAGAGAGAGAGAGAGAGAGAGACTGACTTACTGCCAATCAGGTTACTTAATGTACATGTATTGAATTTTTCAATATGGAGACAGCTGTTTTACAGCTACGTCATGTCGGTAGCGAAAAGGGTAAGGATTTATTCAATCTTTGTTGTCACGTTTCCTATCACTGAACGCAATGTCGCACATGCACCCTTGATAGATATAATTATATAAGAAATCTTTATTGACAGGCTCTTAATGGTGAAGAGAATCTGATTTACGGTTTAAAAATCGTGCAAAAAAGGTAAATAAAACCGTAAAACCCTACAAAATCTTCTTTTTAACGCACGGAAGTACCAAAGTGACATTATTTAGCAAAATGATAGTCTTAATTAAGGTGGATTAACACATCATCACAAAAGGGCTGACCGCTTATCGAAACGACATTTCGTTTTATTAAAAGGATTTTGTAGCCAGAAATTTGTAACTTACCCCACAGTCGAGTGGATAAAGTGTCGGACTTGTGAACCGTACATCCCGAGTTCGAATCCCGCAGGGGCTTTTGTTGTTACTTATTGAAATAATTATTATAGATATTCATTTTTCATCCCCAAACTGCAAATTTTTCGCTTATTTGACATATATACAGTTTATTTATCATTATATCTTTCATTATCAAAAAAATTCCTGTTAATTTGAGTGACGTTTTCTCAAGGTGTGCTATTCCACCTTAATTATGATTTTTTTTTTGGGGGGGGGGGGGTATTTTAAAAAGTAAAAGAATTTTGGACAATTTTTTTTGGAGGGTTGCTGGTGGAAATGATAATAAAAACAACAAATAAGCAGTGAGCATGCTATCAGTTTATTGCTGTTCAGAGAGCCCTGACAAGTTTATGCTGACAGTACATCGCTTTTTAGGAAGACGGTTATTCGATTGATTTTAGCATTTTTATGCTTTAATCATAAGGCAGAGATACATGAATATTTGCGCACGGATTAATGCGAGTTAGTGCTGTACTTTTGTTCTTATAGGGAAATTTGATTGGTAAATCGGTATTTACCAAAACCTGAGCCATTCAATCTGTTATCGAGGGATTGTGTTTGTCTTCGGTGATAAATGAAACGTCTTTTCGCTGCAAAATCAAAAGACTGTGTACTAGCCAGCTGATTAGGGGCTGTTCTTTTTGATAATTTGAGAAAAATTGAACGACGTGGGGTCAATTTTGTTTTCGCCTCCCGTTGCGTTCTAAATCAGATACTGAAATCCGGGAGCAAGGCAAGTGCGAAAGTGTTCGTATGATCGTTGGATAGAAAGAAAAGAGAGACTGATAAATGGCTCTGTCCCCCGTGGTCCTCTGAATTCATAGACCAAGTCATTGCAGTTTCCAACGTAACCACCACACTTGACAAACTTAGGACATCCTCGGGTCTTGTCCTTTAACTTCTACAGTAATGTCAGTAGCATTACGGATTTTATAAATAATTTGTGTGTGTGGACAACTTTATTTGCATGATAGAATGTGAAGGAACATTTTTGCAGTGACATAGGCCAGACTCTTTGTTTTTCTTCCATCAGAGTCAAAACAAACACAGAAGAGAATTGGTCCGTCCCATATCAACAGGCGAAGTGACGTTTTGGAGTATCTTGCAATGCTATCGGACCGAGAGCGTATACGTTTAATCTTTCCGCGCTCTAACTCAACGCCGCTCTCCATATAGTGTCGAAGCATCGGAGACTATCATTTCCAATTAAGATATGCAAACGCAACGGATTCCTTCCACTGTTTCAGAAGTAATTTGCATACAAACAATTTAAAGGGGTGAATCTATAATATGATCTCTCTTCTACCAGATTGTAATTACAACAAACGATCCGTCGACGTGATGAGATTTTAACGCCATTTCTTCATTTTCTGCTCCGATTTATTATTCGCCGAACAATTAGAATCATCGGTATTGTCGACTTAGCCTTCATGTTTAAATATCATGGAGATATGGAAAGTGTATTTTCGGTGCTTCTTTCTGTTATATACAGTTTTAGCTTTGTGTTGTGCAGCAGTAGTTGGCGAGTTTTCAGACTGCGGGGAGCGTTGCCTCTGTGACGGTACGAGGGTTGTTTGTGAAAACTCATCTTTACAAACCATACCCGAACATCTACCGGCAAATTTGACATCATTGTAAGTATATGAACGTGTACATATGATAACTGAAAGATATTTTTTTTCCTAAATTCTCATTCTCGCCATGTGGTCGAGATGTTTGATTACAAACTAAACAATTCAATTAATCGGCGCAAATTGCGATCCCGACTCTTTGCCATCAAAAATAGATTTTTGGATGCCTCTGCTCGTATTCTTTACAACATTAAGAAAAAAATTACAAATGGAAAAAAAAAACCACAAAAAACTAATACTAAACGGTGACAGCATGTCTCTACCACACTGCCAAATGTAGGACATGCTTTTTTGACGGGTTACAAAATCTGAAACAACTTGCTTTCACATAGTTATACATGGATACATTGCGCTGTTGTTGTGATTTCAGGATTTTTTGGGGTATAATTTGTCATCTTTGCACATAATTACCTTTCCATTAAGTGTGTGTTGTGAAGGGATTTCAAGTGGTCCTATCGATACGACGTCCCGATATATATATAGTTTGATACCGACAGGTGTCCTGGTCACCAAAAACAATGTCCGATCACCGGGGGGACTCGTTATGTAAAGAAATTGCAGACTTCACCAAGTGACTTTTCAAATTATTGTATTTTTAAGGCAAAGCTCTGAATTAACATACACGTAGTAAATAAAAAGAGCATGAATTATTTTGCAATGTTAATTTCCCTATTCCCCCCCCCCCCCCCCCCCAAAAAAAATAGCATTGAAAATCGTAATTTTATTAATAATTTTTAGGTAGTGTTTTATTCATATGCCTAAAAATAATTTTTTTTGGCGTAACCTTGCAATGGAATGTTACATCATGATAAACGCAGTTGCAATGCGATTCAAAACATAATTTGCCATGTACAAAATACGTTCTACTCGAACAATCGAATTGCGAAACACACGTTTTGAGCGAAATAATCGTGTTACATTAAGAGTTAAAACTAAAAATTTCTAAAACTAACGAGTGTAGAAATCTTCGATTTTAGAATTTAAATCTAACAACTTTAATGTAACAACTTTATTAGGTCGTAATGCGGGGAAACCAGTATGCTACTTAAAGTTGAATGCGGGCAACCAAACACTGTAAAAAGGTGTCATCTTATCAATTTTGAATTTACTGCCTCCTAGTGAATTCAAAATTTACCGTATGGCTGCCGACCTGTTTCCTTAATGAACCCACTTTTTGACCAAGAGCTAAATTATTGTTTATGATGATTTTTGCAACGTCAAAAGAATTTTTTTTTCGTCATCGAAAAAATTTCGATGAAAAACTCATGTGTGTTTATAAACTACACATATACATAAAAGTAGTAAGATACGTGTAACTACAACTTCCTAATTTATAAATATTACTTTACTAAATATACTTTGATATTGCCCAGATAGAAAATGGTTCATAAGTGTTGTATATATTTATTCATGTCATTGAGAGGCAGGCCTTTTTTTTAGATATCAAAAATGAACAGTTTTCTGCCGAGAAACAACATGTCAAAAATATTTTACTTGCTGATAACCCTTGACTTTTAAATTTTGTTGGAGACCTTTTATCTTTGTATGGTTGTTGACATGCTAAATATATACACAGAAGTTTAACGTTTAGGAAACGTTGCCTATTGTACTGGATAAACTTACACCAATGACGCTTCAGAGAAAAAAAAGTCGATCAAAAGTAATGAATTTATTTGTAATATCATTTCTGTTACAGAAAGACGCAACAAGTTACAAAATGAATTGTAACAGCTTTTATTCGTACAACGAAAACTACACGTTAGCGTGTGAACCCAAAGAGAGAGAGAGAGAGAGAGAGAGAGAGAGAGAGAGAGAGAGAGAGAGAGAGAGAGAGAGATTTACCAAAAAGTGTGCAGTTGCAATAACCCTTTTTGGTATTTTATAAAACAGTTCTCATAAAAAATAAAATTAAGGTATTAAGGTATTAGAATTCAATTTATTTCTTTATCTTTTAAACCAACAAAAAACGATCTAGTGTCACGGTTGTCAAGGAACATGTTTGCGAAAAGATTAAGGAATTTTCTAAAAATAAATTCCTTTAGAAATATTTCATTCTTTAGCATGTCTTGACCAAATTACATTGCTTGTTTTTAAGAGGGTTATTTCGAATGCATATGTGCGTCATGTTACAGTAGCATTATGAACTCTTATAACTGCATTTTAACTTCTTAATTCAGATTTTAATTTAAAAAAAAAACCAAATAGTTTTTGTTTTCCAACAAGTACAATTTTAATTTTCCACAAACGTATTGCTATTACCTCATATTTTTCCGAACCTACAAAGAGCAAAACGGTTTTCTCTAATGTTTTCGATCCAAGCAAAAAAAGTAAATTGAAGTAACAATGTTCATTTTAGAAAGATTTTTTTTTCCATATATGGTAAAAGTTAGTTCTGTTGCACATTGAAAAAAAAAAGTTTTAATAGTAAGTCCATGCATATATGTAATTGTCAGGCACGTAGCATCGTTTTTGAAAGTGGGGGGGCCAGACCCATCCAAAAAATCTTGACAAGCAAAAAAAAAACCCAAATAATAAGGGAAATTTAAAGTTTCCAAAAATCTTCAAAATCCTAATCCGTGGGGGGGGGGGGGGATCAACTATACTTCCCAAAAAAAATTCTTCCCTACCAAAATTTTTTTCTCTCCAAATCATGAAATTCCTAATCCGTGGAGGGGGGGGGGGGGGGGGCGTACCTTCAATTTGACTACTCATTTCCTAATTTTCATATCAATTTCTTACTAACTTCCAAAAAAGTGGGGGGGCCAACTCCATTATAATTCATTTTTTTATATGTAAATTTTGAAAAATCCGTTGCTGCGAGAAAAAGTGGGGGGGCCTGGCCCCCCCTGATGCTACGTGCCTGATTGTTGATAAAAATGAAACGACGGAACTAATATTATTTGAAAAGAGATGCAAAGTGGTAAGAAACAAACAAACAAAGAAACAAACAAAATTTGACAAGGTTGTTAAACGCTATTTGAAGTAAAAAACCCTTTTGTTTATACCATTTATATTCTGTCTGGACTTCTCTGAGTACATAATGGCGTTTTTATCTTTTGTTTGTCGTAAACTATCAGGTCAGCCGAGATTGGACCAGAAATTATGTGCCAAACTTTAATTTACTTTAGACTTGACAATCTCGTTCGTTTTTTCTTTGTGTCCCCTGACGGCTTTTATGCTGGTACTCTAAAAGCGTTTCAGAAGAATTAGTATGGCGTCCTCGTTTCCCCCTTCTATTTGATCACTCTATATAACAATATAACAGCTCTCGTCATCATCATCGTCTGCATTACTTTATGGTGCAACCTTAAAAGACACGTAAGGGCCATCGAGATTATTGCGGAACATCGCTTTAAAAGGTTTCTGGTTTCCGCTTCTATATCCCCCATCTCTCTACCAAAAACAATGATGAAATGCTATATTATCATCGTTTAACTATTCATTTCTTAGTCAAACTCGTCAAAGTAAAAAACGAAAAACTTTATTATGTAAATTTGGAGCACTTATGGTATATATATCAATAGCGTCTCGCAGTTTCTCGTCTACGAGATGTCGTTTCGTTGTTGAAGATCGAGAGTGAGACATTCATGATGATGTATGATGATGGAGAGGGTGACCAACTAATGGGAACCAATCAAATAGATCACGAAGGCATCGCGTGATAGGCAAATAACAGATCATCTTTTAACAAAACGCGTGAAATGGCATAAATAGTTATTAGTAACTGTAAAGGAGGACACTATGCATTTGTGCATGCCATAATTGGAACGTTATCCAGATCAATAATATGCATTTGGTATTTTTTTCACCTTTGAATTTCGACTCTTTACATTTTGATTGCAGAGACATGCCTTTACTTCTTCACTCTCTGTCTTTTCAATTTACGAACTAAAATTAAAACTGAGTGCGAGATATATATTGTCCACAAGCAATTGTGCCTCATGTAAATTTTCCCATGAAATAAACGAAAATTTCACACGAAGCTTTACGTGAAAATCACGTGAAGCTCTTTGCACGGGTATTTCACGTGATATACAGTTAGCTCTGTAACCTTTTTCTGGGTAGTTGAAGACAGACTTAACCTTTTGCCCTTGTATATAAAGACCGTTAACCCCTGAACTCTACCTTGATAACAGAGTCAGCCGACCTTTGACCTGTAAACAAAATCTGCATGTAAAAAAGGCAAAAATCGCATCATCAGCGTAACTGTAGGGGATTTGGAGAGAGAGAGACAGAGACAGACAGACAGACAGACCATACAGTATCCAGCTGGTGGGGGAACTGTACAATGTTCAAATTGCTTGCAATTATAGTTGGATAATCTGAACAAATTTATCTTAACTGTTCCATTAGGATGAGAATAATCTGCGCCCAAATGTCACATACTTTTCCTTCCATCTATTCTGGTAGCCTTAATGCGCGAGATCGGGCTGCACACACAAACACTGGAAATAAAAATGGCTTCAAGAGAATCTCCTGTTTACGTTAATTTGTCCATTTCGACGTTTTATGCTTTTGTCCCCCAAATTGTCTTCATGATCAGAGTTTACATTAGAATAATTACATCGGTACGGGTTTTTCTTTTAATGGCGCGCTATGAATAAACTGCAAAGAAATGTTCTTGGCATCACGTTTTTTCATCACAATATATGTGATACAGATAGAAATCTAAGGAATCGGGGTTTAATGTGGATGATTAAAAGGTTTTTTTGTTTTTTTATTTAAGGGGAAAAAAGGATAAGAATGAATTAGAGCAAACATGATAAATGTGCGGTAATTCCATTTGTTCAATTTTTATTTGTGTGTCGCAAATTTTGTGCAAATGAAGTAAATCTTTATTTATTTTTTTTTTAGATTTTCGATAGTCATTATTTCTGCGTTTTTATTTTTGCGATAAAAAATAATAACGAAAATAGCAGAAAAAAACCCAAAAAAGTAATGACTAAAAACCGCACACTGTTGAAGAATGAGAATTGGTGGTGGCTCACGCTTGCCCTTTTCCGTAACTAATATTTGTGGTTACGGAAATGGCCGAGTCGCCACTTACGATTGACTTAGAGTATTTTCTAACAAATTACATTCTCATGAGCCTGTGAAAAAAATAATTATGTACGAAAATTTAATAAGGAAATTTAATGATTCCATTATATTTTTGCATTAAAACTATGCAGGTTTGAATGATCTACCAAATTTACAAAATATTAATTTTGACTTCCTGTTGACGACTCAGCAATTTTAAGCTGATAGAGATTTAGAACATTGATTTTAAAAACAAATTGGAGGTATATTAGAGCACCGAATACCAATAGATATGGCGATAAGTCGATGGGGTTTATTGTGCATTGAAAAATCAATTTTGAACATATCATAAAAGTACATGAGTATCTAAATTTTTTCAGCATCATAAAATCTTTCTCGTTAAAATTTAGTTTAAAAAAAAAACGTACCCCGATTTTTATTTCTTCAGAGGAAATGATATTGTAAAAGTTATTGATTCATATTAACACTGACAAAAGTTGATATGCATTGTTTGAAACTTGCTCTTTTTATTATTACAAAATGAAGGATGGCATGAAAAGTTAAGAAAACATAATCTGAATAAATGAGAAAATTACTGAATTATCAGATGCTATTTTTTTTTAGCTAAACAACTATGGGCCGATTGCGTCACTGCGCGGATAATGAAAAATGACATGATTGATAAACTACAATTGGATTCTGTTTTTCCTAGAAACCCAACCGTTATTCAATAAACCAAACAAAAATACTGGCATCCTCCATATGCTTAACGACATGTGATATTTGACGAAGTTGGATTTGATGATCTTGCCAGATGAACCCATTCCCTGGGATATTTCAATCATTTCTCCTGCTTGCATTCTTAGTATATCTATATTTAGCATTGTTGAGATCAGTATACAATATGAATAAAATTACCTGTCCTAAAGGTATTTTTTGCAATGACAAAGCATTTACATGTATATCGCATTTTCCCTCATAGAGCGATTTTCGCGAATGCATATGGTTTTAATTTCTGATTATTTTCATTGCAGTTAGGAAATAGGAGTATACAATTAAGTGTTTTTAAAGAAGAAAAATAAGTGTCTGTTCAATTTTGTTTGATATATCAACGGGAAAATGGTGTTTAATTGTGTGCCAAAGGCTTCTTTGATCTGAGAATATGTCACTGGTTTTGGTCGTAGTTTCGAACATGACCAGCGGTGTATACAGTATATTCTGTTCTTTGGTTTCACCGGATGTGATGTTACAGTCATTTTAATGAATTACTGTAACAAGCTTGTCATTCATATAATGAAACCTGTTTATTCTTTGGGCGATTGATGGCCAATACAAAGGATTCTTTGATTGGATACAGCAAAAGAAATACTATTAGTGCAGGGGAATTTTGGCCTCTCACGAGGCTACAGATGGTCGAAACCATCTTATATATACTTTCGAACAAAGTTTAGTAGAGGTTTGATAATTTTTTTTTAACTTTTTATCTTATGGAATTTAATTAAATTATAATCTAACAGAACTTTTTGGCTTTGCCAATGATTATTAATGCAGTAAATTTTGTAAGCAATCAGGCTCTCTAAATTAGAAACTCGGGCGTTGGTCGCAGTGTATACAAAGTGTCAGGTAATGCCGGAATTAGATTGAATTGCTTTCACTGTTAATCAGAGATTTGCGTTTCGTATCAATATTTCATCGCTTTTTTTTTTTTATAAATAATCTAAAGGAGTCAAGGTATTAAGGGGAATATAATGAGGAAAAAGTGAGTATAGCTCGAGACTTCTGAAGCCTTTGTAAATAAGGGATATGATTTGACAAGAAAGGCGCAAAATTAGGACCAAAATTCCTACTATGATATATTGTTATACTTTCATGTTAAATACTGAAATCTGATTGGTTAAGACGCAGTTAATAATATTTTCTATTACCCTCAGCGTTAGCAACGCACTTAGCAACGGGTAACATTAAAAAATGTTACATGCGCGAAAATTATGCGCGTACGGTTCGCTGTAGAATTCACGTTATTCCTATATAAAAGCAGTAAAATTTTCTTAAAAATTAAGACATTCAGTATAACAAAATAAATAGTGCCTGTTTGGGAGGATAACAGTTGAAATTGACACCCCTCGAAAACCATTGTCAACCTCCGCTTCGCGTCGGTTGACAATGGTTTTCTCGGGTTGTCAATTTCAACTGTTACCCTCCCAAACAGGCACTATTTATATACTAGTACTCATACAAGTTAACGGTTTCTGATAACCAAACGCACGTCCTCGTATACCTAGATTTTGGGTGTGCTCCTCTCTGCTTATTGCGTTTTGTAACCTCTTCATTCACCCTTGAAACTGCAATTACTATAGTAATTGTACATGTATTAGTACAATATTTATCATAGACACACATCACAAGAACAATTACAATTCTACATGCATTGCACACGTATGTATTGACGAAAAAGCTAGAAATGAAGCATTATATATTTTTTAGCATGTTTCCCAGTCAATATAGGCTTTGGTCTGAGATTATCTACTTGCGCTACAAGTTTCTCGGCGTCAGGGTTTTAACATAGAGCACCAGTTTATGATAACAATCGGATAAAAGATAATTGACCACAGCATTTTAAAAGCATATCAAACTACTTTTATGCAAATTTATAATATTCTTACGTAACTTCCCACGAATGACTGGTTTAAATGTATTCAATAACAAACATTGGAACCGGGATCGAACCAAATTGATTTGGGAACAGTTGTCGCTTACTGAGATTTTCTTGCATGCTATCACTTCATTGAAATAAAAAAAATGTCATATGCCAGATATTTCCGTCTCAATATGCCAGACAAATTTTATCAGTGGATAAGTGAGTGAATCCGTAAAAACTACATATTTCACAAAAATTAATGATGACGAATTTCTGTCTTTCAAGGGATGAAGATACACATATCTCAAAATAATATTGTATGAAGTTTTATTGATAAATCTTTTGGTTATTTTTTTTAACCAAAAAAAAAAAAAACCCAGATGAAATTGCTACAAAATTTAATGTAGTTTTGATGTAGGGTAAACGCAAACGGAAATATTCTATTTTTGCGATTTGGGACAAAGTTTTTCCATTAAATTCAATATAGTCACGTGTTTTATATTGCCAATGGTTTTGTGTTACTATAAGGGGTGTTCAAAAGAATTGCGGTTCTTGATTTAATCAAGTTGCCACATTTCTAGTTGCAGTTTTTCCATCCATTCACCAAAAAAAAAAACTATTTTCAGAGATATCGAGCTTAAATAGAAAGCACTGATATTGTCATTGCGTCGTAGGATCTTTTTCCGTGGAAATTTAGATCTTTTGATAATATTTTCATCATTCCAAAAGCTTTCTAGCTCGGCTTTGTTTTCAAATATTTTGTATCTCTCTTTTATATCATTACCTCTATGGATCTTAATTTTGTTACACGCAGTTAACAGAAATATAAACACAAAAGGAAAAGGATAGACTTGTAAAAAGTCTTGTTGTGAATTTTCAGACAGTGCGACATTTTTTGACATTTAAAAATTGATAAATTTTAGGAAAGCAACGTTTTCGTACGGCCGGACTTATGTATTTTGTAAACAACCATTGATACATTGGGTTGTTGTTTGAACTTCATACGTCATGTCCGAACACATTTCTTTGACGTAATCAAGACTTTACTGGTGCCGGAGAGAGGCTTGAAGTCTTTGTCTGTACAAAAACTGCGGCGATCATTTCTTCGCTAAGAGGTCTTTAACGGTCATTTTTTCAAAAAAAATAATTCTTTAGGAGTTCTATGTCTATAATTTTCAACATCATCTTTTGAGTTCAAAAATTATTTTTTTTTCAAGAAGTTTATTATTAACCCTCACTGTTTCGCGATAACAGTCTAGTTTTTGTTGTTTGATTAAAAGTCTCGTATTGATTGTCTGCAAGGAATTGTGACGTGACGTCATGTCCAGATCAGAAATAATATGAGATTTTAAATGCCCAATTAAAAACAGAATAAGCATTCCTGATGCAGTGTTGACCTAAAATAATCTTTTAAAAAAAACACATGCCATGTAGGCTGACAGACATATTTTCCCAATATCGGCTAAATTTTGCCAAAGACCAAAATTTAATTTGAGCAGTAACTATTAATGCTAATTCAAAAAACTTCTAGTGCATATTAACATGGAGTATCAAGTCAATTTAAGTAATGAATGATATCTTCATTTCCTGTAAAATTAAAGAAGTTCTATTCATGTTTCTTTTAACTGTTTCCCTGCATGCTAAGTGCTCAGTGAATTCTGCTACTTAATCCTCCTACTTGGGCAATTACGTCTGTATATATATATTCAATTTTCTTTCTTAATAGTTATATCCGTCGAATTGCTATAGTATTAATATAGATAACAACATAGAATAAGGGATGGTTCCATCACCAGCGGATTAAAGTAAATAGTTGTTTAAGTAATTCATTAATTAAGTGTTTTATGAAAAGTTTTTTATTTAGGTTTTTCTGTTTTGGACTGGGTTTTTTATTAGCTCATTTCCTAAGATAAACAAAATGGTAATGTTTTAAAAAAAGCCCACCGAATCTGTGGCTTTCGAGTACACTCCAAGAAAAACAAGAAAATGTTCAACAACATATTTTTGCTATAAATCGTAACATTAAATAACATTACAAACGATCGCACAAATTTTATGTTCTTCATAAAGCCGCGTTTAACAGGAAGTCTTTAGATTTAAAGCAGCACCAACATTGCGTTCATTCTACGTACAACTCTAAATTTAGCAAAATCCCATAAATCCACCAACATTTGACATTAAAAGAGTTTTTCACGCAAACCGATGCTCATTTTTCCTCAGTTAAGAGAGCTGGATGTCCATTTTTGTACTATAATAATCTCCTTCAGGAGAAGAGCTCTGTAAAAAAAAAAATGTAGGAAAACAGTCTGATTTTAACCTTAATTTTGTTACAAAATAATAGTTTGTGGTGGCCAAATATATCATATTAGATCTAACGGATAATTTGTTTACAATCCGACATTGAGCTTCTTAATTTAAGGGCGCTCTTTCCAAATTTATTGTTTCTGAATAATATTCTTGGTGGTCAGCAATTAACCATAAGATCTGCCTAGCTTAAACATTAACAAACAGTATTTTTGGCTATAAAATATTATTTAGTGAAGAAAAAATCCAAATATTTGGGATTAAAAATTTGAGCATTACACGATATTACACTCTTTAAAGGGGCATGGTCACGATTTTGGTCAAATTCTATTTTTCTGTTTTAATTATTTACAATGCTTTAGAAATGCATTTCCACTGACTAAATGAAATTGGAGAGTCAGTAGTGAAGTTATAAGCAAGATACAGGGCTCACAATTCTCTGTCATGTTAACAAGGCTCGTGCCCTGTTTTGTTTTGTTCAATATACCGGTAAAAGTTCTTTTTTAAGCTGATTTTTCCATCTTATTATTCAATCTAAACATAAATAAACATATCTTAACGTTTATTACATTCATTTTGGGTCTAACACTGGAGTTTTCACTTCAACGTTCAAAATGTAAACAAAAGCTTTGTTTACATAGCAAAGAATTGCAAGCTCTGTAACTCGCTTCTAACTCAACGAATGACACTTAAATTTTGGTTGCCTATTAAAAAATGCCTTACTGAAGCTTTGTAAACATTAAAATCGGGAAAATAATTTTTGACCAAAATCGTGACCATGCCCCTTTAAATGGAGATCTCCAGAGGTAAATATTTTTAAAAACATTTAACTTGAAGATTCATGCGGGATATGAAGGTGGCAACATTGCGTAAAAAATACATAACCCGCGTTTATTTTTTCTGCAATGTTCGCTATCTTCATAACCCGCAAGAATCATCAATGAAAGCATTTAATTGTTTATATTTACATATTTCTTTTAACAAATCAATAAATTGATTGTCAAAAGAAAGTAACAAAAACAGCTAAATCGTCTTTTATGGGAATTTGAGTCTGACATCATGATTATTTCGTGCAGTTCGTGATTTTTCTTATGTCGCTGTAGATTTTGACCAATCGATACAAGGGACGTGTAGATTTCAGTCCGGTCAGTTTCCTGGCAGTTTCAGTCGCTGTGGGTTTCGACCAATCGATAAAGGGGGCTTGAGGTTTCAGTAATTAACTAAAAGTTTCCGTAAGAAATAGAGGGAATCATACTTGGTTGATGTAAATCCGGCATGCATGTATAAAGGTTGTCTTTTTCATTTTGTCGACGGCGTCAATTTGTACGTACACTCACTGTACGAGTACATTCTTCCATCGGTACATACGGTACCAAGTACCTGTATACAAATTCCTTTATCTCAGACTATCGTTAAAACACCGGGTTTACCAGGATGTGTAATTTTTTTTTTCAGTTTTGTTGTTGCAATTCAAAATGCAAAATGTTTCAATCTCATTTTAGGAGAAAACCTTCAATTTCATATCTTGTTAAATGATAGGATTTACATCAACAAAACAAATTAAAAACAATAATTAAGATCATCTAAATCATGCAAAAAAACTAAGATACAACATTTTATGCATTGATAAAAGATCGTAATACATGTACTTTATATGTTGAAATGACAACAATGGTAAATAGGAAATTAAAAAACGATATAACACTATATAACTGTAAAACCGTTGTGGGTCGACAGGATAATTGTGTATACTAGTACTTGATACATGTTACTTAGTAAAAGTTAGAATAGTAAAAACGTATTCATTCGATGAAATGTTTCATACTTTAGATCTTTTATCGGGACCAGCATCAAAGTCCTTTCAAAGAACTCTTTTAGGAAATATCCTGATGTTCGTTACTTGTAAGTATCATTTTGAATCTACAATCATTATATTAATTTCGCCTCCATTTTGTCGTCGTCGCCGTCATCATCGTCATCATCATCATCATCATCATCATCATCATCATCATCATCATCATCATCATCATCATCATCATCAGTTTTGATATTAGAAATTCATTGTATTTTATAATTTATACTGTCTGTCTCTGTCCGTCTGCATCTCTCTCTCTCTCTCTCTCTCTCTCTCTCTCTCTCTCTCTCTCTCTCTCTCTCTCTCTCTCTCTCTCTCTCTCTCTCTCTCTCTCTCTCTCTCTCATACGAAACTAACTTTTTCGTCTTTTACTCTCACCAGAAGTTTTACGGACCGTGACCTTCCATGCAGACTAGAGTCCATAGAGCCGGGAGCGTTCAAGGGATTACCTCATCTAAAAGGGATGTAAGTGTTGTCATTGATTTAGGACACGTTCAGTCTTCGGTATACACGCTTCGTGTTCATAAATTCAGTAAGCAATATGCGCACTTAAACAATCACTCCGCAGATTTTTTCATCCTAATTTAAGATCAACAGATGATTCAATAGTGTAGGCACGTACATTGCTGCTTAGGGACAATTGTTTGTAGCTAAATAAATAGATGCACACCGCGGCGCGTCACAAACTCCACCGTTGGAGTTTCACAATCCTTTCAGCTTCCTCAAAAACCCCAGTCCAATCAGAAATCATAATCTAAATCAAATGTATTTACAAGCACTTAACCTGATCATTTCTCCCACAACTCTTTTAATTGGACTTAATTAAATCAGTGAAGTTTCTATACTTTTGTCCTTGACATGCGATATACCGGGACATAGGTCTAATAAATCCCGGCAATTCTGTAAGTTACATAGCCCAACGAGAAATCTAAATTAAAAACATACTTTGTAAATTCGCCCCTTTGTTTAACGATACGAAGTACAAGTTTCGTAAAAAAAAAAAAAGCAAATTAACAAATTACATTGCACGATGAGCAGTTTTGTGGGCGAAGGATAAATAAGACTGGTAGTTTATTTACTACAAGTTTGCTGTTAATGTAAAATCAGGAAGTGAAAGGTACTATAATAATAACCATGCTGTAATCAATAATTAAATTCCAGATTTCCTCGTAACATGGAACTTATCGGATATTGTCTGGTAATTCGGTAGCTTAATTATAAATCAGGATATTGAACCGCAAATTATAAATCAAATGAAGTCGCACCATAACAACAAAACACTGACCCAAAGTTTATTTATCTTGAATTATTTCTGTACTTCACAATTTTTTTATGATCATCTACGATTACAAAACATATTCTATGTACATGTTATTATACATGTACTTAATTGATTCTTTTGTCATGACCGTCTGTAGAACCCTTTTAACAAGAGCTTGGACTTTGAGTGGTTGTGTCAAACTGCAATGTGCTTAACGTAGGCCTGTCTATTTCATCGCTGGCTACGCAGCCATGGCTCTTTGAAATGGACACAATCTGTCTGGCTTTTGAACTAAAACTTCACAACTGTGTATATTTCACTTGACACTTGACGCAAGAAATAGATAGCTACATCCTACCGAAAGTCCAAGGTCTTGTTAAAATGGTTCTAAGATGACGGTACATACGGTGCACAATGTATACGTGTAATTATTTCACATATATTTTGTACATTTGAGACGACTTTGCTAACAGCAAACAGCTTATGCTGGTTAAAATGACCAGTCAAGTTCGAATAATAATCCGAAAAAGCAAAGGTCTTACTTGAATACACTTGAAAGCAAGTATAGGCGTTTCACTTTTTTTTATTGCATGCCAAACCTTATCATAAAAATATTGAAAAAAAATATTGTTTTTTTTTCTCATAAATTGTCTTTATCCTTTTTCCGAAAGTTGCTTATCACCATGCGAAGATATTTAATACATTCATTAATTTTCAAAAACCGAACCTTTGAATCAACTTCTCGTGAATTCATTTGATATTTTATCCTCTCAAATCGGTCACGAGGAACAGAAACGGAAATCTTTTGAATCAATACATTTTTTGAATTAATTCATCTTGAGTGCATTAAGTTAATATTTCATCACCCGAAAAAAATTGAGTCAAAGAAAATCGGCCATATATGCTGGGCTGCACGGAGAAAAAATACGTTCCCATTAATTGTATTCAGCGTTGTCTTGGTATCTATTATCTTTTTTATGATATATTTGTTATGAATGTTATTCATAGGACCATTAATAACAATAAGACTGGTAGAGTTTTTGTTTTCTTTCAGAAAGGGCATGCTATCTTTCAGTTAGTTTTTGGTGATTTTATTATTATTTTTTTTTGCACTCGTTGCTTTTGTTAGCATTTACATTAATCTCAGAATTCGATACAAAAAATATCAACTTACTTTGAATTCAGGCTATATGCAAAGTCAATCTTATATTTATTTTATTAAGTCAGCAAATATCACTGCTTATCAAGCAGTATGAAATTATTGATACCAATCGAACGCTCTTATGATATAACGCTAGTAAATGAACTGCCATTTGCCAGCTCCCTTTGGTAAAAGGATCGACGTTAACGTTGTTACTACAAATATTTAAAAAAAAGAAGAAGAAAAATAATGATCCCATTAGCCGTTGAAGGAGCATAACATATATTACAACTATTGCTCATCTAGATGTCATTTTATAATCACCGATTCAATTAAAGTAAGACAGCTGCTTTTTCAACATGAGAAAGCAAACTGAATAATGTTCTACTTTTGATTTTGATATTATAACCATAATTCATTTACAGAGCATGGCAGTTTCTACATAAATAAAAAAAAAAAACCCTCGACTCTTTGCGTTTAATGAAGTAAAACAAGGGAAATTAATACTTCCGCGTTGACTAGCTGTCATGTTCTTCAATAGATGTAGTATGGCCTCAAAATGGACGATTTCAGTTGATGATGATGACACACGAAGCGTTTTACCACTAATTCAATACGCTCGTTGAGATGTTATTATAAATGACACCGCAAAATCAGAATCATGACACGGGCCGCACATTTTGCAATAAAGTTGCCACAATCCGTGAACTAGATTTCAGTTCCAGAGAGAGGACATGATTGAATTTCAACACAATTATATTACTGCAAAGCTGCTTTAACCCGCTTGGTATCTTGTAATTGAATTAAGAGAGCCCAGTTAACGTCGCGAAGAAAGAACGGGACATTGCAGATTCTTTTGATTTTTCGAATCAAAATGATAATAAAAGTCACTAGATCAGATTCTAAACGAAAACCCGCAGTGCGCGGGGACGGGGATAGATGGGTCAAAGCTGGGCCTTAACGGACTGCATTCTTTTTTTTCTTTTGTGTGTATTCCCAGGAGTCTTTATTAACCTTCGTTTTATTAATTTATATTGGAAATAAATAGAAATTCACTTACATACAATAATTTGATTTGGGAGCACATCACAAATTCCCTAGTAGTACTGAAATCTTGTTACCCTTTTTTTGCGACATACGCCCTGATAGGTTTATTACTACAGATACAGTTTTATGACTATATTTGTTTTTGAAAGTTATTTTTCTGCAGAAATAAAAATGAATCATATTCAGAAATAAAAATAAATAATATTGTGGTTCGAAAATGCAGACATCGACACTTAAAGTTATATAGATTGATAACGTCGAAAATTGTTTTTACGGAGAAGAAAAAAAATAGATCAATCCATTATACACAATCAGTAGATGCAAAGTTTGATTTTACCAACGTTGTTTGTTCTCGAACACTCCCAAACCGATATTCGCCTGGAAATCCAAAGGTTTCCTTTTCTTTGTGTTTTTCTCTAACCGATTATCCGTCATTTTCTGACTCAATCTGTCCCCAAAAAATCGCACAGAAAAACAATGATAAATGGCCTGTAATTTCTGACAATTTTTGTCAACTTTCTCGGTTTTTTTTAGGGGGGGGGGTCATTAAAACTTGCTAATGAACTAAAAGTTATTGGCAACGTCTCATGATAGAGAGAGAGAATGACATCAGTCGATGATTGGAGAAGCTATCATAAGTTAGGGACTCTTAGTGGCACAAACCATAATGTGAGAGATGAAGACGTTTTCTACATTCTAAGACTTCCTTTGAGAGCTGTAGCTCAGCGCTAGTTGAGGGGGGAAATTGGTAAAAATTAAAAGGGAAAGGTTGGGATCAATAATTTAAGCCTTCATTAAATTCCACCGCCCGTTCGCTGACAAATCACTACCTACACAGAGAAAAAGATTACATAATACCCACCATATATCTGCAGTACTTTTTCTCTTGTTTGTTCTGTAACAAGTCTTTACAGAGCCCCTTTTTTTGATAAAATTAAAGATTGGTAAAAAGATTCAAGTTGGAATAATTAAACGTTTCACCTTTTTCAGCTAGGAACAAGTGGGTAATGGTTATAAGACACTTAGTGCACGTGATAGTAATGTGAACACAGGTATATCACAATCAAAATGCAATTACCGTTTTGAAATTTTCAAATTGCACGATAGATGACCATTAAAATCATTTTCAAAATTCTCATATATGTAAATTTTGGTTACAAACTTATGACCTTCCGATCGGTGGCTGATGCTATTAAGACATTGTGTTACGCTATTAAACTTCAAGATTTGGGATAGAAAAACAGTTACTGTTATTTTGCATTGTTGAGTTTTGAAAGACATAGCACCCCACACAGTATGGAGGTGGCCCATACATCCTTAATTTGTGCATGTTGATTGGCATATTTTTTTTAAAAACACTGGAAGTGAAACAGAAGCAGTTATAACAGAGGCATTTTAAAACCACAAACCACAAACGAATTTAATTCTTATTGTCATTCTTAATTTCGGCGTTTATATCCAGCTTAATGTTTCATCAACACGCAAATATGACAATGTTAACATTAATTTTGTTGAGCATCCCATGAGAGCAAGGCCTTTTTTTTTTCTTGGCAACTTAAGGGTCATTTGCCGTGGTTTCTTTTTCATCTTTTCTTCGACCAGGGTGAAGGACATTGCAATCAACTCCTATTATGTATTTGCGTGCATTGAATAAAAAACAGTTCCAGGTGTAAAATGAAATATACAATCATTTAGTTTGTGAAACATTTTGATATTTTGGTTACCGACCAAGATATGCCACAAACTAGTATTCAGTGACCCTTATCTGTTTGTGTATATATGATAAATAGAATTGGAGATTATTCACTCTGTGTACTATTTAAATATTATACTGAATTTGGATTTATAAAATTATGATTCTTGTTTTGATATTGAAAAAAAAAAAACCAAAATGGAAAAATCAATCAAATAGAAAGTCTATGGTTAAAGGATCATCAGGATTTTCCTTAAAAATATATCATAATTCATTGTTTGTTAAAGAAAAAAAAATTAGACAAGCTTTAAGTAAACGGAGTTCCTTCAGAAGACTACGCAATATACAATATACATTCTGTGCTTAAAGCATAAGCAACGTTGTCCATAAAATGCACCTTTTTGGGGATCGGAATCCATCGCTTGGTCGCGTGTAAAAGAGCCAAAATTAATCAAAGAAAACCTAAATTAACTCTTATTTACTGAGAGTTCCTTCATCAACAAAAGCGACTCACTTTGACAGACGTTGGCCCTCCCGAGAGTTCCTTCGAAGATATTAATATTAACAGCTGATTTAATCTAACCAACATTGTCATAAAAATCGTAATATGCTCATCAAAACATGAAGGCAATGCATCTGGGGGCATAATCTCATCATTGGTTTGTTTATATGGCAATGCAATGCATTTAAAGGCGTTGTCCAAAAGATGCATTGATTAACGAGCAAGTATCACCTTTGTCATTTACCAATTTGCATTAATTTTTGGTTAAAAAATTACCTATAGGGATATATCATCTCACTTCTTGTACATTTTCTGGCCAAGTTATATTGCCTTTTTTATGGCTTACGGCCATCTAGTTGCCGGATAATCTTTACGGCAAAGAGTTCAGTTATCTGAACATACGCGACAAAAAATAGTTCTATTCGAATGTTGCATAGTTAACTGTTTGTTGTTCATAATAAATATCTTTAGGCAAGATTATATTTTCCATATGTTATTTTTACTTATGTTATCGTAACCAATATGAATTGACCTTATTTAAATAAACTCGAAATCTAACGCGAATGAATATTAAGTGCAGTGTTTTCCCTAGGCCGTTTTTGCATAGAGGTATACTGGCCCCCGCCATGCATCACACAGTGCCGCCATGCTTTCCGCTATGCATACTTACATGTATTATAAGCAAAAAATCTTTTCCCAATTCTTTCAGATCCTAAAAGTGATAAGTAAATGTAAAGTTGTCGTTATTTCGTTCAATCTTCATAAAAACGTTTGCACCCGCAGAGAGCGTCGCTAACTTCGATCGACATCGATCTCAGCAAGGGGGAAAGTGTTTAACGGTTAAAGGACTGTACTTATGATTGAGATATATTAAAACTGGGATTATAAATCGGTAATAAATGCATAAATTGAGGGGCAATTACTACTTGTTTTAATATAATGTGCCTTCTTCGACACCTCCGCCATTATCGAATGTTGGGGATTTTCCAAGATCTAAAAATAGCACAATGTTCCCTCGATGGAGTTACCTTGGTTGTGCTATGATTGATCTGTTTATTTGTCGTAAAAATATTGGAAACTTAAGACCAAATGTACTCAAATAAGAAAACAATATACAGTTAAGCTTGATTGCAAGTCATATACGAAAGCGATGTCACATTACTATAACATAGAAACATCGTATAGCATGGTATAGTATGCCTCTGAAATTGACTGTGTACACATGTCATGTGAAGAGAAACTGACTGCAAAGTTATAGTGCAGTAATTAATTTTAATTAAATTTGGTATCAAAACAAGTTTGCTGTAATTGCTAGTTCTGCCTGTTTCTTGCCCCCCCCCCCCCCCCCCCCTCCAAAGAGTTTATCTCTGTACAAAGGGAAAAAAATAAAACAGAAGGTGTTATAACTGCCTTGTGAATCTATATTTCTTATAAAAGCTTGTGAAGGTCAGCCTCTTAAAAAAGTAGAAAAAAAACCAGAAAAATATGAATAAATATACATTTATGAAATTCAAATAAAATGGAATAATACTTGTTGGTGTAGATTTTACGAGAATTCATTAATAATAGTACATAACATGCAGTACATTTCATCATTTGATTATATTATTTTTACGCACAATGATTTCGCACTGGCTGTTGCGCTGTTACGCCGCACCGTGCACCAACTCTCGCGCAAGTTCATAGTGCGTAGGAATACAAGGTATACTGATATTTGAGAGCATGTTGGTTTTTAGTGTTTTTGTGTCCTATATCGTTGAATGAATTTACAGTTAATGTACTTCAGTCATTGGATATTGGAGTTTGAGTCTCACATCATCATAATTATTTCATGCAGTCTATGATTTTCCTAAAAGCAATGGTGGTTTCAACCAATTGATAAAAGAGGCGTCTAGATTTCAATCATGTCTATTTCGGTCACTAAGGGTCGACCAATCAACAAATGGGGCATGTTGATATCGGTCCTGTTAGTTTCTATAGATCTATGAATTACATGTAGTTAGTTACTTTCTATAGAGCTATAAATAAACTAAAGTTTCCGTAAGAAATAGAGGGAATCATACTCGATCCATATCAAACCCGTAAGCCATTATGGCCCTTCAGGCCTTTGATTATCTACAGGATAATGGGAATAAAGGTTCAGGGAAAGTTCGTTGGACGTTATGTGCATGACAATATATAATCATATTTGATTAATCAACACATCTAACATTTCAGTTTATTCTTTCTTTTTATACTATAGGCATGCTCGTGCATTTTGCAAGTTTAGCCTCTATATAATGTATGTTTCATATGAAACCGTGTAATCATACATTATATAGTCAGTGAGTGAATCAGCAAATAATAATCGGCACACAATATTATTATGATACAAGTATTATGAAATTAATAATCTCAATGTGATACTAGTATATAGTTTTGTTTTGTGATTACATGTACATAGCAATGATAGGCTGTTCTAAAAGAACAATATTGATCGAGAATGTTATCATTATCGAACACGTATTGTCCCCATACAGTAGTGTCTGCAAAAATGATCAAAATTAATGTTTTTTTTTTATTATTTTCAGGAAATCCCGCTGCAAAATAAGATTATATTCAGCATGGAATATCGTTTATTTTTTTCAAGCAGGAATGAATGAAATTCAAAACACCACGACCTAATTAACAAGCAATATCTGAGAACGTGAATAATTACTCCTTCAGTTTTCAAGAAATAAATATGAATTGTGTTTAAAAAATATTATTTTCAATGGTCATTGGACCATGCAAAATATGAATTGCAATCAGTTAATCAACAGCGCAAGACTATTACTAAATTTATGTAGTTTTACAATAACACTTCATTGTAACTCACTGATAACCCCCCCCCCCCCAAAAAAAAATACCAACCTCTCTAACCATCTTAATTAGAAATAAAGAAAAATCACCAAGCTTAAAAACAAAAACTTCTACATATCTGTTACATACTCTCGAAAAAAAAGGACGGAACATTGTTTAATGGTGAATTGATTTTATTTTTTCAGAACAATCGGCGGCTGCGAAAAACTTCGTAACATCGGCGGCGGTGTCTTCACCCAGTTCCAGTCCTTGGAAACTATGTACGTCGCTAAGTGAATTTTCAGACAAATAGTTTACAAATACTTTATTGTATGCATACATTGTATATGTGGAACAGAAATTAAAATAAATTGTAATAATGCAAAATCTTGAATTTATAAGAAAATGTTAATTTTGAACTCAGTGTTCAAGATATTTTAATCAAAATTGCTTTGATTTTAATTTTTTTTAAATGTTTCATTCATTTTTAAAATAAATCTTTGTTTTTCAGAGACATGTTTAGAAATGGGATCACAGACATCCCGGATTTCAGCGCATTTTCAACTCTTTACGCTTCCGGATGGATGGAACGCATGTACGTATAAATAACCACGGATTTCTCTTTCTATAAAAAGGAATTAATCCTGACTAACATCTCTCAAGAGAACAAATAAAGGTTCCATTAATAGATTATTTTCTTGAACCAACCGAAAAATCATTCGATGTTCAGGGGAATTAAATTAAATCTTTTTCGGCAAACGCTAAATTTATCGAATTGATACATAGATAGCGCCTAGCGACCGGTAGTTTGTGTAGTAAATTTCCGTGTGAAAATGTGAACCAATATATCCGCAGCTATACTTGATATCAAAATGAATAAATATTATTTTTTTAGTTTAAATATTTACATTTTTACGTGTGCTTATTTTTCAGAGTGATAAGGGAAAATAGCCATATTACAGATATTCGGAAGGACACTTTTTCCGGAGTAAAAACACTTGAGCTGTAAGATTCATAGATTAAGTATTAAAACTGTTTCATCGATGACTTTTTTCTTTTTGCTGTTCCTTGAAGAATTACTTGAAAGAAATTTACTGGTTAATTCCTATGTATGATTTTATTTTTCCGTCAATTTATTTCTTCTGACACAATCGATCATTATACGTGTGTAATGAAATCCCTTACGCCATCAAATAGATAAGCTTCTTATAATGAAGAATAATTAGATATATGAATTTAATTGTTTTTCAGTAATAACAAAACGTTTACTCTAATTTTCCTTTCCCACTGGTGTATATCATTATGATTGGATTTTAGAAAAGAAAGATTCTTTCATTAAAATTTAGTTTTGAATTACCCATCGTAAAATTCTGTCATTGATTTTCAGACGTCTTAAAGGAAGCAATCTAGGTAGCATCAGAAATGGCGCCTTTAAGAATGCAAACATATACAAACTGTAAGTTAGTTATTTTTAAAAAAGAGTTTGGGAGGCAACATTTGGTTGTGACTTTTAATACTCTCAGGACTTTGATTTTACAGAGATCTTCTGGACAACACGCGTCTCAAACTACTGGAGGACAACGCCTTTGCCGGAATCAATGGATTGAAGTACTTGTAAGTAGCAGCTATTTAAGTACACGTGGTATTTATGAATTTACAAAATTAAAAACTGTCTAATCTAACATCTTTTTTTTTCGTATATGATTCAATATTTCTTATTGGTTTGCTTATGTTACAATTTGCTCAAGAGGGATTTGTCTCCACCTCTTGAAGTAAAATTTAATATCTCATGACGAATTAAATCAATAAAAATTATTTAAGTTCGACACTGCCACGCAGACACACTATCATAGTATTATCAGAAGAAATTGGTAATTAGAAAATACTTCTACTGGTATATATTTGCGGAATATGTCTAATATGCTGTATACTATTTATATACATTATATTTTTCTTTTCACAGAGACCTCTCGAACACAGCGATCACGAATCTCCCAACCAGTGGTTTAACGAACATCGAGACACTGGTTATTCGAGAGACGAAGACTCTTCGAACATTCCCAGCAGTTGTTCGATTTAACAAACTCATTCGAGCGGAACTCACTTATCCACATCATTGCTGTGCGTTTAAAAATCCAGAAAAACAGTACCCAACTGAATGGGAAGATTTCCGGCGCCGAGTGGAGAGGGAGTGTTCGAGAACCACAACCAGCGCCCTCCCAACAGTTCCAACAACCACCACCCCTTCAGATCTCTTTGAAATGTTCCAACCGCAAAAGAAGATGGCGGATAGGAGAGTCAAACGAGATTCTATCTTTGATGATTTGACACGTCAGGACATTCTGTTCAAGAACGAGTCCGTCTACAGATGGGCGCCTAGTCTAGATATGGGTAAAGGAAACGGATTTGGAGACATTGTCAACTCGTCGAATGTTGACGAAAACACTATAGACAGACCAACGCAAGGAGGGAGTTTTGTGACGTTTACCATTCCGACCAACTCCACTGGATACCAGTCACAAGTGTTGTGTGGGGAAGTGGTTTTCAGGCACCGGAAAGTGGAGTGCACGCCTGTCCCCGATGCTTTCAATCCGTGCGAGGATGTCATGGGCTCGGAATGGCTTCGAATATTCGTTTGGCTGGTGGTGTGGGCGACTCTGATAGGCAACATCATCGTCCTTGTTGTCTTGCTGTCGAATCGCAAGAAAATGACGGTTACAAAGTTCCTCATGTGCAACTTGGCGTTTGCAGACTTCTTAATGGGTGTATATCTATTGCTGTTGGCAGCCATAGATATCCACAGCCTTGGTGAATATTTCAACTTCGCCATAGCATGGCAGAACGAAGGAGGGTGTCAGACAGCGGGGTTCTTAACAGTGTTTTCATCAGAGTTATCTGTCTTTACGCTCACAGTCATCACGATGGAGCGATGGTATGCCATCAGCCACGCCATCCATCTGACCAAGCGGCTTAAGCTTCGGCAGTCATGCGTGGTCATGGCAGTCGGGTGGTTGTACGCTGTGGTGATGGCTTTGCTGCCTCTGGTCGGTATAAACGGTTATGGCAACGTCAGCGTGTGTTTACCTATGGACGTCACCAAAACAGGTGACGTTGTTTACGTCATATCTCTGTTAGTGTTGAATGGATTAGCTTTTATCGTGATTTGCATGTGTTATATCAACATGTATTGCCGTGTTCGAGGAAACGATTCCACTCTTTCTCAGAGTTCTGACACCAGAATTGCAAAGAGGATGGCCACATTGATTTTCACGAATTTCATTTGCTGGGCCCCAATCGCATTTTTCGGAATAACCGCTGCGGCAGGCTGGCCCCTAATAGACGTGTCCAACTCCAAAATTCTTCTTGTGTTCTTTTATCCGTTAAACTCATGTGCGAATCCTTATTTGTACGTGATAATCACGAAACAATTTCGTAAGGATACCATATTGTTGTTGGCGAAATATGGAATGTGTACGGAGAGGGCGAATCGATGTAAAGGAACTGTTACTCATTCTAAAACTCTTACAAATTCCAGAAAGAACAGTTTAGCTGTACATTCTGTTATTCATCCGACCAATAACTGCGTGGCACATTCCAATGACGTCATCCCGAAAGAAAATGGCGTCACCCATGATCCAGACACTCACGAACTGAGCATAATTCAGCACGTTTCCCCAATAAAGGATAAAAGTGTGAGAATGTTATGGAAGATGCAGCGTTCGTTTTCCAATTCAATTTCTAGTGAGAATCAAACTGAGAAAAAGCTAGATTCCACACAGTTTTACGATATCTATAATAACACATCTCGTTTAAAAGAAGAAGAAACGGGTTCAACATTTGGTCTACAAAACCAGTCGTGCTCAGAATCGGTAGACTCTAACATCTCCCATATAAACAAATACCACACTACACAAGAAACCAATAGTAATAATTTTAGTTTGAATTTGAATTCCAGTGACCCCGTGATTAATTCACTTGACCCGGAAGTTGTGTCATGTAATGGCGACCTCCAAGAGGAACGCTCTAGTGATGAGGCGTCCGTAGAAACCGCCAAGTATTTAGACTGCTACAAATCTCTTGTGGCTGGAAATTCTTCCAGCGTGGGCTTAAAATTAGATGACCATTATTCGCGAAAGTCCTCGATAGGGAGTACTTTGAGTCAATATGATGAAAACAGTACTTTGAATTAAGGAGCGGATACCCGACAGTTACCAGGGTGTTCAATTTAAACGCTTTATCAAAAAAAAATACGCGCCTATTGCTTACATGTGAACACTTGAAATAGGATAAAAATGAGGTGTTTATACTTAAGTTATTTCGTACAGATTACGTGTTGTATTGTGGCTTTTTATAAAGGTTTCTTGGTAAGTTATCATTATATACAGGTATGGGTTTTAATTTACACATATTATGTTAAGGCGCCAAAGGGCATCCCAATGATGATATGAATATTACACAGGTAAATTGTTGTGGTTTGGTTTATATAAGTATTATCTACTGTACAAATTATTGTTACATGTATATAAATGAAAAGTTTAATTTTGACGTTATAATAAACTGCATTTTGTTTCTCGAATAACTGTTGCATACTTTTTTAAATTCTGCATTGAAAGGGGAGTAACCAATGCTCAAAAGTCTATTAATAACCAAATTCTTTATAGACAGATGGGAAAACATATAGAGTATTGTGCTTAAATCTTATGTCTGTCCACTTCTTTTACAAAGTATATTTACCCTTTCGTTATTTTCATTTTCTGGTGTTCGATGGCTGAAGTCAGTGCCAATGTAAAGTCTGAGAAATAAAACGTTCATATATAAATTCATGTAAATCCACCAAGTAAATATCCCTCTATACCTCAAAAAATCTATTGGAATTCATAAATAAATTGACAAGATTGAAAACTACGCGATTTTCACTAACCCGCATATATAAATTTTCGGATTGCTTTCAAATACATTGTTTAGCTATTTTTAAAAAATATTTTTACATTGATGTCCTTTTGCACTTTTGATGTTGACTTTTCGTTAATTACTTCTTGATCGATCGACACTAAAGCTACATGGAAAGCACGCGCTCCACGGACCTGCACGAACTGACCTAACGTCCAAGTCGTGGTACAATGTAGTTACCATGGAAACCAAAAAAAAATTTAAAGAATGTCTTTTCAATGTAATGTCTGATCGACATTATAATTATGTTTACATTTACCTTTACTCACTTTTATACATAGATAATTGATTAAATGATTCAGAATTAGATGTAAATAAAAACAATAAGATGCTTTCTTTGGCGTTTCATCATCTTTCCGAGTCAAGGGTTTCTGATCCGCTCCGCTCAATATAAATCGGAGCGGATCAGAAACCCTTGACTTGGGGAAGATGGTGTTTCATACGGACAATGAAAATAGTGATCATTGCAGAATTGTTTTGACTTGACACGATAACGCAGTTTTTATATGTACAAGACTTTTTTTTCTGCGATGATAGCTACTTGTACCTTCATGTAGAACTACAGTACCCTTATAAAGCACTAAAGAAAGCATTCTATTGTCTGCGCCATCAGCAAATATCTTTCATAACGGAAATTAATAAATCACCCAAAGCTTTATTTCAGAATTAAATGTTAAGACTATTAGGAAAGGTTCTACATGTAAGGGTAAACCAAATTTATTGTCTCGTGACATTCAAGCAGATAGAAAGACACGATTATAATACTTGGTTTGCAGTACATATATACTTTACAGGGCGTAGTCACTTTTACCGCATTTTGGTGTAATTTACCCCATACGTTGTAGTGTTAAATCATTTAATTACATTTTACTTCTATAACTTGACATTTACTACCGTGATTTACGTGGAAAGTTAAAAACATTTGCCCCGGAACAAAACAAATTGTGAGATGAATAATAATTCCTGGCTAGTATATCTTATTTTATTACATACTTAGTAATAAATACAGGTTTTTGGCATATGTGATACAGATGACATCACAAACCTTATATTGACCTCCAGGGCTGATACAGGTTATCAGCCCTAGGGCTGATACGGATCCGTATCACACCCCTTGCGGAACTCCTCTCCTTTTTTCCTTTTGGCATTTGTGCATGTTTACAGACGAAAAACAAAATATATGTTACATCAACATTTTTTTAAGCAGTTGAGAACTTCAAATGCTTGCAAATGTTTTGGAGCAGTTAACTTTTAAAACCTTAGGAAATTCCAGTTCTGTAGTTACGTTTGTTAAAACAATTAGATCACATATTTTTATCTAATACATGTACAGACTATTTTCAAGTAATATTTAAAATCAATGTGTTCATGTTGAACCGCCCTCGGGCTGATATTGGCGTCTCGGGCTGATACTGGCTGTGATATGGAAAAGGGTATGTATTATTCTCTATTTAATAATTACACATGTACAAGAACTTCTCATCTTTGAAGGATGACAATGTCGATACCGTCCTGATAGTTAGTTGTACATATACGGACTAATTTTTATTTTATTTTATAAAAGACGGACAGGCTCTTTCATTCAAGTAACATTTTCGATAGTATTGTATGCGCTTTATCCTATATGGTACAAAATATATTTCTGCAGCAGTTCGTACAGGAAAAAAATCCACATATACCGCATTACATTTAAATTTTGAATATCCCCCTAAATCTGTATACAAACTACAGAGCCTTCCTTCTGAAGGAGATTAAATTACATTAGTCTCATAATGGCAAGACCAGCGAACCCTCTTAATATGAATCCAACGCCCATATAAATATAACTTTCTCGTTAGGCCAACTTTCTAAACAAAAAAATCAACACAAATTTTTATATATAAACATTTTTTTTTATTGTAATAAGTTATAATAGATGAAACCAGGGTGCACCAGAAGATCATTACATAATCTTTTATACATCAAGCTATAAGTCCTGTCGGACACATGTAAGGGTCACACACTCACACACACACACACAGACAATGATTGAATGCATATGGCACATTGCACATGAATTGGAATCATCACCAAAAGTCATAATCCGTTCATCCTAATTTTTTTTTCTCCATAAGGACAGGGTTGACCAAAAATCTTCAATGTGTGGTCCATTATCAAATCTATTTTTGGAAAAGGGGGTGTGAGTGTATCATTTCTACTTTCTTTTCTTTTTTTTTTTTATCAATTCTCATCTTATATATAAAATATGGAATACAAGAATGTCAAAATAAAAAAAAATTGCAGTTTCATCATCACCATAACAACACACACAACAATTGATATATTCTAAATTTGATCACATAATAATTTTGTGATATAACATCCAAACAAAAATGTAGAGTACAAAAAAACACCATATTAAAAAATACACTGTAATGACAGCATTGGTATCAATACATAGAACCCATTCAATATGCTGTACATCAGAACCCATGGATCGCCAATCACGAGTTACAATACTTTGCACTCTTCACTAAAAAATCTTTTTACTATCAGGATCTTTGCTTTAATATTGACAATCCAGCACCTTTGGGAATTCATAGTTATCAATATTTCATATAATTCTTCTTTTTAAAAAAAATCACTTTTGTCGCAAATTAAAAACTGTACATGTATTGAATATACTGAGACTTTCAAACAAAAAATTACAATGCTTTTTTTTCACCCTTTTGATGTCAATAACTTTTTTATTTTGAAAAAAAAAATCCACCTAGAATTCCACAATGAAATGACTAGAATACAGTTACTCTAAAAATTATACATTTTATCAAAATCATTTATATGAACTAACTGGGAGAAAAACAAGATAGTGAACATCTATCTACAAGCACACATGTGTAAACTTCAATTGTAGATATGGGGCCTCTTTTCATGTCCTTCGCTTCAGTAAAAAGAAGTACATTTCAACACATTTAGACTAATCTGTCTAATGAAGAAGAAAAAAACAACAACAAAGATCCAAATCACAACCTAATATTTTTTTTCATTTTAAATAATATAAAAAAAACACACCCTACAATTTCTATCTGGCTTGTCTAATTTTTCTTCTTCACCTCTGGAACTTTTACCTTCAATCATGCCTTCCATAGAGTCTTTGTCAATTCTACACTCAGAGTAATTAAGTTTTCACTATCAAGAACTTGCAAACTTTATTCTCTGGGAAATTTTAATTAATACATTTTAAAAATCCAAAACACTTTTTTTTTAAATAACTGGATATGTTGACAACAAACTAACATATTCTATTCATCTTGAAGTTGCATATTTTAATAAAATTTTTCTTTGCTTCAGATATGTTGTGCTAGCTAAATCTCTTATGTTCACCTTTAATGGGGGGGAGGGGGGGGGGGGATATTCAGATAGTGAAAATACAAAAAATGGTGGTCTTCAATTCCTGCCATACAACAGAATAAGAGAAAAAAAGTTTTAAGCAAGAACCATAAAGTTAAGAAATAGAAGAAAAGAATAAGCAATTTTTTTCTACAAACGGACTTGGCAAAAAAGATTAATTGGATTGCAGGTTATTTGGTTCAATATCATCCCTGATCTTTAAAAAAAAAAATGCCACATTTCAATACAACTAACCAAACCATCTCGGACATTATTCTTTTTGGCCATAGCATTAATCCGTTATTCCGTTTTGTTTGGGTTTTTTTTTGCAGTAAATGACAAAATGGCAAGCAGCAAAAATGTGTACTGGCTCGGAAAACTACCAACTACGTCTCGATGACCATTGCAGAATATGAGGGAGTTCCTTTTGTATTCAAAGAGGGGATAACCATACACAATGCTCTAATACAAAAACAGTACAATGACTAGCAAATAAATATAATCCGACAGCAATTTTTGTTTTCCAAGCTTTCATACATCATTTTTCTATTTCATGCTGAATAAATTTTAAAATAAAACTACGGTACTAAAAAAAGTCAATTTGAGGAAAAAAACACACAAGCATACTTTCGTGAATTGCATGAAAGATCATACTGAAGGACAAAGTGAAAGTGAAACTAAGAAAAGCAAAAGTGATTTCTGGTCAACAAGAATCTCTTATTAAAAGGAAGGCTAAACAGAAATACTGGACATGAGAAGATATCAATTGCATGTAATACAAGAAAACTGCATATAAGTTCTATATAGATAAAAATGTGTTGATCATTTTATTGAAAGATGGAATTTTTTAAAGAGCAAAATGAAGAAATGACTGTTTGAACCCAAATACATTACTTTAAGATGGTAAATGAAGGTAAATGAATTAACTCAGACATAAAATGAAAAGTCAGTGAGGGAGGAAAAGATTTCATTTTCAGAGTAATAGTTTGGAGATTCATTCTTAGGACTTGCTTAATTATTAAGGAATGCATGCAGCACATGGACTTTGAAAGTAAAAAAAAAAAATCCCCTCAAAACAAAACTTAAACTTTAAAAATAAGATAATCCTGTTATCTCAAAATCTAATTGATATGCTCTGGCCCCAATCAAAAAGTTAAAGCCTGTAAGACCTAACTGTGAGAATTTTTTATCGCTTGATAATACAAGTCTTTGTAAAAAGAGAATGTCCATCTAAAAATATTTCTTAAAGTTTTAATATTAAAGGAAAAATGTTAGAAAAGAAATCGTTGTCCTTTTAAAAAATCTCTTTTACTCTTACTCTAAATATTAAAAAAAAAATTTGAAGGGAAAGATTATGATATGATTAAATGGGGAGCAAAAAGCACAAAAGAAAAATAAAAGGTCTCTCTTCCTGCCATCTCCTCTCAGAATATAACCCTGGATATATGTAACGAAACATTTACCGATACACGTACTTCCTGTCATGTGATCTTTACCTAGCACCTCTTCATAAGAGAGAGAAAAAAATGTCGTACATCCGAAACAACATCCGTCCATCTAATGGTCCTCGTCAAAGTCTAGGCCTGCTGGTCAGTTGTCCCACTAGCAGTCCCGACTTTTGCTAACATGCAATTGATATGAATTTTTCTTTGTTTTCTTTTGACATGTTTTCTTGTCTATTTTTTTTTTCTCCAAGCATTATGCACACATCACCACTCTGCATCTCCCGTAGCTTTTTGAAAGACAAAGTCTTTTCCATTGAGATTCATGATTCCGTCTTTCAGATGGAACTTCCACTTGTTTTTATTTCTGTTTATCTGTTTTAAAAAAAATCAAAAGAAATAATCAATTAAGCTTAACAATGAAAATTTTACATTCAGATTAAACAACTACCAACGGTTTCTTTTTTTAATATGTAGAAAAATAATTCAAGCACAATATTTGAAAAACTAGACTCTTTCATCTCAAATGTATGAATTACAAAATCTTCAATGAAATGAAAATACATCTGTTGGTGTTTATGAGGCCATTAGCACGATTTACCAATAACAAACCCTCTATAAAAGTACAAGTTCAATGTTATATTGCAGTATGTTGTGAAATAACTTCATGTTGAATGATATAAACAAACACTCTCTAAAAGTTACATTGTGGTTTCTTGTGATATATACTGTAGACATATTTTTTTCCACGGGGTCATAATTCAACGCAATCACAATATCAATTTAATCCGCGGGTAAAAATTTACATGGATTCTTTGAATGAAAAAAAAAATCATTTGAATAATTATTATTAAATTTAGTTCTGAGCGATTTTCATTACCTAGAATTTGTCCAACTTTGGACTTAAATTGTAAGAACTCTTCACAGTGAACAGTATTTTTTTGGTTGTGCACTGGTCGGTAGTCATTAGTTAGCCGTCAAGATGTTACGACGCTGGCCAAAATCTTTATTAACTGTCAATTTATGGGTTCACGTGTTTAAATTATGAGTTGATCAGTTTTATCAATCAAAAGTCAGAGCACAAAGGGATCTAAAAATTGCAGTAAAAACACGAGTCTTAGTGTGTAGTTGTGTAGTCATTGAAAGACAGACCCGCTTGGGGCTATTTGTCGTCTGACACGTGCTGTTATCTCAAGCTGGGAGAAGTTTAAATTTCATGAAAGTAAATTTACAGAAAATTCAAATCTTTAGGAGATTAAATTATTTATTACGTGAATTCTCAATACAAATTTGTTTGACAGCTTGCATAGATAAAAACGATATACATTGGGTACACGTATATGCAAGTGTTATATAATGTAGTAACTTCTGATTATCCTTATTCATGTAATGCAATTTCAAAATTTCATTCCAAAATGCACTTTAAGTACACTGGGAAAAAATTCCACGGAAAATTTGTGCCCACGTTCATAGCGTAAATTAATACCACGCAGACAAAAGTTCGTCTACAGTAACTTAAAATAACTTCATGTTGAATGATATGAACAAACACTCTCTTTAAGTACAAATACAATGTTGTATTGAGGTTTCCTGAGAATAAACTTCAAACAACTTCATGTTGAATGATATAAACAAACACTCTTTAATCATAGGCGTCGGAACCGGAGGCTTAGCCCCCCCACTTTTTTTGCAAAGTTATACCTAACCATTAGAAACATAGCATAATAGAGGGTTCAGCCCCCCCCCCCCCCCCCCCCCCCTCCCCCACTTTTTCTCGCAGGAAAAATTATTGTTCCTAAATTTACCTTGAAAGATTGAGAAGTTGGATTCAGAAGCCTTTACCCCCCCCCCCCCCCCCCCCCCCCCCCCACGGATTAGGAATTTTATGATTTTGGAAAAAAAAAATTTGGGTAAGTTATTTTTTTTTTGGAAGTACAGTCGCACCTGCTGTTACGGCCACCTTTAATCAACGGCCACTCGCCATGAGCGACCAGTTTTAATCCCGCCCGTTTAGTTTTACACTATTTTTTAACTGATTTAAGCGGCCACCTGTCTAACGCGGCCAGCGGCCACTGTTTTTAGGTCCCGTGGCTTCAACATGCCTGTTTTCAACGGCCATTTTGTCTGTTTTGTCACATGACTTTTGAATCTGACATGTGACCCCGTATCGAAAGAAGCCAAACTTCGATAATGAGTTAATGACAAATAATTGAGTGTGTTATTTGAAGTCTGCTGAGATTTAATGTGATAATTGATTATCATAACACCTGTTTTGTGTTGTTTATATATCTACACGTACTTATATACTTCATAACAAAGTCATTGTATATGGCCAGTCTTGCGCTGAACAGCTTAACATGTGCAAAATAGCCGGTAGTATGCACTTTTTTCCTAGAAAATTTCTTTGAGATAATCAAACGGGTTCTTAATATATATAAGAATGGAATTTTGATACTTTTTTTAAAAGGGAAAACATCGGCTATCGTAGTTCAGTAAGTAGCTTTTGTACGGAAACGCTACTTCTGTTTGTTTACCGCATTTAATCCCTTGAAAATTATCATTTGGGCGTATTTAGCAGAAAATGTTTTGTTCTTAATCCCTTGATAGATAAATGGAACTAAAACGGCCATTTAGAATTAATATAAACTGTTTATTTAGCATTCCGAGCTGTGCATTCACCATCTCTGTGTACGCCGCCATTACAGATGCTATTAATAAATCTGTGCAATAGAGCCAAAATGAAAATACTCGATGTTTTTTTTTCCATTATTTTGAAACCTGGAATAAGAGGCCACCTGTCTTTAGTGGCCAGTTTGGCATTGTCCCACAGGTGGCCGCTTAAAACAGGTGCGACTGTATAGGTATAGGTACCCCCCCCCCCACGGATTAGGATTTCCATGATTTTAGGAATTACTTTTTTCTCAATATTTCTGAGGATTAGTCTAGCCCCCCCCCACTTTCAATTTGCTTCCGACGCCAGTGTTAATTGACACATTATGAACAAACAAATTGAGTGTGTACCTTGTCATACTGACACACCACCACATTGTCTGTGTCAAACAGATCGGACGGGTCCTCGTCACTCACGTCATCGTCAGAGTTCAGGGGCTCCTACAGGAAATGAAGAGGAAAAAGCAACTGTATTTAGAATTGAAAGTATGATAATAAATTATTCATTATAATGGAATTTAACATATCTGGAAAAAGAAAAATCACTACTCCTTCAACAGAATTTCTTACAAACACCTTTATATTTTATTTAATATATCACCCCCCCCCCTTCACCTTTTCGCTATTTATTTAGCCATGAAATCCCACAATGGAAATTTTAATTAATATGGGATCATTTTAATTTTTAGGAGGCTAATTTTCAAGGATCGAATGACAATTTTTCAAAGGATTGTAAGGATGTAATTTTGTATGTTTGCTACTATGTGTAATGAATAAAGACTGTGTTCTATAATCTGTTGAGGTTTTTAACTTGTGTGCAAGGGGTACTGTAAATTCGTAATTAAACGCGAGGAATTAGTATCCGCATAAAATCACGAGAAGCATCCTTCGCCGATTTTAGAATCTCGCCATTATTTTCTGAGAGTTGAAAACTAAAAGAAATAAGGAGAAAAGTTCAGCGTTCGCGATTTTATATTCTTGCGATTTGATACAAACCAGCGGGGTCGCGGAATTAAGAACTCGTGTAATATAAGGAATTTACATTACCCATAAAACCCCCCCCCCAAAATTTAGCCACCACAAATAATAATAATTTTACAGTAATTCTTGAAAGAATTTTAAAATTCATAACAATTCAGGATTCTGACTTCAGTCAATTTTCAATTAATGATTTTCCGTAACTGAAATTAATGTTTATTAAACAGAACAATGACATAAAAATATTTACATTTTTCATTGTCTTTGACTGTGGTAACAATACAAAGCAATTTTGTAATGCACGGTCCAATAAATTAAAATGATGTATTGTTTGGGTGCAAGCGGGGTTTGCATAATTAAAAAGAAACGAAAATCACTTAAATGCCAATATTCTAACATTGAATTGCTGAAAATGATATAAATATAAATAATAAGGAATCATTCTTTAAATATTATGAGGTGATAATTACGGTCGGAGCGTAGTCAAATCTATCATAAAGCCCTCGGGGCCTTATTGGATTTGACCAAACACCAACCAAAATTATCACCTCATAATATTCAAAGAATGACTCCTTATTCCTTAAATGTACCCGACATACTAATCTAATGATATACCTTCAACCTAGCTGTTATATAAATTCATTCTCATAGATTCATTTATTACCTCTTCTTCTCCCTGCTCGTCATTTTCATCCTCTTTGGCATCATCGTCATTTTCATTGTCATCGTCGTCATCATCAAAATCCTCGTCTTCTGAAGAACTGGAGTCTCCTGCTCCATCGAGCTGCAACACCTGATGTGTCTTCTGCTACAAAAATTTTGATAAACGATAAGCGATGCATATGAATATTGATTTAGATTAGACTCTTGAACTTTCTCAAAGTCTCTGTTTTTACTTTTCAATGAGAATTTTTTGTTCATAATAAGATCAATGTCACTAGCTGGTGACAGGTTTAAATTTTTATATACATTATGCATTCAACATGTTTATTACAGAACAACTGAAAGGGAAAGGGATCTGTATTTTCATGAACAAATATTTAATGCATTGTCAATGTTAAATCTTGATTAGGTTAGCAAATTATAAGCTCAACTTACATTAAATGTATATGTAATTACAACATACATGTATAGAAATGTTCAGCTGATATACATGTATTACAGTTTCACAAACAATGTTTAATGTTTTTGCTGAACAGGATAAGAACAACACAATAAGGACAGTGATCAACATAAAAAAAACAACCTTATTCTAAATTGATTATATAAACAGGAACTGAAACAGTAACACACTCAAGAAAAGAGGGGAAAGGGGGGAGGGGACTCTTACCTGTTGCTGGCCCTGGGGCTGCTGGATCATGGTGGGGATACTGGCCTGGGAGATGGTCACTTGCTGGAGTTGGGGGGCCCCTATCTGACCATGGGCACCTTGCTGGGGCAAGGCCTGGATGATAAACTGACCATTCCCTGCAGGGGGAAGCATTTATATCTATCAATTTTCATAATTAATACACAATTATAATTAACTGAATTTTATATCATTGCCATCTTTTTCGTCAAAGGGCAAGCAAAACTGTCACTTTAGTTGACGGCATATCATAGAATTATTTTAGCTTGGGACGATGACCAATTTTGCATCTCTGTAGCTAAGACAGGAGTCCTATATGAATAACTGAGCTGGTAACAGTCCACTTACCTGTGGGCTGGAGGGTGAGGCCTTGAGAGGCCAGGGCCTGCAGCTGTTGCTGGAGGACTCCCTGAGGTAATGCCATGTGTGCTGTCGCAGCTGGCTGACTCTGCAATACAAAACAACATTAAATGGTCACAAAAAAATGAAATATAGGGACCATTCCCACCATAAATTTATACACCTTTTCTGAATGGATTTAGTTCTGCAGTTTTTTTTCTCAACAAAGATAAAAATATCATGATAGGAACTCTATCAAATTGACTATATCACATGCATTTCTTTCAATGCATGAGTTATGAAAAATAGACATATAATGTCTATACTCACGATGTCTTGGCTTGCGATCTGTACAGGTACAGGCATATTCTGTGTAACCACTCCTGATGCTCCAACTACAGATTATTGAAATAAAAGTGTCAAAATCTTTATATAGCATTTTAACAAATCTACAAACAGTTTCCATTGATTTCTATTCTGTTTACAGATATGCCAATCAGTAATGCATGGATTGAGGTTCCCCTTTAGATTTCCAAAAGATTTGCGATCCACTGTATACTCACTGAACTGTTGTTTACTGGGGGCGTTCTGTACAGGTTGTGGGATGTACTGTATCGTGGAGGGGATCATGACGGACTCTGAGGGCTCAGGGCCAGAATCCAGGGCCCTTGACTGTGTTAGTTTGTTCTCCCATAACTTTAATAAAAAAAAAAAATAAACAAATCAAATCTACAACACTTCCATTTAATTTTAAAGTACTGGATTGAAAAGCAGTTTAAGGCAAAATGAAATAAAATCAATAATCAATAAAAGAAGATCCAGTTAACTACTGTTATAAGGAAATTTTGGTTTTTTTTTGCTTAATGAGATATTAACATCATTTACTAACATACAAACAACAGTGACTGCATATCCTTTACCACACACATTAATTTAACTTGCATACATACAGTGTTAACTTTACCACATGACTTTAACTTACAGACTTCACCTTACGTATAATATACAGTGTAAATGCTTTACCATATGACCTAAAACTGACCTGCTTCAGTTCCTGTAGAACTTGTTCGTCCACTCCCTCGTCGAGGAAAGCTTCCCTCACGTTGGAAATGACATCCTCTACCACCGTTTTATACAAACGGGGCTGTCAAAGGAAAAACAAAATGTGATTGGGAAAGATCATGTCTCCTTCAATGAAAGTTCCACTACGAAAAATTGACCAATGACCTAGATTCTTCATTGCCATCAAGTTGATGGCAATTAGGAATCTAGGTCAAATGGGTCAAAGGTTGATGCCATCAACCTTGACCTTTCACTTTACTAAATGCTACATAAAAGTCTCCATCTAGCATTCTTTAGAAAAACAGAAACTGTTTAAAAAAAATCATCAAAAAATAATTTGAAAATGACATTAAATATCAACTAGACAACAATGCGATGGTGACCATCTCAAAGGTCCCTGCTTAAATAATGGACAATAGGATGAAAAGCATTTCAGAGAATTATTCTTTGACCTTGGCCTATAACTTGTATGAAGTCACTGCACACCACTAATCCAAAAGCTCTGTTAATGAGAAGTAGGAGCCAAATAGGGCCAAGTGTATATGTATATGTATATGTATGCTCTGATAAAAAAATTTGTGTGATCCAATACAACCTTGACACTTGACCCACAAATATGATTCAAAGTCACTGCACACCCTTTGATTGTAGGCACTCTGTGAGTGAAGTATGAGCTAGATTGGACCAAAGGGAGAAAAAGCTATGATCTGGACAAGGATTGTTCTTAAAATTCTGCTATGACCTTCACATTTGACCTTGAAACTTGGTTCAAGGTCACTGAACACCCTTTACTCAAGAGCTTTGTTCATATGAAGTATATTGTAATTTCATTCAAAATTTGTATTGAAGCAAGTCCCTGTGCCAATTAATATCAGTAGTGAATAAATTATTTATTTATACAAATCCTGGTGAGCTAATTACTCAACTCACACAAACAAAATTGATATCTACAATACATCACATATTTAAGTACATTCAAAAGGAATGGCATTAAATACCATTATCTTACTGTGATATTCTGTACTTCCGGGATTGAATCGAAATGAATCAAAAGAATCCAGATAATATCCTCATATGGATAATGGTTAATCAATATTTAGTAATGAATTTAAATTTAAAAAAAAAATGTTTTTGGTCAAGATCAAACAAATGGTTGTGTGGGGGTGGTCTCTCAGGCATATCATTAAAGGGAACTCTCCAAGTACCTAATTCTTTCTGACTGCTCATGTCATCAATGCACTGGTACAAATGCTTTGATTGCGTTAATCACACAATGTCAAGTTCTGTGGAAAAACTTTTGTCCCACAATATTAAAATATATAAATAAAGCTGCCAATTATTTTTTTTATTTATTCTGAATTCTTATACTTTGCATCTTATTTTAATTTAGGCGGATGAATGGTTGGGGGTGGGGTGGGGTTTGGTGTATCTCTATGAAGCAATGTTTATAATTGTCCTTCATTAATCAAATTGGTTCATTATATCCTTCGATATTATTAATGGTATAAACATTACATCATCAACAAGCACCAAGTGTACAGTGTTATCAAGGACACAAGACTTTTTATCAGATAAACGGCATTGGTTTGAAAGCAGGAGCGCAAATGTATAACGGAGGAAGCTAGAGCAAACATAAATAATCTGTTGAAAATAATGACAAATTCAATATTTCTTTCAGAATTTCGTGACTCTCAGCACACCCACACACAATGTTACTATACATCAAACAGTTCTGGTCGTTGGGTACTTGATGCTTCGACTTGCATGTTCAATACATTATCTATAGTACCCAATGTTGTGACATTGAGTGTCGAAGTACAAATCAGCAGTAATACAATTTTTTCTTTCAATCTATATTTATTTATTCATTCATTAAAAAGTTATTAAACATTTACATACTTTTGCTGTACCATACAGGCTAATAATCCGAGAGTAAAATCTTTGAATCTTTTAGAAGTTAGAGAAATAATCATTTTAAACATTACAAATACACAAACATGTTCTGGTCAGTTTTAACTTTAAAAATTTGTTATTGGCTTAAATCAAAAAGGCTTTCATGTAAAGAAATTTATTTGCAATAGATAGTTATCAATGTATGGAAATGACCACTTTTTATTAATCTATTGATTTCTTTACTATTATTTTTTTAAATAATAAGACTCCTCACTTCGTCCTTGGTCAGTACTTGCGCACAGGTGATTGTGTTGATGCTCGCAAATATTATTGAGAGCAAAATTTATTTATAGATCTATTCATATACAAAAATATCAATTTTCTCCATCGTACCAACATGTAACAAAGGAAGTTTGACTTTTCGACACAAAAATCTCCCCAATCTTCGATTGAGATAAACAAGTGCGATGTAACGGCTATAACAAAGATGGATTCTTTTGTCGTCATCAGTGGAAATGGTCGATAATTATTTTTCCTTTAAAACTAACTACGTTTCATTTCAACCCAATTTTTGCATTTCAACTCACCACAGGGTTCGCGTTAGCCATACCAATGGCTATTTTTTAAGCTTAGAATGACACTATCTCCTTTTTCAACCGATGTGGACTTCTTCGAAGCCGGCGAATACTGCTGAACGTCTTGCTTATATAGCCGATATTAAACCCTTCACCCTAGAGGGGGGTATGAGAATTGACGTCACAAGTAAACCTTCGAAAATGCACGCGAGACTTGGTGCGAGAAATAACAAAAGCACGTGTTTCCGGTTATCAACAACATTTAATCGCACAGTTTATCATAAAATCAAACAGTTTTTAACGTCCATTTTACAGGTAAATCTTTCATTGAAATTTTAAAAAATCAGTGCGTGAATTTTAGAAGCAATTCTATATATTCTGAAACGCGTTTCCAGTTTGGATGCAGCATGTGCAGAACGCAATGTGTTTATCTCTGGGTTTTTTTTTTTATATTTATTGTAAATTTTGTGTGCTGCTTAATTATATGACCATTATCAAAAAATTTTTGCTGGAAATACTGTTTTCTGAGCAATATTTCTTTTATTAATTCAACCAGGGACATATATAATAATTAGAGTTGTCTTTCTTTGATTGTTTCACTGTTTGGCCAAGGTCCAAAACCAAGGACGCTTTACAATCAAAATGGAGTCATCGACTGTGTCGTCTTTGGTTCATATGATACAGACTTACGGCGAAACATCAGCATTAAAGACTTGCATCGAAAAGATCAGCAAGAAATCCATTGAACAGTATAAAGGTGAAAATGGAATGGATGTGCTGCATTATGCTATTATAGCGAATAACATGGAGGCCGTCAGTCTCTTATTTCACAAAGGTATATTTAAACCGCCCCACGAATCTTCGTCTTTCCCATACCTACACTTGGCGGCAAGACTGGGACATAAAATGATTTTGAATATGTTGCTTCAAGAACGTCCTTTGGATAATGTTCCAGCAGTTTTCAATTATAAATCGGCCGGTGATCGTTACAAAGACAGCAAAGTTGCAGACGACAGAGAATTGGGCGATTTCAAGCAGACAGCCTTGGATTTAGCGGGGAAAAGTGGTCACGTCGGATGTGTCAAAACTATTCTAGACCACTGTCATGGGAAATTTGTGCAAGGTAAAAAATTCAAAGGCAACGAGGCTTACATTGAAATGGCGTGTCAACTCGACTCTCCCTACGCCCTTTGCTCTCTTTTATCAGACCATCCTTCGGATGAAGAAATCAAAAGTGCAGTGGGCGCTGCTTTGAAAAACGCCAGACCAGAATGTCTGGACGTGCTGTTACGACTGCGGACAGATCTGTCCACATTATTTGAAGGAATGAACTTGTTTCACGTCCTGTATTCCTACACCTTGTCTTTTGACAAGAAGTGGTACGAACGGCTACTTGCTGTGACGACAATTTTAATTAAGCATGGACATAATGTTGGAGCTTCGATACCTTTCCGCACCTATCCTTTGTACAGTCTTCTTTCTCACTCGGCATGTCATGATTTTGACAATTCCTCAAACTACATCATTGCTTGTTCCCTGTTGCTGCACAATGCAGGAGCGGATCCTAACTTCGATGAACTTCAGTTTGAAAAAGATTTTGAGGACATGCGGATAAGGTCTGCTTTTGGGAGATGTGCATTTTCCTCGGGGTTACATTGCTTATTTCAAACTGTCGAACATTATGCCACTCAAATGCAGGGCAACCGATACTTAAAGGTATATATGAGCAAATGTGCTGCAGTTTTACTCAAACACGGATGCAACCCAAATTACGTTGGGGAAATCGACAGTTTAACAAACCAGTCGGGCAACAGTTTGCATGCCCTCTGCCGAACGGTAGTTTTTACCGGTGTAGATGACAAACTGATCAAGCTTCTTTTACAGAATGGGGCGGATCCGAGTGTTAAAGTCGGTAGTGATTTCCCTGTAACCGTGTTAACGGGTAAACTTCTAGAACTCGATGATGAGGATCAGTGTCTTTTGCGATCTACGGATGTGGAACATCTGAAAGTCATGATAAACGCAATGACGCAAAGAGCGATTCGAGAAAGCATGGCAATAATGGACCATGGGGTAAAAGAAATGAAAACGTCCATACCCCAAAAAGATAAAAGGTTCCAAATTTACGACAAGGTTCATATGTATTGCTCGGAGTTGGTCTCAGATGTGTGGAATTTAAAACGGATTTGTATGCAGAGAATTTTGAGTTTGTGTGACAGAAAAGTGACCAGCATTTTGAAGTTGCCACTTCCAATGGCTCTTAAAATGAACATTGTTGAGTTTCAATGAGAGTTGTCCCCCTTTTGCCGTTAATTCAAGATCTGCATGAAATAAATTACTGTATGCCAACTGTTCAATTAACTGGAGAACTAATGCTATCAAAGTTTCGTTGATAAAACATGAAATATAATTAAAAAGATAAAAAAAAATTGACACAGAATTATGTTCACCACTGGTGCTTTCTAACAAACTTTTTAAAGCAAGTACCTGCGCTTTAATGAATTGCTTTATTTTGATATTAAGAATATTTTTTGTCTTCAATGGAGTAACAATGAGCATAACCCAAAACTGCACGGCTGAAAAGAAATTTGTTGATGCCTATTTATTTGATTAAACAATTGCTGAGTTGAGTGGGTTTTTTTAATCCACGCCATCGCCAGCATTTCCCTTCATTTATACCCTGTTTCTGCGCTCAATATCTTCAAATTGACACTTACATTTATTTCCCGACGGGCATATACACTTACATGTTATAACTACAGTAAACTCATAAATATAAAATATGAACAAAAAAAAACAAAACAAAAACAAAACACGAACCCAACAATATGAGTACGGACTTTTACTTTAGTTCAAATTTTTTTCCAGTCTCTAACTCGTAAACATTGATGGATTCCGTTAGTAATTCAATGAAACGACGTACCCACTATCCATTCAGTTTATAATTTGTTTTCGAATTCAATACAATTATAATGCTCTCAGAATGCGAAGGTGAATTTGGATTTTCTGAAATAAGCTTTGTTGCACGTATCGCATTATTTGTACAAAAGGAACTTACTTTTTGTGTAAACAATGCTTTAGTATTTCTTTAACATTATATCAAAATGTTGTCAAGAACATGTACATGTAAATGGTGTATCAATGATTTTCAATACCAAATGCTGTAATTAATCTTTAACACAGATTATTTTTTACGTTTTAAATTTTTCTAGTTGTACTTGCATACATTGCTTATATTGTTTAAAGTTTATCATGCATGTATACTCGTGTATCATGGAGTTCCAACTGCAATTTTCGGGTCGTTTCACCAAGCGGAAAGATCACTGATACAGCTCTTCAAGAGGGACACGAATTTAATGTGCGAATGCCGGAAAGACCCGAAAAGGTGCGATGAATCCAGACTTTTTATAGGTCACATGATGTGAGTTTTGAAGCTAGGTCCTTTATTTTTATTCGATATCTGTGTTTTTAGGCCAACACTTCCCAAATTTTACACGTACATGTATATCAATTATCGAAGTGTGTTTAATATTTGAATGTAATAATAATCATGAGATATAAGATGGAGATTAGGGTGAACTATTTCCAGAAATGGCATGAGAAAATTCGAAGAGGAAATATCTACATATGCATGGTATATATATGTCTCGCTTTGATTAAGTCTTCGGGTTCAATTTATTTTTAAATTTACTATTATACCTGTTAATTGTTCCGATCTTTAAATTTAATACCCGGATTTATATATACTTATACATGTACGAGACTGTTGGCGAATATGTTTTCCTTCTTATAATAGTAAGTTAAAGAATTTGGATATGACCTCATTTCTAGAGAAACGTCTTTAAAGTATTGGAGAGATGGTCGAATTTGCACGAATGGAATGGTAATTAACTTAAGAAGGAAATCCTTTCTTTATTACAGACTGTGGTATGTGTTCGATATACAACTAAACCTTAAAGCACGCGCGCAAATTTACTCATAAATGTACTTGGAACCTTTATCGTAATATAAGTGCAGTGAAAGTGAATTAATTAATCACAATTACCAGTTAATTAATCACCTATTTTTAAAAAATGATGACCACTGCATCTAGTGATTCACATCTTGAAGTGAAGTCATGACCTAAATATGATAGACATTTAGTATCCTCGCATAAGTTAATTGGTCATAATTATATGTACATGTACTACCGATATTTAAATTAAAAAAAGAAGAGGAAAACCAAACACTCATTGAAATATACTATAGTTTTATAGTATTGAATGTGAATGGTAGTGGAAGTTACATTTAAAATGTTCCAATTAGTGTTGTTAAAAAAAATTGATACTTGCTTTATTATCGAACTTCTTTTTAATTAATTAACCGTAGAAGTCTTCCTATATTGATTTATTAAAATTGATTCAACGAGAAAAAAGAAAAGAGAGATCAAGAAACTTCCGTCTACTAATAATAGAATTTTCAGTATTCATGCATTGAGTACAGGTATCAATAATTAGTCACGTATTAATAATTAGAAACGGTTAAATAGAGCAATCAGGTGTACGCGTTTAAACAAATTTTTTTTTGGTCGGTAGTCGGCGTGGGGTTAAGACCAAAGTCAATGCAGGCCTATTTGTAAGCAGCTCACGACAGAAAATGGTTATACTGAATTAGGCAGTGATGTAAGAAAATGGTTTCCGAATTAGGCAATGATGTAATCATAAATGGAAGAAAAAGGTGCTAATATAAAGAGATGATGAATAATATCAACACTTTAATAGTGTTGTTTATTGCATGGCTGGTGAGTCAAGAGCCCATATTTTGCCCTACATGATTTGAATTTTCTGATGAACAGGGAGAAGCCATGGGCATTGTGAAACTTGAACAGCAAACACAGTGTATATTATGTAATTGTAATCGGAATGAATGAAAAAAAATTGAAGGTATAGTGAAATCTTAATAATACATGTAGATGAAACATGAAGTGTGACCATAATAACGATAAATAGAATACAGAAATACCTGAACAATGAATGAAATATTCACTGAAACCAGAGTTAAAATAAGACTGTATTAACAATAGTGTTCAACTCTGTTAGAAATTATGATATACAGTCCAACGTGAATTTTTTTTTGAAGTAAAACTGAAATACTTGACAATACATTGTAAATCTTAAAAAAGGTGAATTCGATTAACAATGTGCAAATAATACAATGCATAAATATATAACCCGAAAAAAACAAACACTATAGGTGAATCACAAACGATGGACGTTGAGAACTAGAATGTATTGTAAAAACTGATTAAATACCGACGCCTATTGAGTGGTCATGGTAGTTTATAAATATGTTATGATTAAGATGTCAAATTGAGTGTAATACAAATATTAAGGTTGCTTTGTAGAAATATGCGTAACATTTTATTATCGGGTTCCGGCGTCATTTGAAGTAACTAAGCTTCCGGAAAAATCAATCATGGACTTTCCATATATCTCCACCTGTTTTGTGTTCATTTGTATATACAGCAACTTATATTGCACCTCATAAACATGTACCTGTGAACTAGTCTTGATTGAATTAATAAATCAAATCTTCCATCTGTTTTTGGACTTCCATTTAGTACCGATGAGAGGAAGGAAAAGGAACGAGTGATTAGATTTCAGCAAACAAAAAATATTCAAATACACGTACAATTTTTCATTTTTTATTTTTCAAAAGTCAACGTAGAAAGACATTCATTTGTGTTGTTTCTCTCTCTCGAAAAATCACCACATGATCCATTTATCAAACAACAACACGTCGTTGAAATTAATGTCTTTGTTTGTGATTGGCACTTTGAGAGTCACGCAGTCGCAGTTCACGTAATTGTCACATGACGGAAGGGTGAACATCTCGCGAGATTTCCTCTTCTTGGTGTTGTAGCACTCGACCGATAGAACATCACAGTCGCGCTGGAAACTCTTTCCGCCAATCATGTATATATTATGACCTGCAATTAGAATATTTAGTTATATGTGGATGTAAGTATATAATTATTATGACCTGCAATTAAAACATTCGTTTGCACAAACATTTGATTAATATGAGTTAAAAATGAATTTAATTAAAACACTTTTTGTGTGCTGAAATGCAATTCTACATCATTTACAAAAGAATAAGGATACATATCCCCCACATGATTAATTCACGCTGGGAGATATTTCACCCAAAGCCTGAACGCCAAGATGCTCTTTCACATTCAAAGATCTTAAACGATTTGAAAATTGGTCACCAGAGATTTGATTATCAATTTTCTTTTATGCAACTTTGTCTCTGACATTGTCTTAATAAGAAAATAAAACACAATTAAATGCACTGATTAAATTTTCAATCAGTAATGAATCATTTAGATTAAAGGAAAAACCACGATCAGCTTTACGTCTGTAAATTCTATTTGCGTCAGAGGAAGCTATTACTTATAACCTCACCGTACCCAATAAGACTGCTCCTCCATTAGTTCTTGGTTGGTTCATATTGGGATGATTTACATCCCAACATGCATCGCGCCGGAAGTCGCCGCGACATTTTGTGTTGAAACTGCAAATGGCTGCTTCGTCTTTTTCTGAGAAAGTTTCCTGATCAAAGCCCCTTCCTTTAAGAGAAATCAATCAGTTTTGAAGACATAGAACTATTAAATCAAAGTCATTTTGTATTCATAAGTGATTTTTTATTTCGTTTGCTCACAAAGACTGCCTAAATGTCCTTGGGTTTCGTCCTAGTGTCAAATGTTGTCTCTTGTAACTATAATAGCGTAACAAACGGTCAGAAAGTTTAATTTAGAGTAATAATTGGATAAATTATTTTTTATTATTTCATTATTCAAGGTACTTGAAAACAATGAGGAAAAGTTACTAAATATTCATGTTATAACTTGGGCGTTTAAGGCTCGTGATTGAGGCACGTATTGGTCATTGCAAACAAAAACACCAAATGAACAATAACGAAGGAAATCTATCTATATACGTAAACTACCCCCCCCCCCCCCTCTCCCCCTCTCTCTCTCTCTGAAGACATTTTCTATACACTGACCTCCTATCACAAACACTTTCTTCCCCACAGGGACCATGCAGTGCTTCTCCCTCTCGTGGGGTAGTATGACACCGAGCACCGGCTCCGTCCACTCGTTCATGACAGGGTCATACATCCTGTAACATAACTCATACTGTAACGTAACTCATACTGTAACGTAACTAATACTATAACATAACTTAAATTATAACATAACTCATACTGTAACATACATGTAACTCATCCTGTAACATAACTCATCCTGTAACATAATTCATCCTGTAACATAACTTATCATGTAACATAACTCATCCTGTAACATAACTTATCATGTAACATAACTCATCCTGTAACATAAATCATACTGTAACATCATTATTACTGAAACATACAGCTCATTATTATTGTAACATACAGCTCATTATTACTGCAATATACAGACCGTATTTACTGTAACATACAGATCGTTATTACTGTAACGTAATCTCATTTTTACTGTAACACACATACTATTATTACTGTAGCATAATCTCATAATTATTGTATCAGATATATCATTATTACTGTAACGTAAACTCATTATTACACATCTCCTGTTCATTTTATCAATAATATTCGACATTTATTTAGTGCAATAACAAACATGACTGTTACAGAATGTTAGATATTGCAAAAACTAAAATCTCAATTTTATTGTAACAAACCTCTCACTTTTACTGCAACAAATATTTCATTTAATAAATAATTACTGTATAAGACATCCCGTTTATTACGGTAACAGACATTTAATTATTACTGTAACTAGTTTTATTATTACTTCAGTAAGTATCAAATAAATGATGTCGATACAACGTACATGAACCAGTAAGTGGCACAAAAGAGGGTTCTTTTACTAGACAAACTTTAGGCGTTTGCAAAAATTGAACATATTCTCATAACATATTTTGGGATTCCTCTTTTTTAATGTCTTTGTGTTTCACTAATTTCTTAGTTTGACTGAGTACTATAAGTTGAACGAAGAGTTAGCTGTTCATATTAATATCGGGAATAAACGTCAACCAAATGTTGGAACGTCCTTGCGCTTTTTCTGCATGATTCATATGACTGAAAGCTATTATATCTCAGATGAGAGTTTGAGTCTCTTTAATATATGAATTACGTTTTTGAAAATCTACTTTTTTCACATGATCAAGATAAAAAATAACTTTTATACGTACATAAACCAAGGTTTTAAAGTGTTATTTTAAAAAGAAAACTTTTAAATTTATAATTTTTTAAAAATTAGTTTTAGCTTTGACGGATTCCAAACGTTAATCCTTCATGATATTGTTAATAGATCCTGACTCATGCCGATAAAAAAGCGAGAGTTTAAAAAAACACACACCAGAAATTGCTCTATCTCGCTCTTGGGTTTCACAGGAACCCGTTTTTCTCACACACACAAACAAAGCTCAATATTAGTCAGCTGTTGATATATAATAATTAAAATAGCATAGATGTCATGCTTTGAATGCCCATCGTGCAAATTATGCCGGATTCTGTGCATACGATACATGCTTGTAGCGGAAAAGGCTTCTGTGAGGCATGGCACAATTATGTGCAAAAACGTCAATTAGTGTTATCCATCGTTTAATGTGCGTGGATTATCAGCATTTTTTTCCAGCACAGCAATTATTCGAGTTATGATTTCGCTTTTTGCAACGTAATGCATCACCACAGAATTATTTATTAAGAGTAAATTATGAGCGGGATTTCGTTAACTCAATACGACTCAGTCACTTGAGATTTGAAATAAAATGTGCTATAATCATTATTGTTCAATTATTTGCACATCTCAAAATGTTTGATATTTTTTTAGAGTGCGTTATTTTTCAACATCAAGATCATTTTCATGTCGGTTTTTACCGGTGTATGATTAATGAAGTCAAACATTTATGACACAAAACGTTTCACATTTTTTACGATCGCGTAACTCTCCCGAATTTGCACGATGCGTGTGAATAGTTTACGTTACGCCGGCTAGTAAAATTCGGATTACATAGCATCTCAGGCGATTTAATTGATAAAAGGCTTAACACACATATATAAATCTGACAGTGTGGATATATGATCTATTGCAAGATTTACTTATTTTATAAGTGGCAATAAAGACAAATGCAAAACAGATTATCCAGATGTTTGAAAAAAAACCAACCAAATTTAATAATTCAATGATGTGATAAAAAGTCTTATCTCATAGAAAGAACTCTTTTTGTCTGTATAAGCAAACATCAAACAAGCCCCAAAAAAAAAAACCCATGTCAATATGCAAGCAGGGGAGCCGAGTTAATCTGAACACAAAGCATTCCCCGCTATCTGATTCACGGGCATTGTTCTCAATATTTAATGCAGGTTCCCATACAACGTTGCAGCATGATTCATCCTGGGAGGCAGGAGGGGGTGGTGACCCGTACAGGAAAGAAACATGCCCCCAAACAATGGCATGGTCAATATTCCGCGCTCCGGAGCGCTAGCTGAGCTTCATTTCCCCTCCAATGGGTTCGGGTCGTTAACATCGTTTATTTTCCGGGCACCCAAAAGGCAACTGACTCATCTCTTTAATTTTTTTCTTTCTTTCTTCCCTTTTTTACCTGCTTAAATTATTGATTTTTCATCACGCTAATTTGTTGGGTTTTTTTTTTAATTTCTCGATTTGCACCTGTGTGTTTTGAGAAATTTTTTTTGCGCAAGCAATAGGAAGGAGAACAAATGTCAAGGAAATAGAAAGGATCTTTAAGCGTTTTTTTTTTAAATAATTCATTTTTTCAACCATTATTCTTTATGTGATTATAAATTAGGTTTGAAAAGAATGTATTTTTTTTTTCTTATAAGAAGTGTGAGACTCGTATGACAGTCACATTGTCATTGCTGAGAATCAAATGGGTTGATTAAATAGCATTATTTTTTCAAAGTGAGTCATTTGAATGGCGATTGAAGTTGGATCACTATGGATATCCATTTAGCAATGATAAAAAACTGTATTTCGAAAAGTTCCTGATAAAACAAACCTTGAACATTAATTGGACCAAAAATGATATGATTTACATATATAATAAATGACCTTAATCTATTGCATTGACAATATTTCATGCATATTGTAATGTTGGTCGTTCTGATTTGATATCGATATTTCAGCGAAAATTATATCTCTCATAATTCTCCGAATATGGAGCTTCCCTCCTCCTCCCCCCCCCCCCCCCCCACGAAAAAAAATTAAAATAAAAACAACCAAAAAAGATACACCTCAAAATTAAAAAAAACAACACTAAAAACACAAATTACAGTCATTATGAAAAATGTTTCAACTGTATAGGGAAGAAAATAAATTAATATTAAAAAAAATCTTTCCTCCCCGCATCTGTCACTCTGACAGTGAGATACAATCCGATTTATTAGAGACACGCGGCGGTGAACGTTAGGAAAAAGAATTAGGAAGAAGATGAAAAAAAAATAGGGTCACCGTGAGTCATAGAGAACTCTCGCCATCATAAACTTAAACACTGACACAAGCGCCAGTCATCATGGGTTATTGACCAAAGTTTTCCTTCATTGTTTAAGGAGCCAATAAATAAACGACTTTTATTTTCTTATTAGCGGTAGTGGAATTATTATATATTTGGGATCTTCTGTCAGGGCTAACGTATATATGAATTATAATATCCCGAAAAGCTGAATCGTCCAATATTGACTTTAGAGTTTAAAGTGGGTTAGAGTTGGTCTCTCTCTCTCTCTCTCCGCGTTTATTCAAACACCACATTCATTTATATCTTCCCAAGAGAATGTTTTGTAAAATAATAATCTGCATGTACTGTTTTCCTTATAATCAAATGCACTTTCTTATTTATTTAAAATTGTAGACGTTCAATTATTTCTGAAATTTCATACATCCGATTTGGAAATAAAAAGAGTATATATTATGATATCATGATGAGAAAGTAGGAAATAGACATTAAGGAATAAATTACTGTGATCACACAATGTGCTATTTTAATTTCATAAAAAATATTAAATATATAACCTCGCACAACTGACAATAGCTTTGTTTGAAACACAAAGGCCCTAATGTGTCAAAACACATCTTAGAAATGATAATTAAAGTTCCGTTACAAGGTCTTTAATGAATTAGATTTTTTTTAAATTTGAATTTAGTTTCCGATTGTTGTGAACCAATAAAAAAAAAGACACGACACACTACTTTGTCTATTTTGAACAAACTGTGTTTTAAAAATTTGTTTACGGTTACTTCTAAACGAAACCAACTTTATTACGATATTAATTCATAATTAGAATCTCAATCTCTCTCTCTCTCTCTCTCTCTCTCTCTCTCTCTCTCTCTCTAATCGTATTTTGAAGAACACGACAGAAGAAATACCGGTATCTTAGAACTATTTTAACAAGAGCTTGGACTTTGGTTAAGCAATATGACGTAGGCCTGTCTATTTCATTGCTGGCCACCCAGTCATGGCTCTTTGAAATCAACAAGATTTGTCTGGCTTTTGAGCTAAGACTACGCAATCGGTGCAAACACGTCATTTTTAATTTGTTTTAACCCAAGAAAAAGATAGCTACGTTCAACCGAAAGTCCAAGGACTTGTTAAAATGGTTCTAATTCAGCCATGATGTAAAACAGTATTTTGGAACATAAGGGTAATATGATATAATTAAAGAATCTATATACACCGTCGTAGCTAAATCTCCTTTTTCCTGGATAATACTTTTACTAACTTTCCTCACATTGATGTACATTTGTTTATTAATGTAATAATACGTTTACATCCTCATGTATACCCACGTGTTTCAGCAATAGGTACGCAGCGTGTTAATTAAAAGATTGCGTTTAGTTTTGATTTAATTTGAATCAAAACACCAAAATAATGTTTGGATTTTCGTCAGGTACATTTTAAAATTTTCTGAAATACAATTCATCAGTATGACATGATCTGCATGCGTGTTTACAGTATATAGTAGACATATCGTAAATTTCCATTCTCTCTGCATTATCACAATTAATGTGAAATTACAAATCTGAGAACTGTTACATATATTTCTGAGATTTTATAATTCATTTTTTTTATAATTCAAATAATGTGAACTTAATACAATTCAATCTGCAGCACTGGTTTGGGATGTTTTTTTCTGCTTTTTTTTTTTTAGAAAGACAGCTCAAATAAACATTTCTCAGTAAAAAAAAAATATATATATATCTGCACAGAGGAATGTGACTCACTCTCGTCTTAAAGATAATATCAAAATAGTTTGACTCTACATTTTCTGCATCCAAATCCAAAATTATTTGGCAGACGACAGGACGATACTCCGGCGGCAAGAGCGTATCGTCTGCAAGAATGGCACCCGAATGGCGCGAAACGATGATTACAATCGATGCATCTTGTAATAATGATTAAAAGAAAAATACAACGTAGTATTGACCAATGGAGTATATATTCTGTCATAGTTTATTGTCTGTAATGATTGAAGCCATTTGCATTATGAGTCATATTTTATCGAACTGGTCGGTAATAGAGCCCATTTAATACAAAGGGCTTTATCGAAGACAAAAAAAACTATAATTGGTATGATTGAAAAGAACCCTGTGATGAAAAAAAAATGTCAAATCTTGTCTAATGAACAAAGTCTAATTATAAAAAAAAACTGGGCGTGGTATCTTTCTGGTATCTCAGTTCAGTTGTATAACATTATTTCCTTATCATTGTTTATGCGTTACTGTCATTAACTAGATTTAATTTGAAACAAGGTATTCAAAATCGGCACAAGTTTTACAAAGTGACTGTAAAAACAGATGGTAAACTATAAAAGTAAATTGAAAAAAAAATGAATAAACAATTGCATTTTTTTTTCTTGAATGACGTCATGCCCATTGTCTTCTGAAGCGGATATATTAATCGAAAACAGAATGCTTCGACAATTATAAACGACTTGAATAATCATATTTGCTATCATTTTTCAAATGAAAAGAGTTAATAAGGGGTAATAACAATTCGATATCGCCTGAACAGGTTTATTTGGATATAATCGCTGGTCGATGAGAAAGACTCCTCATTTTTCTACCATTATCTTCCTCTCATTAGGAATTCCATTTTTTTTTCTTTAATTTTATTTCGATGAAAAAAAATATCAAAACAACCATCAAACCAGCATTACTGAAACCGTCAGCTAGTCGCATTTCGTACTATAAAGGCAGAGCCAGAGAAATAATCATTGGTCGCGTATTATAATTCAATCAATTGCATCTTCTGACTCATTATCCGACTCTAAAAGAACATTAACAAATCGTTCAGAGAGAGAGAGAGAGAGAGAGAGAGAGAGAGAGAGAGAGAGAGAGAGAGAAACACTCGATACCGAAGGATGCTCATTCTTGTTTCATCTTGATTTATTGAGAGAGAGAGAGAGAGAGAGAGAGAGAGAGAGAGACTCGATACCGAGGGATGCTCATCCTTGTTTCATCTTGATTTATTGTGAATATGAACATCCCACAGTTTGACGGAAGACATTCTCATTCGAGAGTAGTGTTTCAATTGATTTATTTATCTCATTTGTTGTTTTTTTTCAATTGTAATTTTTTAGGGGCCTCCTAGCATTGCTCTCAGATACTAATCGAATTGAATAATGATCTTTCCATTTTCTTTTTCAGCATTGAATCTACTGAAACAACTTTTTACTAAACGAAAAATAGATTTCGAAATTAATATTTATATACAAAGCTTTTAACTTTATGGTTTAATCATTCAAACCCTCTGATTTATCACATCCCCGCCCATCTTTATAATCAAAATTAATTGTTTACTAGTATTAAGAATGTTTTCCAGCGGTGTGATGCACCTACCAAAACACGTTGGAGCACTGGTGCTTGAGGTTGCTGATCCCACCGGAAACGTACAAATTCCCGCCGTTTGCGCATGCGGCGTGGTCTGCTCGGGGACGAGGGATGGGTTCCACCTCAACCCACTTGTCTTTGATAGGGTCGTACTTTTCACAGCTATCAGAAACCTTCCCATGATGCACCTCTCCTCCTGTTAATTTAGTAAAATAAGGATCTTGGTTAATTAATTGTACGTAAAATAGGTTTAACTGAGGAGACTGACCTATGACGAATTCATGCATCTTTTAAATGTCTGGAGATTAACATACAGGCAGGAAAGATTACCATGTATATTGGTATACAAAATACCTAGGCTACATGTGTGCATGAAATTCAAGGCTCTTTCATGTAGTTATTTTATACCAATTCCCTCTCAGTAAAAAAAAAATTCTTTCTACTTAAAAGGAAACCCAGTTCCTCTACATTGCAATATACTAGTATACCGGGTATATGGTATGTGAGAACAGAAGTACTGAGACTGAGACCACCAAGATATATAATAAAGACAGATTACACCAGGTAACTTTTTTCTTCAAAACAGGAACCAATCAAGGTTTCACCTTGTTCTTATGCATGTGATTTCGGTACACAATATTCAGGTGTTATGCAGTCTTATTCAATAAAAATCAGGATTGATAAAACAGGCGTGCACTATTGAATGCTTTGGATTAGGTACTTAATACAGTTTGTGATGTAAGTAGTCCAGTATTTTGTCGATGATACCGCGTACATGCACTGTGTTAAGTAAGTGTGTGTGTGTTGTGATATGATGGTTAACCCAAAGTCAAATCATTCTTCGGCACGATCCTGTCTGATTATGATAATACGCTTCGTGTGTAAAGCGATTTTCTCATTATGCAAGTAAATAAGGACCCCTTCAATCATACGCTCACTAATAAGATAAGTATTATATAGACAGGGTGATATAAGTTCACTGCAGTCGTTTCTAACCTTTAGGACGCTTTGTACCCCCCCCCCCCTCCCTTATTCCCTACTCCCCAGTCCTTAATCCTTACCCTATTGTAACTCATGTAGCTGGGTTCATATACTGGACATTACCTTAAAATACTGATACACTAGTAATATACAAATTTTCTTATTAAACACAGTTGGAATTAAGAGTCATATCAAAGTGAGCTCATAACAAAAATCAATATCCACGTCCAATATAATGACACGACTTATTACGCAATCACCAAGGGATAAAAATAGACTTAGAAATTACGTCATCAGCTGGCGCTGAATAGTCTACTGGAAGATTTTGTCATGACTTGCATTTCTATTTATAGTGTATTAGTGTATCTTATGTAAAGAGTATTAACGTAATAAACTTATTTAGGAAAATATGATTACATGTAATTACCAAAAGCTATATTCGAGTGCATTTAAAAAAACAAAAAACTACTGTATATAATAATGATTCACCAATTTATTACATGAAAAGTTATTTTCAGTACAATTGAGTAAACTATCTGTCAAATATCCCTTAAATAAAGAATTACGAAAGTTGTTTAAAATACAAAATTGTAATTCTATTTTACAGTTTTTGATAAAAAAATTTAATTTTTAAGAAATTTTTCTAGAATCACAACATAGCAGTGCAGTGCGCTTTCATCTACATGATTATATATTAAACTTATCTTTCATAGATATTTTTCAATATCAAAGGGTATATGCAGATGTTTTGGGGGTTTATTGAGGTTAATTTTTTTCCTATCTCCGCGTCTTATAGACTCATATTATTGCCCCTTCGTCCAATGATAACAAATGTTCAATTATTCGCTAATCGTTATTAATCATAGAAGATTCAGGATATTTGTATTAAAGTCACTATGGAAAACTGTCTTCGCCTAAAAATCACAAAATATCAATCAAAGAATTTAGGTTAAGGTTATAGGTACTTCTAAAAAACCTGCACGAAAGATATTTTTTCCACACTCTTTTGTAAAATGTTTAAAAAAAAACCCTCTACGCACGTACTTCTTCCCGATCAGTATGTTAATGTATTCCATATTTTGACCAGATTTTTTACCTTGGTGCATATTATGACTAAGGATCGGTATTGCTCTGGATCTCACTTTAAGTCATCGCCATTCTTATACAAGTGACATTTCTTTACTTTTAAACCATTCGATGAAATAGACATGCATGCACATTGAAAAAAAATGTTCCCTAAATAAAGAAGGAAAAAAATATCAACGAATCCAAAATATAAAGACTATTGAATTTAAATTCTAAATCTTTTCATTTTCTTTTCTTCGTGTCATGAATATGATTGAGGTCATTAAAGCTGACTTATTTTGAAAGCGACATGCATTGAAATGAGACTTCATTTACTATTATAGAAAGTCGATATAAGAAAAGCATCGAGAGGTTTTCGAAATTGAAAGGAGAAAGATTTGAAGATATTCGGTATCATAAATAGTTTACTTTAAAGAGAGCCTATTTGGTTAAGCCAGTAATCGTCAATATTGAAGTTGATTTTAATTTTGATCACTTTGTTTTCCTCACAAAAAGGCCCGTCAAACATTCAACGTAAAAATAGATAAGAGGTCATTGAAATCGACTTGATCATAATTATCTTGACAATATTAGAGTTTCCTCGTAACCCCCCCCCCCCCCGAAAAAAACCCCAAAGCACCCCCCACCCAAAAAAACCCCACCAAAACAAAATAAAAACGCACCAGTGACGTAGATGCAGCCATTAAGAACATCAGCTGTGTGACGACATCTAGCGACATTCATCCTCGCCCTCTCGGTCCATTTTGCACTTCCGGGGTCATAGCGCCACGTGTGATCCCTGTGTTCCCCAGTCTCCCAGTCTTTTCCTCCAATAATATACAAATACCCGTCCAGCTCCAATGCTTTGAAATGCACCAAATTTCTCAATTTTCCAAACCGCATCACGTTGCATTTTGGGAAGAGTCTATTGTTCATCCAGGGGTCAATCATGAAGTAAAACACTTTGGAACTGCCAATGCTCTTATTGAACATGAAAACGAAGTCAAAGGCTTTCATGTCAAGGTGAGAATCGTCCGAACTTCTCTGGTATGCTTCTTTGAAACTTTTGCTGGCCATTTTGAATGAATAAATCACGTCCGCCGCTGACTTTGAAAACTATCGTTAATTTCAATTCGTTGCAACGACGTCCTCATAAGATTTTTCTTTGGTTGTTACTCAACGTTTATAAAAGAATTTATTAATAAACGAATCTCAATTCCAACACTAAATCAGTTCATATTCGTATCTGCCTTTAACGTTCCAAGCAGTTTCATTGCTAAGACAAACTTTAATTTTTTCAGGAACTTTAAAAAACAGCTTTAATCTACACATAATCTCTGTACCGAATTAATCTTTCGATTTTTACTTTTGACGAAGTATATTCGGCTATTAATCGCCCCACTTAATATTGCAAACACCTAATGAGTATGTGATAGAATGTTACAGAATTAAATGCCTCTAATTTCAATTGAGTAAAGCAGAGCTCAAGATTGTTGTGTGGGTGACTTTCCCAGATTTCACCTGTTGCTGACCCCAGTTATCAGATTATGTCTTAATTAATATCGTAATTATACATGTTGGAGACAAAGAAGGGAATTTGTACGTTTTAAGTACATGCAGGTCCTATACATTTATATAATTAAAAACTATATATAACAATATATATAACAATCACTGGCGTCGGAAGCAAATTGAAAGGGGGGGGGGGGGCTAGACTAATCCTCAGAAATATTGAGAAAAAAACCTTCGTCCCAAATTCATGAAAATCCTAATCCGTGGGGGGGGGGGGGGGGGGAGGGGGGGGGAGGGAGGAGAGTATAAACCTCCCGGTTCGGACGCCTATGACAATACAAAGTTGTAATTAACGATCCTTTATTCGTTTGCATGAATTGTAAAATGTTTCATTGACTATAGCAATGAATAGTGATAAATGAATTTAAAACACCGTATATATACATACAACAAATCTACATATAATGTCAAATTTGTAGCGATGTGATATTGTGAATTTTGAATTTACACCCACCCAGTAAATTCAAAATTAACAATATGACGGCAGGCTTAAGATATTGAAATGGATACACATTTGCCATGCAATGCATATTATATATATAACACCAGCCTACATCATAAACTGCAATATGAATATGCATTATACTCTGATTTTATTATTTAATTGAATTTAGTTTACTTTAAAATAAAATAGATGTATGATATTCAGTTTTATAATGAGTAACAATCTATACACCTATAATTTTTACAGAAATAACATATATATATATATATAACTATATTAACTACACGAAATTAAGTAGCGCTTTTTGACTTTTTAGATTGAAAATAAATTATAATTGATTAGTGAATAGAATCATATCTAATACTGAAGTATTAATATGACAAATGTAGGTGTGTGAGCACGGCTCTAGGGCTGTTCCGGTGGGTGGTGCCTTCTTGTCCTTTAGGAATATCCGCCATGGTCTTCCTTGACCACTTTGGATCCGATTAACCAACAAAATTAATAAGGACTACCGGATATCCTAAATGTATTTAGATGTGTTTCGCGCCACCTAGCGAAAGTAACGATACAATTCGCCAGGAAAAAAGCTTCATGATCAGTTTGGTATATAAAGAATCTCTCTCATAAGCCTTATACTACAGTGCCCAAGAATGTAATTACTCAAAATATAATTCACTCTAAACTTGGCCATTACTGCATACTAAAGTGTGAATTATTTAAATATGATATTGTTGAAAGTCCATATGTACATGTTAAAAGGTTGACCACACATCATTATTTTTTCTCATGTTCTAAATATGCTGAAGCCATAGACGAGTTATTCAATAATGTTTTCAGCATAGGCGATTTAAATATTGTCAATACACATTTATTGCTTTAGGGAGAACTTAGAAATACTGTAAATGATTACTTGTTTTCTCTAGTTCACATTTTTATTGAAAAATTCAAAAAACAGTTGATTGCATATTTACATGTGTATCAAAATGTGCTGATTAAAACCTTTTTCATTTTATTTTGAATCTTTATATCTTATGACATTTCATATTGAATTCATGTGAAAAATTTGTTTGTCAATTATTTTAGGGAGAGGCCTAATTAAGTTATAGAACTTGTGCCCAATTCCATTGTTATTATGCTACAATAAAATATGTTCAAACCAAACAAGAATTATAACGTGCATGCACGGGACCAGACATTTTACCGGTTTGAGGGGGGGGGGTGGCAAGAAATATTTGAGTTTATTGGGGGGGGGGGTGAGGCATGTTTTCGGTAGCTCTATATGTAAATTTCAGAAATTAAATTTTCCAGGAAGAGTCCAGACCCTCAACCCACCCACCCCCCTCCCCGCCCCCTTTGTAGATCCACGCATGATATGTGTAGTGTACTTTGTTCTAAACATAAACGAGACAAATTACATCAATGAACACTGATTCAAATTCAACTGCTAAAACCAGAATTTAAGGAAAATATCAATTCCACATAATTTCAGATATATATGATATATATGTTATAGTTATTAACAATTATTTGGGGTATCACGAAATATTCTGATGAATGGTGACGAGCTAGCGAATGGGTTCACACCCATCAGAATATCACGTAATAACCAAAATACAACTGTATCGTGTCAATCATTGGTCACATGACGTAATGTGTTAGCCCCACCCAAATTAGCACGAACTGGATATTCACGCCAATCATTTTCAGTAGCTATAGCTCCCGATCTGAAATTACATCTAAGGCACACAAAACCTTGCAATTTTTAGCTATCATTTCAGTTCTCCAATGCAACGTATTTGACGTTGGCGATTTTTCTGCGTTCGATGTCATCTATGAGTTTAATTTGTCTCAAGTGTGCGATCAAATGGGGAAAAATACCGTTTTTGGAGAATTTGATAAAACTATGTCACAGACGATTTATGCAATGATGAGTTTTGCGGACTCCGGACCATGGCTAAGGACGACGAAGGAAGATATGCTTGTTCATACTAAAACTTTTATACCTTGTATCTTCAATAGATGATATGCATCAATACGCATGTGTTTACATATGTAGAGTATTATTCATCTTTTGGGGTAATATTCGCGAGTTAATAGATTCGCGGCAAAAAGTATACACACAGCTTTCGCGATTTCTTTAAGTTTCTTCATATGGCTCTAAATATCTACATAATCATACAAGTAAAGTCAGAGAAATATCTAAGTTCGGCTTTGGCATATTCAATGTTCATCTTTTCCTTATGAAGATTTATTTTGCGCGATCAATACTGAAAACTTTTCCTTAAGGAAATTAAATGAATGCATTTTCAAATGTGCTGTGACCCGCTTGTGGTTTTGAATTGGTTTATACTGCATGCATTTGTAAGCCAGAAGATACGATTTCAAATCACTGCAAATTGAATATCGGTCTTTGTTACATCTATATATTTTTTGATGATTTTATTTGATATTTCTAATTTCTTTACTTTGTTAATGTCCAAATTGCCGTTTTCTTTTGAAATCTGTACAAAATCATGCATTTAATAATATTATTTAAAATATTGTACATTTTTTAATTTCTCTATAAAATACTATCAATTTCTTAGTTCATCTGACCTCTGATAAAAATTATTTGCCGCAAGTACCCTTCCTGAGCGGATACGGACTTTTTTCCAGGGGGGCGGGGAGGGGGGGGGGGGTCCATGATATATTCTTGTTTTCCGGGGCTCCGAGGCCTTTTTTCGGTAACTTAACGGAGTGGATTTAAGATCTGAATTTTCAAGGGAAGTCCGGACCCCCCCCCCCCCCCCCTCTCCTCTTGATCTGCGCATGCCCATTGTCCGTAAATTTTTCGTGTATCGCAAACCAAATTTAGAGTTATCGGTCCTTACGCACACACTGTATATTCTGTTGTTATTAGCTTAGTTTATTTGATAATCGATATAGATAAATTTTTTGGGCATTGGTTTAGGTTTATGTGCAATTCTGTGCGCGAGTTTCCTTTGACTCGCAGTCTCACTTCAAATCTAAGGAATATGGGTGATTGAAATCGTTTTAAAAATATCCCCTCTGCATGCAATTCATATATACTCATTCTAATGAAAGCACCGAGGAACCAGAACTCATATATTGTATTCTATTTATAACATTTATGACCCAATAAATTGTTTAAACTTATCCAAACCAATTATAAAAATGTTTTTAAAAAAATTTCCGGAAGATTAAAGATGTTATATTTGAACATTTTGAATTTCAGAAAATTTAGTTAAAATATTTTTGAAAACGAAAATTAGATATATAGAGGAAATTGGTGGAGTGATACGACTTAACCCTATGTCGTTGTTTTTGGTGTGTTTGTATGCATGTATTTTAGAAGAATGCTGGAAATCTTTTACATTTTGTGTCCAACGCAACATTTCATAATGTTCATGAGAACTGAAAATAAATCGCAGTGACACGTAATTCTGCAATATCATGTAAACTCATCACAGCTGTAATATTCATTTATTATAAGTGCACCATACTTTTATTATTCTTTTTTCCCACAATCTAGTTCATGCATGATTTTTATTCACATAATCATGTAAAAATGTGTAAATGAAAATTGCATAAATGTTGAGAGAGATATAAAAGGTATATTAAAAGACAAAGAAGGGGGAATTTTTTTTATTTTTTTGCTTTTACAAAGTTGATTTATCTCATGTGTGATTCAGCCATATTACATTTATACATAGTTATCCTTTCTTTGTAGTTGCGCATGTCTCCAGGGGTTCCTTAAGCTTGTTCGATGAATTAATTAGATAGACATGCACTGAATAGTTGAGAAGAATAACTTTTAAATGCTGTAAAACATATCTGATCTACAATGTAGCAATCTGTTATCTATCTGATCAACTTTGTTATTTGTGCATTGATCGTGCCGAAGTTAAAAAGAAAGATATCTATGCGGTCTAATTCACTGATTTAAAAACAAGTTCTCAGGTTATGATTTTTTAAATTTGTATATAAACTTGTTAATTTCAAACCTCTAATATCTTTTATTACGAAAATATATTGATAAGGGTTGAGTTCGAATGAAAACAGGTGGGGGTGAGGGTATTTGCTATTTGCACAGAATAAACTGAAGTTGTGAAAACGTTATTGCCATATTATTTCTTTCGAGGAGTGGATATGGGACAATAAGATAAAAAGTTTTTACGATGAAGATAACCAACACTTGTCTAGGCTATACATAATTTAGTGACAAGTATTATTGATACCGATCTATTAAATATTTTTGTTAAAAAAAGGATACATTTTCCTCCTAAGTGCTTATTTCATTAGTGGTTTTTTTTTATTTCTTCAATAATATAACATTCTGATAGGTTTTACAATGAAGAAAAAATAAAACCAATTGCCTATACATAATAAGAACACATTAACACTGATCTTTAAAATATTGCAATATACAGATTTGATTTAAATTGCTTGTTTTTTTTTAAAGTTTGTAGTACGAGCTTATTGCATAACTTTAAAGACGCATGGTCTCTGGGAGTTTAATATTAAGTTTCATCTTATACTTTAGTAATTCCAATGACAGAAACAAAAAATGAAACTTTATATTATTTTATCTCGGAAAAAAGAAAGCAGGCGTTAAAAAAAAATAGATTTCTGGTATATCGTGAAAGACACTTATAAAAATTGTCATAAATTAAGTGAAAACACTTGAAACGAATATAGAATGTATCTAACCGATAATATCTTGGACTTTCAAGTTTTCGATTACTAAAGAATAATACAAGTACATATTGATATGCACTCTGGAACCCGCCTACGATCATGATAAAAAAAAAACTAAGAAAACAAAAAATGTTGTCATGCCATTCATGGAAAAAAAAACAAGGAAGAAAAACTCTTTGGAAATTACAAGTATAATTGTCATATATTTTTTTATTAAAACTTTACATTCACTTTCAGTCGTAAGCACTTCCTATATAATGCACATGGTACTTCCATCCCCTGACATCCGGAATATGAATGAAATATACGAGCGCGTCGAGGCAATAAGGAAGGAAGTGTTTATTTCACGTTGTTTACAAGTATACATGTGCAAGTAATTAATCTTAATCAAATTACGTATTGCAAGTGTCAATGTACGTTTCCGTTCTGTACAGATGACCCCCTGTTCCGTAAATGTAAGGTAGAGGCAGACAGAAAGAATAAAAAATAAAGATAAAGGTCCTATTATGTTTACCTTGAAAAATATATATCAAAATTCTTAATTAGTGTTATCTATACATGCAAAAATTCGAAATATTTTTCGTTATGAAACTTTAAAAAATTTGAATGAAAAAAAAAGAAAATTAATGGAAATGTTGTCTGATGATGTCAAAACATATTTTGAATATAAAAAAAAGAAAGAAAGAAAGAAAGGAGTTGTTGTTTTTAAAGTACATTTAAAATGCTATTAATTAAATCTCTCTTTTAAAAACACTTAGGTCATATACATGGAAGCATATACGTCGCCAAGGCTCGTGTCTCGTGGATATGTCTTCTTCTAAGCGCACACTTCACAACGGCGCAGGGATGCTGTGAAATTAGATAAATTGGAGAGCATCGCCCTGGCATAATCCATGACTCATGACCATGGGCTGAAGATCTCATTAAATCACGGATAACACTAAATACTGAAGCACGTAGAGCCTTTCAGCAATCCAGGCTTTGGATTATATACGACCCAGATGTATTCATTCAACAAATGTTTGAATTTTTATGATTCATTGTAATAATTAACTTCGGACTGCGATGACCACGCATAGATAATAGGCATTATGTATTTGCACAATGACCATTCGTGGTCGATGCGCTGGCATAGTTAAGGGGAGCGTGTAATTTTGGTCCATTGCGGCGTGCGTTTGTAATGAGGCATGGTTCTATGCTTCGCTATTACGATATCACATATCTTAAATTATGAATTGATAGTATATCGAGTTACATGGACAAATGTGAACTATGTAATTGGATTTATTTGATCTCGTTCTCTTTGTCCAGGCTCGTAGCATCCTGGGGGGGGGGGGGGGAGGGGGGGGGGGGCTGTGTCCCCTCCCCCCACTTTTTTGCGCAGCAAAGAAATGGATGAGTCTACCCCCCCCCCATTTTCAAAAACGATGCTACGTGCCTATTGTCTGATATTATAGTTATATTATATAACATATTAATTGTAAAATTGAAGAAAAAAAATTATAACATATGTTGTATAAAAAAACCCTTTGGAAGTGTGGAGTACTTGATCGCAGGGTTTCACCCCCTTCCTTAATCTTCAAAAAGTCTAAATATTAAATCATATTAATAGCATAATTATAATGCATGTATAATATTTTGATGTACTGCCTAAAGTTTTATTTTTCTGATTCGACATGGTTTAATAGAGACATTTGTTTTCAATGTATAGTAGTATTTCGCTTTGTAAATTTCAACTTTGTAAATTTCAACGTTCAACTTAAGATATGTATGTCTTGAATTGATAAATCTCGCAAACATATTGTTCGCACCTTTAAAATACGCCTAAAATGTAAATTGCTCCATCCTCAATTCAATTCATAGCTTATATCACATCATCGGAATTTTTTCGACTTCCGTTTCGTAAATTGCATACTTTCAAACCATTTGATGAAATCTTCACATTGTTTTAAGTTTTTCTCATACTTATCAAAATCTTCACAATGATGTACTTTAAATTATTTATTTACGTATATATATAAAATGTGTCTGAACTATTTACATTTTTTTTTCTTAAAAAACCATTATACATAATCTTTACGAGAAGAAAACCCCTTGGGCGAAATGTTTAACAAGAGGAGCGAAAAGAAAAAAAAAGCTCATCATATACAATGAATGAATCACCTCGCGAATCCTTTGATCAGAAGTATGTCAGTTATGTCAGATCGAAGAGTTGTGATGATTGAAACATTGCTGTCAGTGACATGAAATATATATATTGATTTATAAACAATAAACAGATATGTCGTGTTTTTATTGGATTTATTATATATTTCAATTGTCATTTGATTCAAACCACTGTCATCTCTCTCTCTCTCTCTCTCTCTCTCTCTCTCTCTCTCTCTCTCTCTCTCTCTCTCTCTCTCTCTCTCTCTCTCTCTCTCTCTCAATCGATCTCAATCGATCTCGAGACTATAATTGAGAAGTGAGTGTTTTGATATAAAAGCAATGAACATTCAAATTATGTTTAAGTAACTTAAAACACTCTAGACCAATTTATGAACTTTAAGTAAACTATTTTTTGTTATGTACTCAACATAATTAAGTTGAAAAATGATACACGTTTTCGCAATTTCTCTCGGCTTCATATTCACAATAATCAATATAATAACTTTATTTAAAAAAATAATTTTGTACTGTTGTAAAATAGAACCCCCCCCCCAAAAAAAAATTAACAAACAAAAAAATGACAACTGAACAGTAATAGAAAATGTGCATGTAAATATAAGCTAATTGACGTAATGGAATGTAAATGTGTCAAAACGGGTAACTATTAAACTGAAATTCAAGTACAGGTTAAAATAATAAAACAGGTTGATAACATTCTAAGGGCGTTAGACTTATTCGTCAGCTAGACCACCTCCTATAAAAATTACAACAATATCTGAGGGCATTACTAATACAATTATATGTAAACGACATTACATTTTCGTGAATCATGTTAATAGATGCATATATAGTGAGTTTATAAATTGTTGATTTTCTGGAAACATTAATTACAAACAACTTTCCCTATTTTACTCATAAAATCATGACTATATATATATATACACATGTATGACTCTCTCACTCTCTCTCTCTCTCTCTCTCTCTGTTGATTTTTTTTTTCAGTAGGTCAAAAAACTGCGCATAAATACAATTCTAACAAATATTATCTACAATTCGACATTTTCCCTCTGAATCAGGCCGCCCCGGTTGAAAGTACCGGTATATTAATTCAAGAAGAAGGGTAAAAAAAAAGAAAAAACCCCTCACTGAGCGTTATCGTTTTATAAAACTACCTGTTTCCTACTCCAAACACATGTTTGTATCTAATCTCTCCCTCTCTTTTTCTTTTTATGAAATCGCTTTCTACATACTAATCTCTCTTCGTATGCTATGATAAGACTGCTATTTTCTACCGTCCGATCGCGTGCGCCTACGTCATGTAGCGGCGAGGTGCCCCAGCATGATTTGATAAACAAGACATCAAAAAAATCGCATGTGCATCAAGGCTCATCGCACAGCTTCACCAACATTTTGTTTTAATGGAAAGAGATTTGCAGAAATTTATTGGATTTTTTAATAGAGCAAATCGGAGAGAAATGTGCCAAATAAATTTCCTTTTTTTTTAATATTATACAGATCATCATTCAAGAGTAACTTTCCGAAAAGCTTTTTATCATAAATTATATGTATATTCTATTATATGTAAATTAAAGAAATCTTAAAGTTACATGCAAGATACCGTTCAAAAAGTTTCAGCTTTAGATTTGTTATTCATTTTACTACATGTTCACGTTGGGAAAAGAAACTGATTTACTTGCAACAGTTCTACAGCTATTAAATAACATTTTGATACAAAAATACTAAAATATCATTTCTGCACAAAATGTAGATTCCTAAATGCAATGAAATCATTCTACCTTTTTTTTTGCCTCATCGTTGTCTTTGAATCAAACATGTAATGATAAAATTAGATATACAGACTTTCAACATTTTAGAGGGAGAGTGATAAAACAATCCACACTGAATGCAAATTTTCTGGTATATGCACAATTTCTTATTATGTAAAAAAAAAAATCCTAACAAACCATGGCCAAACATGAATCAGAAATACGCAACTTTTAGATGCACATATACACAGGCATTGTCCATCCTCTTATATAAATGACCTCGATCCAACCTTCTGTCTGCAGCTGAGTATATATTTTCCTCGAGTTTACGCCCATTTCTGCTATAAACACTTATTAGTAAGCTTATTCGTGAAACAAACAAAGTCTTTTTCATTTTAGATTCGTTTAACCTTTCTCTCCCATGATTTTCCCCCATGAATCATATATAGGTGTTAAATTTTGGATAATTTTTTACGGGAAAGTTGAAATTAAACGAGATTTTCCGCAACTATTTTCGACTCTTTTTCTAATCTTTCATTCATAAAGTATCAGATATAACTCTTGGCAGGCGTCCAGACTGAATATAGCATCACTAGAACTCTAATGATTCACCATTCCCTCTAAATACATCAAAATCGCTTCATCCTTGAGAATGAAAAATGTCTGCGAGTTATAAAATGGAGACGTACGTTCATTTTTTCATTTGAGTAAAAAAAGTAAAAAAAAAATTTCGTTGGCATCTAGCAAACGAATTAAACATTGTTCAATAAATAAACAACAACCTTCAAGCAAAAATCATTGAGCGATATATGTTCTAAGATATTTATGAAGAGATGTGAGTATTTTAGCTTTGTAATGGGTGGACACTCATACCAAAAACAAAGGCCATTCAATTTGATATGAAACCAGCTATATACACAGAATTAAACATTTTTGAAGACAAATCATCTAATGAAATCTACCCTCCCTAAAAAAAAGAAAAGAAAAGACAACACCCTCATTTTTTTAATTCAACTCTCTCTCTCTCTCTCTCTCTCTCTCTCTCATTGATAAAATCAATTTTAACATATGCCATGAATGACATAATTCATTAAAATGCATAATTAAGCGATCCTGTGTGCAAAACTAATGTAAATACAATTTTCTGGGACAAACACTCCCTTTTATCGCAACATTTTCATGCTAACTGCGACATACACATCTATACACTGAGTCAATTCAGCTTGTGTTTAATATGAATTTATACATGTATATCTAAATTCATGCTGACTTAAACTAACCTGAGATGAATCATAATGTGTCGATTCGAAAGTGCAATTTTTAAGTCCTTTTAAGTCAATTAATATATTTATATATATATATTTTTTCAATTTTCAAGGAGTGAACATGCATTGTTAAAAATGGGGTTTGACAAATTGTTGTTTAAAATACTAGTAACGCGATTTTAAGCAGTTCTCCCCAATTTTCAATTTTATCATTTTTTTTCTGAATCTGCACGTCTTCATTACAAATTTTAAGACAAAAATTAAAGACAAAAAAAATAAAAAAAATATTTAATCAAAAAATTAAAAAAGTCCTCCCGAAAATATAATTCATAGTATCATACATACCGCGGTAATTTGACGACCCCCCCCCCCCCCCCCCTTGAATTAAACTTTATCGATAGCTAATTCAGATTTTGATAAGAACATGTCGGTTAATTAATGAGAGTCTTCCTTTACTTCAAAAATGATTACGTTATTTACTGATCTTGAAATCTTACGGATTTTGCAATTTCGGGGCGGGACAATGTTAGATCCTATTGCACTCCGGATCCAGAATAATTTGCCTTGATTTTGTGTGCAACCAGCTCTTCGTTTTGAAGTGTGCATCATATAATATATTGGTGTCGCTTTTATCACTGTGTCCTTTTACATATCCGTGAAACGTTTCGTTGTTGAACATTGTTATTTTGAAACAAATAGTCTCACTAGTCTCACGCGTAAAGCAAGCTATTCTAAAACTCCAGAAATTTTTTTTTTATAGGAAAATGAATCAAATAAAATTACGTACACATTTATGGATTTGTGCGATTAATTTATTCTTGTATGTTTTGTTTGTTTGTTACTTTTTTTTGAGGGGGGGGAGGGGGGTGGTCCTTCAATTTTCCCTATATACTTTTACCTATGAATAACTTATCAAATGTTTTCCTGTAAAATGAGAACTTTTAACTGTTTGCTCTGATTAAAATTTGAAACTAAGAGTGCTCTAGCTAGATTAATTACCTTAACATTAAGGGGGGAGGGGGGGGGGGTTCGGGTCCCAGTGGAACTGTTTTTACCATTGTCAAAACCATCGCTGTCATAATTTCATGATTCAGAATTCCTAATTAAATCAATGATACCGAACTTCCAGCTAGCTCACTAATGCCATTCAAAATGTCAGATCAAAACCTCTCTGTACTTTTGTCGTTACGTCATCTTGGATCGCCCTGGTATATACGTTATACTTATATCAATATCAGAAAATTATTGTTTATGACAAATGCAGATTATTCATCGCTTTTTCAGAGATAAACCTCCCGAAATTGATAGAACCTTCGTTACGTGTTTTATCAACCCAGCACGATGTCTCGGTTTCCATTAATTCCCATTTTCTCACCCTTGGCTTGGCAAGATTTGCAACAAAAGTGCATATACATTCATGCAACAAACTCAATGTGCTAGATGTCGTTTTGTATGAATGTGTGTCTGAAAATTGTTAAAGTTTTTAAAAAAAATTATGAATTGATATTTATTGAAAAAAGGAAAAGATATTGTTTTGTTTTATCGAAAAGAATGTACATTTAGAGCCTGTGGTTCTTTATACATGTACATATGTACTATGGTTTATAGAGAATAAGGAGTCAAAGGAAAAGAGAAATGCTGCATGAGAGAGAGAGAGAGAGAGAGAGAGAGAGAGAGAGAGAGCTATTGACGCAAGGAAAAAAAAATTACAGGGCTACAAAAAATTTGTAAAAGTTGCTCAAAGCGTTGTTTGTTGAGCCACCATCAACATGAGTCGAGCGTTTCAAAACCCAGAACCGTGCATGCGGTTTTTGCGGTGAGCCTCAAAATCGACTGATGAATTTCATGCCTCGGTTACATTTATTTCTTGTTGCCCATGGCCAGTTGTTTCCACGGGTATATGAATCAGGCCGGGGTGTGGGGCGCGTTTGATCTGGCGATAGTGGTCTTACACTGAGTAACGATAACGTGCGTTTGATTTAGCGGTGATCGTGGATTCATCATGAATCGTATCGTAGTTCGCACCCCTTTTTTGGAAAACAGGATATGGATTCATCTTTGACATGAACTTATATAATCTTTATAAATATCTACTGTTTCGTAAATATACTTGAAAGCGGAATTTTGCAATACGTTCAGTTATGTTGCAAAATGCTCTGCAGTGACTTATGCGGTTTTCATGTTACATAAGATATAAATTGTTAAAGATAGTTTTATATTCTTAGAGAAATTGTAAAACGTATATAAACTGTGTCTAATTCACAAAGAAGTGGGGCATACAATTTACAGATATTATCTTACTCCTAACATTTCCTTCTTAAGATCGTTTAATCTCTCCTTGCAATTAAGGAAATTTTCTACCATTATATAGCCATGAACTCTAACCCCCAAACATTTATATAATCATATATTCAAATGTTATAAAGTTTTGATTTGTCATAGCGGGACTTTTTCAAGGCGGAAGGTGTGTATTTCGATCCTGGTTTCTGATAATCTAACTTCCTGCCCACTTCGAGTTTACTTCCGTGTCATTGATCAGGAAATCGACAACATCGGAGTATCTAAACGTGTATATTTCTCAGAATACAACTATTATTGTGTCTATTTCCATCATTGCACTTCGTTTTCTAAAATTCGGATAAAATGTATCAAATTCGGTGATATCTGTGGTATATGAAACTATATAACAACCATAGTAAACTATATAATATCTTTAAAATATCACATGTGATATATTACCTATCAAATTCCGCGCGATAGAATAAGTAAATTTTGCACTGATCAAGCAAAGACCCAAAGAGTCGTCACAATTTGCATGTTACAACGCAAAAAAGTGTCTCTATAATAGAATCAATGGCACAATTAAAACATCTACCCCTCCTTCTTAAAGCTAATTACAAGCTACGAACATATATCATGTAGATCTTGTGTTTTTGGCACATTCTTATCTACAAAAACTGGACAATCACATACTATACATGTTTTAACCGCCTCTGACTGGTACATGTATATACAGAGGAGAGATATTCTTTGAGATATGCAGTGCATTCGCAATCTAGTTAGTTCTTGTCTGGTTCGGTTTAACTGTGTCCCATTTCAAAATAAAGGGTGAAAAGTTTTGGTCACGTGAAACATCTCTCTCTCTCTCTCCTCTCTCTCTCTCTCTCTCTCTCTCTCTCTCCCTCTCTCGTACCTGCCAACCTGTACAATGGCGCCTTAAACGAACAGGAAAATTAATGAATAAGCGAAAATGATATAAACAAAATAAATTACATCATACGGTTCACCTTATCTTTTTTATCGTCGATAAGAAAAGAAGGAAAAGCAGGTAAAAATCCAGTCCCCTTTACGTCACACTTTGTTTACAATCTTTTATGCTAACGCGATGACAAATTTTCTCGAGAAAGGTAGCCTTGACCTTTCCCCGATTCACGTTTTATCTATGTGTTTACCTATCGTCTGCATATAAAACTCAGGGAAATTTACAGGTGAAAACATTGTTATAAAAGCACCTCTACGCACTTTTTGCCAGTTTTGTTGATTTCTCCTAACCTAGTGCAGTGACTTTCAAACGGGAAAGTTATCTAATCTCACTTGTAGGTAATGCATGCATTTGACTTATTTTCGAATAAAATGAGTAAATTTCACGAGACATTGTGGTTGATATATTTTTGCATATACGAGTGCAGGTATAAAAACACAAAAAAATAAATACGCACTATATAAAATGACACATTACATTTGATGAAATTCATGTAACTGAAAAATACAGTTTTTCGTTGTTTTATCGCGATCGTCTTTAAATATATCTTGCAATAAATTCTTAGATATCAAAATAAAAGTTAAAACAAAAATTTGAACAATTCTAAACCATTTTAAAAAATATTTATCGTCATTTGACATAAAATACTTTTATTTGGGAAAATAAGGTAATGAGTCGATGCATCAATCAGGAAAAGCACAGAAAGACAAACGGACAGATAGACAGATGGGCACACACAGCAGAGAGAAACAAATACAAATGAAGAAATAATCCGACACTAAGAAACATGCAGGTATTAAAACCCGTTAAAGAGGATTAGAACTATTTATAACATTTTTTTTTCTATATTTAGAATATTTCATGTCGTCAATTTCAAAGGATTATTTGTGGCATTAAACAAAAGATGAACTGATTATAATAGCTTGATAAGCTTTACTTTGGAAGACGTTCAAAATATTTTGTCTGCATTGTTTACCAAATGTCTGTAAAATCTTGCGTCGAACACGCAAAGGACATCTATAAATCTGTGACCGCAAACATGAACATGAACTTGTTAAATTGTTCATGCTTAGTAACAAACATGGAAACCTTGCCGTAAATATGTTGAATCACACATCATCCGAACTCACATTTGAATGGGTTTTTTTTCACAAGCTAAGCATTTTAAAGTGTTTATCGTATGAAACATTTAACAAAATACACTTATATAAAAAAAAACCTAATGTCGTACACTATACTAATCGATATTTTATAATGTATGTATAGTCCATTACATTTCATCAATGACTACTAGTATTTCAGCATTTTTAAAATTTTACAATTGCTCATAATTATTTGAATATAATTAATAAGGAATCATTTTTTGAATATTATGGGGTGATCAAATACGGTCTGGTGTTTACTAGTATCATAAAGCTTTTCGGGCTTTATTGGGTTTGATCACTTCCGACCGTATTTGATCAGCTCATAATACTCAAAAAATGATATAAATATAGGAAATGCTTTTTGACTTTGTAAGTGGGTTTACAAATGAACTTTTCAAGACCCCAAAGTGAGTCGACAGAAATCGTATGATTTTATGCTGTAACAGTAAGGCCATTCTCTGCCATATTTTGATGCAATAGGAAGCTACTTCATGTAATCATTTCATGTAAGATGTAATATGAACAAAAGTGCACTATAATGTCCTGGATAATGTCTCGTTTAGAAATCAATAGGTTTTCCGTTCGCCTAGCTAGTGTAAAATTTATTTATTGTAGAAACAAAAAAGAGTTGATAATATTTACACCGTCATCTTGCGATGGTTGCACACGATCCCGTTTTTTTGGGAGAGAGAGAGAGAGAGAGAGAGAGAGAGAGAGAGAGAGAGAGAGAGAGATGATAACATTCATTTCTTATAACATCTTCAAAAAAACATAGAGAATGCGTAACGAAAGATAGGCGATCTTACAAAACTTAGATGATTTTTAAAGCAATCTTTAAGCAAACCGTCTATCTCGGTTCCTGGAGAAAACGGGCGTTTATAGCTTTAAATAAATGATTCATTTTCCTTGACATCTAGACCCCCTCCCTTCCGCAATGCCCTCAGTTCAGAATAGAAAGGCCGGTTGGCTGATGACAGTGTTGATCTTAGTCTGATTAATTAATTTATCAACATCGACGGCAATTTCAACTGACATGTTGGCATCTGGCTGTGATGTCCAGTCTGTTGTGTTATATCGTATCATAATTTGTCAACTTCTTTCTCTCCTATCTTATCTCTCTCTTTCTCTCTCCTCTCTTTCTTTCTTCTCTCTCTCTCTCTCTCTCTCTCTCTCTCTCTCTTTTTCCATAGAAGAAGAAGAAATATGTTTTAAACTAGAGAGAGAGAGAGAGAGAGAGAGAGAGAGAGAGAGAGAGAGAGAGAGAGAGAGAGAGAGAGTTACTAGTAATTATTTTTGTTTGAAAAAGTTTTTATCATGTAAGTTGTACGTTTGGTTATATAATTTTTTTTTATCTTTATACAAACACCCCCGGTAGACACATTAAATTTTTGTGAGGAGATATATATAATAAATGGACAAAAGCGGGCAAAAAAAACCTCTAAGTGTAGGGATATATATTTTACTTTTAGAATTTCTACCTTAAAAAAAACTCTGGGAAATCAAAAAATTGTATAAGACTTTATTAATGTAAAGTTAACATTGGCCACCCTTGCTACAATTTTGACTTCTTGATTAACATTGCATGAATCATTCGACGTATAAATAATATTTTGGTCAGAGTGCATTTGTAGGGAGCTGTGGGAACCGTATGAATAATCGGTCTTTACTTTTACCATGTAGAGGTTCAATGCATATACATAATTATATACAACAAATCTATGACAAATCTAGCAATTATACAAACCCCAAAAAAAAGTATATAAGTGTTTGGGTGTTTATCTTTATTTTCACTCAACCACAACGCTTGGACTGTGACTGGTCAAAGGGATTAGTTATTAGTGTGTACACAGCGCGTAAAGGAACGATGACAAACCAGCGCCAGCCGTGATTAACAATGGCGTTGTTTATTAATGAGCAAAGGACAATTGGATTCATATCGATGACAAACAAATTTCTCTCTCTCTCTCTCTCTCTCTCTCTCTCTCTCTCTCTCTCTCTCTCTCTCTCTCTCTCTCTCTCTCTCTCTCTCTCTCTTACGAAACAATCTGTTCATTGTCAATAATATTAACTTAAAAAAAAAAAAAAGAAAACGGGGAAAAAAAATCTTTATAAGTACATTGATTGCAAAATTAAGAATAAAAATTGGAATTGTTGAGAGAAATAAGCTGCGTTGGCTCAAATTTGATATATTTGTAAACACCATTAAAGAATACTATATCATTCGTAAATCCATGCAAATATCTATAAAAGGAATGAATCTTTAAGGAATGAATCGGATGAGCGGTATAGATTCAGAAATATATGGTGAAAAAATTCTCTTATACACCCCCTTGTAATGATCTAAGTGTATTGTGAAAGCATTATAAGTATTAGTCTTTTTGACTTTTCTTCTGCCTGTAAAGTAAGCAGTGTAAAATTTTACTAGGAAGGGTTTCGAAATGAAGGTATCATATCATGATACAGATATATATAGGACGTATATATATCTGTAAAATTTATCTAACAGGGAAATACTTAGAAACAAATATCCTGGAATACATATACAAGTATACTATAGTATATGTAATTTTTTTTCTTAACAAGAATGAGATGCTGAAAGACGTTTATATGGGAAAATACAGCAAAAACTCGAAATTCTCTATTTTACACCCCCAAACTTATACAAAAAATATACACTACATTTACAGTAAAGCGATCTTGATAAACAAAATGTTATACATACATTTACATATACAATGCCGATATTATGAATTACTGGTAACACATTTACGGTTTTAAAGCGATCTTGATAAACAAAACGTTATACATACATATACAATGCCGTTATTATGAATTACTGGTAATCAATTAGGATGAGAAATAAGAGGAAATTTCCTATCATATATAATATAGAAAGACCGGAACAAGTCAACACAAAAGTGTATGTGTGTTTTTCCCCCCACTTTTTTTTTCGTAAAAGAAGTAACTAAGTATATAAGTGGGTTTTTAGTCCTGCCGTTGACTTTGTCATAATGACATCACAATGTGTAGTAGAATTTCTGGATAATATATCAATTATTGTGGTGATTGAGTAGCCATAGACAATGATGTCATGACAAATTAATTATTCCTTCTCTCTTTTTTTTTTTTTGGATGGCTCTATTGAAAACACCTGAATCGATTAGGTAATTTTTTGACAGGTATTTGACGGACTAGTAGCTAATTTTAGCGCGATTTGCTGAAATAATTCTCTTTGACGTTTAATGGCCTCCGGGGATGCTTATTAATGCAATGAGCGTAATGCAAGCACATGCAGCGCTATTGTTTCTATATCATCAGGTGTAAAAATTTAAAAAAAATATTTCACACATGATGCATCAATTTTATATTTAGACTTTTTTGGATTACGACTTAGTTGATTATCTAATTCCTTTGTTTGCTTTGAATTAAAACAATTGTAGCAATTGTAATACATGTACAATGTATCTCGTATTTTAATAAATATCCAGCATGGTCATTTTTCTTTCCCAAATAAATGATTTTTTTTCGTAAATAATAAATTGGTTTATTCTTATTAGTTTTCCATAGAAGCATATTTTGAATGAATGTCTTATTCTAAATACGTCAGTTTCTTCCCTCGACAATTTCTTAGAATAAAATATTAATGAAATTCGTTGTAAATATATACAGTTACGAAAAATTCTAAAATAAAATATACCACACTGAAATGAAAAATGTATTAAATATGTCACTGAAAGAATGTTTCAGAGCTGTCATAAGCAGATATGTATATTATGAAGTCATTCATGACCTAAAAATAAACTAGGTTTCATTAATTAGTCACACCCTCATTAATGCCCGTCAAATAAAATATATATTAATTAAAGTGAATGTGTATTACTCAAACATGTGTATTACTCAAACGAAATGAATCGTACATATGTCAAGAAAAAAAACTTCCATAGTTTGTAAATTAGTTCCATTATACAGTAATGCACATTTCATCATCCAAATATTAAAGATTAAATATACATTTCGGTATCGGTATGCTTTGAAGCTATTAAATTCCTCAGTCAGGTCTGACTTCTCATCCTATCCATTTTATTTATGAATACATCATATTTTAACTATTTGGAGAGAGAGAGAGAGAGAGAGAGAGAGAGAGAGAGAGAGAGAGAGAGAGAGAGAGAGAGAGAGAGAGAACGATTCATGGTTTTAGATTACGAATTGAGACGAGTGTTTAATCCACGAAAGGTTACTGAATCATCACCTGTGAAATTTCTAAATCATCGTTGGTTATGACTGTCACCCCATTTAAAGTAGAGTTTTTCAAAGATAAAAATCAAAGCTTGAAAATGGTAAAAAAAAAAAAAAAATTATTTGATTTGTGAATTTAAACTCTATAGGATGGAGTAAATAACAGGCACTTCCCCACCCCGAATTAAAATAAACAATTTTTCGGTGTCTCTGTGAGACTTACAGGTCGTTTTAAATTTTTATGAATCCTATATTTAAATGTCTATTGTTCAATCGATGGTTATGAATCCTAAAAAATATTTAATTTTTTTTTTAATTCTTAACTCCAAATGAGATGTGGCGAGGGGGAAGGGATCGCTAAGCTATATTACTTTTTAAGCCATTGTATTTTAGATTAACTATTATAATAATTTTGAAAAAAAAATAATATAAGGATCAAATGAGTTTTACTCGGTGCTAAATAATTACCCGTTAATCATGGAAATTATATAATTTTACAAAATCGGAGGTGAGGGTACTTAATATTACATAATCCCGGACCCCCTCCAACACCTTATACTTTATAAGTACACAAAATCTAGTTCTAAGGAAAACGCCCGATGGGTTCCGATAGCGATTTATGAATCACCTTGCTCATGTGACGTAGCCAAGTATAAATACGCCGCTGTGTTTACATCGCTAGAACCATTACACGCGTACACACGATAAAGGAAACATCACTTGTTAGAGTGGAAAAATACTCCACTATTTACATACAACAACCTGTTGTGTGATTTTCCTCTATACATTAATGGATCGTAGATCGTATTAGGATATACATTTATTATATATTTCATCCAAGTGGAATACAGGATTAACTCTATTCCACAGTTTTACTTTTGAATAAGGAGAAATTCAATGATTCTGGAATTACCACCGGTTATGCCAGAATCGGGAGGCGAGGTAGACCTACTACCCCCCTCAACTCTGACCACGGACATCCTGCCGTGCCGCAGAAGACTGGGGCTGAGGCTGGACTTCGGAGCAGACGACTATACCTGTGTGCCAAAGAGGTGCAAACTAGAGTCCATGAATATCTCCATTAGTCATGTTAGTGCTCTTAACAAACTCAACGCGAGTAACAACAATGTGAACGCTGTCTTCACGGCTAGGACCATGCCACCTCAGGAATTAGCCTCCAGGATGAACAAATCTCGGACCGTTCTTGTGCTGGATTGCCGTCCGTTTGTGTCTTACAATATCGCTCATATTCAGGGTGCTGTGAATGTGAACTGTTCGGACAGATTCAACAGGCGAAGACTCCAGCAGGGAAAGGCCAGTATTGTGGACCTTGTCGCCTCGAAAGAGGGCAAAGATATGTTCAAGAAGAGGAGTTCTAAGGAAATTGTTATTTATGATGACCATACGAAGGACGTTCAGTCACTCAGCTCAGAATCTTCTATGTATCTTGTGCTATCTTCACTATTAAGAGAGGGCAAAGATGCCTACATCCTTAAAGGTTCGTATTTTTCTTTTATACACATTTCATTGCTCATAATGATTTCTGAAAAAAATGTTTACATTTCTTGAGTCAATTTAAAATCCTGCGGTTTCATTTGAAGTAGACATGATTCATAAGAAAAGTTATTAAAATGGGAAAAAAACTGGGGTTTGGGAAAGCGGCAATGAGTAATGAAAATCTCACTTCCGAAAGTTTTTGACATGATGGCTATGAAACTTCCTTCAATTTAATTAAAACCGTTTAATGGATTAAGAGTTGGAAAGATGAGGGGAGGGAGTGAGGGGGGTTAGTGTTTTTATGTTCACCTGTTCGTATGGTACAATCGAATCGTGTCGTGTGAACATATCGACTTGGGACCGTATAGAGCGATAAACGCTATGTAAGGGAGTTGTGAGTCACCAGTCCTACAATTGTTTCTTTAGTCATCCGAGCGGCTTAGCCTTGACAAAAAGGGCCTTCGTGTGAAATTTTAAAATCCTCAAACAAAGATTGGAATGCGAGTTGGTATAAAAGCTCCGATTGAATGACTCAAAACCTAGCCATTTGAAACGACCAACGCGAAGATATCTTTTTATCTATATTGAAAAAAAAAAAAGATATTTAAAAAAGAAGTATTCCATGTCTGATCTTGTGGTTTATAAAATTAAAGGAAATTTTTTAAGACTGAACTTATTATCCAGATTAAGGGAAATAAAATAAAACTCCCCAAGAAATACGATTTTTAAAGGAACCGATTCTTTTGTAATAAATTGGTAAACGGAGATCGAACATATGCAGTGGGGACGTAATAAAAATCTATCATGATGATGAGTCACCCAGTATCATTACTGTGACAGCAGTGTTTTAATTGATCCTTGAAGAATAAACGATCAAGATAAACTATAGTTTAATACATGGGAGATTATTTTCTTACATAACGTTACGAGATGGTTGACCCATTTCAGATAAGACCCCTTCTCTTTGCCATGCATTATATTGCTGACTTGAAACCTCTGGCTATGATGACTCATGGCCGAGAGAATTGATCGAGAGCGTATGTACATATGTCTTGCCTCTGTACATACGCTACGGTCGATATATGTATAGCTCGGCTTGCGCTGTACACAATATAAAATACTTTCAAGTGTTTGCTCTTCGCTCTAATGGCTAAAAATAAACACGGTAGTTAGGGGAGCTATTGTCATCGGCGAAAAGTAAACTAATATATAGTCTTCATGTTTACTTTTGCTAGAAAATTGCTGCCAGAGAATAAAAAAAAAAGAAATAAGTGGAAAATTTATATACAAGGGGCTTACTGATATACGATTGGGGAACTTTTATCGTCTTGCGCATATGACCTTTGTGTTTCGCAGTGACTCACACAGTTGTATAATCTTCTAATCAAAAAGGCGACAAACCTCACTAAAATTGATCAAGCAGACCCCGTAGTTGAATTGATGTAATTAATGCTCCAACCAACTGTAAAATTCTCACTGTTTTTGAGAGTTCAGAGGAACGTGAAAATGTGTGCGCTGCAAGCTGTTATCTTTTCAAACACCTTCTATCTGCCGCAACCGCAGGAATGTAGGCACATAAAAAAACTTTAAACAAATTAAGCAGCCTTATCATTGAAAAAAAACCCATTCATGTAGAAGAAGATACTTGCCTTCCAAACTCCTAAATGATATTAAAAAATAAAAGATAAATTAAAAAAAAAAAAAATTTGCAATGCATTAATTTTAAAGAAATGTATTTGATTTTTTGTGCAGGAGGAATCGAAGAATTCAGGAACAAACATTTGGATCTCTGTGATAGTAGCATTAAGTCTCAGGAGGCGCGCCCCCTGTACAGCCCCACCACCCCTATCATTGAGCCCCAGATCGAGACGGCCACAGCCTCCCAGATCCTTCCGTTTCTCTACCTCGGTAAGTTTCCCTTCTTTCCCCGGAAGTCCGGAAACATTCACCACAGAAATACATGTACATGTAACTATCACCTCACAAGTAAATGTCTCTTTCTGCCTCGAAATATGCATTGACATTTGACATGTACACGTCCTCAAGAAATATATATACACGTATGAAATAGACAAGAGGAAATAATTTGGGTTGTTTTTCTGTGTATCCAGGCAATGAAAGAGACGCAGCCAATCTGCAGAGACTTCAAGATTTGAATATCACCTACGTCCTCAATACAACATCTCATATACCCAAGTACTTTGAAAATCAGGGAATCCATTACAAAAGAATACCCGCCTCAGACAGCGGTTGCCAAAACTTGAAGCAGTATTTTGAAGAAGCTGCCGCATTTATTGGTATGTAAATGTTTAACGTCAACTCAAAGGGGGGAGAATTACATTAAAATAATCTTACATAAACGCCTTCTCAAAATTGAAGATGTCAAAAGTTTATTCAGAATCGAAAAGAGTGACAAAGCAACACATTTTTGAATTTTTTAAATGGATCGAACTGTTAGTTTAACATGACTCACAGTAAGCTGACGCTCAATTACGAAAAAAACCTTTTATGTCTGTCAAGTTTGTTTTGATGAACTTGGCCATTTACGCGTGTAATACATAATTATAACGAACTCCTTGATATTACCTGCTAAAGACTGTTACTCTGAGAGAATTGACGTAACATTATCCGATATTTGGGAGTCAAAATAAACTTTATTAACATACAAAGAGAAAATAAAACCAAGAAACAAGAAATGCTAATGAAGAAGAGGCTTTGTCAGATTATCACCTGGCTAAGGTATTATCGATAGTTCGATACCGTCAGCCTATCGCGTACCTTGATTTACCGATGAGTCACTTTGCAATGTGCCAGGTTGTCAGCTTAATTAGGCATTATTGAGGCGGTATCAATCGAGTCACACGGAGAGAGGGGAAGCGTTTTCCCCTTGTGCCCGACAGATGGCCTCAAGTTTTGGGCGGTCGCACACTCGCGATAATGTAGTCCCCAGCCTGGAGAGGAGCATGAGTCACCCTTAAAAGTCTTAATGGATTTTCATTTGATTTCGTTTAGAGCCATTTTTTACAATAAAGAAATCGTTAGGGAATGGGTTCAACGAAACTCGTTTGAAAATTTAAAAAAAAGAGGCAAAAAGCAAAACAAAGTTCGTGAACTTTAACAAATAGCAAAGTATCTTTCGCGCGAATAATCAGTGACCTTCGCCAACTTTTGTATTAGGTTTTCAGTGTGTCTTCCCGAACAAACCTGTTGCTTTAGATCGAATCAATAACAGCTGTAGTAACCCGCAGAGCAAAAATATGAGTCATATTCAATATCGTATTATGGATAATACTTTATGCATACTCTGTAAATAAAAATTTTCCGGGATGAAAAAAAATCAATGTAAAAAGAGGGAAGAAAATCAAGCAAAAATTTGTTGCAAATACATTGTAGTTTTGAAGCAATTGAGTGATTCTATTATCAATAATTTTTGTTTATCATTTATTTTGCAGATGAGGCAAGACAAAACGGTGCTAATATTCTAGTCCACTGTCACGCAGGCGTATCACGGTCTGCAACCATCACCATTGCTTACCTCCTCAAGCACACAAAACTCTCCATGATGGATATTTATCGTTTGGTTAAAGGAAAGAGAAGCATAATCTCCCCCAATTTCAACTTCATGGGCCAACTGATGGAGTATGAGCAAGCGTTAAACAATGGACTGTGTGAGCGTTCTGTGATCCCAAGTATTATTCCGGAGGAAAGTAGCGTATGACGTCACACTTCAACATCCGGAAAAGATTGTGGTTTTTCTAAGAATCTTGAGTCACTCGAAAGTGAAAGAAAGCGTTTTTTTAAACTGACCAAGTACTTTCATTTGTGCAATAAAAAAGTTAAAAAAAAAACATGGGCCAAACACAAGAACAATACTCTTGAAGTGAATTTAAGAAACATTCCAACGATAGACTCATTGTGTCACTGTCCTGCTCATCAATAGCATCATCAAGAAATCCAAAATAGTCTATGACCTGAGACTAGGGGAAAGGGGGGAGGGGAGGGAAATACATTGTTCAGTGTTTTTTTCTCATTGTCACTAGTCATTTACCGTTTTTTCTTTGTGAAAATAGTAATTTGTTTGTATTTAGTCACCTTAGGACCTTGTTTCCTTAATGTTAGGTGCTCCAAGATCCTGCGATTTAAGACGCCAAGTGTGTGTGATTCATGCACCGCGAATCCGTAAAATGCTAAACGCAAAGGTTAATCTCCCTGTGTGTACCTCGGCTAGCAGGATCAAACCATCTGTTATTTAAATAACACGATTAATGAATGTATAAAAAGGGAACGCACATTAGTAATAAGGAACACATACAATTCAACCACAAACAGGTTTTTCTTTCTTTCACCCTCCAAATTACAACTTATGTCTTGTCAGACAAGCATATATATGTAACCGACAATTTTTTTCCCTTGAGAAAAAGCTTAAAAACTACGATAATTTAACGTGATTCTAGCTATAGAGGAGAAAATAAAATTATGATTGAAAAAATTCAACGATTAAGTTTACCATACTTAAAAGAAAAATACACCCATATATAACTAGAGTGAAAACGGAACTACCTCAGTGTGTGCTAGTTGCCTGTTGGTACATTGTATACACACCTCCATGCTATTTTATTCACTACTATCACCACTAATGCCTTGGATTCATCCCACTATGCACCCACATAATGAACAACTCGTCAAAATTCTATGTTGTTGCCATTTCTTTGTAAATAATTGTTTGTTTGTTTTTTTTAATTATTTAACCATTCCGGACGATGACATTTATACAGATTAAGACATTTTTTCTTTGTTAGTGCGTTTGTTCTAATTATGTCCCCTTTCATTTTTTTTAAGGAATTTTTTTTTTCTCTCTCTCTCTCTCTCAGAAGAAATATCAAAATGTTAATTTTTTCATCACGAAAGAACAAGCGTGAAATATTAACATTTCAGTCAGGAAGTTTAAATGTTGTAAATTTTACGGTACCAATTAAAAAAAAACACACTATAGTATGCTGCACATATATATGGTTGTCTCATTTAATTCAGTAATGGTCAGGAAGTGCCTTTATTATAACATTTTTGTTTATATATTTGAAGAACAAAAAAAACGAATTAGTTGCTGGACAATATATGTTTAAAGATTTATTTTGACGTAGACTTTGTTCAAATGAAGGGATTACTTTAACTGTATATTTGTTGTTGTATGATATGACACTTTGGGCAGTCATGTGATGTGATCCAAAGGTCATAGGTCAAGATTTGTTCTGTGAAGAAAATGGAATAAAAATGAAACAAAAACTCACTTTTGCTTTGTTAATTTACGAACAAAAAAGAAAACTGCTGTAAAAAAAGGATGTGACTTGTGATTTGCTATGTAAGCAAGTACCCACTTTACAAGAAAACCTTTTAAAAGTTCAAATGAAGAGCTTGCATCAATTCACATGTATATAGCTGCATACAGGCAAAAATTCTTAAATCAATTATATTACTCGAACGGGAAGATAATAGTAAGAAAAAAATAATTTAAAAAATAATGAAAAGTAACCATGCGTAGGATATCCGTCTTAATGATCTTTCACATCTCAAACGGCTGGGAGGATGCATGCCGGTTGTTTAAAAAAAAAGGAGCCCAAACCGGAAGTAAGTGCAACGAGTTCAGTCAGTTAACATACGTATATTATGTACAAATTGTATAATGCTCCGATTCAGCAAGATAAATCTTGGTGGAGTTTAGAGGTTTGAAACCCATAAAAGGCAAACAAAGAGTCACCGGAAAATGAATTCCCATTGCCCGAAGTTCGTCATGACTTTACCCACATTTTTTGGGTCTTGATCCTTTATCCCACAATGAGTTGACTAGCGATTGTGGTTTTACTCCGGGGGTAGAATGTCTTATGCCCAAACTGCTGTCACAGTAGTTTATTATGACATCAGAAAACCGCGAAATCGATTAGCGGTTGGACCTTTAAAGTCGGTTTTGTCTCAAGCTTTATATTTTGGAATAGGATGAACATACCGATGCAGTAATGATTGAGAGTCATTGTGTTGTTTCTTATCAAAACCATGCAAAAGAATAGTCAGCATTTTTACCCCAAGGGTCGATTTTAAGCTGATTTTATAATATTCTAAATGCAGACATTTATTTAATATTTGGAAGATTTCCCGGTTTTTATTTTCAACCATGAGAATATTTGATGCTGTTCACAACAATTTCTCTCTCTCTCTCTCTCTCTCTCTCTCTCTCTCTCTCTCTCTCTCTCTCTCTCTCTCTCTCTCTCTCTCTCTCTCTCTCATATCAGGTATTGGAAAAAAAGAACAAAGGAAACAAGTCCACAGTGTTTCTTTCATTACCAGATTATCCTATCAGAGGGCCTGATTCATCGCCACGCGGGGTGCATTCTTTGAGGATGACCTCAAAATGAATGGAGGGATTTAATCACTGACCACTAGCATTGCAATGAAACGTCAATACCGAATGAACAGTCATCTAGATATTGCACCTACATGTATGTATAAACACTGGGCCCTAACAGCGATGCATTAACTTCCTCACTTCAATGTCACTTGGCCGGTAATTTTTCCTCGTTTGTTGTATAACAAAACACTTATTTTCAGTTAATTACGAGACTTTTCTACGTAATGCTTAAATATCTATATAGTTTCAGTTTTATACCTCTTCATAAATCTGTCATTTCTATCTAGATTAAGTCAAAATCTATATCCGAGCTATTCCGAAAAGTTCCATTGAACTTAAAAAAACACCCCAATTTCAACTCATGTACCAATAATGGTTTTTGATCCATTAGGACTGTTAAGTATAGTAAAGAAGTGTTGACAATTAATTTTCCAATAAAAAAAAAAATCCAGTAATCCTGGTACCTTTTGTACTGAAAACTCAATGTTTTGTTTGTTTCAAAAATTGTTCAATTCAATAGTAATACAAAAAAAAATGCCAATAAAAGAAATCAAATATCATTGTTTGAGGAAGCTTTACAAAAACCGTATATTATCGATCATGATCACTCGCTTGACAACGTAAACACATTTATTTATCGGATATTGGTAATTATTCATAGAGGTGTGAGATTATTTAGCAATATTCCTTATTACTCAGATCCATGGGACCATTTAATGTTACGACCATAATGACAAAATGTCTCCAGACATGGCGTCGTTAGGGAAGGGTCGCCATAGAAACGGGGTGTGATATTGCACCTATTTGTCAACACGTGACTAATTTTGTGGCTCATTTCTTTAAAAAAAAAAAGTAAAAGTAAAACAGTTCAAATCTGTCATACATACAATGAAATCAATTCGTCTAGTTCAAAGTATATAATAACTGCATTTAAATTCCACACGCATTCGTCCGTCTCATTCAGGCGTATAAATTACCTACATGTACAACAACATTATACATAATACATGTATACAACAGTGTTTATAATTAAGGTTTTAACATGGAATTCAGTTCATTTCTTTTTTACAACATCTAATTTTTTTCTTTGCTCGTTACTTCTCTTTTTCGACCCCGAACCCCCCCTTCAAAAAAATCTCCATCGCTCTACATTTAAACCTCGCAATCTAATGACTAAAATCAGCAGGCTCCTGTAATTTTGACTGAACAATACTTGTTAAGATATGAACAGTGTGATAAAAACTCAACTCGTGATTTTAAACGTATACATGGGTGGGTCCCGAAATATGACGGGGAATAAAGATTTATGAGCATCAGAGAAAGATATCGGTCATTGGAACAAACTGATAATACCACACATTTTTATCTTCCGGACTTAACTTGAACACATGTTTTAGATATGAGATGGCGAATTTCTCTACTTATCGGGATTTAGAATCAGACATACTGAACAGTAATCTTGTCTTATTTACAGTTGCTGATTATACCTTGGTTATAGAAATAGATGTAAAATAAATGTAAAAATGAATAAATAAATAAATAAATAAATAAATAAATAAATAAATAAATAAATAAATAAATAAATGAATAAATAAATATGTTAATGAATAAATTCCATTTTTAATCTTAGTGTTTACGAGTGAAATAAGTTTGAATTTTTATAAATTAGTTGAATTAACAAAACTCTTGAAGATGACAATTAATCTTAACTGGTAGAATGTGTTTTATTCCACACCTTTAATTAATCTTTTCTGCGTCAGACATGACGTAACCAAACTTTTAATTAAGAAAAAAATTGCATAATTTCAAAGTACAATGTTAAATAACTAAGGTATTATTGAAAAAAAAAATACTCGATCCTAGAATATATTTCTTCATCAATTTTCTTTGAAAAACCCGACTGATTTTGAAAAATCACGAAAACACACTCATAAAAAATTCATGTGTGTACAACAAAATAAAGAAGAATTTCTTTTAAAGTTTACATTACTTTAGGGTGTTTTGAGAAATGAAGTAATATGTAATATGAAAGTATTGTAATTTGTATCCTTTTTCAAATATGATTTATGATTTAAATTATTATCTATTTGTAACATCGTCAGAACCCACGGGTTTTCTATCCGCTACACTGAAAGCAGTGTAACGGATAGAAAACCAGTGGGTTCCGACGATGCTATTTGTAAGTTTCAAACTTTCAATGAAAAACAACGTACATGTACATCGAGAGTCATATTCAATGAATGAGTCAAAAACATTCGTGTAAAATCTAGAACAATAAGAATAAATTCGTGGTAGAAAATCAATCAGTTAATTCAATTGTATTTTCTACAATTTTTTTCTCCCTTCAATTGATTATTTCAGTCAATAATTCTATTAAAGTTTTGAATAGAAATAAAAAGGAATGACAATAAATTTTAGAATTTTAAATTCCCTTCATTCGTAGTGTATATGGATCTGTCGTTATCTCTTAAAATAAACTATTTGTCATTTAAGGTGAGGATTATTAGAATTCAGGAGAGAGAGAGAGAGAGAGAGAGAGAGAGAGAGAGAGAGAGAGAGAGAGAGAGAGAGAGAGAGAGAGAGGGAGAGAGAGAGAGAGAGAATTTTAAAACATTTAAGTCAGTTCATCTTTCTTGTCCATTAATCTTTACACAATTTTCTGTCTAGTTTCAAACATTTTTTACAAGTGTAATTCTTTCTTCCATCTTCCCATCGCCAAGGAAACCGGAAATGTTTTTCTTTTTACGTGATATTAGTCATTCATTCAGCTTCTTGGACACACATGTTTCTATCTCCATCGTTTCAAACGCTCGAGTGACTCATTCTAAAACTAATATTTGCCTTTCTCTTTTCTTCCTCCTCATTATTAAGAGAAGACATCCTGTGTTAATGATCACACATAACACATACACACATCGAGAGAGTTTTATTCTTATCATAGTCGAATTAACTATAAAATTTTAAACGTGATTACATTTATTTCCAAATCTAATACCCTCACACAGTATTACTTATACTGTAACATTTAAATGATTAATATTTCAAAAATAAACGTGATATAATTCTTACAACATGTCTATAGATAAAGCAAATAAAATGCGTATGAAATTGTTTCACTATATATTTCTTTTTTTTTTGTGATACAATTTTTCTCTCTTTTTCAAACTTCTTTAATTATAATAATTGATAAATGCACGAAACTTGATTGCACACCATATAAAATTGTCAACACCCCCCCCCCCCCCATAAAAAGTGAAAATCAAAATGAAACGGTACTGCGCACAATCATCTGAAAGGAGATAAGAGGCCTCATCGCATTTAGAACTCTGCGCAAGGTTTGTTTATCCGCACCTCTTGGTTAAGTCCCCTGGTCAATATCAATTAAATAAATGTTGTGATCCAAACCATACAGTTAAAACGCAGAATCGTGTTGTGTTGTTGTAAACAAACAGCAGACAAACAGAATTCAAGAATTTTCGATGTGTCACTTTTATTTCACCGAAATCAAGATTAAAAGGCGCTTTTGACAACTAGCTGTTTCTTTTCACTTATACTTTTGGGATGAGTCTGAAATCATAAATAAGAATTAAAAAACTGGGAACCTGCGCATGTAGGTCCATTATTTGCAGTATTGCGATGCGATTATATAACGATTACCTCGGACGTTTTTGTCAATTTTTTGGTCGATTAAAAAATAAACGCAATTCTTAATTCATTTGATTGTCCTTTAATTATCATTTTGTTTCATTTTGTTTTTTATATTTGGACCAATTTTTGTTTAAGCGGGGTGGGGGTGAAAATAATAATACATATATTACACATGTTAAAAAAAAAGATATATGATTTCACATAAAATATGGATTCGTGAATAATAAGCAATTGTAAGTTGGTGTTTAATAACTTAAGTTAAATATAGATTAATTGTCTTGTCTGGAGAGGAAAGCCCACTCCCCGGAATACATCATATTATCACCCTCCCACATCTCTTGAACTACTGACATGTTTCCCTTAAATCTACTCTCATCAACTATTGGTTTTTCTGATCAACAACCGATCGTTCAAAATTTGTAGAACGGAAACAAAAGAGTTAAAGAAATCACTCAAAGTGTTAAGTGGGATGAAAAAGGAACGAAATTTTGTGAATTCAATGAATGGAGTTTAAAAAAAACAACATGCGTTTTGAGGAATATTGGGAAAATTAATTAAAATAAGAAAGAAAATATTCAAATGAATATCTGAATGATAAAAATATATACAGA